>NC_044328.1:24170998-24905998 GCF_007399415.2 Gopherus evgoodei | reverse complement strand
TGAAGGAATTTCAGTGCCTAACTCCCAAAAATCTGGCTCTTAGTTACTGTTTACCATGGTATTAATGCTACCACAGGTTCAGCTGCACTACTGTAGCATCAGTTGGAGCCCTTATAGACACAAGACAGCAACAACTTATGGATCAAATTGAATTGTCATTTGACCAGTAGAGATATTTTTGCTAAAACTCCCTGTTATATACCATGCCTTCTGGATGGCAAGAACTATGTTGCTCAACAGTGGCCCGTCTGGCCAATTCAGTCTGTCTGCCCTGTGGGTTTGGGGGACAATTAACAGTGGAAGCATGAAAGGGATAAACTCTAGATAAACTCCCTGGGAAAAATAAAAGGAAAGTAATTAACTACTAGAACACTGGAAATTGAAGCTTACATTGTATGCCAGTTTTAGTTTTTCTGTTGCATTACCAATGCAATGTTGTCAGACATTGCTCTTTTTTAGACTCTGAGACTGCAAGGACTGTGACCATGTCCATTGCAATGGCTAGCCAGATCACACCAGTCTTGTGATATGTGAAATGCACACGGAGATCACTAGGCTTGACATATAGTGCTCTAAACATAGCTGATTTGTTGGCATTGCATGATGACAAGCTGTAGACCCAGAACTTGAGATGAAAAAAGTAATTAGCGCTACCTGTGGTTTTGCTTGTAAAGGTTATACTTTCCTCCAAGTGATCACAGGTAGTATATCTGTTTGAGTTCCAGTGGCAAGTGCCAGGACTGATCACAGTCTGTGATAATAGAGCTCTTAATGGGAAGGGGCAACAATTATGAGCTTGTCAGAAGGTATCAGTGATGGGTTAAGGATTGCTTTCTGAGGTTATTCTGAATTAACAGTAAGGAGTAGCTTCCTCTTACAGCTCTTTTATGGTTGGGACTAGGGGTCTGCATGAAAATCAGTCATAAAGGGAACTCAGTTTCGATTATTAATATTGACTTTTATTTAATAGATTATTTTTGTAACCAAATGGCTTCCTATTTTGGGAAGTGAATATTCTCGACTATTAAGATCACCATTAAATTATTTATTTCTTTCATTTATCTTCCAGACTAAATAGACTGTAAGCAGAAACTCTAAATTCCTGTTGGTTAAACCTACTGGATAATACATCTAGAATGTTTCTAATGTTGTATCATCGAGATTCTGTAATAAGTTTTTTCCCCGGCATAGTTTTCCTTTGCTCATTTAAAAAAAAAAAAAAAGTCCTACAGAATTTAACAGAACATTATACAGATTTTTTGGACCATCCCAAAAAATTAATATAAAATTATATTCCTTGTATAGAATTTAAATGGATGGGAAGAAAAAACATGATTAGCATATTCTTTTACATTTTATATGTTACTGGAGCAATTTATTTAAAATGTTATTACATTTCTATATTATCCTATTCATCTAATTCCTGTTAAATTCTATAGGACGTCTCCAAAAATGATACAACATAGTGTTGTTGCATCCATTAAACCACAGAAATAAACAGCACACATTATTTTGCATTGTACTTTCTGAGCAGTGGAATTGCCAAATGCCAAATTTAAATCAGAACTAAATAGCTCTAGGTGGATTCATTAGGAGTGTTTTCTCTACAGTATCTTCATAAGTGATTATAATTTATTTTATATGCTGCTCTGTTAACCCCCTTATTGCTGTTTGTTGTATAATACACTTTATGTCCAGTTTTCCATCAAACTGATTTTTCTCTCTAAGACTGTGCACATACTTTCCTGCAGCAAGAAAGCAAAGTTTTTAAAAGTCATAGTCATAAATCAACAATAGTAATTTGCAAATTCACAAATTTTGTTCACTGAAACATGAATATATAGAAAGGTATTTTATTATGTTCTTAATAGATATAGTCGGGCAAATCACTTTAAGGATTGCATTCTAAAGTAATCTTTATTTCATGACAATTAGTCTATTTTTAAAATATAACAACATTAAAGTGTTAGTGGTAAGATGGATAGGCTCAAAATTTTTGCATCTTGAAGAACTGCTAATTATTCACAGAACATATAAAGTAACTTTATTTTAAAAACAATAAAACTCTGCATTCTCTAGTCATTTTTTCCTGATCTCGTGTTTTATTACCTTGGATGTTTGCATGAAAAAACACCCTTTGTTCTTAAGGCCTCATCCAGTAGGACCAAGGGTGTTTATATGCTGCTCCTGGTACTCAAAAGTTATTGTGTCAGAGACATGACTTAGCCAGGAGATCCAGGATAAGGCATTCAAACAGATTGTGCACACCAAAAAAAACCCCACAACATAAATTGAGGGCAGCCCCCTGCCCCCCAACACATTTGAGACAGAGAGAGAGAGAAACAAGCAGGGTTGGATTAAGAGGAAGACAGAAACATACAGGGTGTAGAAAGTGAGAGAGAGACTGAGGGTTTATAGGGAAGAAGGAAGATGGTCAGGATTAGGGTTGGTGAAAACAGTGGAAAAGGCTGTACTCACATACAGTCTCAATGAAGAGATTTAACTGGGAAAGGCTCAGGGAGAGACTGCTGTGAAGCATCTGACCATGCTGAGGCTGTAGACATCCTCCTCTCCCATCCCAATTATGGGACAGCCGCCATCTTGGTCAGTGCACTTGGTTTTAAACTGGGCTCTCCAGGGCTAGAAGCATGATTCTCTGCAGCTTGAACTGAAAAGTCAGGGTCTGTAGCTGCAGGCTGTAATGGACTCACATCCTTTTTGGTTCATGCACTGATGATACGTTAACACACACTGACCAGTAGATTCCAGACAGATCAGGAGAAAAAGGTGACAAGCAAGAAAGTGAAGGATCACAGGAGGAGACACTTTTACAGTCCTAAGAAAGTCTATGAGATCTAGGAGATTTCCCTTGACCTGAGTGAGGCACAGTTCATACAGATGTGAATCTCAGCTCTCAAGTACCCGTGCAGAAGAGCTAGAGAGGCCAATCAGAGGAGCCATCCTCTCCAGCACAGTCAGAGACCCACTGCACTCAGCACCCTTAATGCTGAATTCTTCCAAAGGAGCAGAGCCTTCCGTAGTGGATGGCGAATCGGGGCAACCACTCCTGGCCTAGCACTTTGGGGGGGCCCCGCGGGCCAGCGCAGTTGGCAGGTGCTGTATGGGCAACAGGTGAACTGCTGACTGCGGGAGGCTAGCACTCAGCCCTGCCCCTTCCAGCACAGGGAGAGTGAACTGGGAGGGAGCCCAGGATTAAAATTCAAAACCATCTTGACAAATTGGAAAATTGGTTTGAAAGCGACGAGATGAAATTCAATAAAGACAATGCAATGTACTATGCTCAGGAAGGAAAAAATCAAATGCACAACTACAAAATGGAGAATAACTGGCTAGTAGTAGTATTGCTGAAAAGGATCTGGGCGTTACAGTGGATCACAAATGGAATTAATCAATGTGATGAGATTGTAAAAAAGGCCAACATCATTCTGGGGTTATTAACAGGAATGTCATACGTAAGACACAGGAGGTAATTGTTCCATTTTTCTCAGAACTAGTGAGGTCCATTTGGAGTACTGTGCCCAATTCTGGGTGCCACATTCTAGGAAAGATGTGGACAAACTGAAAAAAGTCCAGAGGAAAGAAAAACAAATATAAAAGGTTTAGAAAACCTGACCAATGAGGAAAGGTTAAAAAACTAACTGGGCATGTTTAATCTTGAGAAAAAGAGCCTGAGAGGTAACTTGGTAAGAGCCTTCAAATATGTTAAGGGCTCTTACAAAGAGGACTGTGATCTGCAAAATGGAAATTTAGGTTAGATATTAGGAAAAACTCTTTAACTATAAGGCTAGTTAAGTTGTGAAATAGGTTTCCAACAGCTATGGAATCCCCATCATTGGAGATTCTAAAGAACAGATTGGACAAACACCTGCCAGGGATGGTCTAGGTTTATTTGGTCCTGCCTGAGCATCAGTGGGTGGATTTGATGACTTCTGGAGGTCCCTTCCAGCCCTGCATTTCTATGATTCTAACACATGATGGGATTGTGAGGGTTAGAGGGCGAAAGTGGAGGGGAGTGGATGATTTCATTTTACTATAATCCAGTGATTCTCAAACTTTTGTACTGGTGACCCCTTTCACACAGCAAGCCTCTGAGTGTGACCTCCCCCGCTTATGAATTAAAAAGACTTTTTATATATTTAACACCATTATAAATGCTCGAGGCAAAGCAGGGTTTGAGGTTGAAGCTGACAGTTCATGACTCCCCACATAATAACCTCACAACTCCCTGAGGGGTTCTAACCCCCAGATTGAGAACCCCTGCTATAATCCAAAGCAATGTGATGAAATTAAGGCTGAATTATTGGGAAATGCTTCCTAACACTGAGCTCTATTAACTTTTGGGAATAATGTCCTCAGGGAAACAGTAGAAGCCACTTGGGACATACGCTGGGACAAAGCAATAGAAAACATACTGTAGAGAACAATTCTACAATGACTGGGGCTAGTGACTACATAACCCAGTACTTCTGGATTTTCCCATTTCTATCTTTTTGATTCTCCAACTATCCATCTTTCAGTATATGCAGTGGCTTTCACAACTCCAGAGCTCCTGTTGGCCACATGCCATAGAAGCTATTGGACTCTGTATTTGGCTATAGGTGCATATATTTGCCAACATCATTTTAAAAGCATTTCAAATTTGAGTATGTAAAACATTTACCTGCAAAAATACAACACAAATGTATTTACTCCATTTGGATCTGCAAGAACATTGTACCATATGTCTATTCTGCACAGCTAAGTAATCTTTCATTTAGATAATTAATTCAAAATTAAATATTAAATATTAATAAATATACTGCAGGTAATATATGACATACACTAATTTAATTAAAAATAGATTATAGTGTATTTTGCAAATGGAACATTTTTGTAAGGAAATATAATGGGACTTGCTATGTTTCTGTTTTATCCTAAAAGTGTGCAAGCTTCTTGTACATTTAGCCCTTATTGTGTGACATGAAATTTTTAAAAAAGCTATTTTAATTGTCAAGCATTTGACTGCTAGAAAAATTTGACACATAAGTTTCAATTTTGCAATATGCATTTTTAATGAAGACTTCTGCAGCCTGCTTTATCTGTAATCCAGTTTTATTAAAAAAATTCAGAATATACAATGCTTCAACATTTGCGTGAAGAACCTACTTAACTGGAGCACTTAAAAAATACAGTTTAAATACATTTATGCTTCTCACAACCTTATGTAGAACTACTAATGGATTATATATTATTTCTGTTACAACAGTGCCCTAATGGGTCCCAGCCACAACCAGAGCTCTGTTGTCCTAGGCAGAGAGTAATCATAGGACCAATAGTTGCTATAACCATACTGAGACCCATGATTTCAATGGGGATCACTCTAAATGGAGGCTTTCATACCGAACTCTTCCTACACCACACCTTTTAAAAAGACACTCTCATTTTCTGTTAGATATTAGAGTGCAAAACATTCAGTTGTTACTCTGTTTCAGCCTCAGGAGCTAATTCCCCACTGAAAAAATATTGACATTTACCCCAGAAATAGCTACTTTCATACGTATTGTATAAAAACTCTGCAAGAGTATAAGCAGTGTTATAAGTTGCATATCAACTGGTCAGAAAAAAGGTGTGTATAAGTGATAAAGTAGCGTAACAGTGACTTGACATTCATGTGCACACAAAACGAATGTAATTTACCCATTGAAAGGAGTGGAATTAGTGTTGTAAACAGCAAAGTCAAAAAGCAGAAAAGATGTAAAAGAAGGTAAGAAAGCCTGTTTTATATCAGAGCCTCCAGTCATTTGCTTTTCCCCATTATGCGCAGGTATAGATACCAGTTCTGTCAAGGATGATCGGATTGAAAAGGGACATGCCATCACTGGCCTGGGTTCTGGCACTGGTGTAAAAGTAAAGTTATGGTATTAGAAATGTTCTTTTTTCTCTTCTTCTTTCTTATGGCTCTCTTTGGTTTTGTATATCAAAGGTCATACACTTTACGCTGCTATGCACAGAGATTTTGGAATTGTTAGTTCCCCTACTTTCCAGAGGGAGTTCATCCACTAAATCTCCATGTTAGAACAAATCTAAAAAAAACCATTAATCAGTTCTAGTCCACTACTATCTCTGCTCACCCCTCATGGCAAAGCAAAAAAAAATGCTTTTTATTTTTTCTTATCATAAGGAAATGAAGAGAACTAGATTTTTCTGTGCTCTTTTTCCCCTATTAATAAAACTGAATAAAGTTTAACAATGGGGAAGAGGAAACATGTCTGTGTATAGACAACTTTGCCCACTTTCTGAAAGGAAGCATCTGTACATCAGTGCAACACCAGGGGAACTGCAATTGATTCACTAACAAGTTAAATGGATTTTATGTACCTATTCAATGTGTTAAAATACCCTGGCAACTCATAAAGACATGTCTCCTTCTGGGATATAGTCCCATCCTAAAGAAATACTCTTACACCCGTAAAAACATTTTACAGTGTTTTAAGTGGAAATGTGTATGGCTGCAAGATAAGATAACAGGAGGTTTGTTTTACCACTGGCATGAGCACAGAATCTTTTGCCCTCTTTACCAGGCTTTTTTCTCTGCCTTACCTGTTCCACTTTCTCTCAGTCCTCATTTCTTTTTTCACCTCCACCATCCCCCCTTTTCTCCTCCCTTCTCTCCTAGTCTACTCTCATGAACTCTACCTCTTCCTAAATCTTCTTTTCTTACTGCCTCCTGCCTTTTCTTTGTTCTGCACTCACTTGTGTCCTTTCCTTTTCCTCCTCTTCCTCAGTGATGATGATCTCTGTCCTAACCCTCAACCTGACATATACGCATGCTTTTCTCCTACCCTATTATACAGTCTTCCACACTTAACTAATTTGCTCCCTACTTCATTATTCTGTCTTCCAACCAATCAGCAGTTTTGACTCTCTCCTCACTACTATTGACTGCTTCTGCCACACTATTCTGCTACCTCAAAAGAATGCTGTCACGTGACTTACATAGATAAACAGGGACATCAGGGCAAGTTTACCCCTTTACTCTCTAGCCTACATATAAGAGACACAGCAGGCTTTTGGGGCCTTGAGCAGCTGGATGAGGAGAATGTAGTGAGTGGTGGGGAAACGAGCAGAGTCTTGTTACTGCCCTAACACTCTGGCCTGCGTGTAGAGGGAAGTAATAAATTACCAGTACCAGATTATTTGCCCCTTGAAGTAAAAGAGTTTTTTTCTGGGCTGGTCCTAGCTAAAGCTGTGCAAATAATTTATTTTTCAGTTCTTTGACAGTTCTGACATTCTAAAAAAAATTAAAAAAAATTGGTTCAACTGGAAACAAAATATTTTGGGAAATTTTCAGTAAATCCAAAAAGTCAGAAAAAATTGTTTCAGATTGAACAAAGTGTTCCAATTGGGGTATTTTGAATAAAAGTAAAAGAAATGAATGATTAAATTCACAAAAATCATAGTGTGATGGTGATGCCTCCTTTATGGCCAATAGCCCAGTTAGATCTTTTTTGCTTTTAAGTTTCAGCCAAAACACTATGTCAAAATCAACATGAATTCCCAAAATGTTTTGGTCAACCTGCATTTGCATTTTACAGAAAAAAAAATTATCCAAAATAATTCTCTCAGGCCTAGTCCTGAGGAAGTGCAGTTTCACAATGTCTTGTATTCAAAGAGAGACATAGAAGGTAAAATCTTGGCCTCATTGAAGCCAGTGGCAAAATGCCCAATCTTGCGTTTGTGTTTAACAATAAAACAGTAAAAGCAAGAAATTCAATTCGACTTTTGTGCTTTCTTTGTAATTAATTTTTAAGACTCTCCTTTTTGGGTTGTAGGAGGTTTGCGAAATTGTTAGTTTTTCCTACCTTTCGTTTGCTCTGAGTGTAATTGGTCATGCATACAATATATTCATGGGCATGCATTTAACCATAGCAGTTGGTAGTTTTTGTTGGTTTGGTTTTTTTTTCGTTTGTTTTTTGCAGCATCTGTGTGTTCAGGCATGATTGCAAAATATGTTGTGTAGAACAAAGGCCACCTGCAGGTTAGGCCCTGCAGGAATGGGATGTGGGTGACAGAATGCAAGCCTGTCAGTGGGGTCTGGAGATCAGTTGCTCCGCACATGTGACAGAGCTACAAAAGCAGTTTTAATGATTTCATACAATTTCAGGATCAGGAAGGTCAGTCAACAATATGTCCCGTTACAGAGGAACAGGTGCTGTGGTACATGCTGTGGTTGGCAACTGGTATCCTCCACAATCTCAAATTGCCTTTCTGCCATTACATTCATCAGCAGGCTAAATGGTGATCCAGATCCTTGCAGTGGTTTTTTAGTTTGAAGGTTTTGGCAGGGTAGTCGAGTACCAGTGGCCCCAGGGAGGATTCCCATTATCCCATTACAGTTCACATGCTCAGGGATGTTGCACAGATTCTTGGTGCCATATGTCATAGTGGACAGGAGGTGGCCTTGTTCAGGGCAGCTTTCTTGATAGCTTTTTTTGGTGCTTTCAGGATCAGCGAGCTAGTATCTGGGACTCTGTGAGAAGGGCTGCAGAACTACGTGCTATACAATGGCATGAGCATTCAGTCATATTACATTTGCGAAGGTCAAAGATGGATCAAGTCGGCCAGGGTGAATTTGTTATTCTCCGGGAGGGTGAATTTGTTATCCTCCAGGGTCTGCCCCGTTTAGGCTTTGAAGGCCTGCATGGCAATATGGCGAAAGGGGGAAAGTCCCCTTTTTTATGCATGGTGATGGGAGTCCCCTCACAACATATCAATTTGTTACCGTATTGCGATGGTGGCTGATGACGTTGCAGTTGCCAGCCCCTGAATTTGGTTCCGACTCATTCAGAATTGGGGCAGCAATGGCAGCAGCATAGCTAGGTATGAGAGCAGAGGCTATTCAGGCAATCAAGTGTTGGTATTCGGGAGCATACCGAACGTATGTAAGACTTCAGGTGGTAAGTCAGCATTAATTTGTTGTAATCTCATTACAGATGTTGGGTGATCGGCCATGCAGACAGTGGAGTGGATCTGCGGGCACAGTATTGTCTTTTGAGTGCCTAGGCGTGCCATCCAAGTTGCCCCAAGTTTCACAACTGGACTTTGGTGGTAAAGCAGTACTCAGCTAGCATGCAAAGAGAGGCATGTTATGGGATCAACTGATATCATGGCTGTATGCTGTGCGGGCCCATTAGTAGCCACAACATATGATTGTGGTACACCTTGGGGGAAATGATTTAGGAATGCTTAAAGGGATGGAACTAATGTTCAGAGCAAGGAGACACTTGAGGCTGATCCTTGAAACTTTTCCAGAAATTAACATTGTATGGTCAGAAGTGCTTCAGCACAGGGTCTGATGGGAAGCTCATAAGCCCTCACCCCCTCCCTTCCAGGGTAGACAAGGTAAGGAGGTGGTACCAAATTCCTTGGGACCGTAGGAGGCTCAGTAATTTCACATCTAGGCATAGTATATGGGGCACCAGAGTTGATTCGGGAGGATGGAGTTCACCTGTCAGACTTAGGTGCTGTCATGTTTTTAACTGATATAAAAGAGGGCATTAGTAGATGTATCATAGACTCATAGACTTTAGGGTCAGAAGGGACCAATGTGATCATCTAGTCTGACCTCCTGCACAAAGCAGGCCACAGAACCCTACCCATCCACTTCTATAACAAACCCCTAACCTATATCCGAGTTATTGAAGTCTTCAAATTGTGGTTTGAAGACCTCAAGCTGCAGACAATCCACCAGCAAGTGACCCATGCCCCATGCTGCAGAGGAAGGCGAAAAACCTCCAGGGCCTCTGCCAATCTGCCCTGGAGGAAAATTCCTTCCCGACCCCAAATATGGCGATCAGCTAAACCCTGAGCATATGGGCAAGACTCACCAGCCAGCACTCAGGAAAGGATTCTCTGCAGTAACTCAGATCCCATCCCATCCAACATCCCATCACTGACCACTGGGCATACTTATCTACTGATAATCAAAGATCAATTGCCAAAATTAAGCTATCCTATCATGCCATCCCTTCCATAAACTTATCAAGCTTAGCCTTAAAGCCAGATATGTCTTTTGCCCCCACTACTCCCCTTGGAAGGCTGTTCCAGAACTTCACTCAATGGGTTTAGGGAGGAGGCAGCCAAGCTAATGGCTGGAGCCTCCTTGTGGAGGATGTCCAGTGCAGGTACTCCATAGGAAAGATATACAGTGACTGGATAAATGGCTTGGAAAATGACTTAAAAAGAGGTATTCAGTAAAGGACCAAACAGGGTTGGCTGGGGACTCCTATGATTGGTACAGCAGGGAGCCAATCCCCATTATTATAGCCCACCTTAACCCTCCTACAGGGGAGGGGGAATGGTAAGGTCCCAGCAATGGATTTGCTGAAGGGACCCAGATGGAAAAAGAGGGACAGCCGGTAAAAGCTGTCTGGTAATTATGGAATAAACATGTGGTTACCTGTACTGTACACTTTTATCTGCTGGGTAGTCCCAGACATCTAACAATAAAGTTGCAGTCTGATTAAACCTATGTCAAATGTCCCCTGTCCTCCTTTCAGTATCGCCAGACAATGAGAATGTGCTGGCCACATTAGAGCACCATCTGGATTCTGCTTTGATGTGCTGTTTTCTGGTTCTTCTACACACAGGGATCCCTAAAGGTATAACCAAAATGGCCAGCTTCAAATGAGATTATACAAGGGATATTTGTGAGTCCCTTGAAAAGACTGGGAATTTCAAAGATGGATTCTGAGGGTTTTTCATGAGTATATAACGCATGAATATAAAGTTAATACGCAAAATTTGCATTGAGCTTTATAGGCAATAGGTTTACTGTTGCGCTTGCACTGACTGTCATTAATACTGTATTCCATCTTCCAACTCATCATCATCATCTTACTGTAGCAAGTGATGCTCCATTACATTGTCTACAACAAAACAGGGGAACAACAGATACAAGAGAAAGGAAGCTCTCTCTGCTCTTTATTCACCTGTTCTCAGCATCATAACATCATCCCCCGTAGATGGAAGAAAAACAGATCTATTTTCTGACCTCTGTAAGGTCTGTCACTTTACGTTGTCTTGTTCAAAGAATACTTTTGCTATTGTATGCTAGCTATGTTTAGGTTTTTTATTGTCCAACATAGCCCCACAACCAGTATCCCAATCTAAATACTCAAAATGCTGACACTACTTGCCCATCATTACAGCCATCATTGTGAAGGGAGCCTTACATACCAACAAGTATCTGTAAACACTCTCACCTTGTAATCAGCCGCCAGTGTTGTCTGAGCTTTATTCTTACCTCTACTCTGGTCATATGCCAGTACCCATCTGTGCAAATCTGCATTTTTTCTAACTGAATTGCACATCCACATCCCCCCAGCTGAACCATAGAAAGATCATGTAAATAATAGAACCTGACAGCATAAGTAATTTTTTTTCATGTAGCAGACCCCATGGTTGACTGCTGAACTGTGAGATCTGATGTTTTTAGGCCAGGCTAGGCTCTCCCCTCTGAAGATTTAAGACTTTTCGTATCGTACCACTCAGTCAACACTTGTCCATGTCTAGGCTATGACCCTTTCACAGTATAAGCTATATCTTCATGTTACCATTGAAGAATTCTGGTAACATATGTAACTGGGAACAAACTAACTGACCATCACAAACTTCCTTTCCTTGTTTTTTATTTTGTTTTGTTTTTTAAATGATTCAGACGTCACTAAACCCTAAAAGAAAGAATTAAGGAAAACTAATGCAGTATAGAACTTTTAATACTTTGTTTTCCTCAAATGTTGAGAAAATCTCATTGTCAGGAAATCTGTCTTCCAAATAAATACTAGAGATTAAAAATAGAGAGTCCAATTATGTTGAGGACCAAGAGACTCTGTGCTTTTAAAAAAATTCACAGGTGTATAACACAGTGGATTGCATAATTGGTTCTTTTGAAGTTTCTAATCACTTTTTGTAAGATCAAGTGAAACTGACAAGCGAGGCTGTCGGAACACTGACTCTATACAATGGTGGCACATGGGACTCCAACCAGTTTATGTGGTAACTGTTAATTGTTTGGAGGCTTCTTTTAAAACACAAAACATATCTGAAGAGTTACTATTAAAAAAATTTGCAGAATGAATTATGTGGTCAGTGTTTCAGATCTCATACAAATCATTTGCCTGTGAAAATGTTATCAAAATATGAGCTATCTCCTTCAAATATATTTTAAACAATGTTAATGTATTTTCACATGTCATCATTTGACAGCTCCACCATACTCGCTAGTCAGCCACCAGGGAAATTTACATGCATTTGAATTCACCCTGCCAAGCACAGTCATCCCAGACTGACAGCCCATTTAACTAGGTGATAAGTTAATCTGCGCAACATTTGATAGATTTCTGTCTTTTACCTAAGCCATAGTTTGTGAAAATGATTCAGCTACAAAATTTGCAAACCATTGGTGTCTCAGTGGGAGGTGTTATATTTCTTAATGTACAATTTTTTATACCCATCCAAATCAAGCATGTAAAGTTAATGCAACTACCCATCCCAACTTAAACATGGTTTAGATTAATATTTTATGTCCTTTTCATTTATTATATTCACCTATTAAGCTAAACCCTGAGATTAATTATGTAATTATAGATGATTATACCAAGATAGCCACTTTCTTAACCCACTACCTGTTCAAAATTGCTCTCTCCTGCCCTCTTGTTAAAAATGCAGTATTTTCTTAAGTTCTCGTGCAGCATTGCATGCTCGTCAGTTTGTATTAGATCATGTGTCAGGTTCTCCATGTCACATGACCCAATGCAACATGATGTGGCCATCACATATCACAGCTTTTAAAATTCAAGCAGAAGACACCAGAGTTGCAAATATCACACATCGATCCTGGATATGCAGATGTCTCTTGTGTTCAGAGGTATCAACATTAGTGCCAAGTAGTCTGACACATTTTAAGCTGTAGTAGACCTTAAATCTATTGATTCTAGCTGCTAGCATCCTGATTTAAGAAAAGAAAGAAAGAAAGAAAGAAAGAAATTGGTGGTCTTTGGCATATCATTGCAATATTTGAAATATTAATTCTAATGTCACTCTAAATGAGGGTCCCTGGTCTTCTGATGGAGTTGTATATTTAACCACAACAAAATGGAGAGGGCATGTTGCAGTCTGGAAATGCCCAGGAGGAGGTTTATATTTACTCTCTCTTTTACACAGTACATCACCAAAGCAGGGAGACTCAGCAGTCAGCAGGATATTATTTATTTATTCAAAACATCTTTCATTTCCTGAGATGCAGTATGTTATTTACAGGGCACATACTGTTGTTACATGAAGCGAACATCAACAGGCAGATTAAATCAAGATACCGCAGCCATAGTGGTATATCCTGATAAAGATCATTTTAAAACAGTTGCTAAAATGTAAAGAAAGATCTTAGAGCTTTGCTAAGGTTTTAGCCAGAGACAACACTCCAAAAGGATAGCTAAGGCAATAGAAATACTACTATAGCAGATGTGCTTGGTGAATGATATTTTTGCTACACAGATCCTATACCAATCTCACTGAAGATGGAAAGCAACAAGAAGATATAGAAACAGAAAAGATTAATGTGTGCTGAGCCATTTGTTCAGACATTGTTTCAAACAAAAGTTATACAATTGCTGCATTTAGAGTGGATCATTTTCTCTTCAAGGCAGAGGCACAGTTTTAAAATACTACGTAGAAATAAAGTATATGTAAATCCTGAAAGCAGATGCCAGGAAACTAAATATCTTGAACCTAAAGATAGGCTAAAGTGGAAACACCCATGGGAAAATTCCAGCATGGGGAATGTAAGTCGCACATTTAAGAACATAAGAATGGCCATACTGGGTCAAACCAAAGGTCCATCTAGCCCAGTATCCTATCTTCTGACAGCAGCCAATGCCAAGTGCCCCAGAGGGAATAGACAGAACAGGTAATCATTGAGTGATCCATCCCCTGTTGGCCATTCCTAGCTTCTGGCAAACAAAGGCTAGGGACACCATCCCTGCCCATCTTGGCTAATAGCCATTGATGGATCTATCCTCCATGAATTTATCTAGGTTTTTTTTTTTAAAAAAAAACCCTGTTACAGTCTTGACCTTCACAACACCCTCTGGCAAAGAGTTCCACAGGGTGATTGTGTGTTGTGTGAAGAAATACTTCCTTTTGTTTGTTTTAAACCTGCTGCGAATTAATTTCATTTGGTGACCCCCTAGTTCTTGTGTTGAGGAGTAAATAACACTTCCTTATTTACTTTCTCCACACAAGTCATGATTTTATAGACTATCATATTCCCCCTGTAGTCGTCTCTTTATCAATCTGAAAAGTCCCAATCTTATTAATTTCTCCTCATACGAAAGCTGTTCCATACCCCGAATCATTTTTGTGGCCATTTGTGTCTCAAATTAATTGCCCATAGCACTCCCATTAGAATGAATAGGGTATAAGTTTGAGATACATTGCAACTTAATAACTCTACAAAGGGTATAAACATATAAATCTCAGAGTGAACACCAACCTTCACCTGTCTTGTGCAAGCCTCCCCAATATTGTTGTGATCCCTTCCTAATGTTCTTGAGATAAAAAAGGTTGATGTGATAAACTACCTCTGGAAACTATTTAGTCATTTGCTAGAATTAACAGATGCACAAATGTATCTTAAGATAAATGCACTGACTCAGAACTGTCACCACACCAGTCCAAATCACATTTTCATCTGCTCATGTAGTGCACACCTGTGGCTTGTTGACAATGCGGAAATTAAACATTCTGAGGCAATTGAATACCCTGTGAATTCTTGCAGTAGATCAGCACAAAGGTATTTAGCACAGGTGTTACTGTAATTGTGATATATTATAAAAATTCACCCTGTTCTGTGGCACTCAAGGTCACACCTCTACTTGGGTGGTACATAAGGTTGGCAGGAACAGATCTGGAGAGTTTTAAACCCATTCATAAAAAGGTTTGCAATTTGCCAGCACAACCAAACCTTTCAAGCCTCGGGTTTATTTTTTGAACGTTACTTTTAGAAGGGGATTGTGAAAGAAGAAGATCTAAATGACCCTTCTTCCTCCTACCTCATTAAATAGGTGCCAGAATAGACAAAAGACAAGCACAAGATGCATCAGGAAAGTGAGTGTAGCATTAACATCATAGTGCTTTCAAATCAGGATGGTTTTGTAGTTAAGCCAATGGTCTGAGACTCTACAAATCTGTGTTCAATTCCCAGCTCTGCCACAGATTCTGTAACCTTGGGCAAATCACTTAATCTCTAATCATAGTCCTTCCTTTCTCCTACACTTTTGTGTGTCTTGTCTGTTTGGACTATAAGCCTCTTACATGTGTAGTACAATGGTGCCCGAATCTCAGTTGGGCCCTGTAGGTGCTCCTGTACTACAAATAGTAATTAATAATTCTTGTAAATAAATAATAAACGTAGCTTTGATATTGGGGTATCACATTAGACAGGAAAATTAATATGAAGACTGGAAGTTGTATGATCAGTAAAGAGCTGGTAACCGGAGGTAGCCTATAAGTAGGGAGCAGGAATAGAGGTCTAGAACAAAGAACCTGGAGCAGAGCTTGGGATTCTTTTAGTAGAGATGAGCAGCCGTTACCCATCTAAAATGGAGCAGGGTGTGGAGTGCTTTTCAGAGGCTGGAATTCACTAGTAAGTTTCATTAACATTTCTTTGTTCTGGGAAGACTCTTGGCACTGGATGTACATCCCATTAACAGCACAAATACTGGCGGCAGCAGGACTAGCAGCGTTGACTCACTCATTCACTTCACACAATAGATTCAGATGAAGACAAAGCAGAAACCCATTGGACTGGCCCTAATAGTTTGCGCTGTGACTTTCTTTTTATTCTTCAGTTTATATGAATGAGAAACTGAGATCACAACATAATGAGCCCCAGAACATCATTTTATTCTTCATGAAAGGATGTATTGCTGCCAGCTATAGTTCTAGAAAGCCAATCTAACACCAATCTCTCTGTAGCAAATACTTTTATAAAACTGAAGACCAAATTTTCAGATGATGTGTGTTTACACTCAAGACTCATCTGGGGATGTGCAGTTTTGCATGCACCCCAAAATTCTGATTTGTGCACAGGGCCCACCCCGCTCTATAACTAGTTTCTCAATGTTAAAAATGAATATTTCCAATCAGTTGCCACACTGATACTAGAATGTCTCCCTCTTCTGTGAGTATAAATAGCTCCTGGTTGATCCCACTTTGTTCTAACTATTGTTAAAAGTTGACTTTTTAACATTGTTCATTGTACTTGATTTGTTCATGCAAATGCCTCTTGCACCCTGGGTAAAACTTGGGCTTCCCATTTTGGATGAAAAATGTAACCGTCACCTTATATAATTGAGTCTTAACTTTTCTAACTTCTCAAAAAAAATAAAAATAAAAACCCGTCACAATAGTATTTCAAAATACTTACACATTGGCTTGGAGCCTGCTGGAAAAGGCACGCTGAAAAGTTACCGCAACATTAGCCTAAAATGTTCATATATAAGACACTGTTTTTAGGGTATTCTTCAATCTTGAAGCTCACGTTTAGAGAGAAAAAGAGAAAGAGAAAAAAGAGCTGCCTTGTCCCCAGAAAACAAAACTCTATAAATCAAGTCACTTCCTTCTGAAAGCCAGAGAATATGTGCAACATGCTAAACATATGGATAACAAGAAAGTGGTTTCTCCTGAATGGTAACTATGCACAAGCACTCCTTGTCCCCTTTCCCATATGGTGTTTTAGCTGCTGCTCAGAGAGTGCAGATAGCAGAAGGAAGCACCAAGAATGCAGCCTGACTTTAAAGCTCATGAAGCTTGGGAGGGTCTGACTGTATCTCATCTGTACTGTTTGCAAACTGTGGAATACCAGCAGCAGCAGCATCTGTAATCCAGAAAATCAGTTGGCAGAGTTTTAATTTTTAAAGTAGTTTTGAACATTTTTTTCCAGCACCACATGGTGATTTTTGTCCTTCTGAGAGCCAAAGGCAAATACAGACATGCTCAACATACATAGTCAAAGGGAGTGGTTTCCTAGCAACAATAATGATATGAAAGGAACTGAAGCTTCCTTTCCAATCCCTTATGCGATATTAAAGCAATCTGCAATATACAGGAACTGAAGAAGTAGTATCTAAGAAATCTGGCTGTGCATCTTTCCTGAAATAGAAAGGCGAATCAGGTGTCAAATTTTGCTAGTACTACAATTGTCCAACACTTTTAAGTGCAGTATAAAATACAGAAGTAAGTGAAGCAAATCCTGTAGGCTGCTATTCATCCTCTCGCTGAATAATATACTCTGTCTCACTCACTCCCCCTAAGGGCCATATACTGTCCTTGATTCAAATCTGAGGCACTAAAGGCAACAAAATTCTCCCTAATGAGAGAAGAGCTATCACCTTTGCCATTTCTCACAGCTTGTTCTCAAGCTACCACAACAATCTGTCTTATCTGGATTAAACTGCAGGCAGTTCACTTTCATCCAAGCCCAATCCTGACAGTATATCTGGAATGCTCAACAATTGTACCAGCTGGATGCTCCAATGAAAATAAAACATGGACTGGAGCACCCTCCACATAGAAAACACACCGAACATGCCACTTCAATAGCTCCTTTCACAGCATTACAAACATTCAACAGGAGGGTATAAGAATGACAACCTTTGGTATGCCAAACAAGAGAGCCGCTCTAGCAAAAGAGCAGCTCCATCTGCAGCAATGTCAGCACACCTTGTGGTCAATGCTCTCAAAGGTGGCTGATAGATCAAAGAGAATCAGGTGAGCATCTACATTTTTTTCTATTGGCAACAGTTCATCGGTCAGGAAAACAGGACAGGATTCGTACAGGCAGTCCAAAAAGCAGATTGGCAAGGATCAAGGAAATATGAGGACTTTTGCAGAATTGTTTTGAAACCATCTTCTCTATAACCCTCCATCCCCAACAAAAACCAACCAGGAAATTAGACACCAGGTGATAATTAATGAGATTATCAATGTCAAGAGATGTATAAAAATGCTTATTCAAGAAAAGCCAGTACCCTGACCACACCAAGGAAGGCAAAGAATCCTCTCCAGTAATGAAACCATTGTCTCCGACTCCAACTAGGGTCCAAGATGTCTCTGGTAGCCCAAAGTTCCCATGTACATCGTGAATCTAATTACAGAGAACACCCAGCATTTGTCCTTTCCAGAAACACCATTCTTGATGGAAGCCTCTGAGCTCTGGAATTTGCTGCCTATTTTCATCCACCAAGGCCCAAGTCTGTTTGCTTATAGGACAGAGTGCAGGATATCTGTTCATTCTGGCTTTTTAACTGAAAGGGGACTTATCTTTCACAAATGGGAATTTGGGTCAGGAACTGGTTTTAAAAAAAGAATCAAATAAAAATCTAATAGTTAACCAAATTGTGTTGATGCTTTTGATAGATGAGCCCTTAAGTGCTCTCTATGAATGTAGCAGAGAGCAAAGCATTATCAAAAATATTGGCGAGATGAGACCAGGCCAACTGCATTCCACGCTTGTCCAAGTAGGTTATTTTTCTGTGTGCCAACTACACTATATATCACCAGGACAGAATAGGCCAGGCCAGCAGGTCACAGGACAGAGGAAACCAAAATAAAAACATTGCTAAACCAGATGGAAATCTTGAAAAAGATTCAGAAATATTCTGGAGGATTTTTTTTTTAAAATCTGCAGATTACAGTGGTATTCATCTTTATACATATTTTACATATAAATATTTTAAGTTGACAGCAATAACTGTGCTAGCTCAGATACAACTCTGCATTAACTGTTGGTAGCTGCTGACTTTTTAATGTCAGCCACTGTATTTAGTTTGAATTGAGATGAAACCATACAGTATGGGTACAGTATGTCACCCAGATCCAAATAAATATAACTTTAATGTATCCAGCTTTTGAAGTTAACAAAATCAAACTGTATTCAAGAAATCTAAACATTTACTTTAATAAAACATTTACATTCATTACCAAGCAAATGTACGGCAAACAGGTCTGTATAAGCAAATTTAGTTTAACTCAGGAGCTGTGCAGGCTAATGACTATGCTGACCAGCTTCAAAACTGTATGAAGACTACTTATTATGTATTATAAAATGCTTGCACAGAGGGAGAGACCTAATTGTCTGATGAAGATCTCAACCCCTGTGGGTATCACAGCATACTATACCTGTAAGAGTCAGGGCTCATTAGCCTAATCACAAAGAATGATACTGGGAACAAAACTGTGCAAAGCTACTGAATTTTTACTTCCTAGGAGTTTCACAAAAACACTAGATTTTTATTTTTGGTAGAATTTCTGACCAGCAGCAAATAGCCTTCTCCCCACACTCTTCACTGCAGACACCACCAACACCAGACTCTGCAGGGCCATGAATGTTTAACATCTCCTACTGTACCTGATTAATAATACCCATCCCTCTACCAAGCATGGAGCCATAGTGCTTGCTGAAGCAGTAGCCGATGAGGTTGGTCAGCAGATGGGTGGGTGGTGGGGCTAACGAGTGATCTTTTAGTTTGCTTTGATCTTCCACATACAGGCATTGATGCACTGTGATTTCTCAGTCCCTGTAATATGTACCACTGGTTTATCAGACTAGAAGCCTCTCTGTTTTATTGGCTTGGAATATAAAGAAATATATTCATATGCATTTCTCTTTCCTTGTAATTCCTTGGTTCCTTCCTATTTGGAATGTAGATGCACGTGGTATAAGATCTAGATGGCATTTTAATTTTTTCTATTTCCCTTACATTATGCAGTAAGTTTTCGATATTCTCTAATTCTTCCTCCTCCTACTAGCTCTTTTCACTTTCTTCTACAAAGCAGCACTGGACAAAGGTGACAGCAACCTTTCGTAGTGAGAAATATTGCAAGACTTCTTTAATCAGGTCAGTTATATATTTGTGTGTAGGAAACATCAAAAATTGCATTTTGCACCCTTTCCAGCACAGAATCATAAATTAGAGATAGAAAATACCCATTAGGTCATTTTGATCACCACATTATCAATGAAGGATTTGTTCTCTACAAACAGATTTTACAGTGCTTTGTCCAGTCTAGCTTTTTAATGGGACAAAAAATTGGGGCTTAGTTTTAAATGGCACAAGTAATAGACTCCCTTGAGAGACTATTTCACATCTTAAAAGATTTCACTGTCAGGAAGTTGTTCTTGACAATCAACCAAAGTCTGTCCTTTCTTAATTTCACCCCATTACTCTGATATTTAATGTACAGCCCCCCCACCCCAGACACCAATAATTACTCTTTCCTTCAAATATTTAAAGACTTATGTCCTTTCCTTCTTCATTTAGTTAGATATCATTCTTCTTAACTTTCCTCAGAAAACAGCCCCCAGCCTTCACTTCCATAATCCTTTTTGTTTCCCTTCTCTGAACAACTTCCAATTTATCAATATTCTTCTGCTGCCTAGAATATTTGATTTAGAGGAGGACTATTACCAGTACCTCTCAGCTCTGTAATGTGACGCATCTGATACACATCACACAACCATCTAAGTTTCTGGTACCCTTCTGTACTGCAAACTCATTGTATGGTTGTCACTATCACCAAACCCTCAGTATTACTGTTTTTCAGGTTCCTCTCTGAGAAATGGCATTTTGAATGATTTTTCACCAGATGGAGTCACTTGTATTTTCCCCAAGTTAAAACTTCATTTGTTTCTTTTAATTGTTCTTCTAAGATCTCTAGGTCCTTTTGTATTTATTTACTGCCCTCATTAGGTTTGGAACCTCTCTCAGTTTCATATCTTCTGTGAGTTTTGCTAATATGTTGTTTATAGAATCACAGGACAGGAAAGGACCTTGAGAGGTCATCTAGTCCAGTCCTCTGCACTCGTGGCAGGACTAATTATCTAAACCATCCCTGACAAGTGTTTGTCCAACCTGCTCTTAAAAATCCCCAATGGTGGAGATTCCACAACCTCCCTAGGCAATTTATTCCAGTGCTTCACCACCCTGACAGTTAGGAAGTTTTTCCTAATGTCCAACCTAAACCTCCCTCACTGCAACTTAAGCCCATTGTTTCTTGTCCTATCCTTAGAGGTTAAGAACAATTTTTCTCCCTCCTCCTTGTAGCAACCTTTTAAATACCTGAAAACTGTTATGTCCTCTGTCAGTTTTCTCTTTTTGATATTAAAGAAACTCCATTTTTTCAGTCTTCCCTCACAGATCATGTTTTCTTCACCTTTAATCATTTTCTGGACTCTCTCCAATTTGTCCACATCATTCCTGTAATATAATGCCCAGAACTGGACACAATACTCCAGTTGAGGCTTAATCAGCACAGAGTAGAGCAGAAGAATTACTTCTTGTGTCTTTCTTACAATTCTCCTGCTAATACACCCCAGAATGATGTCTGCTTTTTTTGCAACAGCGTTACACTGTTGACTCATATTTAGCTTGCGGTCCACTATGACCCCCAGATCCCTTTCTGCAGTATTCCTTCCTAGGCAGCCATTTCCCATTTTGTATGTGTGCAGCTGATTGTTCCTTCCTAAACAGAGTGCTTTTCATTTGTCCTTATTGAATTTCATCCTTTATTTACTTCAGACTATTTCTCCAGTTTGTCCAGATCATTTTGAATTGTAATCCCTCTTTGAATTTTAATCTTTTATTCCCTCTTCTAGTTCATTATTTTAGCTGTTAGATAAAATGGGACCTAACTAGTTCTGGGTGAATAACAATTTTCAGTTTGCTGGTAATTCGAGGCATTGAAAAAAAAATTCAGTTTGGGATGAACTAAAAACATTTTTTTTTTTAAATGGGCAAACTGAAAAGTAAAAGAAAAAGATAATTTTGTGTTGAGCATTTCACTTGACCATAAATTAATTTTTTTGTTTTGATTTTGAACATTTAACATTTAATGGTTTTAAAATAAAAGACAATTTCTAACCAAAATGTTATTTTGAACTCAAAAATCAAAATGTTTCATTTTGAAAATGTCAGAACAAAGCATTTCAATTTAAAAAGAAAATTAGTTCAGTGTTCCCAAATCTGCATTTTCCACTGAAAAAAGTTTTGGATGAAAAGTTTCACACAGCTTTAGCTCTAACCCCAATTCTGTTAGTACCCTATTAAAAGATTTCTCCAGATTAGATATGTTAATTTTATCCTCTGTATTTGCAGATTACACTCAAAATACACAAGCTTCCTTTCTGTATTTCCTGTCATTTCCTGTTCAGTTTCTGATTTACATTTGATATACGTTCAGAACCAAACACAAATCAAGTTCAGGATTTACTGCCTGAAAGTTTGTAGTGAATGACTCCATTTGGTGTGAGTTTGCATTTAAATACAAAATACAGCTCTACTGGCAAATAATACAGGGAACATAGTATACTTGCAAGGTAATGCAAACTGCATGATATACATTAAAAGCATGCATGTAGACAAGGCCTATAACATTGTGTTCAGAACAGCCTGAGAAGGGGTATGCAAAGGTGGCCTGCACTGCTCACCAAACTAAAGCCGCAAATTATGCCATCTTGCCAGCATCCCCAAGAGGTCAACATGGCAGCTGATGATAAGAAGAGAGTAGGGGATAACTCTAGCAATAGCCTCTTTCCTCCAGCAATGCTCCCTACACCTAGAGTGACCAGATGTCTCGATTTTATAGCAAAAGTCACAATATTTGGGCCTTTTTCTTATATAGACCCCTATTATCCCCTACACCAGACCTGATTTTTCACACTTGCTGTCTGGTCACCATACCTACACCAGAATAAGGGAGGCAGTAGATGGCATAAAGCTCATACATACTGGAGTGAGCCTCCTATAGTCAGTGATACTGGCATCAGAGACAGTCCACATCAGAGGATGTGGACCCATGTGGTGCTTTTTCACATCAGAAAGAGGAGATGGCACCAATGAACTGGTTTCATGATGTACAAGAAGGATCTTATCAAAATTTACCCTGTCACTAAATCATTAAAGGAAGAAAATCAGAATAGGAATTTAGAGAATACAAAGATGAGTTTGGGGTTTTTATTTCATCTAAATTAGTTCAGCCAGTCAAACACAATCAGCCAATTTCATTCAATATACATCCTATTCAGCCTATTAAAATATCAGTTTGATGCTGTACCATAACCCAGACAAAGCAGCAACAGCTGAGGTGCTATTTAAATTTTGCTGGTTGATCTTAACTAAATTCCATTTTAAAAGGAAGGCACCAATTTTATTAGTGACGTATCATTCAGTACTGTATGGATATCAGACCTCCATTTTGACTCAAAATAGATGCCCAGAGGCTTGAGGATTCTGACATTAAACAATACTACTTAGCTCTTACATAGTGCTGTTCATCAGTAGATCTTATCAACAACCACAGGTCTAGAAGTTATGAAGATACATAACAACAACATTCAACCAGGACACATTAGAAAGGCAAACGGCATATATATGCTTTTATTTTTAAGATGGAAGGACTTTTTACTCACAGCTTTTTGGAGTTCATGATACCCAGATTCATGGGATAACTATAGCAACATGTGACAAAGTTGTAATCACTGCCATGAAGTCATAAAAGTGACAGTTTTTCACACAAAGCCTGCTTGCAAATTCAGCTACTCTTAACATTTACAAAATGTAGGATTACTTATCTGCCAGAAATAACTATGTGTGCACCTCACCAAAAATTAATGGGAGAAGAGGTATACTCACAATTTAAACTGTCCCAAAAATAAAGGAAAAAATAAACCAAGGCTGTCATCATTATTGAACAACTCAGAGAGACCAATACAAAATCATACATACAGTCTGTGACAGGGCCCCCGCTGGAGGCCTCAGGATCCTACTGCACCCCGTTCCAGAGAGGAGCAGAAGTCCTCCAAGTGGCCTAGAGTGGTTGCAAAGAAGCAGCTGATGAAGGAGGCTGCAGGGAGCAGTCAATCAGGGCCCATCTGTCTCTCATAAAAGAAGATGCAGGGTCAGAGTCAGTCAGTTGCTGCCTGGTGTTGGGGGAGTTAGGACTGTGTGCCTGCCTGGCTGAAGAAGCAGCAGGATCACAGACAGATCAGTTGCTGGCAGGGACCGGGGAGCAAAAAGGAACTCCTGGCTGGCTGCTGGGATTGAGTAAGAACTGAGCCCAGGGAGGGCTGCAGGAAGACGGTGTCTGCAGAGAGGAAGCCTTGGGGGTATACCCCATACCTAGGGCCAGGACTATGTAAAGACTGGCCTGGGAAGGGCTACAGAGATACCATCAGAAGGGTACTGGGATAAGTTCCTGATGGACTCCATATCCGTTTCACTTACAGACTGTGTAGACTCAGCTAGAGGGCTGAGCCACTGAAAACCCTGAGAAACCCACCACAAACTGAGTGCAGGCACAAGCACTCGACCAGAGGGTGCTCACAAGAGGAAGGTGCCACTCCATTACACATCCCCTCCTTTAACTATAAATGAAGGTTGCTAAGAGATGTAGTTTTCTCTTGTTCAAATCTTGGTATACAAGATTACCATATTTTAGCAACCTCCAGTTGTACTCAAATTAACAGCTACATTAAAATGAGATAGGCTACAAAGACCCAATTCATTTGGACATCAGACTGGGATGCAGGAGACCTAGATCCTATTCCTGACTCAGACACTGACTTGCTTGGTGTATCGAGCTGAGTTATTCCACATGTAACCCTTCTGCCAGGAGTCAGCAGCAACAAAGGCCAGGTTCAATATCTAGATGTTCCTCTTAACAGTCTGGGGAAATGAGACATCACCCATGCCCATAAGAAGCAATACTTCCCCATTCGCAAACACTGAATCTATGTATAATAAAATAACACTTTTATTAAAAAGAGAAAGGGAACACAACACAACCATATTCAAAAGCATGGAACCATAAGCAAATACCTACCCCACAAATACCTACCCCCTTCTGTTCCCACTCTTCGCACTCCCCCAGTTTCCCCTACCCTCTAGTGATTTCCGCTGGAGAGAAACATACTGGTGCAATTATGAAGAGGCCAAGAATGGAAAACTAAATAATTATTTGAGCACTCACTCTTCCCAAAATAATAAAATAATATAAATAAATAAATGCTCCAAACCCTCTTCCTTCTTTACCCAGAGCTCATGTTCCTCATTTGTGAGACTATACTTTAGAATTCTGGAAGAAACAAAGACAAGTCCCTGCTCCTGACTCCACTGTTACATTGCTTACCCTTAAGGAAACAATGGAAGGTCAGATGTACATAGCTTATTCCAACTTTTCCTCATTGACACTGTTAATAATTTTTACAGTGGCCAGAAATATGCTAAGAGCTTTACCAAATAAATAGGAAGACATGGATCCTGACCTTAAAAGCTTGCAACCTAATTTTAGAGCTTACATAATGACAGCACACACACACACACACACACACACACACACACACACACACACACACACACACACACACACACACACACACACAAATAAAAAAATAAAAAAGAGGAGGGGGAGAATTATTTGAGGAAGGAGAAGGGTAACACGAGATCACCTGGTTGCTCATTTTAGGTGTGTATGTATGCAGTTAGGTAGCTAAATTAGAAGGATTTGCTTGTTCGTTTTCATTATAATGATTCATATTGACTCACTTCTTTGAACATCAAGGAAGACACGCATTTTCAGGAGAGGTTTAAATGAAGAGATCTTACTCTGATTGAAGATGTACTACATGTGCTCCAAGGATAGGGGACCATGAGCTAGGCTCACACCAGTTTTACACATAGCTCAGGGTTTCTCCAGTGGATGTATTGGGAGAACCATTACAGTTTAACGCACCATTAGCCTTATAGCTTATGAGAGCATTAAATATACAGTACTGTATGCACTGGAACCACACCCACCCACTCAACGACCCCCTCTAGCCACTTTTCAATGCTTTGCAGTTTATTTGTTAGTTCAAAAAGAAGCAAATAAATTCCCAAAATTGATCTATATTAAAGACTAGTGCCCAGACACATTTCATTTTAAAAGGCATGTACAACTGAGCTCTAAAAGTAGTAAAAAGTATCTGAAAACTCTTATTAACACTTCGTATTTCTATAACTCAGAAATATCCACACAGAGGTATACTCTTTAAAGTGTGGGGAGGGATAGTATTGCTGTGCACAGAAGTTGGTGTTACATACCCTCAATCATATCCATTCTGTGCATATTTAAACTAAATGGATCTGTTGGTACTTGGCTCTTGGGATAGGGATTGTCCCTTTTTTAATGTGTGTACAACACCTAGCACAACTAGGCTCAACCTGGTTGTGACTTTTATGCACTACCATAATAGATACGTTGAATATCAATGAGAGTACTAACAGAAGCCTAGTACAATAATATGGGTGCAGGTGCTGTACAAATATCCCCATGCAACTCTGACATTGCACCTCATTTCTGACCCGAATCACCAGTTAATCCAGTCCTAGTCCATTCTGGGAGCCAAAAATTGCTAACAGAATGATATTTCTGTCCTGTGGACAAATAGTCACTACCAGCCAAAATTAACACATTCAGAGCACTTGCACAAGGCCTATGTCCCACTGAGGGTTCTTTGAGTTTCAGCGTTACACAATGGTGCATTTCACCCCAAGGAAATGATTAGAGAAAGTACATAATGAAGTGGATTGCATCTTCTACTATCCATTAAAGAAAGCTAACTCCTGTAAACTTTAATTAATTTATCATAAACCAGTTTGTTTCCTTCAACTATCATTCCCCCGCACCCACCCATGCAGAAAAAACTGCTGTATCAGTCTTACAACTTTGCCAGGCAAGGCAAATATATTTTTTATAAAAAAGCAGACAACTTCAGATTTGACAAAGTCTTTTTCTTCATATTGATAAGCAATCATCATTTCTCTTACAAATGGGTATTTGCCCTACAACACATTCAGGAGATCACTGGATCTCAAATCCTTTGGGAATCAAAACAACAAAACAATCCTCACCTGCTTCACTGATGATCAAAGATAACCAAAGACAGGGCAGCACAGCCTACAATGTATCAGAAATAAGAGATTTTCAGTATATTACACAGACACGCACACACACAGAGGCACCTTTAAGCTTATATTTTCAAATGCCTAGAATTTAAATACACACATACATATGTATTCTGAAAAGCTCTTATTTGTGTCACACAGAGAGAAAGAGAGAGAGAGAGAGAGAGAGAGAGAGAGAGATCAGGATTTGTAGGTGTGCAGAACATGGGAGATTTCTGTATTATTTGTATGAATATTGTGTGCCTCGGTTTACCTGCTTGATATTATTCTATCTGATTGCATGGAGGTTCTTATGGAGAAACAAGCGGAAAATGACACAATGACAGAGTAAGATCTCCAGAGAGAATACCAAGGATTTTTAGCAGAATAATTGAGGCACTATTAAATGGAAAGTGCTCCAGCCCCTGCCAAAGCCGTGTGGTCCCAGCTCCAGCCCTGGCTGGGGCAGGGCAGTGGCACACAGCCCCAACTGCAGCCCGGCCAAAGCCATGGGGGGTGAGTGCACAGTCCTGGCTCCAGCCCCAGCAGCAGCAGTAGGAGGAATGCACAGCTCTGGCTCCAACTCCAGCCCAAGCTTCAGCAGCTGACGGCTGAAGCTGAAGAAGTCACAGAGGTCCAATAAAGTCACAGAATCTGTGATTGCTGTGACCTCTGGATCTAAATCGTATCCTTAACCATAGCCATAGCAGATCAGCAACGCTTGGGAATTTGATACAGTTAATTTGGCATATTGACCAATGACCTGAGCTTCTCTCCAGATTTTTACTGGGAGAATTCAAACATACTGATAGCTCAGTCTTCAAATTGGCTTGTTCTCCAAAGTTTGAGTTGAAATTACATAATCCTATATGCAGATCCAAATCACTGAAAGTAATTGCCTGATTCTCAAACCAATAGATACATTTTAAAATGGATAATCTGTATTCCCCAGTTAGTAACATCAGAGAAATGATAAAAAACACCTCTTGACTCTGAAAGCAAACCCAATCAGATGTGGTTAGGGCATTTGACTTTATCTTTGATGAAACAGCATTTAATGAAGAACAACAATGATAACCTCCTGACTCTGGAAAAATGTTAAAATGAAGCTCAGCAAGGATTCCTGATTGTTTTACTTTACCTTCTGACTCAGGAGTTCAAAGCAGCAAAGTCTTTCAAAGACAGATGAATATATTTAGATTTTGGTCAGTGATCATAAGTTTCCTGTAAGCTTACAAATGCATCCCAATGGGGAGGAGATCACTGACAGCAGTTGTAATTGGTCTAGAGGCATTTTGATTAACTGAAGATTACCTAATTCCTAATGCAAAGAAGTATATGTCAAGTTGCTCCACAGGATTCCAGAGAAGTTTCAATAGGAAAGTAGATATAGGATGACCAGATAGCAAGTGTGAAAAATCAGGACAGGGGACGTGGGGTAATAGGAACCTATATAAGAAAGAGACCCCAAAATCAGGACTTCTGATCACCCTAACTAGATATTATGAGGACTTCTGACACCAGATCTCATCCACCATGTCCACTTAGAACTATGCAAAGTCATAGTCTCAATGCTTCCATGCCTTAACTATATCTGAACTACTGAACAGAAAATAAATTGCTGAACAACATTTATTACACACAAATTTAGACCCACAATCCTAATTGCAAGGGTTATGCTATTGTACTAAGACCATGGCATCCTGCAAGAGTATTGCAGCTAGAAAAGAAAGGTGATTGAAGGTTTGGAGACTGGAACCATGAATCATATGCCATATCATACTGGCTGTTCCAGTTATTACATTTTAGTTCTGGTCGAGTTTAACAAAATGGCTGGAACGGTGATTTTCCATTACAGCTAAATCATTTATCAACCTATTTTGTGATATTTTAAAATTTCATACCTTTGCTTTCTTCTGAATATTCAGATGCTTCAAAAGGTACCCAAAGGAGCAATTAGACTCTAGGGAAATATGCTATTATGTGCACATATCATGTTTTGCATAGGCTTTCCATCATCTACATAATTTATGTTTTTCTGCATAATTTTTCCTTTTATGTTTTCTATGTGTTGTGAGATAATGCAGAAGTCAGTTTCCCTACCACCAAAATACAGAAAGAACTTAAGTCAGTATTCTTACTTCTCCCAATCTGCTTTACTTCCTGTGAAACCCTTGGAAAAACCCCTTTGAGAATCTTTCTATGCACCAAACATCAATACATGAGGAAAAAAATTAGAAGGTTCAGGAAGCTTTCTGAAATGAAATAGAACCTTGTCCATTCTCATAATCATCTGGGTATTCAGAAGTGCCTCTGATGAATAATGTTAAAATGTTAACGCTTTTAAACTGTTTTAATCCTTCTTTGGATCTGAAATATACAAAAAATAATGCTCAAAACTTTAAGTTGTTTTTTTTAACTTTTAGTGCAAGTTGCAAGTTGCCTTTTCATACAAAAAAAGGCAGGGAGAGGATATAGGTAACATTTTTTGCTACAATATCCTTTATCAACTGTTAGGAAGTGGGGCTGGGAGGTTGTTTGTTCAGGGCTTATTTTAATACAGGAAAATTAAGATCTGGAAAAGTGTCCTTCCTACGTTCTCTTACTTAAGCAATTCAAATCATGCACTGTCCTACTGGTCTTGTGATAGAAATGTCTCATGGGACAACAGTGACACCCAGCAGTGAGGACTGAGCTGTTTCTAGTACTGACTTTGTTGGACCGCAGGGGCGAAATCTTGACTCCTTCAAAGTCAGTTGGAGTTTTGCCATTGACTTCAATGGGGCCAGGATTTCACCCCAGAACTCCCATAATTTTTTCTACTTTACAATTAACAACCAGAAGAAATTTGAAATCTTGGGGGAGGGATAGCTCAATGGTTTGAGATTGGCCTGCTAAACCCAGGGTTGTGAGTTTAATCCTTGAGGGGGCCAGTAAGGGATCTGGGGTAAAATCAGTACTTGGTCCTGCTAGTGAAGGTAGGGGGCTGGACTCAATGACCTTTCAAGGTCCCTTCCAGTTGCACGAGTTAGGTAGATCTCCAAGTAAAAAAGATTAAGTTCAGATTTAATTTCCTCCACTAGAAGAAATACTAACTTGATTTAAAACTAGAAACACAGCAATGATGGTTGATATATCAAACTAATCTAGTATAGTACAATATCTGTTTTCAGTTTAATGCTCACTATATCCTCTAACATATGTATTTTATGGAAATTGTATCCTTTATCACCAGGGCAATGAACTACACTATCACATAGATCTTTTCCATTATTGCCAACACTCACAATTTTATCCTGAGTCTCACATTATTTAAGATTTTTCATATATCTCCAGCTCCTGGAGTCATTGGATTGTGTCAGAACCTCAGCTCCAATTCAAAAATAAGTACATTTCTACCCTTCATGACTGCAAAGAAAAATGCTTGAGAATATGAATCCTTAAAACCTAAACCATAAGTTCATATAAATAATTCAATTTATTATTTTACACTTATTAATTTAAGCCAAGTCTCATGATTTTTTGAGGAGGATAACTCATGATTTTTGAACACATAGGGTTGGCACTATTGCTTCTTTGATTTACAATCAAATGGGCCACTGTTTTCTGACAGATTTAATATGCATATAAATTGGTTAACATTATACAGATATTTGTTTGAGTTTATGTGGCTGTACTATTTGGGAAATCCTTCTTTGCAAGCCCAAATCTAAAACAGTGTGTGTGTGTGTGTGTGTGTGTGTGTGTGTGTGTGTGTGTGTGTGTGTGGTGTGTGTGAGAGAGAGAGAGAGGCGAAGAGCGAGAGCGGGAGAGCGAGAGATAGAGAGAAATGACCATCTAGATGTTCATATTTATCAAATCAAATGCTTCCTCCAATCCCCTAAAAAAGAATCCTATAAAGAGATATAGTCCCCTAAAATATTCCTTGCACAAGAATCCACTCAGAAAGAGCGGACCAATACACAAAGTAACCCACTTAGGTAATAGCTAACCTTGATTTCATGAAAAGTCAACCTGGACCAGAAGGAGAGCTGCAATATGCTTTTCCCGCATATCATAACAGCCCCCCAAGAAAACAGAATATTACTTTATGAAATGCACAGTATGAAATAGCAGGAACAAAACAATCTGGTAACATTTCAAGATATAATTTTTTTTTGTAGAATACATGAGAACACCCTGGCTGCCTTCCTTATTTTTTATTTATCATAATTGATATGTTTAAAACAAATAGGAGAAAAATATGAATACTTTCATTAAAAAGTTCATTTGAAGTTGAAAAAAATGTATGATCAACTGATCACGGGCAGAATCTTGCTACATAAAAGCCCTATTGACATATGTTGTTAAATCATTCATATAGCAGCGTAACTACCAAGGAGGAGCTTTAACAATCAAAGTTATTTATGGGTCCGCACCAGGATAGTCTACCTGTGGTAATAAAATACTGTGCAATATTTTTTAAAATCACCCATCCTATTAAACAGGAGAGAGATATGTGGTGGTTGACTGGCCAGAGATAACTTGTATGTAAAATCAAAAACTGCAGATCAGCAGACAGCATTTTAGTTTCTTTCAATAACTCTATTCTTCTTTGTTAAAGTTAACATAGGCAAGCACTCGCTCTCCATGACTCACACCCACGCAGTGTAACCAAACAAACATGTAATTAGATAATCATTCAGTATAATTAACTTAAACTTGAAAACAAAGTTTTATTGATGCAAAATAGATATCTTCCACTTAAAAAAGGGTTGGTTTCAAATTAATGTTCTAATTTAAAATCACACACAGACTCTGGACAGCATTTTATACAAAAACAAAAACCAGAAAAACAAAACCCACAAACTCTGAAAGGGCATCTACAATACATCAGAAATCAATGAAGTCAATGGGAGGATTGCGATAGAAAGATGTGGCTTTTGCTTTGTTTTGACTTGTTTTGTTTTGATTGTTTTCGCTGAGTGAAGACTGCAGGATTTGGCTAGGATAAAATTAATTGAAGAGAAATGGAAAATCTTTATGAAAAACTTAAGCATGTTGGGCCAAATTCTGTCCTCAGTCTAGTTAAATTTAGGTTAATAAATATAGGTTAGCTATATATGTAATATGACACTTCCTGAAAAATATAGACATAAAAGGTCATTTTGGGGCTCAGATGGAACATATATTATGTAAAATGAGTCACAGAAATTAAATAATTTTGGCTCTCTAAGTATTTTCTATGACTCGATGCTTAATTATAGGCAGCAGTCTTTAAAAATGCTTCTCACTGCATACTGTGTAAGAGGGTACGTCTTCACTACCCGCCGTATCAGCGGGTTACAATCGATTGCTCAGGGATCGATATATCGCGTCTCATCTAAACGCGATATATCGATCCCCGAATGCGCTTATATCGATTCCGTAACTTCACCAACCCGAACGGAGTTGCGGAATCAACACAGGGAGCCACGGACATCGATCCCACACCGTGAGGATGGTGAGTAATTCGATCTTAGATACTTCGGCTCAGCCACGTTATTCACGTAGCTGAAGTTGCGTATCTAAGATCGATTTTCCCCCGTAGTGTAGACCAGCCCAGAAATAGCTTATTCTTCAGCAGTGCCTTCAGCAGTGCCTTATTCTTCAGCAGCTTATTCTTCAGCAGGCATTTCAAAAGAGCCTAAAATCACTTATACTAAACTATTAAGCCTCACCTTTATATTTTTTAAAGGAATCATGCATAGTTATGACAGCATTGATTCCTTCTGTCTTTATGATAATACTGTAATCTAGAAATTCAAAGTGGTTCTATGATACATATCCTGTATCATTCTTCCCAGGGCAATATAAATATTAAAAGCTAAAACAGAAAAACTCTGCAGGATAAACAGCCCCTTGCTCTCAATTTTAATTTCTTCAGGTTTAAGGCAGAGATGGGCTGCCCATACAATAGCTCCATTTGAAGACATTTTTCATTGTGTTCCTGTGGGAGTGGAGATGGAATTAGGTAAAAAAGAATACCCTATATACAAACCACCTAACTAGCTCTTTTCAAGTACATATTTTATAATTAAATTAACCTTTAAACAGCCATCTGGGGGCAACTAGCCCCAAATGTGTGAATCAGAGATCAATCTCATTGTGTTCTTATGAGAATGAACACAGCTTTGTTCCTTCCCCTACACTGCTTCTTGGGAAAATAGGGTCAAGGCCATAACATTCTGCTCTGCTGGGGGGCTCCCCGCACCCGAGTATCTAGGGCTATTTAGAGCCACAGACCATTCTCTCATGCCATGTGTGATGTAGCACATACCTGTCAACATTCTCAGAGACAAAACAAGCTTTTAGAATTTTCAGAATTAGAAAATCTGAATTTTAGAGCCTTTGGGATTATATAGAATCTGCATGAATTTGCATACATCTGCCTTGAGATACCAAGAATGGGAGACAATTCAAGGGAGGAGATTGTAAGACATCTGAGCATCTCCTTCTTTCCGCTTGCCAACTTCCCCTTTCAGAATATTACATACGTTTTCCCCCATTGCAACATCAGCTTTTCAAAGCAGTCCCCCCAAACCAGCTTTGCTGCAAAACAAAAACAGAACAAAAAACAAAAAGGCAGCCAAGCTAATTCATGGAGGGAGGGGAGGGGGAAAAAAACCTATCAAATCCTGTTACATAAAAAACACAAACCAACTCCACTGAAAATAAAATAAAAATAAATAAAAATCCAAACCAACTCCATTGCAAAAATAAACCATTCAACTCACTACTCTATTGCAAAAAAAACAATCAACATCATGCAAAAATCCCCTCAACAATAAAAATTAAAATTTAAAAACTAACCAAGCTCACTGCAGAACGAAAAACAAAAAAAGCCTCATTGCTTCCCCCCAACCAATTTCACTTACAAAACTAACTCCCCAAATCATTTCTATTGCAACTCTCCCCAATCATTTCATTGTGTAAAAAACAACTCCTCCCTCTAACCTTTCGATCCCAGGAGGCTAGAAGGGTTGTAGCAGCATAATAAGGACTGTTCCCTGCTCAAGCCTGAGGGCAAGGAGAACCCAGTAATGTGGGTATTTACCATTTGACCCTCCTAAGTTGGAGGATGGAATACAGCCAGCAGAGCTGGGAGGATCACTGCACTCCTCCACCACCCAACTCCCTTGCTGCAAGAGGAAGCAGCACTAGAAGCCTGAATAGCAGTTTCAGAGCTAGTAGGAGTAGCTGCCTTCAAGCCACCCCTCAGCACAGTTTCCCACCCACCAGATAGGAGGCAGGGCCAGGAACTGCCTCCTGCTCCATGTGCTGAGAGACCAGAATGGAGCAGTTCTGATTGGCTGCTCTTCCCCAGAAGGGCCAATCTGATGGGAATTTCTCTACAGGTTAGGGGGTGTTCCGAAGACGCATAGGAAGGTCTGAAAACCAGCACTCTGTGAGGAAGCATAGAGTCACCGGCTCTGCAGTAGAGCTGGTTAAAAAAAAACACATGGGGGAAATGTTTGAAACTTTTCATGAAAACTTTTCATTGAAATTTGTAATTAAAAATGAAACCCTCAGCAACTATATAAACTGGCCACACTACAAGGGACGAGGGGAGGAATCACAAACAACTTCTGCAAAAACAAGTAATCCAAATTTTTAAAACTCAGACATTTGTGGCCAATTCTAGTCTGCAGGAATCACTGAACAGTCCACAGTAACAGCCTGGGACCTACTCTTTAAGTGCTCCGCAGGATTAAAAGAGGAAATCCACAATACATAGCCCAGTTACTCAGCTAGCTATTTGCCCGTCTCTCCCAGGCAGCTCTGCACAGTACAATTATTCTCCTCTCCCCTCAGTCCTCTTTCTTTCTAGGGCTCCATCACATTTACATTAAGATACTGGAGCCCTTTGGAAGAAGCCTTAATCACTTTGTTATTGGTCCAGTACTCTATCTGTTTGGCTCTAAGCTGGTATCTCTTGAATGAGTGGGTGCCATTCTGTACAAAGAGCATCCATCACAACTGAGGGGTATTTTAAAGTCCTGAGATGTGTCTGTCAGCACCAAAGTGCATTGTTATAGCGCTGAGGTGTAGCAGTCAGGTTAATATTCCCAAAATGTTATCCTTGTCTTGGCAATATGACTTAGTCATATATTTGTCTATGGCCCACTGAATGCACTTTAGTCTATTTGATACTGTTTGCTGGCTTTCTGAATTCAGTTCAAAATGCCATAAGCAGCCTTGATGGGTTGGGTTGCTGAGTTGTTGCCTTCAAATGGAGCAGTCTAGGGAGGGAGGCAATGTTTTTAGTCTAAGTCCAAAGAAAGAGAAAGGGCTAAGCATGAAGCATGATATACGACTGACAAAAAATAGTTAATGTGACAAGCTGATATACTGATTAATGGTACTCTGAGATGTTTCTCTTTTAAATCAAACACATTTTAACTGTTCATTTCCTCTCACACCTGGCTAATATTCAGATTGCTCTGTGTTATGTTTCAATAGGTGACACTAGTTGCTGATGACACCGTAGTAAAGTAATTCCTGTCTGCCTCAGTCTGAAAGTGTAGCTGGAACTCATTTTAACTCTTCTTTTGTTATTCTGTTCAGATCCCTACTTCAGCAAGATTGAGCCTTTTCTTCTCCTCAAAATGCTTTTTTTAAAATGCTAAATGTAATTTTTTTTTCATTGTAGGCTATGAGGATGGTTTTTGACAGACTTTGTAATGGGCTAAATGAAAGGATCTCTTGGAAGACTGGTGGGAAGAACAACCTGAGACTTCATATAGGAACGGCCAGGAAGTTCCATTTGGGAGATTGGATGCAGTTTCCAATCCTGCGCTATACCACTCCCAGCTAATCCTTACTGCCAGACTGCTTGGAAAATCATCTACTCATGCTCTCACCTTCCTCTATGTTGCAAATATCCTCCACCTCCCAATGAAGTGGCCTGGCCCCTTCTCGACCCCCATCCCAGCTGCAACTTTCCTTTTGCCTTCCCAAGGGACAGTTCCTTCCTGGGAGCCTGGAACAAGCTACATACAGGCACACCTGAAGTTCTTTAATACAACTTTGACAGATCTGGATTTTTCAATACTCCCCTGTTCAACACTGTTTGGTTGGTGTTTTCTCACCTCTTCTTGAAATCAGAGGTACAGAATGGGTGTTTAATGCATTGGTGACAACGTCCACGGGACCATTGTCTTGTGTATTTGTCATTTACATTGAACTTTATTGTCACGTTGCTGTGTACCCCGCATGGCTGACTCAGTCTATTCTCCGGCTGTCTACCATAGAAAGCTTCTTTGCTAAAGTGTCTCTCAAAACATTAGAGGGTTGTTTCATTTATTACAATCTAAGAATGCATTATTACAATCTTCCGTCTGAAATGTGATCTTAAATAACAGCTTGTACAATAATTAAATGTAGTAGTGAGAACATTGTTAAAATCAATGACCCAGTGCATTAGCAGTTTAAACACATTTTAAGTTAACTTGATTATGGTGAATGTAATTCAGGAGACGTTAAATAAGTGCGAACACTGTGTATGAATGTCTAGAAGCAGTATCTTCATAGTTCTGAAAATAGTCTGTGAACTTCAAGTAAACTGATCTCATATCTGTATTGTAGAGGTGCACCCAATGCTTTATCAGACTTGACTTTGATTACAATTGTCAGTTTAGTATTTCTGGAACACTTCACACGTAGTACAAATACCTAAAACTCATTACCACAAATAGTTTAAAGATAGTATGAAGGAGAACAACAACTTTACTCAATATTATGACACCTAAAGCACTGAAAATGGAGGAACAGTGAAATATGGAGAATGTTAGAGTAGCTGATGAGCCGATTCAATTTGTACTAGAGTTAGGTGAATGCTGCAATATTTTTCTATGAGCATTTTTCCTAATTCAAAAGTATTCCCTTCAGCCATGCTCACACCGTGTGTGTTCCCTGACTGTGAGCATTCTAAACATTGAGTTTTATTCACATTAATGGTCACAGAAAATGAAAGTTAAGCTTGCATGCTTGAATATTTGTATGGAAAAGGGTACTTTTATGTGTGAGGGCCACTGTTAAATACAGCAGCAGGACCGTGTTCCCCAAACCCCTCCCCAGAGCCCTGGCTCAGGAAATTAAATTAGTCAGATGAGGATTTGGACACCTCCTTAATAATTATGGGCTCTGATACTATCGGGCTTTGATAACCGCAATAAATAAAAGCATTTTCCTCTAATTCTGTCCAACCTCATTTTGGGGAACTTGTATGGAATAGCTACATAGAGGTTACAGGGCATTTAGTATTAACAGATTACTGTGGAAATGAGAAATGAAGTGAAGCCCCAAAGCTCAGATCAGTACACTTAGGTCATACAGTTCTTAAAATAGGCCAGCCCTTTCTTTCACTCTTTAATTAATGTGTATTCCACAGCACTCAAAGTGCTGTAAATAAAGTATGTTCACTATAGAGAAATAAGGCTAAGTGGGGGAAAAAAGGCATCAACCTCAATGTGAAACCCAGAAGGAGACAGTCTGTTAAATCTGTTCTGATGAAGAATTCTACTGGATGAATATGCAACAAACCAGGCAACCAAAGACCTTTCTGAACCATTCAGCGGATGCTTAAGAGATTCTTAGAACTTGAACAGCATATTCGTGGTAGAGAATAAGGTACCCACAGGCCCTGGAGTTATCCAAGATCCAGACCTTGGAGAGCAAACTACAATACAATTGCTAATGCAAAACATAACCTGGAGCAAATGCAAATTCTGCATACTGAGGACAAGCATGATCCTAGTGAGAAAACAAGAGTTTTGCACAATTTTAAGACATTCCCATCTGACTGGTCTTTCCACTGGGCAAATTCAATTATTGTAATCTAAGCATAAACAAAGAACACAAATCAACACTTCCAACTATCAGTTAGGCACTATTGATTTCAATATTCTTATCTTCAGATGCAAAATTATTGTTAAATACCTATACTATTGGGCTAAGTTCTGCCCTCAGTTACAAAGGTGCAACTCCCATCAATGCCAACAGGAATTAAATGCAAGTGCATGAGGTAGAATTTGATCCTATAGTATAATTTCATTTCAAAGAACAACTGAGTTGATCCAAATTAGACAAACCTCTTCAGGGCTTTTCACCTTTGAGTTTAGGCAGTCATGTCCCCAGGAAAGATATCAAAAGTAGAGCTGGCCAGGAAATGGTTTTACTGTCCCTCTAAACCTGGAAATTTCCACTACATGCATCTGACGAAGTGGGTATTCACCCATGAAAGTTCATGCTCCAAAACGTCTGTTAGTCTATAAGGTGCCACAGGATTCTTTGCTGTTTCTATCCTAAAGTGGGACAAAGTCAAATATCTAAAAAAAATGTCATGTACCAATAATTTGAATAAAAATTTTGGATTGAGTTAATTGAAACATTTTGGTTTGACATTTTTAAAAGTATAAATAAACAATTGTTTTGATTCAAAAATATCAAAAATGAACCATTCTGATAATGTTTAAATTTAACAAAAATTTAAAGTTGGAAACTCATCAAAACCAACCCTGTCTTGCAAATTATTTCAGTTTTAACAAATCAACATTCTCCAGCAAAAGACATTTTGTCACAAAAATTCTAACAAGCGCTGATCAAAAATCAGTCTAGAAACCCAAAGAGTAAGAATCCAAAGATTAAGAATCAATGGCTATGACAAAATTCATTGGTTAAAGAACAGTTTTTGTATTTTGGACAACTGCCTGATATAGCAAACCTACTATTATTTAGGATATACAGAGGTATATCTACCATACACTTTATGTAGTATATAAATAACATTCTATTTGTTAAAGGCTTAGAAGTTTATTGAACAAATCCCAAACTTTCTTTACCTCTGCTATTTAGACACAGGGGCAGCTCTAGACATTTTGCCGCCCCAAGCACGGCAGGCAGGCTGCCTTCGGCAGCTTGCCTGTGGAGGGTCCGCTGATCCCGCAGCTTCAGCGACAGGCAGAGTGCCCCCAGTGGCTTGGTATGCTAGTGCTGGGAGCTGCCCCTGTTTAGAGAGACCTTGGCTGGCTAACAGCCTGATCCCATTTATGGTAAATAGATGCATTTTCTCACTCAACTTTTTATTTATAAGATTATCAAAAAAAAATATGTTTACAAGATGTGTCATCATTTTAAAGAAACTCAAACATGGGAAGTTTTGGACTCTATATTTTTAGATTTTGCCCTTATTAAAATTCTGTTCCATAAATATATTTCTACAAAGAAAATAGAAAAATGTCACACAAACATCACAACCTAAATCTGTATCTTCCTAAAGTAAAAACTCACATATATGTGCCCTTTGAATAAATTGAGAGTCCTGGTAGACCTCAATGATATTAATAATGCCAAAAAGCACCTTTATATTTTTTACCAAGGAGCCAGATGTCATCACTGAAATTTCCTTCTTGTCTACTGGAAGCTGAGACTGTCTGTATACAAAAAAGAGTCATTGAGTTAATAAGAACAAGTTCTTTCAGCAGATGGCAAACTATCATTACCCTTCTAAGCAGAGTATCAGTCATAAATTTGCCATGGAAAAATAATAATGATATCTTGTATTCATATAGTGCCTCTCAACCTGAAATTTTACAAGCAATATTTGAAGATAAATTATTGGTCCATCCACCCCTAAAACGTAGCCACTTCTGGGGTGGACTATAGTACTGGTTAAAACACAAATATTCCATTTCTGTTTCTGACATATATTGAAGAATATTACTGTAGTCTACTGAAATTGCAATGGAAGTTTAAGTAATCAGAACATAATTTTAAATGGACACTCTTTAGAACACTAGGGTAAATTCCCCACTAACTCTTGGAAAAAAGTCTCATAAAAAAACTGATACCCACAAATGGGAAAAACTTCGGCTCTAACTCTGATCCAAAAAAACTACACTTTCAGCAGTGCATTGCCTCTTATCTAATAGATCATAAATAGACTGCCATTTCTCTCCAGAATATTTATATAAGGAGAGGCCAAACCTACAAATATGAATGGCTGCCTCTGCTCATCACTCTCTACTCCTGCTCCTATGCTTGACCTTTCTGTTCTATTATTCTCTTCTCTGAAAGCCACTGCTGCTGGGATTTTCACTTTTCTCCCTGGTAACTATGGTGACGGAGACTGCTGAGATCTTCACTCTCCACTCATGAGGACCACAAAGAGGAGAACTTCCAGTATCTTCAGCACAGGACACTGAAAGAGAACTCAGGTCTAACAACTCTTGCATCAGAGAAAATTTGTGGTGGTGGAAGACTTCGTGTCCCGTCTGCTACTGGGGAGGCTTCTTCCTCAGAAGATAGTAGATACAGTTTACGGGTTCCTTCTCTTCTCTAAGTGTTGGGTAGAGGGAGAGTGCTTGACCTGTGCTGGTTTAAATACCACTGGCTGAGCTAGGCATAATTAGGAACAAATTGGCTCTGCCAGGTCTAAGACTCGAGTCCTGATCAATAAGTTCCTAGCTCAGGCCGGTTGTTGACAGTAACTGTTACTATCTGTAACAATAAGAAGCTGCTTAATAATAGCATCACAAATATCAGCCAATATTAGCTACAGTTGGCAGAGCACATATACAAAATATTCAGAATTATTTCATTCATTTCATCCATTCCTTACCCTTAAAGTGAAGTTCTTTTTTGCAATGGTCTCTCAAAAAAATGCATTGTGGGATTCCATGTTCATTGTTTCTCCCTCTCAGGGATTCCAAATCAAATTTTCTCACTTTGCCAGTTAAAAATGTTTTGTGTTGCTTTTCCTATCTGCCAACCCTACAAACTTACCTTGAGATACGAGAGTTAACCTGGACTGTTTTTTGCTTACCCATCATCACCAGGAATAAGGATTCTGCAAATTTGCACATTTGGTATCATCAGTGTCCAGCGCTTAAAATGAAAAAACACAAAGACTCATGGAGACTATTTTGATTGTATATCACAAATTGTAACAGCTCTTGCCCTTCTGATTATTCAGTAAATCTTCGTCTACACATGCCAGGTCATTCATCATTAATGACACACCTGATAGAAACAAACATTATGCAACTTTTTTTATGGGATTCCATACTGACCTTTATTATGCTCAAAAAAGCCTATGCTAAGAGGTCCTCTTGATGGCATTATCAGCATCAGTTGAACCAGTTTTATAAATGTGTGTGGGGAGGGGGAATAGAATCTTGTAATTGATTATTTAGTGCAAAGGAGGAAGAAAATGATCACAGGTGGTGATGGCAGATGTGACAGCCCGGGATACTTGGCAAAATACAGAGCATTTTTGACTACTGATAGGGACGTTTCTGTGGGGTTGACTGTTCAACTTGTCCTTTCCATGGGAATGAGTTATACACTAAAAAAAATTCCAGTTAAGAGAATTTTTTCTCATTTTTAAATACCTAAATCACTGACATCAATAGCAGCTGCTGTGTGAAATTAGATGGCTAAGTAAGGCTATAAAATTCCTTCAGTAAAACAATAGCACCAATTAAATGTTTAAAAACTGATCATCACTGTCAGATCTCAAAATGGATGCATGGCCACATGAAAAGACAGCAGCCATAGATATTATAGTTGGCACAGGGCCAACACTACTGTATTTCCAGGCGGTGATTCAAAATGTTATTATTATAGCTAATTAGCATATGCTAGTTATTTTTATGAATTTTATGGGGGTGGGTTCTGCCTCCAATATTCTAAAATTTTGTCTGGTAGAATTTCAGCAAGAAGCATTTGCTCCCAGTTTGTATGAAATATTAATGGAGCGTGTGTCAGCAGCTGCTCCTATCCAGCCACCAAGGTAATTGGAAAGAATATTCCCAAACCCCACTTTTAAAATGGAACAGAGGGCAGTGTTAAGCCCTGGACATAGTCTCAAATTGAATGGGTTTGAAGATTACTTTTGGAAAAGTCAGAGTGGAGATCTATTTGTTTAAAGATTTTTGAAAAGTTACTTTGTGGGTGAGAGCAATGCTTTAAGCATGGCTGGCAGCTAGTCCTCCTGAAAGGAAGCATTAACAAACATCTTCAATAATGGACTCAATTTTTCTCTGCCACCTTTAATCATCCATGAAGGACATGGATTCATCTCACACGTGGTTAGTCACACTCACAAAACCTTAGTTAGCAGAACTCTGTGAAAAACACAACCAGTTCCCCATTTCAAGCTTTATTACGGTCAGTGGATGACAATTAAACACCGTTTTCAAAGTGAGATACAAGAGATATGAAGTTATCTGTGCACCAATCAACTGGATGTGTATATCCTGGCTATAGGAACATACAAATTGTTATGCTGCATCAGACCATCCAGTCCAGTATCCTCTCTCCAGCAACAGACAGCACTACACATACTTTAGAGGAAGGTATAATAGAGGATAATCTGTCCGCTCAAGCACACACACCCCTCCTCATTAGGGCTCATCCTAATCTCTAATTTTTAGAGATCAGTATGAGCTCTGAAGTATGAGGTTTAATATCTCTTCTATATTTTTTGTTAGGAATAACCATTACAACTCTGGATAGTCTTGTTATCCATATAAATGTCCAATCCCTTTTTGAATCTCATTAAATTCTTGATTTCAACCACTTCTTGTAGCAATGACATCCACAATTGGCACAATTGTCCTCATTGCTGCAGATACACAGGACCATTTTGCAGTGGAGCTACCCAAGCAGTCATACAATGCAGGAGTTTCAGGTGAGGTGGTTGCCTGAAGATCTATATCTATGTGGTTCCTTTGGTTCTTCACTATGTTGCCATGGACCTAGGGATGTAACCAATTGGAATAACATCTGCAGAGTGGCTCCACAGTTCAAGTAACTTGTTGGACATTGGGCAAAAGATTTGCCCTGCAGTGTATATATTTTTCAGTACAGTTGGGCAGGAAACTGTTTTCCCATCCCACAAAAATTTGAGATATCAAATATTTTCCCCATCCCAAATCAGAGCAAAAGGTCAAAATCTCAAACATTCATGAACAAAAAATTCTCTCCTTCCCCTTTAAAATGTTGTTTTTGATCAACAGAAACATTTTGATATTTTCAAAATGCTTTATTTAGATTTGACCATTTAAATGTTTTATTATAATTACTTTAAATTTCTAAACAAAAAAGTCATTTACAAATGGAAAAACCAGATGTTTTTGTCTCAAATATCAAACTGAAAAAAAAATGTGAAATTGTCAAAAGATCTGATGTTGAAAAATTTAGCAAAACTAACCCCTTTCTTGTGAAAATTTCAGTTTTGACAAATTGGCATTTTCCAATAAAAACGTTTGGTCAAAATATCCCTGACCAGCTCTATTCTCCAGTTAATTGTATACTGTATACATTTCACTATACAATAAATATTGGTATAGGGTTTTCCCATTATATGCAAGTGTATATGTGATTTTAGGAATGTGTGATGCATGTGTTTATGAATTATGTCCTCAGATATACCCCAGAAACCATATCCCTCTTTTGCACCACTTACAGACTCCTGATACATGAATAGATGAAAACAAAATTTCTTTCAAGGCCCTCTTTAGAATACTTATTCTTGGGATTGCATAAGTATTACCAGAAGATCATAGACCAGAACTGAGGTAGAGACAAGATTTTTCCGCCTCCATCCCCCTACCCCACCCCCCGATTAATTTAACCAGAATTCAAAGACAGACATATTATTCCTTAAGAAATATCACCAGTTGTACATGTACTGAACTCAAGATATTGGCTGAAAAGGCGTTATAATGATTTAAATGAAGGCAAAATATTCACCTGGGGTATGTAAGGGAGATGGAAATGTAATCTGGTGCATTTGATCTAAATCTTGAGCTTGGGAGTGTGGGGAGCACTGGCAGAAAAAAGGGGCATGGCTTTTCCAAAGGGTTATTCATATAGAGGTGATTCAAGATGCAGTAAGGTCGATTAAACTCAGTGTCTAAACAGCAGTATCACTTCACACACACAATTTAACTTGGAAGTAGCACTAACTTCCAGAAAGTAGGTAGCGTCTGCACCAGCAATGTAAAGCTGAGAACACAACATTTAGATTCTTTGATGAAGTTCCCATCCATTGTGTGCTGCAGCTGAAAAAAAAAAAAACAATAAAAACTATGGGCATTGTTCAACATTTCATACGACTTAGTAGATAAATAAGATTTATGAGGGAGATTGACTACACAAATTTAATTGCTTTCAGTAATGTGCCTTATTTAAGACCAGTTTAACTAGATTAATTAACTCTTCATACACTCTGTTTATGTATCTGCATGCAGAGTTCTGTAACTTTCCATTTCATATTCAAGTGTGTATATTATTACCTAATATTAATATAATGATTTTGTTATTTTAAAGGACTCTTTTTTGGCTCGTAGATGGACATAGATATAGCACATATCCAAAGCATGAAAGCATCTCGCAAGCAGTAAAGGGGACTTAGGCACAGAGACTATAGCACAACAGTCTCATGGTGAGATTAAATATCTGGAACCTCACGTTTTAAAGATAAACAACAAAAACAAAGAAACCTAAAACCACTCCCACACATGCACACACACTTCTTATATCAGCACCCACATAAAGAATGAATTGCTACCCCATATTAACCCTCCCAGTTCTACCTTCACAAAGATTACAATAGACAAATATCACTGAAAAGCTCCCACCGCAGTTCATCTACATCAGACTCAGTAAAAATTTTTGTTCTGTCTGAAAGAGTTCATGCATGGCTTCCATGCATCATATCAAATCTTATACAAATCTCCTTATATTGAGGGCCCTTCGACAAAAACAGTGGATTGAACACCATAAAGAGAGACAGAAGGTGGATTGTCCTGAATCCAACATTAAAAGATAAGTGGTCAGAGATCATAAAGGACCATGCTCGCACCCTTTTTCGCTGAGAGTCTCTATTTGGGAATTAAATGGGACCATTCAGCAGCAGGAAGAGATGGAGATCTGGAATAACCATACTGAAGCAATTAGATTGTTCTAAAATAACATAGGCCCATAAGAATCAATCCCTCAGTGTTCCCAGTAAGCAATCCCCTCCTTGCATTTTAAACTAGAACTAGACCTAGAAACAAAACTATTATATAAAGCTGGAGTGAATTTCCTATTAATCTATTGCTTCAGAAGCCTGATCACACAACTGTTAGGAAGCTGGCCAAAGAGAGTGGTGAAATGCACAAAAAAGATGATGGTTTATAAAAGGGGTGGGCAAACTATGGCCCACAGGCCGGATCTGGCCCATCAGGGGTTTGGATCCAGCCCGGAGGATTGCCACCCCCATGGCGCCACAGGGCTAAGGCAAGCTCCCTGCCTGCCCTGGCCCCTCACCGCTCCCGGAAGTGGTTGGCACCATGTCCCTGCTGCCCCTGGGGGTTAGGGGGCAGAGGGCTCTGTGTGCTGCCCTCGCCTGCGGGAACCTTCCCCAGAAGCTCCCATTGGCCACAGTTCCCCTTGCCCTGAGCCCCCTTGTGCACCCTGCACCCCAACCCCTTGCCCTGAGCCCCTTCCTGCACACCACACCCCATCTCACATCCCGCACTCGTTCTCGCACCCCAACCCCCTGCCCCAGCCCTACATTCATGGCCCTGCTTGCAATTTCCCCACCCAGATGTGGCCCTCAAGCCAAAATGTTTGCCCACCCCTGGTTTATAAGGTAGCCAGCCCCCAAACTTTGTACAGTGTTTTACAGATTAAAGATGGTTCCTTGAATCGCATCTGGAGACAAACTGGTAACCAGTGCAGGCTGCAGAACCCAGTGGTAATATGGTTCACATAGGAGGCACCAAAAACTAAGCAGGCTGATGTGTTCTGCACTAGCTAAGAGTAAACCCATGTAGAGCATATTGCAGTACTTACAAAGACATAGATAACAGTGGTGAAGTCTGCATCTGTGGGGTCAACATCAGAGAGGAGATCTTAAACCTCCTACAGAGGCACAGATGAAAAACAAAAACTCTTGGCTACTCAGCTGTTCATGGATTTTCAGATAGCAGCAATAGAGGACCCACAGATTGAGAAATTCAATAGCAAGGGAGAGTTATGTGCCTTCATTAAAAAGAGATGTTATCACATCTTTACTATATCTTCTAAATGTTTCCCTTTCCCCATATCATCACCTCAATTTTGTCTGAACTGAGCTCACTGCTACCTAACTCAGACAAACACTGAAAGCAAAGACACATCATTGTCCAACCCCCAGGAAATGAGGCGAGGATTATTGCCACTCTTTCAATGCCGATGGTAGGGGAAAGGCAAAACTTAACAGCATCAACAAGAATTAAGTTCCTCTAACACAAGTAACACCAATGCAAATCAATTAGAGCCAATGTTTAAAACCAAATTAAAAATACTTGTACAGAAGGAACTTATCACTAGCATTAACAATGAGGTGAATGGTTCAAATAAAAACTGGGTTGAAGTTCAACCAAAATGAACGAATCATGAAACATTTGTAAAAGATGATGTAGTCAGAAGAGTAACTTGGTGAAAAAGAGCTCTCATTACTGCAAACTTCTTCCTTCTGTATGGTGTGCAGCACTAGATAGGTCTCTTTAATTTGCTATCATAAGGAGGATTGCAATATTTCAGGCCTGGACAACAAAGAATCAGTACAGTTCTCTCTCAAGCATTATATTCTATACACTATTCTCTCAGCATCTTGAACCTGCATTCTATTCTGTCGTCTGGTACCTATGTTCTGAATCAAACATCTTTATGGTTGCTGAAGATGTAAGAAGGTATTTGCAAATACCTGCTTGAGTTTACATTTAAGAAAGTCTTGTTTTGCTCTATAAAGTATGGCATTTTTAAAGGGAAGTATTCGGGGGGGGGGGGGGTAAATAGGGAACCCAAACATGTCATCATTTTTATAGCATCACTTTTCTGACCCTAACTGCACTTCAGGTTTTTCATTTTACTTATTTACAACTTTGCTCGTTTGCACAGCCTCAAGAGATACAGATCTCAATTTTTGAGGGACCCGGGGGACAGCCCTTATTCCATATTATTCAAGCATTCTGTAGAAAACAAACAGTATAATCAGGACAGTCAATCTAAACTAGAAGACAACCAACAGCAATGAGCAGTCACAATTTCAGCTGATTTTAGACCAACAAGGTTTCTTAAACTAAACGGTTTAGAATATCTTTAAACCAGATAATGTTGGGTGCCTATTTGCAATGGAAGTCAGATTATTCCAGTTGTTGAAACTTGAACAACTTTCATACATCCCCACCTCTTCCCCACCATCTATCCTGACACCCTGATACAATTGGTCAATAGATCTTAAGCAGGCTATGCAATGTTAGCTGATGTCTTCAAATCTAGTGTACTGTGGGGCCTCCCTGATATCAGGGTTGTAATTCATTCTATGGCACTCTTTAACTTTGAAAAGCCATGGGACCATGAAAGAGTTAACTGAAAAATCTTCTGAGATAATGTAATAGAGATAAAAAAGAACTAGACAGACACCGCATTTATCAACAAGGAGTACAATACTGTGTTATTGTTATCTTTTCCTTTATTTAAGGCACATACTTGTAAATATTATCCAGATACTGTATGTTTAATAAACCAAGAACATCACTTTAACTTTGTTGCATTTGTCTAATTTCTGCCATATTTTGCTTCCAACTATATCTAATGTATGCAAGTGAAAACTTATTCAATAGATAAACATTTTGCAATGGAAAAACAATATGTCATTTTTAAGCAATTTGATACTAATGGATATGTAGTGAGTGTTAAAAGGACACTAGAAATAGGAAATGTTCAATCATATTTACAATTAGTTGAGAAATGGCATGAAACTATATAGTAATCAAATCAGTGCTTCAGCAGGTTCTGTACTGTACATTGTTAACTAAATGCTCACAGAGAGAAAAGACAGAAAATAAGTAACAAATTTCTCCTGCTTATGAATAAACAACCAGTTTTCTACTGCCCACACTATGAGATACAATCCTGTGCTGTTAAATTTGCTATAATAGACATACAGTGTCTTAGCAGGAAGTAAATTGGGTTGAATTCTACTAGCCAACACTATCTATTTGAGTAAACTTCCCTTTCTGATGCTTTCAGGTTGACTACTAGCTCCCTTAAGTATAAACTTTTCTGCTTGCCTGTTGCTCAGTGCACCTATTTCAGAGACAGGAACAGCTGGGTCAAATCCATGTAGTAACAAGGCAAAAATTATTGCTATCTATTAAGACTATATTCCTACTCTCTGTCATGAATTTCATGTGGAGAAAAAGAGAGCAACAACTTTTTTTCCCCCTTACAGTGCAGGCTTACAACCTGCCATTTCTGCCCAAGCTTGTCATTGTCTTAAGAACTCCCTTTCCTGCCTGGGGACTTTATTGTAGAGAAGCAGAGATAGTCCTTTCATTCCTCTATAATTCCTCCTGCATACCTGCACTCTGCTAGCACTATTCTTCTTACTCAAATGCCTTTAAGAAATCCTTGAACGGATTAGTAAGACACATCAACATGGATGCTGACACTTTCTAAATACAAATTCTTGTATAATTTGTTACATGACCATTTCAACAGCATTTTTCCCTATCTATTTTGAAGTGATTGTGTATATATCTAATTCCATATCTATTTACAGTTTAACGTAACAAAATTCCTCAGAGGGAGGTAACAATATCCTGTGATCAAGCAAGTCCATTAAAAAGTCACCATTAGGTAGCATCCAAAAGGGCTGTAAGCCCTTATTAACTCCAGGCTTAAGAACATAAGACTGTGAATGACATGCTCTAGATTTTGAATGACATGCTCATTGCAGAAGCAAAAAAAAATTTCAGTTTTGCTTCCTTTTATATAGGGTATAGTGTATATTTACTCTTGTCCTCCCTGACCCCACTCCCACTCATTTTACACAGGAGATTTCCAGGCTGACCAGTAGGCCAAGTATTATGGGAAGATCACCCTCCAGCCTGGCCAACACATCTGGTAAATTTTGACATTTTAATTCCATAAATGCAGTGATGCTTTGCAGAAAACTTCTTCAACATACATGACCTGAGAAGTTGTGAAGAGACTCAGATGCTCTCCCCTTCCTGTTTCCAGTGAAGTGAGTTTAATAGTATTAACATAGTATGATATTAAACTATCATAATTTAAATCCTATAAATATATTGTAATTAAAAATACTATTAAGACAAACTGAAATACATTGATTTATATTCCAACCCAACGCATTTCCACCAACAAATCAACAGTTACAAATTCTGAACACTACTGTAATCTGACCACTTACATTGATTCAGTAGAGACTTAGTTAGCACAGGGGTTGTAATTAGTGTTGTGGACCTGATTCTGGCTGTAGATGGCCAGCAAGAACTCCCTTTTGCAAAGGCGTAAACCTGGTGGTGGTTTCTGTGCCAGCCATCCTTTCATTTCATTATAGGAGACAGAGTGAGGTGAGGAGTGGGATGTTAATGTGGCAGACCAGCACTCTGTTAAACTGATCTCTACTGGCATAAGTTAGAGCATCTCCCCGGACTGTTCTCAAATTGCTTCCAAGGCCAAGTTGGTGCTAAATCAGGGACCAGTAACCAGCCTTTTGAAGCACTACCACCTTAAACCCTGTGCTGAATGGAGATTGGACACATATACAGTTATTTCTAAGTCACCATAATAATGCTTAGCATTTATATAGCGTGTTTCATCTCCAAAGCATTGAACAAACATTCATATGCTTAATCTTTAGAACTTAAATCCTTCGTAATGCAATGGAGAAAATTAAGCAGAAAAATAAAATGACTGCCCAAGGCCACATAGAAAATCAGTGGCAGAACAAGATTAAAACTCAGGACTTAGAGACTCCTAACTCTGTGCATATTGTTCCAGATGACATTGTCTCTCTTTTTGTAACTGAAATTATAGAACACTATCTGCATGTACCAGGTCTGAATTTCACTCAGAAAGATTTGATCTGAGGAATGTTTATACCTAAAAATGTCCTATACTGTCAACTGTCTGTGAGCAGAGCTAGGCAAAGAATGGCAAAAAGTGTTTGCAAACATTTATCAACGTTACCAATTCTCTGATCTATCAAGAGTTTTATGATATTAGGTGTTTTTCATAAAGTTCCAGCTCCTGAAGGCAAGCAGTTACATGAGAATCTCAGCTTTCATTTTAAAAGTAAGTTACTAGCCATCATGTTTGCAGAAAAAAAGCTTGAAAATGTTACCTCTGTGCACATTAAATATTCAAAAACCAGAAGGCAAATAAAAAAACAACACATTTTTAAAAATCTCTTGATTTTTAACCCTTCTCATATTTTGCAGGCCCTGACTCATGATTTTTGAACACTTGGGTTTGGCAAATACTGCGTTGTCGCAAATCCTGAATTGCATTTCAATTTACTCATGTTGGCATCCATTCCTCTTCATATTTCTTGAATTGACGTTTTAGTCATACAAATGTTCATGAAAAGCAAATTTCATACCCAGAGCCAAAAGCCACTTAGTCGAGAAGCCAAATTCATTTACCAACTGAATTTCAGGCAAAAGCTGAAGTATTTTTTTAAAAGGTTAGGTTATTCAATCAGGAACCAGAAACATTACTGAGTGACTTAACCAAATGCACAGCTCAAATAATGAATACTGAATATTATTCACTGACTATGCCCACTCTGACACATTTTCAAACAACCCGTTGGCTGAAATTTGTGTGTATAAAACTATTCAATCAATTTCAAATGGACAATTGACGACAGAAAAAAGGAAAATTCACTTTATGTACTGCTCACAAAGAACAGCCAAACAATTCTGCCTATGGAATGATACAAGAAACGTGATGAAGTGCACGTCGCATAACAATTTGTGGGAGAATATTGGGGTGGGACTACTGTGGTGGGATTATTATGAATTGGGGTCATTGATAATTTTGACATGAAACTCAGTCTCGCTCTCTCTCCCCCTACATTCAGACTTTAGTTTAGAAGATGGAAAGAGAAGAAAACCCAACATTTGTTTGAACAAGAGGTTTCTAGATTTTAGATCTGGACATGGAATGTGTGACTCAAAACTCTGTGGATCATGTAAAAAGAACAGGTTTTTGGTATGCACAACTACTGAGCTACCTGAGATTGCCCATGGTGAAAGAGGAAGCCAACCTATCTCAAGGTCTATAGAGTTCCCAATTTTTTTATTTAACAAAACATCAGAAAGTCCATATTTTTTATCTAGAACTGTTGATGGGAAGCACATAAGCATTCATGAGAATAAAGAGGTCATAGAGAAAGAGGCAAATTGAGCGTGACATGGACTGCATGGACCGGGACAGTTACTAAAGTAACTTTGGATAAAATGATAGAATGTTCCACACTGCATTGTTTTGTTACTAAAATAAAGAGTCATGATACATACAAATGTAAACAAAATTAAATTAGTTTCTATTGTACTAGCACAGTGTCTAGGAAACCCTGGCTACTCAGGCCCAACCCTATGCTTGTCCTGAACTGGCACTAGGGAAATATGGGATGGAGCTTTGTTAAGCACAGAAAGCTTAGTTGTTTCAATGACTTTTCACGTTGTGCTGGCAGGCTTCTTGATTAATGTTTACCGCTATGCTTCCTGGGATCCGAAGTGGTACATCAAGACCAGCTCTGATAATTCAGCCCCAAGGACTATAGGTATTCTAGAGCTGGACACCAAGAGTGCCAAAAAACTCTTCTTGCAGCCTATGTATCTTGGCTGATTCCTGAATGGCTGAATTAAAATGTCTTGCCCTTTCTTATCTTTATCAATTCATAAATTCTACAGATCATACATATTTGCAAGTCCCAAATGACAAAAACCCTTTGAATGAGCATAGTTGTGTGTTCTGCCAAGTCATCTCTTGTGTGGGCTTTCATCAGCAGTGGCACAGGCTGGTTGGATGTCAGGGGAAATCTAAATTTGGAGACTGGAGATGCCTGGAAGTCATTGCCTCCTGGCTCACCTCCAGTAATCCACTAAAAATCAGTATTGGTAAAGTTCACACCATGAGCACTGAGATATGTTGTGAAACGTAGGGAAAACATGGGAAATGTTGTATCTGTTGGGAAGTAGTTTAATAAATGTTTAAGGAAACTATTGCTGTTGGGATCCAGTTCCTCTTCATAAAATTGTGATTTTTAGATTTTTGTTATTCAACTTGTTTGTTCTAAAACCAGAGCTGTCACTATGTATTTGGGTGGCCATGCATGATTTTCACATGTTTATACATAATGTGTTGACGACATGTTGCAATGTGATTTACCTTGAATCCTCTCTAAGCTTCCTCTATTGTCCCTCTGCAATGAACATGGAAAACATTTTTAGCTGAGTGGCATGTATTTTAAATCAGAGTAAAGTTGAGTGGTTCTGATGACCCCATTCAAAATGCAAATGGAACAGTATTTTTGGAGATGCCTTTTCTATCTTCTTCTGGAAGTATAACTACACTACACTATCTGCACAGCTTTTTGTCTACAAATAAAGAGACATATGGGTTTTGTTAGATTTGCTAGTAAATGATGCTCTAAAATCCACGAACACATCTGACTTGTGTACCTGATGCAATTCCACCACGCACAGTAGCCTTGATTTTACACATATTTGATTTGAGAATATACAGAAAAAAAGCTGAAAACCTCCGGCAACAAGTTAACCCATGGTCCATTCATTTAAATTGCTCATACACAGATTGTGACTCTCTCTCTACTCCCTATCTTGAGAACTTTCACAATAGGATTTGTATGAGTAATATGAGACTTATCGATCTCACAAATTTCTCCTCTCCAATTATCCCACCATAGAGAATATCATAAGAAGCACTAATGGAAGACCATTTCTTTTCAGTGTGGGGATTGAGATAATGGTCCTAGCTATTGAGCCTTTACCCAGAGAACAGACGTTAAAATGCAGAAAAAGGTTAGTCATGGCCAAAAGTTATCTGATGGACTGTGTGAAGAGAGTTGATGGTTTCATTCCAGGTCTAAGTGTCCAGCTCACAAAAACCACTGTGACAACTGATGCTAATTGGACTCACTACTTGTTGGCAGGCTCCATGGAGTGGTCAAGAATGGGAATTCCCATTTGATCTCTAGCACATATTTTTTTGTTAAAGAGTTGTCACATCCAAATTAATCAATTCAGTTAAAATGAAACTAGTTTCCTATGTAGCTTAATGGAGATCAGTAGAACAAGCTCCCTGAATTTACAGAAAGAACATCAAAAGGGAAAATTTAAAATTAAAAGATAACATGGAACATATTGGATGTCTGCTCCACTGCAAAGATGTGGATTTACAACCCAGTCCTGCAAGATGCAAAACACCCTTTGGGATGGTGAGTTCCCCTAATTCCAACTGATTGATTCATGCAGGATTTAGTGACTTAAGCCCAGATTTGTAAAGGTACCCAAATGTTGCTTTGTTCAGCACTGCAATGCCTAATCATTAGGGATCCTGCCCCTCAGTTGAATCCCCATCCCAAGACTAGATACCAAGGCTTCCCTTGCCAAGCATAGGGAGAATTAGGCACCTATGAAAGAGATCCTCAGAAGCCAGAAAGCTGACTGGGGAGCCCCCTAATATAGCCAATATTGAAAGAGGGGGTTGGAAAGGAGCAGGGTGTTTAAGAAGCTGGTGTGATGTGCCTAGCTGATGGGCCAAATATAGGTGCCTCCCTCCACAAAGTATCCTTAGCCACAGACCCTCTCCTGGAGTTAGGCACCTAAGTTAGACTATTCATCTTTCTCAGATGCCTAGATTCCAAGGCCAGATAGGACCATTGTGATCATCTAGTCTGACCTCCTGTATAACCCAGGCCATAGAACTTCCCCAAAATAATTCCTAGAGCAGATCTTTTAGAAAAACATCCAGTCTTGATTTTAAAATGGTTAGTGATGGAAAATCCACTAGATCCTTGGTAAATTATTCAGTGGTTAATTACTGTCACTGTTAAAAATTCACGTTATTTCCAATCTGAATTTGTCTAGCTTCAACATCAAGCCTGGAACAATATTATACCTTTCTCTACTTATCAAGCTTAGTGGAATGGAAAGAGTCTCATTGTATGATATGACTACATCTGCTGTTTTTTTCTCAAATACAGAACAGAAATTGTTATTGAATGCTTTGTCATTTCTGAATAATTACTGATAATTCTACAGTTTCCATCTAGTAATGCACCAACACCATGGTTAGGATTCTTTTTGTTCCTAATATACTTAAAACCTTCTCTTATTGTCCTTAACTCTGCTGGTCATAGATTTCTTCTTGTGTCCCTTTGCTTCCCATATCAATTTCTATAATTCCTAGCAATGAATATACATCAGAAGCTATTATTTATCTATCTGCTTTCACTTCCCTACTAATCCAGGTCAATATGGCCTTCTTCCTCAACTGTGGGACTGTAGCTTTTGGGACGTCTAGTGAAGTGCTCTTAAACAATTCCCAATTATCATTCACATTTTTCTAATTAAATTCTTCCTCCCAACTGATTTGGCTCATAATTGTTTTCAGCTTTGGTAGCCCATGCTCTAGCAACCAAAATCATCTTTCTCTCTCTCCCACCACCCCTCCTGTTCATGCGGGATACCTCTCTTATTCTTGTGCCACATTTCCCTCTGCCTCAGCTGTCTTTTGTGGGGGTAATGTGCTGCTGCTCCTTCCCCCAAACTTTGGGTGACCTATCTCCAGCCCTCCTGCAGCAGGGTCTGACAAGTACCAGGGCCCTGAGCATGCCTACAAGATCAGGCCCTGCTTGCAAAGTGCGTGTTCCCTTCCCATATTTGAAGAATCCTGCTTTGAAGCCTCTGGGGTGTTGACTTGAGCTAGGTAGCTAGGAGTTTATTAGCTGTGGAGCAAACCTGGGACTTAGGTAGCCTTTGTGAATGCCAACTAGCAGAAACTTAGGGACTGAGGTGTCTATGGGGTTAGATGGCAGCTGAGAAACAGTTTTGAAAATGATGGTGGTGCCTAAATGATGGTCTTAGGAGCCTAAAGAGGTAGCTAGCCATCTAAATACTTTTGAGGAGCTGGTCCTTGGCATTTAGGACTTTGGCTCCTAAGTCAGTTAGGTGTTACAACACCAAGCACAGCAATGCCTGAATACCTTTTAAAATCTGGTCCTTAGGCATATAGTAGAGATAGAATAAAACATCTCTATCCATCTTATGCTCAGATACCAAAATAAGTCACTACTGGGGACAAATTATGTACATTTGACCAACACAGTACAAGAGTGCCCAGTGCAGGAATCTGAAATCCTAACTGGGCATATTTATTTAGGTAATCATGGGGGGAAATATAGTAAATTGATCTTCATTGCACTGTTAATTACAAAGCTTTTAAATGCATTTCTAAATAATACTGTATTAGGGACTAACATGTAGGAAATTACCATTTATGAAAATGTAATTTAAGAACCACAAAATGACATGACATGTTTTAATTAAAATATGGTGATTTATAGAACCTTCCAGAAATGCAAATACAACATACTGTTCAGAAAGTTTAAAACAATTTTTTTAAAGGATTGTTGATGTTTTGGGACCAGGCATTAGAATAGTTCAGATCTGATGCTTACTGTTTAGTTATTGCATCATTTATGCTATGAGAATATTTATTGGGGAAATTAACAAATGGGCCAGAAGACTGAACTCACCTCTCATCTCTATAATTAGTCCCCTCCAGATCAATCTTCAGGTGCGTGGGCAAGGTATTATGGGGAATATTGCACTACTTCTTTGCATGGTGCCTTTGCATCATTGTGGATGAACGGAGGGTTTCATCTCTAGGAGCACCAAAATATACTGGCACATTTTACCAGCAATAAATTCACAAAAATAAATTCAAGAGAAAATGTATAGCAGGCTATCTGAAAAAAATATACACTACTCAGTCCATCCATTTTTAAATATCTTTGCTACTATGTGTCTTTTAATAATGAAGAAGGAAAAAAAAGACACCCATCAGGAAGACAGAAAGTAGTAATTCTTTGTGAAGAGCATTCCTTATCGTAGAGTAACTCTACAACTGGTCACAGCTGCGGTATATCAGGGCTATAAGTTAAAGTTATAAATTACCAGTATACGGAAGATTGTGAATTTAAAGTGCTATAGTTATACTGGTATAACTCCCTGCATGGACTCTCTTATTCCAGAGTCAGAGTACTTTTTTTCAGTTCAGCATATGTCCCTTTGAAAGGGCTCAAGCGAAACTGAAATAAAACCACTCTTATTCTAGAATAAGAGCATACACATAGGAGTATGCATTATACCAATTTAGAACATAAGAACGGCCGTAGTGGATCAGACCAAAGGTCCATCTAGGCCAGTATCCTGTCTACTGACAGTGGCCAATGCCAGGTGCCCCAGAGGGAGTGAATCTGACAGGTAATGATCAAGTGATCGCTCTCCTGCTATCCATCTCCACCCAACAAACAGAGTCTAGGGATACCATTCCTTATCCAGGGACACCATTCCTTACCCAATTTACCTACACCAGTATATTTATAACTAGTACAACTTTCCCATGTACATACCTCCTCCACTTCTATTTAAAGCTTACTTCAGAGTTTATAATTCAGCCCCATGAAAAAGTCACTCTGCAACTATGCAAAGAGTACGAGATGTTAACTGAAAGCAATCGGTGACTGTTTTTAAAAATAGATTTTCAAAATATCTATCAGCTTAGCAGTTTTTGAGCTTCAACTATGAATGGAGGAAAGACCAGAATTTTACCAGTCTCTCTCAATTAGTGTTCCTATGTAGTGCTTTAAAATAGCTTCTTGCTTCAGAATGTAATTTTGCAGGTTCGTCAAGATCTGACACTCCAACTCATCTCAGAAATAAGTGACTAGAAAGACTGAATTTAATGTTTGGCCCTTTATGAACAGACCAAAAAAAAACAGCTTAAACCAAATCAAAACAAAACAGCATGTTACAAAAGTACCAGTAGCTCATCCTTTATAACAGATCTCTGTGTTTTCCAGCAAAACTGAGAGCACGAGAAGGAGAACCCTCCTTTCCTCTTCTGTAGCAAGGCTGCATTGAATAATGAAGTAATTGGCTTCCATGCTTCTTCCACTTTAGCACAGTCATTTTCCCACTTACTTAGCTGTGTCTTCTCCCAGTTATGGGCTGACTAGCCTAATTAACAAAGCCACATTTTAATATGGCCAGCTTCTCCTGCAGGCCAGTCCATTAGGGCAACAATCCGATGGTGCTCCCCTGTTCAGCGATATGGAGTTTTCCCTTCCACACACAGACTTCATCTCTACAACTGAGTTGGTCTAGTGATGGATTGTATAGCCCCAATTAGCCAGATGTTGGATTGAGACCTGTCAAATGTTTTTTTTTTAAATAAACAGGACTTGATTTATATATATATCCTGAATCTGCACTTGTATTCTTCTTTAATTTAAGGGGATACAATGACACATCCTGGATGGTCTGACCTACAACGATATAGGCACTGATATAGTATTCAATACCTGCATGAATAATATATGTCTGGAAGTTCATAGAATCATAGAATATCAGGTTTGGAAGGGACCTCAGGAGGTCATCTAGTCCAACCCCTGCTCCGAGCAGGACCAATCCCCAACTATATCCTCCCAGCCAGGTTTTTGTCAAGCCTGACCTTAAAAACCTCTAAGGAAGGAGATTCCACCACGTCCCTAGGTAACCCATTCCAGTGCTTCACCACCCTCCTAGTTAAAAGGTTTTTCCTAATATCCAACCTAAACTTCCCCCACTGCAACTTGAGACCATTACTCCTTCTTCTGTCATCTAGTACCACCGAGAACAGTCTAAATCGGGGTGGGCAAACTTTTTGGCCTGAAGGCCACATCAGGGTTCCAAAATTGTGTAGAGGGTCGAGGTGTAGTCCATTAAATTGCTCGCCGTAGGAACGTGCTACTTATGGTGTACTACTTACAGCTGCCAGTCCTGACGCTCTGAACAGCATGGTAAGGGGGAGGCTGCAGGGGGGTTGGATAATGGGCAGAGGGTCCTAGGGGGGCGGTCCGGATAGGCATTGGAGTCCTGGGGGGGGCCTGTCAGGGGGCAGGGCTGTGGATAGGGGTCAGGGCAGTCAGGGGACAGGGAGCAGAGGGGGTTCGATAGGCGGTGGGTTGCTGGGGGGGGGGTTGGGTGGAGGGGTCAGTCAGGGGACAAGGAGCAAGGGGGGTTGGATGGGTCAGGCGTTCTGAGGGGGGCAGTTAGGGGGCGAGAAGTGGGAGGGGTGGATAGGGTGCGGGGGACTGGTTGTTTGGGGATACACAGCCGTCCCTACCCAGGGTGTAGTGTATTAAATTGCTCCCCGTAGGAATGTGCTACATACGGTGTACTACTTACAGCTGCCAGTCCTTGTGCTCCATATGTAGCACATTCCTACGGGGAGCAATTTAATACACTACAGCCCGGCAGCTCTCAGCATTGATGGCAAGGCGAGCTGAGAATGCAAGGGAGGGGGGCTAGCCTCCCTGGCTGGGTGCTCAAGAGCCAGGCAGGATGGTCCTGCAGGCCAGATGTGGCCCTCGGGCCATAGTTTGCCCACCTCTGGTCTAGATCCATCCTCTTTGGAACCCCCTTTCAAGTAGTTGAAAGCAGCTATCAAATCCCCCCTCGTTCTTCTCTTCTGCACACTAAATAATCCCAGGTCCCTCAGCCTCTCCTCATAAGTCATGTGCTCCAGCCCCCTAATCATTTTTGTCGCCCTCCGCTGGACTCTTCAATTTTTCCACATCCTTCTTGTAGTGTGGGGCCCAAAACTGGACACAGTACTCCAGATGAGGCCTCACCAATGTCAAATAGAGAAGAATGATCACGTCCCTCGATCTGCTGGCAATGCCCCTACTTATACAGCCCAAAATGCCATTAGCATTCTTGGCAACAAGGGCACACTGTTGATGCATATCCACGTTCTCATCCACTGCAACTCCTAGGTCCCTTTCTGCAGAACTCTGCCTAGCCATTCGGTCCCTAGTGTGTAGCAGTGCATGGGATTCTTGTGTCCTATGTGGAAGACTCTGCACTTGTCCTTGTTGAACCTCATCAGATTTATTTTGGCCCAATCCTCTAATTTGTCAAGGTTCCTCTGTATCCTATCCCTACCCTCCAGTGTATCTACCACTCCTCCCAGTTTAGTTTCATCTGCAAACTTGCTGAGGGTGCAATCCACGCCATCCTCCAGATCATTAATGAAGATATTGAACAAAACCAGCCTCAGGAACGACCATTGGGGCACTCCTCTTGATACTGGCTGCCAACTAGACATGGAGCCATTGATCACTATGCATTGAGCCTGATGATCTAGCCAGCTTTCTATCTAGCTTATTGTCCATTCATCTAGCCCATACTTCTTTAACTTGCTGGCAAGAATACTGTGGGAGACCGTACCAAAAGCTTTACTAAAGTCAAGGAATAACATGTCCACTGCTTTCCCCTTAACCACAGAGCCAGTTAAAGAAAGTTGTATAATAGTACTATACATGGTACAATTGTTGTAATTATGCAGTATTTTTCATTAATGATTCACAAAGCACTTTACAAAAGTGAGTAAGAATTATTATTCCCATTTTGTTGAAAGAGAAACTGAGACATGAAGATATTCTTTCTGACCTGCCCATCCAAGGTAGAAGGAAGGAGCAGATAGCCCATTTATTCCCCCTGGCCACACTGTTACATTAGTCAGCCAAAGAGACAGTTCTGCTAAGAAAGGAGTTCTCACTGGGTAATCCAGACATTTGCAGCAGGTTCTCAGATTGGCTGGCTAGGATACAGAGGTGATTCTAAGTGGCCTCCAACACAATATCCCACCCCTTTCCCTCCATCCGAATGGTTATTTGTGTTGAATATTAGCAAATTTGTAGTTTGTCAGTTGTGGTTCAGATTTTACAAGAGACTGGCTCTGTACCTACTGATTTCTATGAGTCTTGGGGACAGTGGATTTGTGTGATGTGGTTATCCATTGACTTAGGGCTGGTCTACACTACGGGGGAAAATCAATCTTAGATACGCAACTTCAGCTATGTGAATAACGTAGCTGAAGTCGAAGTATCTAAGATCAAATTACTCACCGTCCTCACGGCATGGGATCGATGTCCGCAGCTCCCCCTGTCGATTCCGCAACTCCGTTCTGGTTGGAGGAGTTACGGAATCGATATAAGCGCATTCGGGGATCGATATATCGCTTCTAGATGAGACGCGATATAGTGATCCCCGAGCAATCGATTGCTACCCGCCGATACGGCGGGTAGGGAAGACGTACCCTTGAAGACTAACAACTTGGATATTGAAGCATTTGGAGAAATTGAACATGCTCCTGTGGGATTTGAGGATTTATCTGATCAGTTTGAGTACCACTATTTGTTTGCTAAATCAGTATGGGTTTTGTTTGATTTATCAATATGCTGTTTGTTTTACATGATCACAAACTTAAGTGGTAGACCCTAGCAGTGACGTGGCAGTAGGGTAATTACTGGGGTTAGTAATTGCCTCACCCCAAATGTGTAGAGGTCAGAAGGTTTAGGATTTAAACTACCATCCCCTTTCCACGCAAATTAGATAACAATGCACCTTTCTCAGGAAAGCAAACTTGATTTTCAGGGAAGCCTTATAGAGTGTAATGGTTTCCAGGGCAATAGGATGTTCTAGATTTTAAGTATTGGGCGTGATGGAGGCTCTGAGAGACCCTTGGTTTTACACAAGTGGGTTAAGCCCCACGACTGCATGATGCTCTAGACTGGAGCATCAAAAAGGAGAATAGCAGACAGAGTACCTCACTTCATTAGAGTACTGTCACCTTATCCCTTTCATTGCTGCGAGGACAGGATGTCATGAGAAATTATCCTGTCTATGGAATTAACATATTTGCAGTCACTTGGCCAAATATCCAGCTATCTTCACCCATCCACACTGGCTCCTGCCATTTTCAAGGGACATGTGTATTCTGATTACAACTGTACTGGTGTAAATATGAAATAACTATATTAAGATTTAAAACAGATCATTCAGGATTTTAAAAGGCAGACAAGGGGGTAGAATTGGGTCAAAGATGTTTGTTCCACAAAGTTTCCAATTCATAGCAATTACTTTTTAAAATGTGGACAAGTTGGAAGCATAAATTACTGCTGCCTCCAGGTATCTTTAACTTGCATGACCAGCACTTGTGTAGCAGAGGACATAAGTCTTCTTGACCTTGGAAGCATTAGAGGGTTCATATTTTCAAACAACTGCACTGTGCCTGAACATCTCCACTGTGTTAAGGCTAAATCTGCTTTCTTATAACAACAGACGTGCCTCGTTTCTCTTTTTACTTATTTGATCTTCAACAAACATTGCTATTGGTACCCCAGGAAGGAAAAAATTCCCTCTTCATTCATCCTCGAGTTTCTTAGAGTCTTCTCATAGTAACATAGGGTAGCAATGCACTATGAGATTTTGCTCCTCATTCATATATATTTATTGTTTTTTTCAGTAGTTGTTCCTTTTTTGTTCAGGGGACTCAAACATTTTTTTTTTCATTTGCAGATTTCTTCAGGAAATTGGGTCAAATCTGCCAGATTAAAACAACATGTGAAAGCCTCCGATGTGGAGGTTTTTGGATGCATGTTGTGTTGATTCTATTCATTCATCTGAATGGCAGTGTGTTTGCTGGCACAAAAATATTATAAAACCTACCTGATAGAAATGTCAGCAAATTGTTATGGATATGAAGGGCTTATAGCATTCAATGGCTGTATAACTATTCTACTGGGGCTAATGGCTCTAGCCATCAGTTCTACCCAGCTATTCATTATTGTTATTATTTTTACAATACTCCAAATTGCACTACATACTTAATCACTGTGAATGAGGTGGAAATGTGGGAGGCCAGAGGAGAAAGAGATTGAAATAGTCAAGGAGGGAAATGAATAAGACACTAATTAGTATTTTAGCTAAAGATGGAAAAGGAAGAGACAGATTTCTGAGAAACTGGGATGGATTTTCATGCTGACATTTTTGGATAACAGCTCTCCATGCTGTTCACCTGCAAACCCATCATTCATTTTTAACACTTGGAATTCAGACCTGCTTACTAATTTGTAGGAGCATTAAAATGAATACTGCATAATATCCTTGCAGCATGTAAACACTTGACTATAGTTGTATATTGAAATGTGAGCCATACTTGTGAAATAAGAACAATGGTGCACAAGCATCCCACAATGTTAACATTTACTGTCATTTAATAAAAAACTCCACTATATAAAATCTGACAAAAATATCTAAAGGACCTTTCCTGCTGTGGTAAAATTGATAATAGGAATATCATACTTCTCCACTCTCTGTCAGAGTTTAGAGAAGTTAATGCAACATATGCAAGAGGACTCTTACAATTAGGAAGCGAATAGTTATTTCTTCATGGTTCCTCTGCCCCTTTTCTCTTTCCTACCTTCCACTTCAGTCATGGGATCTCACCTACATTGCCTCTTAATCTTTCTGCACTTTTACTTTTTTCCATTAAGGAAGTAGGGGTTAAATATTCTGCAGAACAAGTGAGGTATGTAGCATATAACTGAAAAACTCTTTCACCTTTGAAATTCTCAAGGGGTAGATTTTCAAAAGCCCAAACGGCACTTAGGCACCCAGCTCACATGGATTTTTTGATGGGAGTTGTCCTAGCTGCCATTTGGGCTTTTAAAAATCTCCTCCCAAGTCACTGGATAATTTGTTACATAAAACATCTCTTAAACACAGAGCAAGGTAAAATTTTGCTTAAGTTTTTCAGAGTATTTCTCCAAACAGTGATGAAGGTGAATAAGACCACTCTAAATTTTACTGAAATTGGGCCAGATTCTGCTTTCGGTTATATCCCTGCAACTCTATTAGTTTCAGCTAGGCTAAACAGGTTTAACTGAAAGAAGAATTTGACCCATCATGTGCAGCATCATCTTAATCCTTCACAATGAATAAGATATGAAAGTTCTATAATCTTCCACTCCTCAGAAGTTAAAACATCACATTCACGTATACCCTGTGTACTCACTTACTGCCTGATCTAATACCCAATGAAGTCAATGGACTGATTTCAATGTACTTTGGGAGCAGGCCTTTAATGCTGTTCTACCAGAATTTCTAGAATGTCACAAACAAGTTGGTATTTTCTCTTTTATTTGTGCCTTTGTGGATTGCTTTGTCCCGCTGTTCACAATACGTTTTACAAGATTTTATGGAGTAGGTAAAATGGGTGAAGATTTGCAAGTCTCTACCAGAATATGTTTAGTACTGTCATCCTTCTCAAAACCCTGATGCTGTACCATGTTCAGACAAATAGCCCTTTCAGATAGTATTTTAAATATATCCCAATAGCCCTTTGACACTCTTTTTACAATGTTGGCTCTTTTGCTTCTGATAATAAAATCAGAAGACAGACAATGCAAGTAACACTGGACATGTAATGGAGTTAGAACATTTGATAGCATGGTTAGTTATTGTGAGAACTTTGCGAAAGACTGATACTTTTGCTACTGTACCAGATGAGAATGATTTGGGGGTGAACCAGAAATACTACCTTAATGTCTCCTCTTCTCCCTCATTTTGCCATAATCGCTGCACTAGCTACGATGTCCTACTCTGTAGGGAACTCCCCTAGAGGTTGGGGAAGTGTATTGCCTCATTCCAAGGCATCATTGTCTTTCTAGTTTTCCTTCTCTCTCACCCCCGTCTCTTTGAATAACTCAGTATTTGTTACTCTTCTTTCTTTCTTCTCTTCTAAAAAAAAAGTGAAAAGAAAAAGACAAAGAGATGCTTAACCTTTTATTAGTTACTAGGGGTGGGGATCCTCTAGATAAAAAAGAACTTTAGACCAACTTTAAGTTCAGAAAAAGCTTAATTTGAATGACTCCAGAAGCTTATACAAATGTCAAACTTTGTACTCCATGAAGTAAGAGTGGGGAATTTATAACCTGACATGTTCCCCATTAGAACTACCATGTCTTAATTATGTAACTCACATCAATTACATTATATTTGGAAAGACAACTTGCTGACATATATTAGTTGTTACATTCACCCTAGTATGTACTATTGGTCAGAATTTTCAAAATGATCTAGACACCTAATTAGCCCTTTAGGCACTTAAGCTAACATTTAGGTGACAAGATGAAAACTATAAAAACTTTCAAAGGGAGCCACAGGCAGGATCTGAGACTAGCTGTGCCTACATTTTAGTAATTTTGGGCCGGGCTAAAGGTTCAGGCAGCAAATAGAAATTTTTTAAATGGGCATGAGAGCACCCAACATGATATATGATTTAACTCATTAGATGCAGTGTGCTCAGAATCACTGTAACATAGGAATTGCGATACTGGATCATACCAGTGTTCCTTCCAATCCAGTATCCTGTCTCAGACAGTGACAAGTGTTAGCTGTTTCAGAGGAAGAACCCTGAAGTAGAAAATTATGGGATAATCTGTCCCTAGGGAAAGTTTTTCTTTAACCCCCCAATATTACAGGCTGGCTTATGCTCCAAAGTTTGAGCTTTTCCATCCCTTTAAAAACTCCTGCTTATTTTTAAAAAATATTGGCAATTCAATGGTCAAACCTTTTACAAATATTGTTAAGCTCTTGGTCTCAATGTTATCTTGTGGCAATGAGTTCCACAGAGTAACTGTGCAGTGTGTGGGAAAAACATGTCCTTTTATCAGTTTTGGATCTGTCACCTTTTAATTTCATCAACTCTCCCTTTGTTCTTGTATAACAACACTGGGTGAATAGAAGTTCCCAATCTATCTGCTTTATACCATTTGTTATTTTGTATACTTTTACCTATTACTCAGCGACTCACTGGCTGCATTACACAGCCTGACTATTGACTTTTTCTGGGAGAACATTGGGCTAACAATGGATGCTAGTCAATCAGCAGCCTCAGTAGCCCTTTCCCTCTTCTTGTGAGTCTTGTGCAAAACCAGGAATTACATCACTTTCACCGACTCCAGGGGATACTTGTATTGTTACTCACTGTAATGCTATGAGCCCTAGTCATGAATCAGGATCCCATTGCTAGGTGCCATACAAATATAGAGCCAGAACTATACTTTGTAGGACACCCATTTGTGAAAACATGGAGTTATTCTAGGGAGATGGATTGCACGTTGTTCCTGAGTGACTGGAATAATCTCATTCAGTGATTCCTTGACTAGGTCCTGGGCAGCTCTGTTTGCCTGATGACTGACATCACTCCCTGTTTACCTGGGAAATCACAAGGCATGCATATAAGTGAAAAATATGCACTTACCATGCTCAGGAATGGGTCCTTTTCCTCCCCAGAGATGATCACAGTTCCATGGTGTACATGGATTGGGAGGCAAAGGAGTGTGAAATTGAAGAAGCTTCTAAGGAAATCAGGGAGAAAACTATGATTAGTAACAGTTAGGTTATCTCCAAGCACCTGTCAAGGACTCAAGCACAATCAGATAGATACAATTCAGCAATAGCCACCCTCTTCCTATACCCACAGAGTTTAATACTAGAAGGGACCATTGTGATAATCTAGTCTGACCTCCTAAACATCACAGGCCATAGAATTTCACCCACCCACTCCTGTAATAGATCCCTAACCTCTGGCTGAGTTACTGAAGTCCTCAAATCATGATTTGAAGACTTCATGTTACAGAGAATCTACCATTTACTCTAGCTGAAACCAGCAAGTGACCCCATGCTGCAGAGGAAAGAGAAAAAACCAACCAGTTTGGGAGATTCCTTCACGACCCCACATATGACAATACCATGTTATGCTTCTGATGTGAGATTGTTATGAATATCATATAAACATTGTTTTGAAAAATTTTCTCTTGGCATCTATGGACACAAGAGTGAGCACACAAAATTTAGAACAGTGTTTTCTAAATAAAATTAGACATATAAGGTGTTCTTATATTAAATTTTGAAAACTACTGTGGAATAATGAGTGGCCAGGCTCTGGCTGCCTACCAGAGCTCAGCTATGCACTTTTGAAAATTCTGCTCGCTAGAGAGAGTTATGCAGAAATATATCCTTTTGTAAGGGAAATCGCATTTGTGTATATGTGATGCTCAGTGAACAACTCAGCTTTAATGGTGTTTATGTCACATCTAATTCAAATAGTTTCACAGGAAAAAAAATGCTGTTTTGGGATTCCTCTTTTCATTTCTTAACTCACTCGCTCACTTTAAAGAAAGACTGAAAAATCAACACATAAGGGCTCAGACAAGCTCTGTTCCCATTTACACTCCTAAATTAAATGGCCAGATTTTCAAGAACTCAGCCATTCTCTCCTTGTTGTGGGGTAGATTCTCCAGTCTTATTACTGGGAGCATTTGAGTGTTGAGCACTTGCGAAAATCTGGCCAGAATTTTTCTTTTGGCTCATTTCCCTCTAGCCTGTATAATGTTAATGGGATTTAGAGGACAAAGGTCTTCCCTGATGTATTCAAAGAGTTGAACCACTGGTGAGGATCCACTGGTTTCTTCCACATCTACCAGTATTCCACACCAGATTCCCACTTCTTATGTTTTTGAAACTAAACAATTCCAACTGTGGGCTATTTGTGGAACATGTAGTACCACCACAGCAGCGATACCAGCACAACTGTAACTTGCATGCTACGTAACTGGTCACGTACATTTCATTTGTACATATTAGGTATCCATCTGCTTGAAATAGGCATGTGCAAATATGTTTGTGCCATTTACCTAACTTTGAAAATCTGGCCATTAGTTTTATCTGATTTTGGACAACATGTATGAGAGAACCAATAGAATAAACACTGCTTATATAAAACAGGAGAGAGGGCTGAGACATTATGATGTGTCACTGCACATCAGTAACATGGAAGAAATGTTATGCTGCACTGCTTCTTTACTAGGCAGTGCCATACTATGAGCTACCATTTACCGCACATGGCACAGCCTAAGTAGCAAGTCTTAGCGAAAAAAAGCAGGCATTTGACTATATCTCATTTTACTGACATCATGCAATCTATCACAAAACTCTGGAACATCTTTCTTTTCGAATCTAACTTGTTGACAGTAAACATGACTTGACTGAGGGTTCATCTGAAGTAATAAGGCCTTCGTACTGCCCTTCCATCCCTTTTTATACACATACATATAACTATGCCCCCTATTTCTGAAAAATGACATCTGCAATAATCTTTCTGGGGTCAATCTCTAGAGCATAAAAGTGTTGTAGAACATTAGTCCCAAGCAGGATTATCTTCTGTTTAAATTCAAATGAAAGAGTTATTAAAGAGCATGTTCTTTTTGGAAATAGGAACAAAAATCTACAAAACATCAGTACTTGCTTCAGTTTAGAGGTCACAGATCTGAGAGCCAGAAGACCTGGCTTGCATTCTAGACTCTGCCATTGACTCACTGTGTGATCTTGAAAAAGGTCCTACCTGGCTTGGGCCTCACTTTCTTCATTAGTTAAAAATAAGTGGAGGTAACAACACTTACTTTTGTGAAATAATTTAAGATCTATGAATTAAAAACATGATATAAATAGCAGGTGCTATTAATTAATAGTATAATATTGATGTTAATGTGCAATATGGAGCCAGCTGTTGACTGAACAACATGCTGTGTGTTTCAACATTGCAGATCTGGAAGGACCTCCCAGAGCTAGAATCAAACAGTGAGATCCACATTGCAAGGAGTGAAAACTTTGGATTGATTTTCATTGGAATGATCTGCAGCTAATTGGGAGATTTGTCCGCATACACTGCTACCTCGACATAACACTGTCCTCGGGAGCCAAAAAATCTTACCGTGTTATAGGTGAAACCACATTATATCGAACTTGCTTTGATCCACCAGAGTGCCCAGCCCCACTCCCCCGGAGCACTGTTTTACCTCGTTATACCCAAATTCGTGTTATATAGGGTCGCGTTATATTGGGGTAGAGGTGTATCTCCACAACAGCAGAATTTAGCCATTAGTCTCTCAGACACTAAAGCTTAGACTTTAAAGGTATGTAGGTATTGCTTCACTCAGTGTTGCAACATTATCTTTATGACCCTAAATCTCATTTTCAAAAGGTATTTAGGCATCTAGGAGAAAAAAAGCCCATGACAGTTGATGGGATCTAGGCTCCTAAGTGCCTAAAACACAGTTAAAAATGTCTAGGTTCCTAAATCGGTTAGGCTTTGCAATGCTAAGCACAACAATGCCTAAATATCTTTACAAATCTGGGCCTTATTGGAGGGAAAAATAATTGAAAAAGACGGTTACTCACCTTTGTAACTGTTGTTCTTCGAGATGTGTTGCTCATATCCATTCCAGTTAGGTGTACGCGCCGCGCGTGCACATTCGTCGGAAAACTTTTACCCTAGCAACTCAGTGGGCCGGCAGGTCGCCCCCTAGAGTGGCGCCACCATGGCGCTCCATATATACTCCTGCCGGCCCACCCGCTCCTCAGTTCCTTCTTGCCGGCTACTCCGACAGTGGGGAAGGAGGGCGGGTGTGGAATGGATATGAGCAACACATCTCGAAGAACAACAGTTACAAAGGTGAGTAACCGTCTTTTCTTCTTCGAGTGATTGCTCATATCCATTCCAGTTAGGTGAATCCCAAGCCTTACAAAGGCGGTGGGGTCGGAGTGAAATGTGGCAGAATAAAACTGCCGAGCCAGAGGCTACAGCCTCTCTTGAACCAGGGCATACTGCGAAGCAAAGGTAAGGACCGAGGACCAATGGAGCTTCGCGACAGGTCTCGTGGGTAGAAACACGAGCCAGCAAGGCGGCAGATGAAGCCTGAGCCCTGGTAGAATGCACGGTGATGTGGCTTGGGGAAATATGAGCCAAATCATAACAAGTGGGGATGTCCGCCATCACCCAAGATGAGATCCTCTGAGAGGAAAACAAGCAAGCCCTCCCTTTGGCCCGCTACCGGGGCAGAGCTGGGGCACCTTAGGAAATGATTCTGTCAGCACAACATAATGCGAGCACTCCACAGATGTCCAAGGAGTGCAACGGTTATGCCCATTGCGTTGAGCTGTGGGTAACATGAAAGGCCAAAACACCTTAGGGAGGAAAGCCGGGTGCGGTCATAACTGCACCTTGTCTTTGTGGAACCTTCGTAAGAGCTCTGATCTCAGAGACCCGTCTGGCCAAGACTAGGTTGAGGCCCCAGGGCGGGGCTGGGCGGCGCACCCGAGGGTGCAAGCGCTCCAAGCCCTTGAGGGACCTCGAACCCATAGTGGGACACTGAACGTCCATCTTAGCCTGCTGGAAGGTAGGGATGGCTGCTGAGAGTATCCTCAGCGATGATACCGCCAGATCCTGCCGCTGAAGGCCAGAGGCAGGCCAAATAGAGGGGATCGAGACCTCAGCAGGAGCAAGATCGAGCGTACTGCAGCTGTAAAGGAAACGCTTCCACCTGGCTCGGTACGTTGACCAGGCGGAAGGCTGCCTGTCACCCCGACTCAGGTACGTGAGGCGAAGAGGCTGCAGGTCCAAGTAACGAAGCCTGTCATTGCCCTGAGTGATGAGGTCTGGGCTGACAGGCCGAGCAACGTGGTATGTCAGTGCTGCCTGGACCACTCTGGAGTGATCATGATGATGATGCACGCTCCGCCCCTGCGGAATTTGAGCAGGACGTAACGAACCAGTGGGAACAGCGGGAAGGCATAATGCAGTTGGCCGTTCCACGGCATCAGGAATGCGACCAAGATCGATTCCGAGGAGAGACCTTGGAAGGAGCAGAACACCTGGCATTTCCTGCACTCGCGGTGAGCGAACAGGTCTGTGTGAGGAACCAATTCCACTTCCGGAAAGCGGGACGCCTCACATGGGGCAGAGTGATGACTCGTAAGACAGGAAAGACCTGCTGAGTCAAAGAGATAAGACGTTCCGAACGCCTGGGAGAAAGGACGTCGCCAGCTCCATCGAGTGGGCCATGCAAAAGACCCGGAAATGGATGGCCTCCTGACAAAAAAGGGGGGAGGACTATGTCCCCCCTGAATGCTTATGAAGCACCTGGCCATTGTGTTGGCTGTAAACACCGAGATACAACGGCCTCGCAGCTGCCGATGGAACCCCTGGCATGCCAGGCGGACTACTCTCATTTTTGGGGCATTAATGAGGAATGCCAGCTCCCTAGAAGACCGAAGGCCTTAAGCTCGGAGGTGACCATGAGCACTCGAGCAGAGAGATGATGCGTCCGCCGTCAGGGGCAGTGAGGGCTGGGGCGGATGAAACCGCATCCTGTCCACACCAAGGAGGGAGTTAGCCACCACTCTAGGGAGCCTAAGGCGTTCGAGGGAACGGTGACTACCATGACCATTGGCTCCCTGTCCAAGCGGTACGCTGAGGTGGGCCGGACTTGGAGAGGACGGAGGCGGAGCTTGGCGCGTTTGGTTACAAACTTGCGGGCAACCATGGACCCAGGAGACTGAGACAAGAACGAGCTGAGGTCGTTGGGAAAGCCTTCAGACCTCAGATGATTGATGCCATCGCCTAAAACCGCAGTTGCGATAAGCAGGCTCCGGCTAGGTAGGAGACCAAGATAGCCCCTAGGAAGCCCAACCTCTGCGTGGGAACCAGAGCGGATTGCTCTATTAGTAATCATCAGGCCTTGATCTGTGAATAAGACTGTGACGATGCCCACGGGCTGAGTGGTTTGTGTGTCAGAGTCTCCTCGGATAAGCGAATCGTCCCAATACGGAAAAACGCATATCCGACATAGCTACGGTAGGCGGCGACTATGGCCGTAAACCGGGAGTATTCACCGCTGGCTATAAAGCGGAGGCATCTCCCATGCGGAGGGAAGATGGCATTGCAAAAGTACGCGTCCTTCCTATCCAGGGCGGCATAGTAGCCCCCCGGAGGCAAGGATGGAATAATGGTTCCCAGGGATACCATGCAGAACTTCAACCTTATCCCAAACCGGTTGAGTCCATGCAGGACCAGGGAGGTCTGACCTGTGGTCGAGTGGGGGACTAGGGCATAACGGGAGTAAAACCCCTAGCCCCTTTCGTCCGCTGAAGGGGGACAGGGCTGGAGCAATTTTAAGGTGGTACCTATGCTCCATCGTGCGCAGGACCCAGCGATCTAAAAGTAACTGGGGCCATGCCAGGAGAAAGCGGGATCAGGATCCCGTCCTGCGACTGGTACACCGCCCTCCGGCGAACCTTGGAAGGTCCGTCTTTGGTCCCAGTGGTAATTGCGAGGGACCTTGACTTTGGCTTTTTAGGGGGCCTGACGTTTGTCTGCGACCACCTTGGCCTTGCCGTTTTCCAGAGTTCTGCCTCTGGCTAGGCACAGAGTATGGCGGCTGGGGCCATAAAGGCCTGCGTTTGGTCGCAGGCGTATACATGCTGAGACGCATTAGGACCCTATTGTCCAGCAGGCTTCGCAGTCTGGGGCTGTCTCTGCCGCGAAGATGCCTTTACCAACAAAGGGTAAATTCTTTCCCCCGTCCTCCAAGACGGCAGCGAACTCTAGGTGGGAGGTTCGAGGGAGAAACTCCTCCACCCAGGTGCTATAATTATCGCAGCTAAGCAAGGCTTGTTGCTTCGCACCCCAGAGGTGCAGGGCCCCTGCAGAGTACACCTTGCATTCGCCAAGGCTCTTTCCGCTTCGGGGCTGGCGCCCGCTGGCCATGATATCAGGATCGTGGTCCTGAGCATAAAATCCGCGCATATGGGGTGACACGGATGCGTGTCCGGACGGCCATGGAGGTACTAAAAGAGGGCACGGGCCGAGTCCCTGACTCACTCGGACCTTGCCCAACTCGGCACCGGGGACCGGCATCGGGAGGCGTATCGGTACCTGGAACGAGATCCAGACCCGCAACCAAAACGGTGTCGGGAGGTCGACCGAGATCTCGAGGCTCGGAGAAGAGCTACAGGAGTCAAGGTACCTGCCCCGGTGCCAGATGTCGGAACGGTGCCGATAGCGGGTCGGCGAACGGGATACCGACCGGTGCAGTGAGTGTGACCAGTACCGAGGAAAACAGTACCGGGACTGCCAGTGGTGTCCGGCGTGCCGACAGGACTTGGAGCGTCTGCGGGACCGTGATCATAGACGGTGCCGCTCTGCTGTACTGACAGGGGACAGTCCCTTGAAGAGACTGTATTACCCGTACCGGCGGTGCCCGGGTCAGGCAGCACTGACTCCGTCATGGCACTGAGAGCCCTCGCCGTTGGTAACATCTCCGGCGCGCAGGGAACAGCAGGCTCAACCACAGTGCGTACTGGGGAACTGTCAGGCACCGGATTCGACGGCCCTCGTGGGGCCGGGATCCATGGTACCGAGGTCATCAGAGCTTCGGTAGGTGCCGGTGCCGGGAGAACCGAGTTAGATAAGCCGTCTGGCTGGGGTGCCGTCAGCACTGAAGCAGCGGGAGTAATACGCTCAACCACAGCGCGTGCCGGGGAGCCGTCGGGCACCGGATTCTACGGCCCTTGCGGGACCGGGATCGACGGTGCCGACGTCATCGGTGCCGCAGCAGGTGTCGGTGCCGGGCGATCCGACTTAGACTAGCCCTCTGGCCGCGGTGCCGTGGGCACGGAAGCAGCCGGAGAATTAGCTCGACCACGGCGCGTGCCGGGGAGCCGTCAGGCACCGGATACTACGGCCCTTGCGGGACCGGGATCGACGGTGCCGACGTCATCGGTGCCGCAGCAGGTGTCGGTGCCGGGCGATCCGACGTAGACGAGCTCTCTGGCTGCGGTGCCGTTGGCACGGAAGCAGCCGGAGCAATACGCTCAACCACGGCGCGTGCCGGGGAGCCGTCAGGCACCGGATTCTACGGCCCGTGTGGGACCGGGATCGACGGTGCCGACGCCATCGGTGCCGCAGCAGGTGTCGGTGCCGGGCGATCCGACGTAGACGAGCCCTCTGGCTGCGGTGCCGTTGGCACGGAAGCAGCCGGAGCAATACGCTCAACCACGGCGCGTGCCGGGGAGCCGTCAGGCACCGGATTCTACGGCCCGTGTGGGACCGGGATCGACGGTGCCGACGCCATCGGTGCCGCAGCAGGTGTCGGTGCCGGGCGATCCGACGTAGACGAGCCCTCTGGCTGCGGTGCCGCTGGCACGGAAGCAGCAGGAGCAATACGCTCAACCACGGCGCGTGCCGGGGAGCCGTCAGGCACCGGATTCCACGGCCCTTGTGGGACCGGGATCGACGGTGACGACGTCATCGGTGCCGTAGCAGGCGTCAGCGCCGGGCGATCCGACTAGACGAGCTCTCTGGCTGCGGTGCCGCTGGCACGGAAGCAGCAGGAGCAATGCGCTCAACCACGGCGCGTGCCGGGGAGCCGTCAGGCACCGGATTCTACGGCCCTTATGGGACCGGGATCGACGGTGACGACGTCATCGGTGCCGTAGTAGGTGTCAGCGCCGGGCGATCCGACTAGACGAGCTCTCTGGCTGCGGTGCCGCTGGCACGGAAGCAGCAGGAGCAATACGCTCAACCACGGCGCGTGCCGGGGAGCCGTCAGGCACCGGATTCTACGGCCCTCGTGGGACCGGGATCGACGGTGCCGACGTCGTCGGTGCCGGGCGAGCCATCTTAGACGAGCTGTCTAGCTGTGGTGCAGCTGGCACAGAAGCAGCAGGAGCAGTAAGCTCTACCACGGCGCGAGCCGGGGAGCTGCCAGGCACCGGATTCCCTGGTCCTGGGGGACTGGAATCGACGGAGCCGAAGTCATCGGTGCCTCTGCAGGCCGGATAACGCAACTGAGGCGAGCTCTCTGGCTGCGATGCAGGTGGCACGGAAGTAGCGGGAGCAGGGGGCTCAACCACGGCGCGTGCCGGGGAGCCGCCAGGCACCAGCAGGAATCGTAGACTCTCTCGACCTCGGAAGAAGGGAACGGTGCCGAGTCGACATCGGTGCCGGCGACGGTCGGTGCCGGAAGGCCTTGGTGGTACCGGCGGGGTCCGGTGCCGAGGAGGCGCTTCTGCCCGCCGCTTGAACATCGCTCCGCGCCCAAGGTGGAGGGGCAAGTGAAAGTCCCGCACCTTTTTGTTCTCGGCTTAAAAGCCTTGCAAATGGGGCACTTATCTGTCAAGTGTGATTCCCTGAGGCACTTCAAACAGGAGTCATGTAGATCTCTCTTCGGCCGCGGCTTCTGGCAAGCCGGGCCCCTTTTGAAAACCTGGTGAGCCATGAATGGCTCCGGCACTGGGCTCATGGAAGGGGCTACTTCCTGAACCCCGCTAACTAAACTAACCATGTTAGCAAGGAAAACACGTATAACCATACAAATATATATATAAAAGTGTTATAACTGCATAATCATATACGAGAAAACGAGTAGCTAGGGAAGTGGAGGTCAGCTAAGCCGCGCTCCACTGTTCCAACGACCGACACGGGCGGTAAGAAGGAACTGAGGAGCGGGTGGGCCGGCAGGAGTATATATGGAGCGCCATGGTGGCGCCACTCTAGGGGGCGACCTGCCGGCCCACTGAGTTGCTAGGGTAAAAGTTTTCCGACGAATGTGCACGCGCGGCGCGTACACCTAACTGGAATGGATATGAGCAATCACTCGAAGAAGAAGCACTGTTTTAGTGCTGTCAATCTCCCCTACCCTTCCTCTCTCTCATATTCTGAAGTAGTCACTGCTCTGGCCTCAGGCTCCCCTCACTTTGCAGTTGGTGGGGAAAATAGTTTGCTGAAGCTCTGGTTATAATAAATCCTTCAAAAGAGATGCTCATAATGGAAACTCTGACAGACTCTTACCTACAGCAGTGCTAGCAACCTCTACAACAGCACTGGCTTACACAAGGCTAGGAATCCATTATATAGGAACTGGAAGCGCCTATTATGTGACAAGCTTGAAAAATCACAGTAATCACCCAATCCATTTGGGACTGCCCATTCACGAGGGTGGAGGTGGGGAAGAAATCACAAGGCTTCAAATAAACATTGCAGGAGGAAGAGTGACTTATTTCCAATTTGATTTAATTGAAAGAAAAATTGTCACAGCCTTTATACTCTGTCTAACCTACCTATCGCATTTCAATATCAAACACTAACAGAGGGCAAAAACCCATCATCTATCAGTCACTTCACTTGAAAACTTTGCATACTCCTGGGAATGTTTATCTACCATAGTAAAAACTTTGAGAAAGACTTGTAAGCACTAATGATTTTCAGATTTTTGCTGTGCAAGCTATGGATTTGACTGATATCATTCCACTGGTTTAAAAATGGTCTCTAAGCAACAAGCACTAAAATGTTTTTAAATCTTTTTTTGATTTGACCCAGGATTTGTGCTGAGTTAGATGAGTAAACACTGGCATGATGTGACATTCTTGTTATTTATGTTACATCCAAATAAGTGGAAGATAACCTAGGCAAATTTCCATTAGCTAATTATAAAAACCTTCTCATATTCCCATGAAACTAATTTTATTTTGATGAAACACAGACAACTGGGAAATGGATTTCCTATGATTCAAGAGATAAGATTAATTCTCAGTATGTTCTCAATTTACCAAAGACTCCAAAATTGGAGGTCTCTATTAATAAATATCACTAGTTGCTCATGAAGTTACTTTGTTTTATTGCACAAAAAACGACTGCTAGATTTGGCAATTTCTGTCCTACTATCCACACACACTCCCTTTTCCTCCCCCTGAATGCAATATTAAGTGGTTTCTTCTGGGCAGTTAGCTGCAGCATGCTATTACCTGACAAAGCCCCTGTGGGGAAGCAAATGCAACGTGTACCTTGGTAGAAGATAGTTGTGCTGAAGTGCTGTATGCCGGTCATGCAGATTTAAAATATTGATAATAATGAATTAACTAAATTGTTTTTCAAGCACCAGATCAAATAATTATGGAACATTTGTTACAAATACAATTTACAGTGCAATTAGCCATGAATATAACAAATGATGCTTTGACTCATATTTTTTATTTTTGGGCCCAATCCTGCAAACCCTTACTAATGTGATAATATCACTGGCATTACCTTCATGAGTAAAGGTTAAACTGTAACACTGTTTTCATAAGAATATCTTCTCTGTAATATTTACTTAGAAAAGGCAAGCTGTACCATTACGGTAAATAAAGAACAGTCAGGGAAGCACCAGATGCACACTAAGCATTCAGCAATGCAGAGGTGGGGCTGACCACTTTTACTCAAAAATAAACAATACAACCTCCAGATTTCCTGAAAAATCTAAGGGGAAGATTAATTTAGCTAATCAGGGTAGAGTGGGGGGACAGGGAAGTTCTGAATCCCTGTGGATCTCACACATATTATTTATAAAATGCATTAATATTTCATTCTTTTCATCCCCAAACAGTCTTTGAGAGGAAAAAATAGCTTGAGACAGGGAACGTTAATTGAAATTAATGGAAGTGGTTTGATTTTGCCTCTGAGAATATAAAAATCTTTTTTTTCTTTTTTTGGGGGGGTGTCAGGAGAAAAAAAAATTAAGTGTCAAAGTTAACCTGAGAAGTATGAAAAAATGTGGGTTAAAAAGAAAATCCATTTCCCTGCATTTCACTAAACCTGACTCTCTGCTTATCCTGGCATATGAAAATAAAGGCTGATTCTGAAAGGTAACAATAAAGATATATTTTGTTTGCTTTTTTTAAATATTGTTTCTTGAATGCATGGGAAAATCAAGGTTCTTTGGATCAGATATTGTCCAGAGAGCTGTATTACAAGCTTTTCAATGCTGCCTGCCAATGACTTTAACCTTTGACTTGGAACATTAAGTATAAGAGGTCTTTATGCTACCTCTGTGCTGAGCTAGTCCTGGGCTGCTAAGTGAGCCAAATTAATGTATAATATAGATTGTTGTCCACTGAACACTTTGCTGACTCTCTGTTGGACTGTTTACAAGAGGTTTGTCAAACCACTGAGGCACTGAGGTATTACCAAAACTGGAGGTACTAGCCAACTGTAGGGATAGTTTCATTGCTACCCTTTTTATTCATCACCCAAAGATAATGAGATTGTGAAACTAGATATATTAACTCTTTCTGATTTTAATTTTGGTCAAATTAGACCCCTAGAATCTTTTAATGTGGTTTGCATACTATAACTGCAAAGGTAATCGCAGAAAGAGAGAGCACAGCATAAAGTTCTGCTGAAAGGGGATTTGAGGGGAAGGAAGTGGATGGAGAGTAGTTTTCCTTAAGGAGTTCAGCCCTAGGAGATGTGTACATTACTTGAGGGCAGAAGCAGATTCGGGGGTTGCCAGAGTAAGTCGGGGCCCCTCCCCACCCCTTCCACCTTGAGTTCCCCTCCCCCTCCCAGTGCTCCTGCCAGGGAAATGGTCTCAGGCGTCAGGGTGCAGGGGCTTGCCCCACCCAGAGCTCCTGCCAAGGAGTGGGGGAAGCCCTGGGCCCCAATACCACTCCCCAGCAGGAGCATTGGGTGGGTGAACAGAGCTGGGCAAGCCCCCAGGCCCTGACCACGCTCTCCGGCAGGATCACCGAGCAGGAATAGTAGGTTGGGATACGGGGGTGCATACTTTTCTGGGGGCCACTCAATTGGCTGGGGCCTCAGGGAATGGGCCCCATTGGCCCAGCAGCTAATCCATCACTGTATGAGGGGATTGTGAGTCTGAATCCCATTTAATTATTATCCAGCACTTTTTGCTTTTGAGAAACTTTAGAATGCTTTGAAAAGAGGTGTGCCCACTTCATTTTAAGTGGGCTCCTACAACCTCTGTGAAGCTTGTCCCTTGCACCAATAGAAGTTGGTTCTATACAAGATATTACCTCACCCACCTTGTCCTTCTCATATCCTGAGACCAATATGGATACAACAACACTGCAAACCACAATGGAAGATTCAGAATGTAAAGAGCTTTCATGTCCTCAGTCATCACTACTTGATATACTGTGTCATACTTGATCCATCAGACTTGGTTACAGCTAATGAAACAACCTGAACACTAACGTAATATACTGGAAAAGAGTATGATGTCCTGATGATGAAATGACTCTCATAAGCTCTCTCACTTTCCATTTATAGATACACTTGGGATAGTGAAAGTTAAAAACAAATCAACCTCCTCCTGAGTCAAAAATGGTCAGTCAGTCCAGGGCTACCATTTGTTACAACATTAAAGTCCGTTTAATTTTTTTTTTTATCATTTCACATAGTCACAGTAATTCTATTCTCAGGAGCAACTTTTCCTCTTATATCTGTTTTTCCAGCATTACTGGCACCTTTTTCAATTTTGTGGCCTGAATTTTTTTTCTTACATTACTGTTGTGAAATGGCAACCTCTGGTCCTGTATCAACCTCTAGTTGATCGTGACTCACTCAACTCACTGTGTTATCCAAATCACATTTTGATCTTTGTCAATTAGGCTAAACCACTTTGGGCATGCTATGCCATTATCAGGAGAATCACTGTCGGTATCAATGGTGCAGGGAACTTTGGAATCCCTTCCTTCACCTTCTGGGGGTGCATGTTTTACAATTAGCACATTTTTCTGTACATGTCCCTGTTTCTGCCACTTTGTGTCCTTAAACCAAAAGTCACTTAAACCTTGGAGATCTCAGCCTACCCACAATATAAACAATCCATCTTCTGTTTTGCAAATGATTTGGCCTCTGTTTTGGTTCTGCTAATTTTTCTAGATTTATAATTTATCCTGCAGTGGATTTGTTTTTATGTTGGTTTTGCCTATGGGGAAAGAAAAAACAGCATCAGGAAATCTGTGAGTGTGACACTAAGGAATTGTGTAATGTTTCTAGAGTCTGAGTGTTTTGTCAGCTGGTTTGTCTGGAGCATTTAAATTGAGCAACAGATTATACAATTTTATGCCCGTCACATTCAATAGACTACCAGCTACTTATCCACTGTGATACCATTTGCCTTAAAGTGCTGTTCCAATTTTTTCAATCCAACCCCTCGGCAGCACTGCCAAAGAAATTCATTTTCATTCCCTTATTTAAATTCTGGAATTGCATTTTCATAAGGTTGCTAAGTACTCTGCATTCACAGAGCAGTCACAGATTTTGTTCTGCTACCCTGGATATCAGATCAGTTGAAAATTTTGAGGCAGCGCAGAGCAGTGCAAGAAGAGTCCTGCTTTTCCCCAGCATGACTGTTATGGATAGCATACATTGCTTACTTACCAAACTTGAAACTCCTTGGAAGCACCAATACTTTCCAATGGGAGCCTTCATTTAAAGGAAGATGTTCTAGTGGCTGATGGGTATTACAGCACTGGAGCCTCAATTCCCCATCTCACTCTCTCATAATTGTGTGCCAACTCCAAGGGCTGGTACATCTTGTGTCTCAAAATGACTAAAGTCTCTTCTCTATTGATGCTCAGCATAGAGAAGTGCTGCAACAGCACCCTACAATCTATGTTTGCTTGTCAATCAACATTTCAAATACTGTCTCTGGAGAGGGTACTTCAGCATAACTAAGTTTAAAATTTAAAGAAGGCATGACACCAGACCTAGCCAGATCCATCAAGAAAGTGTGAAAAAATTAAATTGTTAGAAATAATACTTGAGAAGGAAAGATGATACTTGGAGATAATCAGTTAAATAATATTAATAAAATCTAAAATAGATCATTAGAGAAAACAAAAGTATATTAAGGTAAAGTAAGACAAATAATGGCTAGTGCTTTAAAAAAATAATACTGTGAAAATTTACAAATAAATGTCAAAACTACTGAAAATCAAATATTACAGCAGGCAGAAGAAAACTCCAAAAGATATATTTTTTTAAAACTTATCAAACTTACTATGAAACAAAGGAAAAATAGTAAACAGATATAGAACAGTACATAAAACATGCAGTATCACAAATACATAAAACAAATCAGAATAAATATGTCATAGCACTATATTTACTTCCTTGTCCCTCTTACGCTGGCTGGCTGAGTTATAAATTGAATATGGATGAGGCGGAAGGTGGTGAGCTTAGGTAACATATCCTGAGATTTCAAACATAAATATGTAGTTGTAAAATAAGGAGAACAAACCCCCACCCCTTTGATAAGTGAATATGTCCTGGAAACATAAGGTATAAACATGTAGTTCTGGCTTGACATTTGAATCATTTATAGCTTTTGAGGGGAAATGGCACAAGTCTTATTTTTTTCTAGGACAGGACCCACATGTCTTTATAAGCAGCTAGACTGTCATTGATAGTGCTCATGAGTTTTTCCATATCTGCCATAAACCATGTGTTTTGGAGTCAGTGTGCTTTTGTAGAGAAGTTATTATTCAGCAAAGTCCTAATAAGTGTGCACATCATGCTAACAAGCCACAGTCACTTTATTTCCCTCTTCCTAGGGATATAGTTTTTGGCAAATTTCCATTCATTATAATTATGTTTGGATTAAATGAAACAAAGTTCCAAGTGCCTTTATCACACTTGAGTTCCTTTTCTTAGGTGTGTACAATCTTTCCTCCACTTTTGTCATGTAGCAATGGGGCAGAAATAGCTAATTAGATACATAGAGTCCAACATCCCTTACAGCCTAGTTTCTTCCACTGGGATCTTGTTGAGGCTTTTGCTATTGTCTAGTGGTAGCAAAATAAACCAATATATCTGGGATGCACATTCTTGCTTGATCCCCTGCTGATCAGTTAGCTGACAGGGCACTCAACATACTGGGAAGTGAAGGAAGCAAGTCAAATGCCTCTCTAACATCTCCTCTGTCCAAACCAGAGGTGACTATGGCAAGATTTTCAAGGAGTCATATGTATAGTAAGCAACCCTTGGGGGGTGAATTTATGGTTGGTCTGAGGCAGTAGTGGGGTAGTAGTGTGGGGAAAGACCCTTGGGGATCTGCCTCACAGAGTGCTTTTAGGCAGGGAGATACAAAAAGCAGAAAAGGTTTTGTTTGGAGGAAAAATTTTCTGTGCAATTTTTCTAATGAGGGAGATCTCATTTTAGTGGGTACAGAAACACTCTATATAGGAGAGGTCACAAAATAGTCAGCATTAAAATCCCCTTTTCAATTGTATTTTGGGAAACTTTCAGGCTGAAATTTTTCATACTTGGTGTTGGCTGAAAAGTGTTTTGTTTTGTTTTTTAATTTAATTTGAGCAAAAACTATTTGTTGCTTCCAAGCACATAGAGTGAGAAAATTCACTTTTCTAATTTAAAAGATAATCTTACCATTTCCTAAGGCTGAGGTTTGAAAGGTGAAATTTGGCACAGGAACCATCGTCTCTTGAAGAGTATTACAGAGTCTTGTAAGAAGTGTGGCAACTGATTTGGATTTGATTACCTTATGAGGGTTTAAATTCTGGGGCCTAATCCAATGCCCATTAGAGTCAATTAGAATCTGTCCATTGACTGTAGGGGACATTGGATCAAAGCCTTGAAAAATACAGAGTTGATATATGTATATATTTTTTGCCAAGTAAGTCCATTCCACGCCTGAAGTCGTACACTGAAGTCAATGGAGACTCCTATTGACTTGAATGGGCATAGGGTGGTGTTCTAAGTGAGCACCTAAATTGGCTTCACTATAAGCTAGCTAGATATATAGGACCAGGGCTAAGGCAAGTCCTCTTTAGGATTTTGTATGCTACACAGTGGCTGAGATGTGGGAATCGGATTATGGAATTTATACACTGACATTTTCAAAGCTGGTAGAGTTTCAAAGTCTTGAGGTGAAATCCTGGCCCAAATGAAGTTAATGTGAGTTTTGCCACTGACTTCAGTGGGGCTAGGATTTCACCCCTGATGACTGAAGCTTCTTCTATTAATTTATTTTCCCTGTTCTGCCTTATCTTTAAAAAAAAACCTAAAAAATACCATACCAAAAACTATAGTGTGTGTTAAGGTAACACAGTTAAGAACTCAAAGAATAGGAAATGACTATAGATATATCAGAATACATATGCAGCCTTAACTTTCTGCCCTCATGCACATATATTAAGATATTACTTCTCAAACACCACAATGAATGTAGGAGTTCATCATTTTTAATAAATCATTGCTACAGTTTATATCCTTCAGATAGGACTTGAATATTATTAATAATGTATATAATGCTGTAAATTCTCACAGCTGCTACTTAAAGGCATGTCCCACCAATAAGAGTTTACAATAAACCTATACAGTAAACCTGCAGTCAAAGTAGTTTAAATCTATTGGAAAGAGAGATCATCTTCTGAGCTTGCACCAGTCACCGTGTGAAATTCACTCCTGAACAGAGACCTAACACAAGTCCTCCCCACACTTTTAATCCCACTTACACTCCATTTTGAGGCCTTACGTGGTACTTCACCCTTTTGCTGGGGCTCTGTACCAGCACCCAGGATCAGTGTCACCCAGTGTAATTTATCCTCAGTATTCCAGCCAGGATTGCATTTATAGAATGAATATCTTTCTAGATATGGACATGGACAGATGAGAGCAATAAATGCAGCATATGACTCATTCAAATGTAAGGCTAAGCTTCTCACACACCTGCATATACTTGTATGAATAAGATTTCAAGAACAAAGCTACAGGAAAGACAACTTCCAAGTGTCCAAGTGGAACTCATTAATGTGGATGCCAAGATTTTAGGACGGTATGTAAAATGAAAGAAAAGGACCATATTCAACTAAAAATATATTTTATTATCATTTGACATGTGTTTAAGACATCTAGAGTTAAAAAAACATATATTAGATACCAAAAATTATGTTAAAGTAATATTATAGGTCATCAGCTACCATGGCCTGAACTCACAATTTCTTACTTAGCTTGCCAAATGATAAGCAAAGTTGTTTCAGTGCAGTGTAATCATTTCATTTTAACGTATTGAAAATATGAACATTTTCATCTATACAATCTTGTAATCAGATCCCCACTCACTAACCCTTATGCCAGCTTAGAGTCCCACCGAAGTTATTGGCACTCTACAAGGAAGCAGGGGTCGGTCCACCAGATATGTTTGTAGAACCAGGGCCATGTGATAAACACTGCTATTACATCAGTGTAATAGATTTTCCATTATACAAATAACACCAGTACTTTGAAATTTCACCTTTGCTGAAATAATTGACATTTTATAACCAAATTCCATAATGTCAGCAATTTCCTACTGAATGTAAAATACAATGCTTCTGTTTGAGTATTTGAGCAGCAGTGTGGTCTAGTGATGACAGTAGAGTCAGGAGATTTGGGTTCTATTCTTGGCTCTGCCATCAACTTCCTGTATGACTGCACCTCAGCTTCCCAATCTGTAAAACGGAAGCAATAATATTTATCTTTCACAGCGTATGTTTAATTCATCAATGTCTGTAACATGCATTGGGACCACTGGATCGCTCTGTAAAGGGAAAAGTGGATTTTTTTATGTATGTTCTCATACAAATTGTGAGGAAAAATAAGTCAATAAGGCGGTTACCAGCCACTGGTAAAATGAGACCTACATTAATTGGGTGGTTTATGCTCCAGTGCTCCATCTTCTGCTGCTTTATATTAGATGTTAGCTAATCAAGAGACAGAACCCATAAATAGATCTACCTGTATCTACATGGATTCAGTGGCAACCTTTAGCACCTAAACTATTTCCAAAACTACAACATAACATGAAATGACTAGATCCTGTTCTCAGTTTCTCCAGTCGGAGTAGAACGAAAATTCCTGGCCTCATCAAGTCAGTTGGGGTTTTGACATTGACTGCAATGGGGCCAATATTTTACCCTAAGACCCTGAACCTACAATTGATACGTGGACCTTTTTTTCTGTGCGGAACAACACTAAAGTCAATGGAACACCATGCAACCACAATTATCATCCATACTGATCTGATAGCATAACATATATTTCTCAAATGACTATCAAAACTCAGAAGAAAGCAATATATATATTGCTAAATAGAAAAGGAGGAAAATTTGTAGTATCTTGGGATATTACAAACTATAAATTTTAAAAAGTTTTTAATATCTTGGGATATTGAAAACTTGTAAAAATAAATTTTAAGAAGTTCTTAAGTGTTTTTTTTTAATATTTGCCTATTTTTTTCATTGCGGATAAAGGAAAATTAGCTTAAGTCCTCTAAGATGTTTTTAAAGACTTTTTGAGTTTCAATTCTTTAAAAAATATTTAGTATAATAATAGAATGTTTCTTCTTTTATTTAGAGATTTCACATATTTAAATTTGAAGTAGTTTATATCCATATCTGAGATTTTGAATTCAATTAAAATCACATATGGCACCTAGCTGTACATTTAAAATGTATTAGTGTGTAGGAAGAAACAGATACCATATGAATCTACATCATTTTTGGGAAAGGTTCCAAAACTTGCAACAAGCAAACCCCTGCATTAAGAGAAATAATATTCTGTCATGCCATTCATGATAAGATAAGAATCTTGGGTCTCTGGTTTTATTAGAATATGAATATGAAAACATTGCTCATCATTAACAAGAGCTTTACCATCTTCCATCTGAGTCTCATCATTGACTAGGACATCATACAATCCATTGAAACATGCAACAGGAAATGATATCACGTGCCTCTGCAGAATGGCATTGCTCCTTTGAGTTGGGAAATTATAGACAACAGAGCTGTGCAAATCTTACCTGTTTTAGTTTGCTTCGTTTGGACTAGCCTTTTCACAAGTGTATGTGGTTTTTCAACCTTTAGATTTTTAGTTCATTGGCACTGTTTATGAAATTCAAAATAAATAGTTGAGTTCCAATAAACTGTATGGATTATGAATGACTTCCTGAATTTTTGTATGGATTTGTTTGACCTAGAAAACCTATCGTGAAGGCTGTATTTGTTCATGGAATATGGGCTATTCTTCATGGAACAAAATAGCAAATTTTACAGGCAATATTTCATAGTCACATATTTTAATGACAGTAACAACCAAACATTGATTTGTAGAGAATAGTTTTAAAATTACTGGACTGGAACTCAGGAAATCTGAGTTCAATTTTCAACTCTGCCACAAACTATCTCTGGTTATGGGTAAGTCACTTAATCTTTTTGTGCCTCATTTCCCCATCTCTTAAATGGACATAAGAATACTGCCTTTCTTTCACCCTTTGCCTGTCTTATCTATTTAGAATTTAAGTTCTTGGGGCAAGGATTTCTCATACTTTGTTTGTACAGAACCCAATACAATGTACCAACTGCAGAACCCAATACAATGTACCTACTTTATGGGATTGGGTCTTTGTCTAACTGGAAGAAAAGGAGGAGCCATTAAGGGCTCTCTTATAGCACGTGAGGAGAAGGGAAAAGTTTACAGGGAGGCACAGGAAGCATTTGGGACCAGGTCAGGATAAGGTCACTGCATTGCCCTTCCTGCTGACCAGAAGAATAGGGGAGAGGACTATTTATACCCCAGGCAGCCCTGTTGTGGCCCTCTTTGGGGCTGGCAGCACAATATGGTTATTTGGGGCCTGTAGGTGTTATAACAATACAATGCAAACAACAAAAACAACAAGATGCTAAACAGACTTGCATGAAGAAAAATTTAGCTTTTTGGATTTTCACTTTGAAATATTCCAAAATCAAAGGATAATTCGTGAATCAAATACTCCCATTTACAAATTCAAAATTTCCTTTTTCATATATTCTATAATATTCACTTAATCGTTGTTCTCATGAAAATTCTTGTTAGAAGGTTGGTTTTCTAGAATATTTGTTGAAAGTACAGACAGAAAAGTGTGCAGATGCAATCAAAGTGAATTCATATTAAAAGTCCAATGAACATTTGTGACATTTTTTTTTACAGTATTCACCCAAACCAAATCTACCATAATAAAAAATAATGTGTTGGCTGTTCTGAGTTTTTAGTGAATTTTCAATCTTAATTCCCGTAAAGCAGCATTCAAGTACATGCATGATTTTCAATGAGCTTTAAAACCAATTAAGATCAGTGGGCCTTTTCTTTATTTAGAGCTTAAATCAGGCAAAGCTTCCATTGATGTTAGTGGCAATTTTGACTGAATAAGGATTGCAGAATTTGGCCTAAAATTTCTAAAATTTTGAAAGCAAATTTCAAATTCTTTCTTAGAAAACATTAGTAATAAATCTCTAAAGAGTGTAAATGGTTTGGTTTTGCCCAGGTATATTCAAAATATGTTGGACCCTATTACCATTCCTTTGTGCTGCTCTGGCAGTGCAAATGGCAACAGAGAGATAGTTTAATTACTACCTAAGGATTCCCTTAGCATCGAGAAATCACTGGGTGTAAAACAACAGTAGTGTCTCTACATCCCATTTACAGACCACCATGTAGGAAAAGGAACCATGGGAAAGGGGAAAATGGCCAGAATGCCACTGCACTCCGGAGATTTTTGTGGATCAGAATGGTCCTTGAGGTGTCTGGCAGCAGAATGTAACTAAGGCAGCCCTGAAACTGCAGTAAATTGCACATGGGGCTGACCTAACCCCCCAAAAGTCCAGAATTAGAAGAGCATCTTTCCCTCCCCACTTCTTACCCCAAATTTTGGATCGAGCACAGCTTGAATAGGCCAAAGGATCCGAATACACTGTTTCTGTACTTGTGCAAACATTGACTGAACCATATCTATGTGAATAAGAAGCAACAATATGGCATACGTACATCTGAATTTCAGAACACACCTATGTTAGCTTATTGCTAGGGAGGCTCATACCAGGTTGATTTGCTTGGTATTTTTGCAGAAGATAGCAACTTACAGTAGGATATTCTCACCTTGATCATTCAGAGCATGTCACTGCAATTAGTAAGATTAAAGCAGTTGGAGATATTTTGAAACCATTGGCAACTCTAAACAAACATAATGTGAGATATGTGTGAAAATAAAGCAGAATTTGCTCTTTCTTCATGCATTATTAAAATTAAGGTTTTAAAATTAAAACTTTATTTTTCCTTTAAAGATGTAACAGATGTATGTGAAGATAAAACTAGTGACTATACCACCTTGTGGAAACTATTTTATAGTTATGTTAACAGTTATGTGAGTAGAGTGCTATCGAATAACTGTATGTATCAGCCATATCTTAATTCGGAGACTCTGTAAATAGCTGAATTTTTATAGGCTGGTTCAGGTTTAACAGGGTATTATAGTTACTGAATGTGTTGGAAAATATTATGGAGATCACTGCAGAATTCTACACATTTTTGTGTACATTTGTTGGGAGTAGGAGGCAGGGCTGGTTTCGTTTTGTTGTATAGCTATATTTATACAAAAATCAGAACAAAGTTGTGAAACCACACAAATCATAATCATCATAAATCACAAGGTACTCAGCCACAGACCATAATTTGAGTGGGGAAAAGAAATTATAGACTCATGGATTTTAAGGTCAGAAAAGATCCTTCTGATCACCTAGTCCAGGGGTTCTCAAACTTCATTGCACCATGACCCCCTTCTGACAGCAAAAATTACTTCACAACCCCAGGAGGGGGGACCTAAGCCTGAGCCCGCCCAAGCCCCACTGCTCTTGGGTGGAGTCCAAAGCCCAAGCCCCACTTCTCCGGGCAGGGGGGCCAAACTTGAAGCTCAAGGGCTTCAGCCCCAGGCAGGGAGCCTGCAAACCTGAGTCCTGCCGCCCAGGGCTGGAGCCCTCAGGCTTTGGCATTGGTCCTGAGTAGTGGGGCTTGGGCTTCAGCCCCAGGCCCCAGCAAGTCTAAACCAGCCCTGGTGACCCCATTGAAAGAGGGATGCAACCCACTTTGGGGTCCCGACCCACAGTTTGAGAATCGCTGATCTAGTCTGACCTCCTGCAGATCACAGGCCACAGAATCTCACTCACTCACTCCTGTAATGGACCCATAACCTCTGGCTGAATTACTGGAGTCCTCAAATCATTATTTAAAGACTTCAAGTTACAATGAATCCATCATTTATTCCAGTGTAAACCAGCAAGTGACCTGTGCCCCATGCTGCAAAGGAAGGTTAAAGCTCCCCAGGATCTCTGCCAATCTGACCTGGGGAGAAATTTCTTCCTGACCCCAAATATGGTGATCAGTTACACCCTGAGCATGTGGGCAAGACCCACTAGCTAGATACCTGGGAAAGAATTCTCTGTAGTAACTCAGAGCCCTCTGCATCTAGTGTCTCATCCCTGGCCATTGGGGATTTTTGCTACTAACAGTCATAAATGAACACATGCCATTGTAGGCAATCATCATACTATCCCCTCCATAACGTTATCAAGCTCAGTCTTTAAACAAGTTAGGTGTTTTGCCCCCACTGTTCCTGTGGAAGGTTGTCCAGAACTTAACTTCTCTGATGGTTAGAAAAGCCTTCAGTATCTGTGGTTCTTCCATCATGTCTAGTTATTAACACAGATGTACTGAATATATAGAATATTAAGAAATAAATATGTGGTCTCAAATATAAATGGTGAATCCTGCAGCCCTCACTCAGACAAAATTCCTATTGAAGTCATTCTGCATGGTCAGGCCCCCAAAAAGAAAGATTTGGTGAAATGTTTTTAAAAAGCAGAAGGGTGCCTGCAAGCAAAATCAACACAGAATAAAATTCAGTACTTTTCATACAGTTACTTGGTAATCACATTATAAATGGTCAAATCCAGTTTATTTTACTCATATGAGTTATTCTATTAACTTCAATGAGACTACTCATGTGAGTAAGGCAAGGAAGGTTTGGCTCAGTCTTACCTTACAAATAAGGTGACCTGAACATAAATCAACATGGATAAGGAATCCTTATGGCTGAAATATATACCCATACTTCATACAATTAAGATATTTAAAATATAACATTTACTTGGGAGATATAAAATATATCAGCAACAAATCACATTTTCTACAATAAAAAATGTGAATTTGTGAAATAATATTTTCCCAGTTTTCACAAACATCAAATGCCTCCTATCATAATCTCGTTTTCTGAGCAGCAAATACAACTGTGAAAAATAAATTAATGTTGAATTCGGTATAGTTATTATTTCCCTTTTGGGGATTTATTAAACATGTGTTAGGAATTAGGTCTAAAATGAAATTGTTGTTTTTCCACATGGATGTCTTCTGTGACTCTCTGTAATATTTCATTAAGGTGTTGGACTTGATATTGCAGATCAAAGTAATCCCAAGAGATTAAGGAAACCCCTGCTAATTGACTAAGGTCATGTACTGCACTTCCCACTGGCACTTGGCCTACGCTAACAACAGTGCAGTAGTCCCATCTCAAAGGACTATTCTATCAAAATACCATTTTCTTTATCCATAGTCCAGTTTCACACAGCTATGATAGCAAGGGATTTCAGAAGTCCAGGTGGACTGATTAAGTTTTGAGTATGTAACTTTCTGAGTAAAAACATATACATGATACTTTTGAACAGTTCTGACATTTTATCCTACCCTTTAAAACTCCTGGGAACATATTGCACATTAGGTGTTTTAGTATAAAAAGTGTCAGCATCTATATTAAGTTCCATCATTCAAACCAGGCAATCAGAGGATATTGAAAGTATTGCTGTTAAACCATTAAAGCCATCTAATTTGCAACAGCAAAGACATTGTTGCATGAAGTTCCAACTTTGTCAATAATTAGACCCTGATGTGGTAAGATAAAGTTCCTGAAAACCTTTTCCTCTTGATTAATATGTAAATAACTGTAACTCCCTGCTGGACAGGGATTGTCACTAACATGTTGCAATACTATTGATGTAGGAGTAGGTATAAAGAGGTGATATTACTGCTGTATATGAAAGTGAAAGGCCTTCGTATTGCTCTAATATTGTGTCCCATTTTGGTGTATCTTACATTTTATAAAGGATTTTGAAAAACTGGAGCGGGCTCAGAAAAAAAAAAGACCTATTTGAGTTCTGGGCAACATACCTTATAATGAGAAACAGTTACGAGAAACTTAATCAAGGTTGCAAGTGTCTAAGAGAGGAATAAAACAGTTGATATTTTAGGGCTATTTAACTTACAAAAGCATCATAAGATTCAGTGGCTGGAAGTTGAAGCTATAAATTCCAAATTGGAAATTAGGTACTTTTAAAAAACTGCAGGTAATTCACCAATGGAAAAATTTACCAAAGGATGAGTTTATTCTCCACCACTTGAAATCTTTAATTAAGACCTGATTGTCTTACTGCAAGATATGTTCTAGTTCAACCACAAGTTATTATGCTCGATATTGGGAAAAAAGCACTGTGAGTCTGTATTATGCAGGAGGGCACAGTCAATGAGAATAATGGCTCCTTCTGGCCTTAAAACTTATGAATCTATGAAATGCCTCAGAAAAAAAAAACTCTGACAAAGGATCATCTTTCTGATTCTTATTAGGGCGTATTTTTTAGCATGTCTGTAGAAAATGCCTTCATAAAACCCAAACCCACTGTAATCTTTTACAAGAAGTGGCTGAATAATTTAACATCTTTTATGTAATTTCATTGACTGATGCTGCCTGCAATAGGAAACCCTTATCACCTTTGAAAGTGTCCTTTGGAAGCAAGTCTTCAGTCTCCTGAATCCACCTCAGTGACCTAAAATGTATACACTTACTAGGTCCTCTGAATTTTTCCTACCGAGGCAAGGAATTCCCATATCCCTAGAAACTTCTAATATGTCAGACTGTCCAGGAGATGCACAAAAATAAAATAATGGATATAACAGAAGAGTGATATTAACTAAGATGTCACAATAGCAGTGACCCATTACAAGAGTGAATTGAGGCCCAGATTTTCAAAAGTGGCTCTTCAAGTTGGACGTTTCAATGTTGGAGTGTCCAAGTAGAGACACCCGGACATTTGGGCTTTACTGTTTCAAAAGAAAGACACATACTTTACCTGCACAACCACAAGCACAGATGTCTCCAGAAATATGCATTTAATTAATTCTTCCACATTTTCTGGAATTTGATCAAAATTGTTATATATTCGATGAGTCTGAAATGACACCTAGTTCTAGTCTGATGATGGGGAAGCTTTAAATCACAGCCAGGGTATAAAAGAAGAAAGGGTGATAGTATGGACATTTAACTAGGGTGAGCAGAGGTCCCAATAAAATCGGGACTGTCCCGATATCTAGGCGTTTGTCCAAGGTTCCGACTGATGTTTGGTTGGGATGCAATTGTCCCAATATTTCATGGTACTCTGCTTTTTTTTTTTTTTTTTTTGCTCTGCTGGTGACACCCCCACACACACGTCCTGATATTTTCTTGCTGTCATCTGGTCACCCTACATTTAACATATCACAGAATGGAAAGATTATAAATCCTTTTGTTTGGTTGGTTTTTAATCCATCTTCCTCTATCACTTTTTTGTGTGTGTTGTCAATACTATAATAGAATAATGGATGGTCTAATTAACATTAGTTTTGTAAATTCCCCTAGTGCCCCACCTAAATTTTACCTTTATCCCCTTTTCTAAATACTTCCCCTTTCTTATTGTTGAAGTCATTTAAGTATGGTTTAATTTGCCAAATCACCTGCTAAGAATCTTTTAGACCCAATTTAGACCCAATTGTGATATTTCAAAAAATGTTTTTGATCTGAATTGAAACAAAATATTTGAGTTTCCTATGCAATTAAACTTTTTTGTGTGTCAAATGATACATTCTGTTTTGATAAAATTGAAACCTTTCATTCTGGTTGATTTTTTATTTGATGTTATAATTTATAATATAAAATAAAAATAAATTTTGAAATGAAAAATTGTTTTGGAAAAAAACCCTAAATATTCTTTTCTGACAGAAGTCAAAAAGTTCCATTTCAATTTTATCAAAAACCTTTCTAAAAAATATTCTAAATAATATTTTATTGAAATTGACATGTTCACGTGGTAAATTTGACCTCAACGCACCTTAAGCAGGAGGGACATTGTCTGGGCTTGCTGGAGGAAGGTTGCAGTGCTTTGTAGTGTGGGGCAGGGGGATGGATGGCAAAAGTTGCTGCAAAAAGGTGGGGGAGGTCAGCATGGCGACACTGACTCATCCCCTGGGAAGCTAAGTGCAAAAGGCTTTAGAAGGGGCAAGCCTGGGCGTTAGAAGCCCTTTCTCCATGCAGCAAGCAAAGAACCCACCCTCCCTCCTTCCTCTCAATGTGGCAAGTTACAAGGTTTGGTTAGGACCTGCTCTGGGCATTGCACTAGTTGTTCCTTTTAGGTGGGGGTTGAGAAGGATTTTTCCTTCACCACCCTATTGGCCTAGGTAGAGTGGAGGGATTTCTCACCTTTCCCACAGGGGGTTTCAGGGAGGACTTATTATGGGGAGGAGAAAAGGGGTTAGGCTATATGTTGCAACTTATTTTGGAAGTGTGAGGCAGATGTCCAGTGCAGGTAGTCGATATGAAAGGCCATCCAGTGACTGGATAAATGGCTTAGTCAAGGGCTTAAAAAGGAGGTGTTGGTTAAAGGAACAGAATGGGGGGGGGTTTCAGGGCTCCTATAATTGGCATAGCACAGAACCAATGTCCCTGTCCTGTAGCCCACCTTAACCCTCCTATGAGGCAGTGTGCATGTAAGCTCTAAGCAATGGGTTGGCTGGGAGACCTGGATGGAAAATGAAGGGAAGCTGGTGGAAGCCCCTGGACAGTTATTGAATGAACGTGGAGTTGCCTGCACTGTACACGTGCATCTGCCAGGTAGTCCCAGACATCTAATACTAAAGTTGCAGCCTGATTAAATCCATATGAAGTGTTTCCTCTCCTTCTTTCAATACAGCTGATGATCAATTTTGACACAATAGCATTTTCTGATGGAAAAACATTGTGTTGGAAAATTTTTGAGCAGCTCTAATTTCAAACCCTTCATCATTTATTTTCCTCTAGTTTATAAATATCCTTCTTGCCCCGAATTCCCAAACTTCATGAAATTTCAGAAGCAAAATGGTTACATTTGATAAATATTTTTAAAGATATTCTACACTATCAGTGGAATACTTGCAGTAAAAAACTGTCTATATTCTCACAGGGTGAAATTCACCCCTTTGCTCTAGGTCAGGTCATTTACCCTAGGTCAGTTCAAGGCCTATGACACATTTAACAATGGCCATTGCACACGGATGAATTTCAACCTCGAAGTCTAGAAGCCAACAGATTCACAGTTTTCATTATATTCACCTCCAGAATTAATTTAATTAATCATCAAGGGCTCATTTCTGCCACTATTCATACTTAATACCTTACTCGACTATTCTTAGGAAATACCTTAGTCCAGTAAGTTAAATGGGACTTCTTGAGGAGCAGTATTATTCTGTAAATAAGTGTGACAGAAATAGGCAGTTTCTGAACAGGATTTTGAGAAATCTCTAATTTAGAAAACTCAGTTTTGATTTACTCCAAACTAAACTAAAAAAAAAAAAGGTGAATACATTATTCAATGTTCTTTGCAGTTATTCAATGAACAGCATTTAATTAGCTATAGAACTGTTTAAATACTGTACATAATAAACTGTTGAATACAGTTTTTGATGAAAACAGGTAAATGCCCCAAATAAAATTTGATTAGCTCTTGTATTCACTCTTCCAAATTTCTTTCCTTTTGCAAGTTGGCAGGGAAACTCTTTAACTCACTGTCTCTAGTAGAAAACTGAAGATTTTAGTTCTTAGTAGTATTAAAGGAATTGGCTGAGTTTAAGGTAAGCTAGTTTCACACACAATACACAGGAAAATAACATGCTTCCAATGTTTAATATAGGTCCACGTGTGTAGATGTCTCCTGATCATGGTATCTGCGTGGTGGTATCTATCCATTAACAGCTTTTCCTTTTTCTCTCTTCGTATCCAAATGGAACTTCCCTTCCACTCTTGATTTTTCTTCCATTACAATCTTTCTGAACTCCTACTGTAATTACAATTTCAGTTAGTTATGGTATTCTTCCTCACTTTTTCCCTAAACTCTAGTATAATGGTCATAGGGGCACAAGAGTCCCGAATTCCCAGGTTCTAAATGTGACTGACACTGTCCTTTTGGTGAAACCTAGGAACGCTTGTGCCTCAGTTTCCTCCAACTTTAAAAAAGAATCAATATTTCCTCACTCGGGGATAATTGTGAGCATTAATTGATTAATTGTAAAATACTATGTAGATGGTATTTTTGTGTTACTATGGGGTTTTTTTACTGCTGCATTCAGTGATATGTGAAGTGATTCTGAATTATAAAGGAGTTTTTAAAACATTTTCGCATCTTTGGGATGAAATGTGTTAAAATAAAGATAATATTCTTAATTTTCCTCATCCATTATTACTATGATCTTTGGCACTCCTAGTGGTGGTAAAAAAAATAATGGTATAGCCACATTACATGTATACCCATATCATTACCTTACATCCTGTCACCCAGATGCATAATATACCAATACAGTAAGTGAGCTTAAAAATAAAGTTAAATTTATAAAGGAAATTGCATTGAGTTTCATTGTCTCAATTATTCTTTCATATTAAAATGGTTACTTTTTCATTGATTATACAAGCACTTGAAGATACAAAGTTGCAATTTTATGCAAACTTAATTTAAAGAGATGTTTGTACAGAATGTCTCCTGTACTCTGTCTAGTAACAAGGTCTATTCAACAATAATATAAATAACCTCTAGATACTTAATAAAATCCACATTTTTCTTTTGCTATCAAATGCTCTCTTTTACATAGCATAGCAGTAAGGCATTCTATTGTATGTGAAAGTCTGTAAATCTGCAGTAACTGAAAAAAAACAGAAGGTCCAGCAGCATTCTTTATGTTAGTCTATATTGATCGGCTCTAATGAGCACCAGTGGAGCTGTAGCTAATGGTGCTATGTCTGGTGTTAAGGGCAAATGTGGGAGAAGACTATCAACCCAAGGGGTTTAACAGTTGCTGGACTGCCCTCAGCCCTCAGGGCAATGATGCACTTGAGAGGTCACTGTATCAAATGAGGGAAACATTGAGCTTGTGCAGCTGGAAGAAATGCAGCAGGAGCTAAATTTTAGCTGAAACTACAGGCATCAACAAAGCAGTTAGTATATGCTGTTCATCCCCCCCCCTCAACCCCCAGTAAGGCCATTGTCTGCCTGGTATTGCATTTCTAATTAAGAATCATAACAGCAATCTGGTAATGAATAACACATTGCAGTTCCTGCTGATTTAGTTTTACTCAGGTATGCAAAGTATATAACTCAATATAATCAGTATAAGGGTCTCGTGCAAAAACCAAGGAGAGTGACAAGTTATAGTTTGTGATGCTTTTTATACCTGATGTCTGTTTTATTACCTGGAGGGTCATGCTGCCATTTGATCTGAATTTGCTTGATATTTCATTCATTGTGTTGCTTGCCACCCCCTTCAGAGATCTGAAAGAGGTAAGATAAGTGACCACAAGAGCAGAGAAGGCCACTGGCTTTCAAGGGAAAGTTAACTGGCAGATACTATAGAATGCTTGCAGTAAAATGTTAGTGTAGAAAGGAAGCTATAGGTATTAAAAAAGATAAAATGAACAGAGAAATGCCTTAAGGTGTGAGGCATGTTGCACATTCTGTGCTTTAATAGTATAATGGAATAATTTTAACCATGTAAGACTTTAAAAGATATCAAGAAGACTGTTGAAGCTCAAGCACGAAATTTCAAACCTTTACCACAATAATACTCAGATTTTTTTTAAATCAACAGAATGCTTAATTAAATGTTGTAAATAAGCAAATTAAATGTTATCCTAGCTCTAAAGTAACATGGTACCCTGTGGTTATGGCAAATTATTTATTAGGTCTTTAAAAATTCTAAGACATGGATTCCTCTGTTCACTTAGAGACTTTTGATGGGTCAGATTATTTTTTAAAAAAATATTTACAACTCTTTTTTTTGTTTGTTTTTTCCAGCACTAATATACTGTAGGGCTGAATCTAGCATTCTTCATTTAGACCATTGACTTCACTGGGAATCTTGCCTGAGCAAGGATGAAGGAGGGCAGGATTTGGTCAATAGTGAAAAATGTCTAAAATACTATGATAAGGGTGCTGATGCACAAAGGGAAAATAATTATATGTGGTGAGCTGGACTGAAGTTGGAAACGTTTGGCACATTAATTTATTGGGAGCAATGGTGACATAAATGAGGCTATAAATCATATTAAATGTTGTCCACAAAAGGATTGGTAATGGAATTTGGAGTCAGCGTCGGGATTTTACTATCTGATGGTGCCACCAGTTTCCAACAGGCAGACAGCCACACCAGAAAAGCCATGAGTACAAGTGACACTAACCTGTTCCTTTTGTTAACTCCAGAGAATCCAAGTCTCACCAGAGACCAAGATTTATATGGCTGTAGAAATGAACTACTCTTCTATCCAGGTCAGGGTTGAAACACTCTGGCAGAAAGAGTGTGAAGAAGTCTGCAGTCCCAGTGTTTATGCTGTCTCTGGTCCTGTGGATTGAACAGGAGATTTCAATCTACAAGTTCCAGTGCAGCATCTTTCTCAGGCACTAAATACAAAAGAAAGTATTGAAATACTATTGATGTTACCTTTTGAAATCGGGGACAGAGCCAAAACATTGATAATTTCTACAGAGAACGCTGGTATCCAAAAGGCAAGATTTCTACTGACAAATATAAACCTTTGTTTTTGTTTTTCTGCAATTTCCCCTTTCATCACGTAAATTTATACATTACACAGAGTACAAAATAAGCTGGTTAGTCCTAAATGATCTTTTAGTAAAGGCAGAGCAGAACTGCATCTTAGCATGTTCAGGAATACTTTGGGGTGATTCCTTAGACATGAGAATGCCTAAATATGGGTGGCATAACAAAAATTCCCATTAAACATTCATCTTTATATTTTCAAAGCACTGAATGGGATCTGTCCACACAACTCCCATTGTATTCTAAATGCCTCACTGTCTCCATAATAATGCATGGACTATGTGCTGTGTGAACATACAAGTCATGTAGACAGACTTGTGACATAACACCAAATTTGGATCCTAGTTCAGAAGCAACTTGAATGGGCATTTGCTTCAGAATTTGCTCTCAGTTGAAATACCTCACTGTTAGCAGCTATATGTCTTTGGAAGGAGTTTACCCCATATGCCAACCAATTTCATGGGAATACTGTTAAGATATACATTATTGATGAACAAGTCTGGGAGGGGGAGGATTTTTCTGACTAATAAACATCCTGGAGCACAGCCAGGAAAATGAGGTGAAGGGTGAGTTTGCTTCAGAATTTATCTTCCTGATGCCCTCTCCAAAGTAATAGCTGACTGGAGAAGTAGAAGCCCAGAGAAGGAACCATGGCGGAAATCCTCAATGCAGCAGAATAGCAAGCAGAGACAGGAATGGATTGTGACTAAATGGAGTCCATACCAACCAGAATGTCAAGACTCCTTTCCTGAAGTTTCTCACATGGAAGAGTGGCTCCAAAGGCCACCAGATTGCTGTGCTGGGCCCATTGACTCGTTTTCAGGTCTAACTATTTCTAACAGAGGTAGTTGAGCACCAACCAGCTTGATCAGCACTAGAGCAGACAGACCCAAACTGGGAGCTATAGTTCCCATATTGAAGATGGCAGAACCTGAAGACGAGTGTTCACTGGATCCCTAAGCTTCAGTGTTCCTGTGTTATTCCACCATCGATCAGAGGAAAGTGCTTCATCATATCAATGAACCAAATGAATTTCAAATGACTCTCCATCCCCTCTTGGGTAGTTTTTTGTTTTTTTTTAATATATTCACCCACCCAGAGGCCATTCCACTCTTAGGGCTGTATAGTTTTGGACTATTTTAGGTCTAGAACTATAGGACCTCCTGCTGGCTTCATGACCCCACTGATGAGATGAGGGATAGACAGCTTCAGTTTTCAAGGCTGGGATCACATTTCTATCTATCTAACTATGTGTCTTCCCCCCAACCCCATTGTCATGATAAGTGAGTGCCGTTGCATTAGTTCTCCCAACAGCCAAGCTACTTTTACAGCTCTCTGCCACTAATCTGCAGTGTTTGGGAATATTTGGTTTAATGTCTCCTGAAATCAAATTATAGATTCATTTTCAGAGGCCGCTTTTAATCTGAAGCTAAAAAATTACCATCTGACTCCATCTGACTATGGAGTCCCTTGCTGTAACAAACATGTTTAGTAATCAACAGTTTTCAAGTATCTTGTAAAAATACTTACTTTTTAAATTAGAACTTGCAGTTTGGCTGACATTCTGCATAAAGGGTGAGAAGAAGAATGAGTGACAATTCATTTTCCTTGTTTACTTTCTCAGCACTGTAATTGTTACTTTCTGTGTTGGTCTTTCTGTGAAGGAGATCTCTGGTTTGGGATTTTTTAGTGTTTCATTATTTTTCTGAATTTATTGTAGTTTAGGTCAGATGAACATGTAGCATTTGAAATCAGTCCTTATTAGTTTAGCTGAACTGACAAGAACATGCTGAAAAGAAAACAAGTGTTGTATCATTTGATAGTTTCAACAGCTGTATCTGTTGGTTTTACATAAGAACAATGTGTACATATGTGAGTTTCCCAAAGTCAGTTGAAGAATCAGTTGGAAGTGCACCTATTAGAACTGACAGGATAGTGAGTGTAAGCTGTGCTTAGCTGGGTCTATGCTATGTTAACCCATATCATGGTTGTTAACTCTAAAATCTAATTAATCTCAAATAATCCTTCCAAACATAATAAAATGTAGAAGAATTCAAACATTGTTACCACAAAACTAAGCAAATAACTCAGTGCCCATAATTACATTTATATAATGGTGCAAGACAGGATTGATTTGCTTAGACAGGTATATAGGGCTTGATCCTGTGCTCTTGACACCAATGGCAAAACTCCTATTGACTTTAATGGAATAGGATGAGGGCCTAGATGGGAAGCTATCTGGTATAGTCAGTGTTGACTAGTCATTTTGTAATGTTTGCTTCTCACTTAGAAAAGTATAGGGTATTTATTTATTTTCCTTTAAATACCAAAAATAAGAGATTTCACCCCTGTTCTAAGCAACCTTTAAAAAAATAATAATCCATACAAAGGATTGCTGCCCAACAGCATAATAAGTCCCCACACAACAACACAAATATATTTTCATCACAGTAACTTAAGCAGCCAAGAATATACCCCACACACACACACACAAACCTTCAGCTGTCCCCAAAGCCCTACCAAGAAGATGGTCTTTATAATCTATGGCACAAATAAAATTACTCTAGTATTGCATATGGTAGAAAAATGTATTTTCCCCCAGTTAAATGAAACATAATGGTATCTCAGATTTTTTAAGCAATGCACTAATTTTGTTTCCGCTAGAGGCTTTTCATTTTGCAATAACCTAGCCTTCACCATTGAAATGCCACTACCTCCCACTAGTGTTCTCAAGTGTATGCTGTTAGTACAGTCCTATCATTGTCAATGATGCAGGAAGTACAGCTATGTGAACCTTTCTTATCCACACTTGAAAACAGAGGTAACTTTCCAGGTTTTGAGCATAGGCGCAGCGACTTCCCTGTTCCTGGTGGTGCTTAACCCCACCCCCCCGCTCCTGTCCCTGCCCCTCTATTGCCCCTCCCCATTTCTACTCCTTTCCCAAAGTCCTCACCCCCCCATTCCACCTTTACCCCAAGTCCCCACCACCTGCCTTGCCTCTTCTCCACTTCCTCCCCTGATGCATGCCACGTCCCATTCCCCCCATCCCTCCTGGAAAGTCCTAAAGCACTGGACTTAGACGGAAGGAGCAGGGATGCGGTGCGCTTGGGGGGCGGGGAGAATATGAGGTGGAGGGAATGGGAGCTTGGCTGCTGGGGGTGCAGAGCACCCACTATTTTTCACGTGGGTGCTCCTGCCCCAGAGAACCCACGGAGTCAGTGCCTATGGTTTTGAGATGGAACCCAAACTCAGAACCGCAACAACTCTGAGAACACTTGTGCCAGTCTGAACTGCCCTGGGACCTTCCCTATACACCTAAATCTCTTTTCATATCCACAAGTCCCCTGGAAACTTCTACCCTCCCCTTACCCTGTCATTTTAGATGTGGGAAGGGAAAGGCTGCCATGTTCTACACCCTTCTCCTGTCCGTCCTTCCAGCGATGCAGATGTGATGCTTTTCCTGTTTGGTTCTTTGGAGAGGCAGGGCTGCTTCCAGTAGGGAGTTCTGGGAAGCAAGCTGCCTTCCTAATCTCATTCACAATAGCAGTCAAGAAAGTTTCTTGCTCTTGATTTTTTTTCTGCTTTGAGACATGATCCAGCTTCCATTAAAATCAGTAGGAACCTTTCCATTGACTTCAATGGAACTGAACCTGGTCCTTGATCGCCAGGGGTTTTGCTCCCTGCAAAGGAAAGTCTGGGGTTTCTGAAAAGTTGGCGAACTGAAACTGCATGTTATGCTTGCACACGGAAACCTTAAAATCCAAACCAGCAAGCTTGACATATAGCATTAGCAGCAATGTAGTTCTAGCCATCCCAGGCCATGCAAGAGTGGTATTGCTGAAAATTACAGTGCCTTTCCCTTTGATCTGTGGAGCTATGTAGGTGCAGGCACATTTTAGAACAATGGCAAGGAATCTTGCCAAACCTTGAAATTTTCAAATAGTTTTTAATGTTTCACAAAACATTTAAATGTTTCAACTGCATCCCCCCCCACTTTTTTGTCAGTTTGAGTTTGTTATCTCTTGGCTTTAAAGTAAAATCACAAGAACCAGTCAATCAGTTCAGATAAAATAATAGGCAGCCCAAAGTTCCATACCCCTCCCTCCACGTACACAGATTGTTTTGAGATTTGGAAAAGTTTGTCTCACTTTTCAAATGTTATTCATATTTGCACTTCTCTTGCTCAGCCCGGGACTCAAAGCAGAAAATGAAGAATACAAGTTAGAAAGGTTCTTCTTGCTGCATTATTTCCTGATACAGGAGATAGCAGAAATCTCATTCTTGATAGGAATCCTGTTCTTTTGGGATTTCTAGTCTAGCTTTGCTGATCAAAGAGATTTACTAACATCTAGGGTCTGATCTTCAGCTGGCATAAATCAGTATTGCACCACTGGCTTTAGTCGAACTTCACTGAATTACACAACTGAGGATGTAGCTCCAGACCTTCGGGGTACTTATTTGAACCATGCCTCTGAATTCTGGAGGTTAACCCATCACTGGAAATAATGTACTATATGATAGAGTTTTTATTTTTATTAAGTAATTAATTTATATCATTGTAGCATCAAAAATGAATTAAGATCTCAGACGTTCAAGTCAGGCGACTAGTCTTTGGCTGCATCATGTCTTTGGGCAGTGCGCCCTTGGCCATGAGTCTGTAGGATCCTGCTTCTGTATTTCCAGGACCATGTCTCCATTTTATTTCCATTTACACAGTCAAACAACAAAATTTGTCAATGCCGGTAAACTCCATTTTGGCCAAACATCATCATTATCAAGGGCCAAATTCTGCTTTCAGCTAAGGCCATCCAACCTATTAATTTCAGTCAGGCTGAATGGGTGTAACTGAGAGCAGTATTTGATCATCAGTCACGCCAAGCCAGTAGGAATGAGGCCAAGTCTCTACTTCGGTATTTTAAAAAGCCTATATTTTTTAAGCTGCTTATAATAAAGTTTGCCCTTTACACACAAATTGTCCGAATCTCTTGTGACAACACATTGGCTGCAAATAAGAATTAAGAACCATTAACCGTGCACCAATTAACCATTACCAACTGTCCCTCTCTCTCTTTTTTTTTTTTTAAACAGTATAGCTGGGGTCTGTCTTTCCTCATTTGTTCTTTCTAGCAGACTCTCTCACTTTATAAACTTTCACTCTCTTTGCCTTCATCCACCCTCACCCCATTTTTACTTCTTGTCCTTTCCTTGTCTCCTATAAAGCCTTCTCTAGATCAATAACGCTGCCTCACTAGTCATTTGTTCTACCATCTGCACCTGAGTTCATTGCTTTCATGTATCTAAATTTTACACATATGTAGCTCTGCCCTAAAGCCTGCTGATAGGCTATGCCACTTGACCACTGCCCTCTTGGTTTTAGGGTCAGTTAACTGTCATTCAACCTCACCTCCCCGCCTATTCTTCCCAGTCAGACGACAGATAGGCCAGTACAAAGATCCTCCAAAAGAACAAGCCTAGGCTATTGAAATGAGTGCTTCAAACCTTCACTAAATACACCTTTGTCCCTGATGCAGAAATCCTGTTTTCTGTTACAGCTAAAATTGAAGAATAAAGATTTTATTTTAAAAAATTACAGCAACAGCATCAGCGACACTGGTATGAAAAAGAAATAGAGATAATGAACTCAACATGGAGAAAAGTTCCTTGACTGAAAAAACAAAAATGTTATAATTTTATTACCTGACTTGATAAAATCATTAGCAGTAAAAGGAGAGTGTGGGAGAAGAAAATCAAGTGCTGAATCATGAAAGGAGTCCGCAGATCAAGATCTTTCATCTATGAACTCTTTAGCAGAAAAAAAATGAGCATCAGATATTATTTCCAATTATTTCTCAAATTAAGGCAGAGAAAGGGGGGTAAATACACAAAACCCTCCCTGACTTGGTGTACTACTCATTTTGTAGCTGGAAGGAAAGTCCTTGCTTATACTGAAGTAAAGTTCTGAAAATAAGCAAAGAACAGATTTATTGATTTTTTGAAGTCTGGGTGTAAAAAGGAGAAAGAATAAAGAAGTGCTCTTTGCCCGCTATGTCCAAATGACATCCCAAGTGGCCTTCTTAATGGTGGGGGAGGGGAGGGGGCAGGTGTCTACCCCAGCACATGGATAGAATTGCCCTTAGGCTAGGGCTAATGGTATTGGCTGAGCCTGCTGTAAGCCTCTCTTTTCTAATAGCCAACTTTCTGTGTGCGAGAAGACAGACAGATATTGATTGGTCCAAATGCCCTTGAGTTGACAACATCTGAAATGAAAATCCACAAGGCTAGCACAAACTTTCTGCAAGTTCAATTTCTGGAATCTGATTAGGAGACTGGACTGTGAAACCATTCAGACATGTAAAAGGTCTCCTTTTTGTCTTTGATTTTGCACATATAATTATTGTGAGGTAAGTGAACTCATCAGATCTGCTAAACAAATGGCAATTTTAAAGAGGTAATTAAAAGATAATAATGTTTTGATTAAAAGAAAAATGAAACCATCTCCATTGTCAGGTTTAACAACAAAGGAACTAATTCTGAAAGACACAAGTCACATTTCCTGTCTCAAAGCAGTAATTAGGTATAAATAAATAATATACATTCTCTTTTCAGCAGCTGATAAAAGAGGTGTTTGTAAAAGTTATTTAATGAAGAACTCTTTTAAATTTGTATATCTTTCTCCATCATCTTTTAGGAAAGTTGGTTAAGCCTTGTAAGGTCTAAGATTTAAACTTGCATTTTCTATATGCCGTGCAAGTGTTATTTCTAACTATTTTGGTGGATTTTTTTCTAGAATTAAAATGCTAGAGTTACAATTCGCAAATGCCAAGCACTGAGAACTGGGAAAGCTGTAGGAGTTTATTTGTATCTTATTACACATTCTTCTGTATTCTACAAATTCCTCCTAAATCAATACATTGATTACTGTATAAACCTTAAATAAAGCATTATTAAACTGGAAGTAGAGTTCATGTCTTAGTGGGTTATTTAGAAGCATAAAAGATACACTCAAGAATCAAACTCATGCCAAGTAACCTACAGATGGAATACACATCAATGTATTCAGTCATTGATTTGTAATGTTGATCCTCTCTGGCTTCATGTTTCTTTCCTCATTAATCTTAGTTAACCCTCTCAAAACAATGCCAGCATTGTCATTTGCTGTATTGAAGATACAACATCCATAGGATGCTGCTTTTCAGGATTGTGATTCCTGCCATCAGTAGGTCTAAAGTCACAGTACCAGATAATCCCTTTTTTGATTTTATGCTAAAAGCTAAAAGATTCTTTTCTTCCAGAGACTAGTCCAGAGGAAGGAATCTGAATGACTTGGCCACAGAATGTTAGCAGATCTGCAGAATGTTAGCAGATCTTCTCTGAGGCAGGTGACAGGCTTGTTGTGGCAACCACAGCCAGTATGAGAAATAGTCAGCATCCAGATTGACATCTCTTCACTGATAATTTAACCTGAGTTAGCTAACCTGAGTTAACACATATTCTTGTGCAGTGAAGACATACTCTATATGGCCTAGTAGCCTAGTGCTATGGAACATTCCACCTCGCACTCAGCAACAGTACAGAATGACATTAATAGTTAGCTCTTGAAAGGTATGGGCATGACCCAGCAGACAATGCAGATTTCAGATATTCTTTTCATTTCCCAATTAAGGGCCTGCTCCAGCTGTCTCTATGTCAATGGGAGCCTTTCCATTGACTTTAACAGGAGCTGGATTGAGCTCAAGAAATTAGAGTTGCCATGTCCACTTCATCTGATTTTTAATATGTATTTTGCATGTAAACAAAATGGCACCTATACAATGTAAGACATTTTCCCTAAACATCTATTTTCTCAATTAATTATTCATGTACTATAGGAGCTCTATATCCACTTTTCATATGCATGTGTAACTCTCATTAATGTCCACAGGAATTATCCTGGTGCAACAAGGAGAAAGTTTTTAATTGGATAAATACTATGTGGTAAACATTATCAGCAACCCTAGGCTTCTTTTCAATAAATCCATCCCTTGAAACAAGTATGTTCCAAACCAAATATTCTTTCCAAAACTTTTGTCTTTTCAAATACTATTTTTAATATTAAAACAATGATTCACAGCAAATGGTATTTCTGGGAACATCCTAAGAGAGCTGGCTTTGAATAAGAAAGTGCAATTGAGTTAAGCTGTAGGAAAGCCTGCAGCCAGTCAGAGTTGTTGTGATCAGTTAGTACTTCCCAGTAGGTATCTCCGCAGTCAATGGCAATTACCAAATACCATTTCAAGGGATACAGGGGCAATTCAGCCAACCAAAAAAACAAAAACAAAATAATTCCATCTTAAAATATGTTTTGTTTTTAAAAATAAAAGCCCTATTGCCATCTGAAAAGTAGAAATCTGTTAACCTGCTTTGAAGCCTTCCTGGTAAATAGTGCTATTTAACTAAGTAGAACCCAGGTGGAGACATTTCTTATTGAACACACTGATTGTGAATCCCACTTCTTTCTGCAAGCTTTGAAATCTTTCAGAGATAGAGGATACGCACAGGTAGCACAGTTTTCAATATTTAGAGTTTGTCACTCCATTCATGCAAGTATGTCACAGCACCTTTAAAGCACAAATAAGGCAATTCTGAGAAGATAAACAAGTGAAAAACTTACTAGCTACCAGATAAAATGCGTGTCAAATTTGCCTGCACAACGAATTATTCTATATGGTCTGTGAGGGATTTTTTGCGGAGGTGCACATAAGGCTTTTGTATGCAGCAATTTCTCATTATTTGCATTAGTTTAGAACACATATTAACATACTGAATTGCACCTGGGTGATAACAACCAGGATGTACTCCTACACTAATACAGCTGCAAGGCATGCAGATATGAGGTGTAAAATTATTAGGTAATTGCCTTTTCAGATAGTCTCTGATCTATCACCTAAGAAATGCTGTGAAAAATTCAGCAAGTCTTTTCATATCAGCCCCTGCCTTGTAAATATCATATATTGCAAAACTGAATGATTATCTTGCTAATATTCTTTATCGGTATTATTACTAAAACAATACTTTTCTACCACTATAAAGAATGATAGGAAAGACAAGCTGGAGTAGCTGCAGGGGATCCTATGCCTGTTGACTGCCAAAGCTGCTTACTACTTAAGAACTGATCAACTGGCCCCCAAGGCAACAGCTTAACAAGCCCCAGTAGAAGTGGACTCAAGATTTCTTCCTCAGCAGAGAAAATGAAACCATTTACCTGCTATGATCAGTATCTAGAAATCAAGTGTAAATACCAACACTTCAGCTCCCTAGTTCTTTATCAGGGCCAGGCTTTTTTTAAAGCTGGAATTCATCATGCAAAGAGGTAACCTATTAATACTGCAATAGACTGAGTCCACAAATTGTCAGTTACTATAGTACATGTGTAGCCTTTACATTTGGGCATCCAAGGGCAGAAAAGGGTTGGGAGTTTAATCCTTGAGGGGGCCATTTAGGGAATTGGGGTAAAAATCTGGGGATTGGTCCTGCTTTGAGCAGGGGGTTGGACTAGATGATCTCCTAAGGTCCCTTCCAACCCTGATATTCATATTCTAATTCACTTCTATATACTGTGTGCACATGCAGCCTAAAACACTGCCTGTGGGAGGAACAGTGTATGTAGACCTGAGGGAAAAATGTGGCCCTGTCTATGTATTTATATAAATAAATGATTCACTACTGAAATTGGCAATTCCTCTGAGTGAAATGTGGCAGCTGCTTAAAGCACAATGCAATTCCACGCAGCAGTTTAGGACAGGAAATGAAGAAATTGTATTCAATTGAAACTATAGTGGGGATTTTAAGAGGACAGAATTTAATTACCCAAGTTGGAATTTGGCCAGGACACTAGGGTTAACACCTCTGCACTTGTGAAAAGTGTCGGGGATCTTTAACAGTAACAAATGGCCAGGAACCTGGATTTATGTCTCATCTGAAAGACACCTCCAAAAGCATAGTGCTCCTTAACACTACTTAATCAAAATCTTATCCAAACTTCCTTCTCTTCACAAAACTGAACTTGAGATCTGAAAACAAGTTTCCTTGTGAAATTTCTGGTATCTTAGGGCCAAAATACTTCTAAATGAGGCTGTCTTGCAGTATTTTAGTACTTTTGTCTGGTTCCAAACAGAAAAGAAGTGCAGATGTGTGCTAAAATGAAAACAACACATCGACCACAAATTTTCAAACCCTGTGGGAAATACAGTTTGGTTCCTAATTTATCCAAATGAGTTGCTTCAATTCCATATCTGCTGATAAGCCTGAATCAATCATAAGTGGAACATTCCTGTATATCCACCACTTCTCTGGTGAATAAATAGTCTGTATATCATGGTCTTTCAAATAAGCTGCAGGACCTTTTTTTCAACATGCTTCAAGCAGGAACTTAAATTCTGCTTTAAATACAGACAGCATATCCCACATAGCAGCACAATTGAAATGACTGAGAAAAAGCAGCCCAGTAAGAAACATCTTCCACTAGTTGTCTCATTACCTGAATTAAATGTTTCAGAGGTTTGACTTTAAGTTTTCCCACAAAGCTATCAGGCACTGGGGAGGTAGGGAAAAAGGCTTTATAAGCAAAGTTTGAGTGACCTGTTTACAACTCATCTGTTTTAATGTAGTTTTATTGGCATTGTGTTACTTGCACCAGATGTTCAAACTTAGTCAAAAAGAGACAAGACTTCAGCCTTATAAAATCCAGTTAAGTGCCCACAAACTTCCTAATATCCTCCCACTTTTTTTTTTATGTCAAGAGGCTGCCAAAATTTCCAGGTAACTCCTAACAGTTTGCAACAACTCTTGGAAGATTTGGAGTCTTCGAGAAGAGAAAAATCATGTAGACTTATGATCTTAAACCATGTCATGTCAGTCGACCAGATGGAGATTTTGGCAATACCAGCAAATTCCTCCTGCCTCCCATGTGTATGCTTAAACCCCTATGGTTTGAGCAGACCAATCTCCGTGGCATGTTAGAACACAGCTGGATAGATGGTGGGTAATGAGAGTACACTGGGACCTATCTCAGAGAGTAATCGCATTTAAGTAATGAGAGGAAGCCAAGAGTACCCTGGACTAGAAGCATGAAGCACAGTGTCACTAATTACAACCATACTAGTGGTTGAGAACTAGAGTCTAAAGATTGAGAGAGGGAACACATGGTTTCAGAAAACTATCTAAATGTCTAAAATGAGTACAGAACAAATATAGCCTATATATTTACATTTAACAAAAACAAATCTTTAATATGAAATTCTTGGCATAATAGCTATCTACGTCCCGTGACAATAAATAAATTGTGAACTCCATGTCTGCTTGTACCAGGAGGATTTCCTTATCACAAGTCCTCCTGGTTTCTATTGCCTCATTGCAAGATCCTCTGACAGAAAACACAGCAATGGATCAATGTAGTCATTGACTGACTCACTGTATGGATAAGTTAAGTGATGCACATTAATGCAGTCCAAACTCACCTAGAGTGTTCCTTGGAATTATAACAATCCAACCTCCAACTTTAACCTATGGCAATAGCTATATTAACTTTTCCAGCTCTGTGGGACCCTAGAGGGAAACAATATCAATTTTCACAGACCCACCCAGCCTCCACTCCTTTTCCCTGCATTGACCCCAGACCATAGTAGGAAGGTTTTCAGAATCAGGTGGAGAAAGTGGCACATAAACCCTTAAATTCCCTTCCACATGAAGGAAGGGATTTCCTCATCTAGGCCAGTAATAATACAGTACATTGCACTTCTAAGCATCTCATGTTCATGGCTCTGCAAGCACTTAATGTCTATTATTAAGTCTCATAACACTCCTGTGAGATAAGTATTAATGTTCTCATTTTATAGATTAGGGAAGTGAGAAACAGCGGTTAAGTGACATACCTAAGGCCACACAGAGTTTTTGCAAAAAGTGTTGCCTGACACAGCAAAGCAGAAAATAAAATCCTGAGGTGAAACTGTAGGCTCCCTGAGGTCCATGGCAAACTCTCATTGAGTAAATGGATCCAAGATCTCACCTCAGGTCACCTGCCTGCCACTAGACTATCCTTTCTGTAAACTACAACCAACACAGCTGTGAAGTACATGTATTTTGGGTCTTTTCCCACCTCTTTTAATCTACAAAAATATTTATGACAGTCCTTGAACAAGGAATGCTCACTTTAACAGGCCAGTTCTGCCTTCTGATATGCGAGCATGCATTGCTGCTCATCCCTAAAATTAACTACTGCACATAGATACATGTTGCATGTGCAGTAATTAACTTTATGGTCTGTGTAGAAAAAGATTGCCTGTGTATTCAAGTGCAGACTCAGGCCTTAAGTGTTATGATGTTCATTTACATGGAAAACTTTCCAGAAAGAGGAAATCCCTATGCCCACATATGAAATCAAATGCACCCAGCAGAAAGTGGACAGCCATTTATTTTAGATGTTCTTTGGGCAGAATACCAGGCAACCAATAAACTCATCCTGCCATGAAGAATATTCAGAGTAAACAAATGAGTCACAAATACCAGTTTAAAAAGCCAAAAACAAGCCCTTCTTCCTAAATGTTCATCTTAAACATGATTGGCTTAGTGTTCAGTCACATTTTCTGCATAAAATCATGGAAAAAGTAATTGTTCTGTACCTTAGGGGATATTTGTAAAAAGAAATAAGATCAGATTTACAGAGGGAAGTTTAACTTTTCAACAGCCAGAATTTCAGTAAACAAGATTACTAATTGAATTTTCATGTTATTAACTCATATCTCTGGACTCTTACTTGATATAGTTCTAGAAGTAAATATTCCTAGCTAATGAATAGAGGGAGTAAATTACAAGAATAATGTGAAATTCAATTACCCACAGCACAAATACTCAAAAAATAATTATTGCTTCAGAATCTCTTTATTTGTTAAGATACGTGTTTACTATGTTGATTTGATGCCATTTGGCAAACATACATGCATAAGAATATTTTGTCAAAATAATGCTAAGCTCTGAATATAAAAAATATGCTTTGTGTTTCAATTAAAAGAGCCTTTTCATTCTCTCTCTTGCTTTATATTGAGAGGAATAAACATTCCCATTAGAAAACAGAACAATCAAAAGATTCATTTTAGCTACCAAGTTTATTTAGCGTGGACTAGTCCTAAACTTAAGCCCAGGAAGACCATTACTTTTTGATTCAATACAAAGCCGATCAAAATTTAAGCCAGAGTATAAAACATAACCTGGACCTTCCTGAATTAAACCTGAACTGCTGTGTTAATTTATTTAGCATACAATCTGCACATGTCTAGAGGGAATCACATTTTCATGTAGGCCCTCTTAACCATGGATTTATCAAGTAATAGTATATGCATGGTACAAACATCAGATCCATTATCTAAGCTGCTTGATTTTGTAGAAATGTTAAGAAATAATTTAGTAGGAATGAGCTGGAGTGCTGATGAGAAGCGCAGTCAGGACAGTAACTCAAATACTGTGTTTTCTAAATGGACCACCTATCCTAAATTTTCAGTTACTGAGGGACAATCTTCACTCATTGATATGTTTTGCTTTCCGCCACTCTCTGTATTACTTTTTCATGAGTAATGTACCCAAATACTTGGATGCTCAATATCTAAACTGTTTCTTAAATTCGTTCACCTAAATTTGGGTTATTGCTGATTAAGCACTATATTAATCTTATGACTTTAAAACCAAACTTTGTATTTCTGAATAATCTAAGCACTATATCCAGATGTACAAACACCCTTTTTTCAACCTGTATATTATTCAATTTTAACATTAATCTTTAATAAAATCCTTAAATCTGTTCAAATAAACCACTAAAGGTTTTATTTAAAAATCTATCAAACCAAGACCTTCCTATGTTCCTCAGCTTCAAATGTGCATTATACTGTACGCACGTCAGAAAGTTAGATTGATACACCTTGTCAGGTACTAACCATTGTCTCTCAGAAAGAAGCCAAAATGATGTCGTACAGGTGAATTGCAAAGTAATAATTTTAGCGGTCAGTGTTAAATTATATCAGACTAATTTAAACATTAATATAAAACAATACACCTTGTAGGCAGTAAAATCTTGATAGGATCACATCAGTTGAATTCATTGTTTTGTAGATGCACAGTTTTGACTCAATCTTAAATTAAAATGGTTTAAATTAAATTTGTTGGGGTGACAGATACATACAGTTTTGTATAACATCATCGATACAAACACATACTATACAAATATCTCATATACACACATATGTATTTAAGTAAACAATTACCCACTTATCCCTTGATACTCTAACAACTATATCACAACAATTAAAAATGACAGGTGACCTCAAAATAAAGTTATACTTTTTTCTTACCCTCTAAGGCCCCTATAAAAGACATGCTTGACTGAGATGAATTACTCATATTTAACATTAAGCATAAGTCATTGTGGGATCAGGGCCTAAGTCTAGGCATGCCATTTTTTCAACTAGTTATCAGTTACTCTATTAGAAGTCTCATGTACTGGCAGAGGATATATTGGCTTGGTAAGAGGATTGGTAAGGAAAAAGGAAAACAAACAAAATAAATAAACCTGTTTCTAGTTAACAGGGATCTAAGGAAGCAAGCACATGCTTTGACAAATGGAGATGATCTTTTTGGAAGAGATTCTACAAAAGATTTAAAAATACTCCCTTCCCTTTTAAGTACAAGTATCCCCAATCTAAACTAAGCCTTACAAGCTTGGACAGTTTGTTTAGCTTTCCTGGGAGCTTGTTGAGCTTAATTTCAGTGCAGGTGATCTCAAGAGCATACAGCTTTTATAATCAGTTCCACATGTACTAGCTTAGTCTTAATATAAAGATGACTGCTTGCCACATAATAGTGTCAGTTTATCAGGATTCAGGTCAATAGCAATATTTGTTCTCTAGATTCACTATGACATCCATTAATTTGATAATTGTATATTATGCATACATACTTAAAGGAACAGGACCAACCAAACTCAAAAAATTCTTCTGAAACATGACTAATTTCTGTATTGAAAAATATTTTTATCACATAAAGGCAGCAGGCTCAATTACTAAACTCTGCTTGAAATATAAAAGTTACATAGTAGTTTAAATATTTTGGGGAAACGGAGATGGTTTTTTTTAAAAATCATTTTATGGTTTTTAGCATTTAAAACACAATAGGTGCAAGTTGGTATCTTATAAAACACTGAGTATATGTTCTTCCGCTTCTAAGACAATCTAAAGAAATATGCCCTGCTTTCCCCTAAAATATATATTTTTATGCGTCTAGCAGATGCACTATGACCCATTGCGAGTCATCTTTAAAGTAGTCAACTCTGTTTGGTCTAATCAACTAGCTGCATGAACTGGAGCACCGAGGGATTGACAACAGTTGGGAACAGCATTTAGCACTTTGCTGACCTTGAGTCCACCTTTTCAAAACTCCTTTTTCCAGCCATTTTCAAGTGATTTTTCTACTTTCTCCAGAGAATAAGACACTTGATTGGCCAGTGATGTTAAGCCAAATTCTCTCACTGGAAAAGAGAAATTGTTGATAGTCCTAGTCATGTAAATATTCATTTATTTTGTGGTAGAAACTAAAATCTTCTGAAATGTTTTCAGCATACTCCATATACATCTAAAATAAATGTAGTCTATTTTGGAGTTTTTCTTTTGCTAATAAACAGACAGACACAGACATAAACACCTATAAATAGATATATTTTTTAAATGTACTTTAATCTTCTTGATACTGCAGCTATCATCCTCTTCATTCACTTGGTTGTCAATGTGGAAAATATCAGCATTGTAAGGATTAATGCTTCATCAACCCACTGTAACTACTAAGTATTATTTATTATTATGTTTTCATTCCTCCCTAAATAGTGCATAAAATTACTCATGTGCCTATAAATCAGCAGAATCATGGCCAATAATCAGAGTATTTCTTTTATTTCTTGCAGGCATTAAGCTGGGATCCTCATTATTCGAGACTTTAATGGTTTTATTTGAAGAGAAAGTTAACTATTGCTAGAACTGTAAAATAAGCAGAGGATTTGGGTGAAATCTCTTTGAAGTTAGCAGCAAAACTCACACTACTTAAAGGAGCCAGGATTTCATCTGTTCTGCTTAGGGTACTAAGGCCCCAGTACCTTAAATGCTTATGCATGTGAATAACTTTACACGTCAGTATTCCCATTAATACACAACTATACTATAGGCCTATTATAATTTATTACAAATTATATTATTCTAGGCCCTGATCTTGAAAGTAGGTGGGCCGGTGGGATCTCTGTCCCCATCCTCCACTTCCCAAGTCCTTCTAGTATTCTGTGTGAGGCAGTAATCTGTGTTAACTTATCTTCTTAAAAGAACATCTCTCCAGTTTGGGTATACAGACCACATGACTTTAAAAACAAAACCAAACCAATCATCAATAAGACACAAAAATAGTAAGTAAGTGATGGCAACATTGCTTAAAAAGGACCAAAAATTAACTGCTGGAGTAAGAAGGTGCTGATTTCAACAGAGTTGTGCTCACTTCACATAGCATGTAATTTGACCCAGGGATTGCGGCCTGAAACATGGATTCATTACAGTCCTTTTGCCCCACTTCACAGCCATAAGGGGCCATAAATGGGTCAGATATGACAACTGGGGAATACTCTGGGGCAGGAAGTTCCGAGAGTGGCATAAATCTGGTGTAATGGCTCTAGACAATCCCCTTGCAGCCCCAGGCATAGGGAGGGCATGTCCATGGTATGAATGAAACAAGGTGCATGGGCTTCAGTACTGCAGTGCCCTGGCTATTCTCAATTGGTAGAACAGTCCTTTGTGGCTTCTGCAGCTGAATTTTCTTTATAGACACTGAGATAGAATTGGCTCTGGGTTGCCCAGGAAATCAAGGAAAGCAAAGGCTGTGGGAAAAAATCCTCCTTTTCTCCTGCCCCCTAGGTGCTGTAATGAGTGAAGCACGGTCAAATCCATGAGATGGGCTTTGTATATATACACAATATGGAACCACAGAACTCACTTATTAAAACAATTATTTAAAATTATGATGATTCAGGCCATTTAATAAAGTTATTTAGCTCCTATCATCATCACTGATATGGCAAACCAGAATTTTAAGTCTCAGTCCTTCCATTATAGACATGACAAAAATGATACAATACAGCTATAATCACCTTTGGAGGGTCACACAAAATGAAACCCTGATCTGAACTGTGGTTAGTGTTTGTAGATTTGCAACAACAACACAAAAACTTGTTTTATCTGTTACAGAGAGGTATCCTTCAGTGGCATAGAAAGAGAGCCTCAACGGAATGCAAAAAGTTGTGGGGAGAATTCCTGTTCTCTGGCCCAACTAGAGTTTGTGTTGCTGGATGTTCACAGTCTAATATGATTTCAGCTGGTATGGTTTCTCCATCAATTGAACTCTTTAAATCAAGGTTGGGTGTCTTTCTAAAAGATATGCTATACCTCCACCAGAATTCTGTACCTGATTCAGGAATTACTTTACTAGATAGAATGTTATGGCCTGTGTTATGCAGAAGATCAGACTAGATCGGGGGGGGCACAAACTATGGCCTGCGGGACTGTCCCACCCAGCCCCCGAGCTCCTGGCCCAGGAGGCTAGCCCCCCCCCCTCCCCGCAGCCTCAGCTCACTCTCGCTTCACTGCCAGCGAAATGCTCTAGGCAGTGAGGCTGTGGGCTTCTGGGGCAGAGCAGCTGCAGAGCCTGGCCTGACCTGCTTCTCTATGCTGTGTGGTGGCAGCGGTGGCGGCAGTGACAGCATGGCCTGGCTCCAGCCAGGCAGTGCAGCTGTAGCGCCGCCAGCAACCAGTGCTCCAGGCAGCGCAGTAAGGGGCAGGGAGGGTTGGATAGAGGACAGATGAGTTTGGGTGGTGGTCAGGGGGCAGAAGTGTGGATGGTGGTCGGGGGGGAAACAGGAGGTTGAATGGTGGCAGTGGTCCCAGGGGGTAGTCAGGAAGGAGCAGGGGGTGGATGGGGTGGCAGGGAGCAGTCAGAGGCAGGGGCCCCAGAGGGGCCATCAGGGAACGGGGGGGGCAGATAGGAGGTGGGGGGCCGGGCCACAATCCCCTCCCCTAATTGGCCCTCCATACAGTTTGAAACCCAATGTGGCTCTCAGGCCAAAAAGTTTTCCCACCCCGGACTAGTTGACCATAATGGTCCCTTCTGTCCTTAAAAATCTACAGGTGAATGAATTTATGAATTTGTGATATAATTTGGAAGCGTGTTTTCATAGATGCACTTGAGGTTAAATATAATTGGTTAGCTTTAATGATTTTAACATCTGATATTTGTCAAGCAAATTACTCCAATTCCAAATCATGACCGAGGTGACTTTTCACAGGGTCAAATTGTAGTAAAAACTTGTAATTACATAAACTATTAATAAAATTAGTTCAATCTGTTCCAAATGCTTTTGGTCAGTATTAAACACTGAATTGTCTATTTATCCTCCCTAAGGGTTTTAATCCTCAGTAATGTTTTCCAAGATCTGAGGAAATGGGTCTACCCACTCATAAAATATAGGCAATATAGCCAGCCACTTAGGACATCAGTTGATCCAGTGAGCATGTGCAGGGGAAATCATCAAATAATTGCCATATAAAAAATCTTCCAAAAGTGAACTAAAAAATACATCTTTTGTTGGATCAGCTTGAGAACTTAATTAAAAAAGAAACACACACACACAAAACAATAAGATAAAGCAATAAGACATTTATCAAGGACAAGATAGCTGAAAGACAGGGAACCAGAAATTTTGTTTAAATAAAAAATAGTATTAATATGTAGGCACATAACTAACTGGCTTAATCTTGATTTCTTTGCTGGTAAAGAACAGACCATGTCTGAGTTTTGTGCATCAGATGGGGAAAGCATTAGGGATGAGGAAAATGTATTTGTATGAACTCTATCCATTTTGCGTCCTTCATCTGCAAATCTCCCACAACAAAATGCTTCCACATTGCAAAAGATCTTTGAAAGCGTGGGCTGAATAGGTGCAGAGCCAGTAAATAAGCAAATACAATTATCTATTTAGTAACAGAAGTGTGTTAAAGTGGAAAGTTTAGAAACACCAGTGTTACATTAAATTTCATTGATACTCATTATTGTGAGAGTAACCATAATAAGTTGAGGAGGCAATACTATTTTCAGTTGCTCATATAATACACTTTCCACGTTATTAAAAAAAATTCCAATATTTTCTTGAACTGCTCCAGTGCCGAACAGCTGGGAGTAGGGAGCTGAAATGTAGCAGAAAAGAGACCTCATTGAAAAGAAGTGCTGTTGAGTGTTATAGTGAAAGCTGAGTTTGATCTGAGCAAGTTATGAACGGTTGAAAATCACGCACTAAGCATGCATAGTACATTTCTCTATGCTGCAAATGTATGCTTAGTGAATTTAACTGTGAAATGAAAAAATTAAGAGAAAAGACTATGATTTGGCAGCAGCTCTTCCTTCAGTCACTGTTTCACTAAGAAAACTATACAGACTCAGGCACCAATCTGCGGCAGAAGTTGGGCCAGATGCTAGGCTAGAAGGAGGGACAGAATCCACATAGTGGACAGAACTAACAGAATGACAGGACTAACCTCTATGAAGATTTGCATACTACAAATTAACTATAACAAAGCAAAAATGAAAATTTGCTTTCCACTTTTCAGCAAGGCTGCTTTGTAGTTAACTGCTTCCATTCCCTGTGGAATTCTGTGCTACTGATAGAAAAGAACAGGTATAGTCAACTGCTTTATGATAAAATATATACCTTAGAAAGAAGAAACTTTTCATATAAAAAGTCTAAATCAGAGGCAATTATAAACAACAAAAATAATAAGTATACAAAAATAAAAACGTGGGTATTTAAGATTGTAAAATAAATATGTTTTAGAGAGAGAGAGAGAGTGAGTCTTAGTTGAGAAATAGTTTTATAGTACATTTAAGAATGTATTGTAATGGATACATATGAAGGGGCAGAGTTAAGGTTGCACATGTAACCTTACTTTCATAATGTCCTGACTTTGAGCATGATCTTAATTTTCTCTGAATGTTGTTTTGCTTCTAGTGGAAAAACACATATACAGCTGATAGAAAAGTATACTCAAACATAAAGTGCCCTTCAGATTAGTAGTGTTCTCATCACCTTTAAACTTTCTTTGTTGATTAAAAGTAAAGTGTTTCAGTGTAGGACAATTGGTGAGGTACGGTAGGTCATTTTCTGGCCTCAACCTTGACAGTGTAATCACATGCACGGCATGTTTTACAGGTCAGCTAATACAAAGATTAAAATTAACTGGAAGTCAATAAGGGAATAATAAGGAAAATGATTACGCCTTTCCATTCCTACTCTGTAACCTTATATGACAGGCCAGTAGTAAATAAAAAAAAATAGTCAAGAGCAATTCAGTAGGCCTCCATAAGCCCTCCAGCAAACAATTTAATGATTTCAGGTACTGTTTAAACTAAGTGGCCAATCACTGTTAATTCCTTTGATATTCATTGTAATAACATTGATCATGATGAACTCTTTTGGTATTAATGTGAATGTAATATGTATCTTTTTAATTATAGCACAAGAAAATCTAATTACCCCCTTTGCCTCATCAAAGCTCGTTGCTAACTATGACTGTTTAAACATATATTATAAAACATTTAAATAGAAGAAGATGCTTGTACAAACTAAGGGCCGATCCTGCTAGATGCTGACCTCTCGGGATTTCAGCTGGAGTTGACAATGGTAAGCACTTTGCAGGAGATTCTCAGCACTTTGCAGGGTCAGGCTCTCACATCACATAGCATTATACAATATTTAATGCTGAGCTTGAGGACGCCATTGACTAAAAAGCCAGAAAACATTTGTTTATATAATAAAGTGGAGACTGCCATGAATAGTTAAAATGGTTAGTTTGGGAGAAAATAATTTAGGCAGCAGCAAAGGGGGAAAAAAGATGGGAGTAAGTTATTTTTGTTTTATCCTATTTGCCATAGTTTAACCCTTCACATTGTCAGATTGCCATCCCCTAAAGCAGAGGTTCTCAACCTTTTCTTTCTGACACTCCCCCACCCCCGCTCCCAATGTCCTATGAAAACTCTAAGGCTCACCTGTGCCACAGTAACTGTTTTTCTGCATATCCGTTAATTAAAAGCCAGGGCAGCCTTTATGGAGCAGCAAACAGGACAATTGTCTGGGACCCCACATCACAGGGGGCCCGGCAAGCTAAGTTGCTCAGGCTTGGCCTTAAGCCCCAGTGGCAGGGTTTAGGCTTCAGCTTTCTGCCCTTGGCCCCAACATGTCTAACGCTGGCCCTCCTCTCTGGTTTATTTTGGCCAACTCCCTGAAATCTGCTTGCTGCCCCCAGGGAGTTCCAGACCCCCAGTTGAGAACCACTGACCTAAAGGTTAATTTGTATATCATCTCTAGCAAGCAAGCGATAGTTTAGTTAAGCTATGATTTGAAAATGTTCTTTGGAGAAAACAAACATACACAAGAGACCAAATCCTGCTGTTCCTATCTAGTGTTCACACTGGGAAAACTCCCATAAACTGAGCAAAGAATGCAGGATTTAGCTCTAGAGATATAAGAGCAACATTACTGCAAGCTTCAAGCTCTCTGGGGCAGGGAACATGTCTATGTTCTACATTTGCCCAGTGCCTAGTAAAAATGGGGTCCTGATCTGTGACTGGGGCAACTAGATGCTACCATAGTACAAATAATAAACACCATCACACACTGGCATGGCAGTAGTATAGAAAGTGCCAGTATTTCTGCTATAAATCCCATTGCAGATACTCTGCTGATGTAAATCAGCATAGCTCCATTGAATTCTATGAGTCAGACATTTTTAAATCATGAGAACTCAGTAGAAACCAACAGAGCTTTGCCAATATACACCAGTTGAGTATCTAGCCCTCTCATTGTCAAGAGATCATAATTTAGTCAAATAAATTAGCATAGTGGTTCTCAAACTTTTTTTCACAACCCACTTGGAAATTTCTAAGGGTCTCAGCAGACCACTTAATGATCTTTTCAAATGTTGTTAGTACTGTTAGCTAACTATTCTAAAGTGACTGAATAAAAGCGCTATATAAAAAACCCTTAATAATAACAAATAAAAGCACATAACTCATATTTTAATATCAGCAGTCTTACCTTTCTAATGCAATGCTCTCTTTCCCCTGCCACGGCAGTCCCCAAGCTGGGGCTGGGAAGAAGGGGGGTCTCTCCCTCTCTCCCCCTGCCATGGCAGCCCCAAGCTGGGGATGGAAAGGAGGGGCATCTTTTCCCAGCAGCTGCATCCCTGTAGGTGGGGAAAGTCGCCTCTTTCTCTGGCCACTGCAACCCCTGTGGGGGGAGGAATAGCTCAGTGGTTTGAGCATTGGCCTGCTAAACCCAGGGTTGTGAATTCAATCCATGAGGGGGCCATTTAGGGATCTGGGTTAAAAATCTGTTTGGGGATTGGTCCTGCTTTAAGCAGGGGGCCTCTTGAGGTCCCTTCCAACCCTGATGTTCTATGATTCTATGAACCCTGCATGCCCCAAATTCCCCTCACTCTGTCTTCTCACCCTACTACCATTTACCCCCTATTCCCCCCAAGGTCACCACCAAACCTTCCATGTGCATCTTTTCCAGGGTCCAGGCACTTAATTAGTGGAGCCACGCTGCACAGCTCCACTAATCAGGTTGTTGGCCTTTCATTCTCTCATGTGCAGATGTCCAGGCACACACCTTAGAGGGTACTATCTGCAGACCACCTGAATGGAGCACGTGGACTACAGTTTGAGAACCTCTGAATTAACATTTGCCTGACTGGCTGAAATGTCACAGAAAGTCTCAGGTTCAGGTTTCCCTTCCTTTCAAAAATTTCAAAATAGTTAGTTAGTCATTTTAAATCACAATGCGAGCAAAACAACCTCTGGTGTTTACTGGTTCAGATATAAGACTTTAAAATAGCCTTTTTTTTCATTTTTTTAATGAAATTTTGTAGTATGCTAGACCATTTTGATCCTGATTCCTAAATGTCCCTTAAAGTGAATGGGAATATGTGGTTGTTCAAGGAATGCAAGGCCCTAAAGGAATACTATATTTAAGTGTTTTGAAATGACTATATATATTTCCATTAGAAAACCAGCTGCAATGTATGCACAGTACTGTTTCAAATCCCAGGTTTCCCTATTAACTTGTTTAAAGGACCACAACAGCCTTGAAGTAGTCCTCATAGCGTATTATACAATAACCTGGATATTGAGAACACCCTAAAATACTCAACAGATGCCTGTTTCGCCTCTTTGGGATGCACTGGTCTATTGAATGACTCATTCCAAATGAGCTGTAAGGTGAATGTTGACACTGATCCACATTTAAACATTCCTAAATATGTTCTTACTCAGTTGGTCCTATGTTGTATTGGGTTAGTAAATGTGCTTCACAAATTACATATTTACACCATATATCAGAGGGAACCAATAGATAGTGTCAATTAAATACTTACCTTAAGGGCTGCTGTGGTCTTTAAGAAGTTCTAAATCAACATTGCTCAATGATGGAATTTCATTAGTTTATAGCAAAATATTAGAGTTTGGCCAAATATTTTATATGGCCTCTCACTAGCAACTAGCTTGACTCAGCCTCACTTCAGAAGATGATTTATTTTATTTATTTTATTTTGGCCATGTCTGCAATTCAGCCCTCTATAAGCAATGCTTATTTGAATGAGCCTTTTTGATCTATAGGTCAACAACATAGGTTTTAAAATATGCAATATGCAATATGAAATTTAAGTGAATTTAATTTCAGAACTACTATGAAATCTGCACACAAAAGAAAATATCATGACAATGTCGTAAATTAATTTGATCACAGTTGCCCCAATGACAAAGTACAATGGAGATAGCATGGCATACTGTATATAAATAGATGTAATATCAGAATGAATATTAAATGAATTAAATACTGCTATGATATACAAGTACTTTTAAACAATGCATGCTCTTACAACAAATAGTATTGTAATCAGGTCAGACTGTAGTTGGTAAAATCTCACTAAACATTTATGACCTAATTGTCTGATATCTGTATCTCCATTCCAACTAGAAGCTATTAAACTTGAATGTAGCCACCAAAAGAACAATACCAGATTTCACAATGAAAATCCTACTTTAATGCTACATGAGGCAATATAGAATTAATAAAGATATTTTAAATATATTAAACATTGGTCTTTCTCCTAAAAATTACATTAAAAAGACCTTTTTTAAATATTATTTGAATAAAGCCTCATTACTCACAGTCCAAAGAAGTTCATTAGGAGAAGATCTCTTTGAAAGAATTCAACTAACTAGCCTTTCTTCTCAGCAGTGAATTACATTAGCTACTTCCTAGTTATTTAAATCTTAAATAAAAGATGTAAACGCTACAGTGACATCTTAAGATCATTGGTAAGGCAGGTCTTGCATGCACAAAATGCCCAGCTGGTCTGGAGATAAAACAGATTGATAATTAGTTGCAAAATGTAACATTTCATCAGGAATATTTTGAATAATCCAATTTATCTTGTCAGATATGCAGCACATATTTTTCTTTGGAGACTCTTTGTTCTTTACATATTATAATTTCAGCCTCCTAATTAAAGCACTAGTCAGTTGGACCTGGCCTTGATGTCATGCTGCAGATTGCAGACTGACTGTACTGCACAGAGATAAGGTGCATGCCCTAAGCCACATGCCACCACTAACTACTGTGGTTCCTGCTGCCTGCTTACCATCCTACTGAGGCTTTAACCTAGTTTGATATTGATGAGATTCAAAGATAGGCAGTTTGAAGGGAGGAAGGCTTCACTCTGCTGGCTAGTTGAGTGATTGGGGCCAGTGTACAGCAGCTGGGACACTATTTCTTTGCACTCTCAAAGTGGAAAGCAGCCCACCAGTGTGAGCTCCCACTGGCTCAGGTTTCTAATTACTGATAAAATGCATTGTCCCTCCTCACTGTCTGAATGTAGCCAGGGAGATAGAGAAATCCGACTGGATGTACCCTTAGCTGAACCTCCAACTCCCCTGGTGAACAAATGTACAGGCTTTTGATGTTCCTGATTGTGCTGTGTTAATTCCTCTCAGTGGCAGTCTAAGGGGTGAGGGCTACATGTTTTTACAGGGAGAGAAAGGAAAAGTGTTGGGGGTGGGGGAGGGCGAGAGAAGTGGAAGAAAGCAACAGCAGTTTGAATGACACAGGAGTGGTTGTAAATACATCTTAAGAGCTGCCAATGCCATCTCTACAGATCTCCTAGTGACATGAGACAGTTATTGTCTCCCATGCTGATAATTCCTTTGTTGCCATAGCGTACACTTTACATAATGCCTGTTTGAAAAGAGGAAAGTTAAGTGTATTTACGCTGACTTGTAAGAGCTACTTACATTTGTTATGGGATCTGCAATGCTTTTTCCCAGGAGTGAAACTTCTTAAAAACAAGGTGAGACGGACTGCCCAGTTATAAACATTCTGGCCCTGCCTAGAGAACAATCAGTAATATGGACTTGCTTCAGAACTAAAAACTACCATTGACTTCAACGGAAGTTTCACCTGAGTAAGGACTGCAGGATGAGAGCCATCGATACATGGGATAAAATCTTGGCTCCACTAAAGTGAGTGGTAGAATTCCCATTGGCTTTGGTGGAGCAAGGATTTCACACATGTACTGTAAGGAATGCTTCTTAAGTAAACACACTTCTTAAATAGGCACAACATAGGGCTCGACTAGATCATCAAAATTACAGAGAACAAAATCTCATTAAGATAGAAATTAGAAAAGTTGATTAAAGGTTGAACGTTTTAACTACATGAATTGCATTTTCCATTCATGTGTGAGTAATTGCACGAAGCACTACAGATTCGAATCACCAAATCATAACTAAAAGGAAGTGATTCCAGTTCATATTTTAGCAAGTCATTGTCTCAAAGATAGTACAATATCTGAACATCTCATCTGGCAGAAACAAGGTATTAAGCTGAAAGGTTTTTCATTAGCTCTTATGAAATAGAAAGCATTTTCTGCTGCCTTGCTTCTTGAGTAGTCTTTTACACTTGTGGAACATGAGTGGGAAGTGCCACTAGAGCAGAATGCTAGCGTATTACACATTCTTGGAAAAGCTGTAAACAAGCATACAAGAGCCTAGGCAGTGGAAAATCAGGACCATCAAATTTCTTCTAAGACATTCACATCGTTGTTGGTAAATCCACCTATTATTCTTGAACAATTCTTCATATTCAGCTAGTGATTTTTTATTTCAACTGATATTTCACAAAAACAATTAAATCTGTGGACCTAGATTAAAGTTTCTTGTTCAGCATTTCACAAATTATCTTCAGTAAAAGATGGAAGTCATCTCCTCTTATCATTTTGTACCTGTGATATGATAACGATATCTGTACCTTCCAGAAAGTAGGTCACAGTAATTCATCATAGCAGTTTTTGTAACCTACTCAGGGACTACAAGGCCAGCTATTTTAAAGATAATCTGAATTTCTTTAATAAGATTTTATTGGATTCAGATAATTGATCCGATTATTGAAACCTGGGAAAAGTACGATTGACCTGAATACAAATCATTAGTTCCCTTTTAAATGAATTAGGTCATTGAAAAGTTATTGCCTGTGCAGAATGTCAGGAACAGCAGTGATTACAGTCTTGATAAACATGCAAAGTCCATTTCACATTTTCATACTTTATATAGCCTTGCTCTTTGTCTGTACACATGACAGTCCAAACTATACAGTTGACTCATTCCTCACATTTTAAAATGTGTCAAATGCTTTTAATACGACATTAACATGAGTAGGACTTGTTTCAGTTATAACATTTAGAAACATATGTGTTGCCTTCTTTAATATTTTCTCCTGTAGGTAATATCTGTAAGAGTCTAAACAGAGCCGGCACTAGGTGTAAGCAGACTAAGCTATTGCTTAGGGCCCCAAGCAGCAGAAGAGGGCCCCCTATTAGCTTTTATTATGTGTTGGGGGCAGGGGATATTCCTGTTTATGTTTCCTAATGGACTAGCATCGCCTCAGACTAAACCACGCAAGTCACCTCTTCTAGATGATCTCACTTCCTGACTGATCTTGTCTGTGCCTCAGCTTGACTTTCCTGCTGGTTTCCTGGTCCATCTGAAGCTTGGAGTCTGACAAAATGTATTGGTCCTATTCCTGTTCTTTTCTAATTTGCCCTTTACATCTTTAATCTCTAGGAGATTTTCTCCATAATTTTGGTTTGGGAAATTTTTTAGGCAAAAACTAACTGAACTGGCCAACCTGCCCTCACTCTCCACTTGCTTGTTTTTTCTTGCCATGAAGGAGAAATGTGGACTGTCAGTCATTTCTAATTACATCTCCTCATAGTCCCTCTTGTTCATTACCTGCCTCGTTGCCCAATCTATTTCAGCGTGGTTATGAGGATGCAACTACTTCACTACATCCTTGTGATCACCAACCACTTAGAATTCCCACCACTGGTCTTGCATTAACACTTGGATCCCAAATACACATTCTTGACGATGTGAGGTGGTGTCTAGAGGATTCTCTATTAGGATTCTACAACGTCTTAAAGGTTTTTGCAAAGGCTACAAAATTCTGCTAGGTAGCTTTGGGTAAACTACAGTAGACATTGCACAATGATGTTTCAAGCTGTGACACTTGCTTAGCATAGGTCATTGTGGGTAGAATCCTGCCTGTCCTTATATTTATTGCTTGCTCAACGCTATTCAAGATTGCAAAACAAAAGACAAAAAGACTTCGGCCATTGAAGAGAAAAGGTAATTTTCACTACTTTTTGTAGTTTATTTAGTCTCAGCTTGGGATGGCTAGCCTGTTCTGCTAGTCTAGGTATGTCCCACTCTCATAAACATTATTGGCAGATCTTCTGAGGCCACACTGTTCACTCTAATTTTGCTCCTTAAGTCATTGCTCTTGACAAGATCTTATATACCAGATGCAGCAGTGATGGGCATGATAGAAATACACACCCACACAGAAATTGGACATTCTACAGTTCTCATTCCCCACTGGTGATATGTTCTTGAAATTATTTGTACAACCAGTTCTTGGACCTACTTCTCTCATTCCAGCTCAGTTACTGGTTGAAATAGTACATCAGATACAGAAGAAGCTGATAGTCAAACAATTAATCATTTTTCCTTCTTCATCTATTTTATTTAATATATTCATTGACCTTTTAACCCTATTTTAATTTGATTATACTCATTAATTACTGTGTTTACATTTATTGTATTTTTGCGTGTAGCTTTTTCTTTCCTTAGTCAAAATATCACTCATGCCAATTTCAGTATCTTCTCTTCACCCAGTTTCTCTCCTGCAGTCTGCCTTCGCAAACTTCCCCTAGATCATCTGATTTTAGTCCCCTAGCAGCTCCAAAGCAACATCTAACCCAACCTTTCATACACTGATACACTTAAAATATCACCCTCTATTAAACAACTTCTTCAGATTGATATATGGTGATTATAAAAGTGATTTTTGTATATATCTATAAACATATCCATAGGCATTTATGAAAATTATATACAGTATTGCCTATCTCATAGCAAAAGTCTGTGACCTTCATTAATTGTTATATTTTATATGGCTCAACTACACATACTAGGGGGGCACTCTGGCCAATCTAATACAGACCTCACAATCATCTTCCACACTTGGGGCACCTCCAAGCCAGACTCTTATGATGTGCTCTGTTTAGAAATACCCTTCAAGGCCACCAAGAAGCTGCAGTTTAGAATACTCTAGAGTTTAGAATACTCTTCAAGGCCACCTTTCAAATGGGATGATATGATGGGAGCACAACATGTGTACTCAGGTCTTTGTATGAGCTTCTTCTTCGCTTTCAGATGCCATTTAGCATGATAATGAAAATCTTGGCCTGAGACAAAGTTAATTTCAGAGGTTGCTGTGTGGCAAATAGGGGTGGATATCACCCTCACATCAGAAAACATATGTCAATTATGAAAGAGATTTAAGGAACCAATATTCCTTTAAACTTAAAATCAAGGCAACAAAAGTAAGAAAGGAAAAAGAATGAACTTTGTTTATATATAATAACCATAAAAACACAACTTCAAACTAGAGTTGGGCAAAGTTTTTCAGGCAAAATAGTTTATTCACCAAAAAATGCAGTTCTGGGTCTACCAAAACTACACACAAATTATGATCAAATTGGTAAACAGTTTTGGCTGAAAAAAAGGAAAAAAAATTTGAAAAAGTCTAAACATTTCATTTTGACATTTTCAAAATGATGTTTCTTTCCAACTTAAACTAGATTATGTAACACAAAACACCAACAACAAAAGGAGGGAGAGTAAAAGACACTTGAAAATGAAAAACAAAAAAAAAATGAAAAAAAAATTATTTGAGTTCAAATAAAACATTCTGAATCTAAATGATTTTTGGGTTTTGTGGTTGTTCCAATGAGACAAAGCAAAAAAAAATTCATTTTGGGTTGGCCTGAAACCAAAAAAAGATTCAGATTTTTGGTTCAGCACCAAACAAAAAAAATCAATTCTTCATTCAGCTCTATTTTATACATATTTATAATAATAATATAAGGTCAAATCACAGCCCCATCTAAGTCAATAGGAGTTTGCCACTGTCTTAGATAAAATCAAGATTTGACCAACAGGTTTTAACTCTTGTACACTGCTCAAAGTGCTCTACAGCGGTAAGTATTATCTCCATTTTACACACGAGGAAAATGAACTACACTGCTTCCCTAAACATACTGTTTGATGGTCTGTTTGAACACTCATGGAATGAAAAGGCTTGTAAATTTTTTCAGTTAAAAAAGGTTGACCAGTTCTAGAGTCAATAACACAGAGTGATATTATTGAAGCTGTCTTCTCCCACCATACACCACACTAGCTCCCTAACATCCATCTAGTCAAGGAGAAGGAGCACAGGACAAATTCTGAGCACAAGCATCTCTTCCAGGCCGTCTGGTTTACCTGACAGCAGCGGCGATGGCAGGGGAAGTATATTGGTGGCAATCCTGAGAGGGCCACAACAAGATAGCAGTCTGCGAACATGCTGAAAACAACCCTGGTAATAGGCAAGGTAATAATTGAAGATATACCAATTATCTCCTACAACTGGAAGGGACCTTGAAAGGTCCAGCCCCCTGCCTTCACTAGCAGGACCAAGTACTGATTTTGCCCCAGATCCCGAGGTGGCCACTGCTCAAACTACTGAGCTATCCCTCCCCCTTTGTGGGACAATGTGCTGATAATGGGCATGGAGAAAAGGAACCTGGTATTTTCTCCAAGGGAATACACCTACAAAGCATGACTTGGGACCTTCACTAGGACTGAAAGGAGGATTATCTGGAGACTGAAAAAAATTAAGTAATTATTTAAAGTCTGTGGATCCCCTCCATCAAAAAGGATAGCAAGGTTTTGGAGATGTGGCACTTCACAGCTAGCACTAAGGAAGAAGAAGGGAGAAATGCAAAAACTTACCAGAATGCATTGCACAAGCGTCTGTTAGTAGGGGTTCTGGAGGTTCACAGAGCTCTAGATTAGTAAGCAACATTCCCAGAAAAAAAAAAAAAAAGTTTCATGTTATCCAGGATGGTGAAGCAGAAGAGAACTAGCTGCTGCTGAATGGCTGGAGACAGTTTTCTGCAAAGCTGAATAAATGGGAAAAAAGAGATATTTATTTTATATCTTGTTGGAGAATTGACTGTTTCAATAATATAGTTACATCCTGTTAGAGTTTGTCATGAATTTTTTGTTATTGGAATATGCCAATTTGTCAAAACCAAAACTTTTTGTGGAAATTTATCAATATCAATATCAATTAAACTTTCATCTGGAAGATTCCTTGAGAGAGAGAGAGAGAGAGAGAGAGAGAGCGCGAGAGTACAAGCCACCCCAAAATAGCTAACAGCCCAGTGATTAGGGCTCTCACTCGGGTTGCAGGAGACCCAGAATCTCTCTTGTTTGATTTGATACTTGGAATCTGGACCATAGAGTCGGACTCTCTCTGGCCCATTGAATATTTAATTATTTATATAAAGTGGAACAGGTTCAACAGGAGAGACTGATTGAGAGAGACACTGACTCTGTAGCCTGGCAGTTAGGGCACCCACTGGGATGCGGGAGATCTATGGTCAAGTCCTGGTTCTACCTGATTCAGAGCACCATGCCCTGACCCCCAGGCTGCTGGCTGTTCTCGGATGGGTGTCTCTCATGTTTATTCCATGGGAAATTTTGAATGGATTCCATTTCATTCTGATGCACGGCCCAAACTAATGTGAGACAACTGAACTTTTCACCAACCAGAATTGTTGTTTTCTGGCCAGCCCTAAATCTGTGGTCCTGCAGAATAACCTTTCAGCAGCACTTACGAGAGGGAAATGCTCCTGTGATGTCACAGAGTACATTTGAGCAGGATTTGTAAAAATCTTAATTGCCAACTCAGCGCACACAGAGAAGATTTTTTTTTAAATCACAAATTTGATTGTTAATTTTGTTTTCTTCCCAGATTGCTGAGGCTGTAATCCTCTTTACATGCTATTCATGTGCAACATTTAGAGCTCTTTTTCTGGATTTCTTCTCCATGCCTACCTCTTCTCCTATTCTACCTCAGGGCTGTCACCAGCATGTTCCCAGCCCCCTTTCTGACTGTGACCCTGCCAGGATCCACCACCATGATGAAGGTTTGGGATTTTGGTTTTGTTTGGCTTATTGTTTAACTGTTAAATCTCATAGAATTTAATAGTAGTGATTCCTATAAGTTTCTAAATAAATGTAATAGTTTTTTATTTAAGTTACTCTAAAAACCTACAGAACTTAATAGAGAATGGTAACATTTATGTACAGTATTTGATTTTTAAATCCTGCAAAATCCTATAGCAGGATATAACACTATTAAATTGTATAGGATGATTCAGAAATCCTGTAGTTAAGTTTGAATTTCTATTATATTGCATAGGACTTTTCCATTAAGGAGTTTCCTCAAGCCCTCCTCCCCCACAAAAAAAAATTACCTCTGGGTTGAGACCAAGACTCAAAGGTGATTTTTTTTTTCAGAAAGTTAAGAGTAGATGAAAACAAGGGTTAGAATAAAAGTCTTGACATAACCTTAACTCTGGTTTTCCCTACAACAAAATATATAGCATATGGGCATTTGAAAGTAGGGGAAAAAGATCAGATTTGACAAGAGCCCTTTTCAGACATCATAGATTTGAAAATTCAAGCAGTGGATTTGTATTCCAGGCAGTGGAATCTATTGTTGGGGAGAGGCATAGAAAAAAGCCAATATGAAATTGGGGGTGAGCAGAGAGAAACAAACACAGAAAGATTTAGTAAAAGGAGTAAAGAGAGGGGTAGAAGAAAAAAAGACAATGAAAAATACTGTATATTATTGTTGGCAATATATATAATATATATATATCTTCTATCTGTCTCAGCCTAGCTTTTGACGGGTACTTCTGGACATAATGCATAGTGGGCATCCTCTTACCTAGAAAAAAAGAGCGATTTTTTCAGTTGAGTCACTTTTGAGAAAAATAGGTTTAGCTAAAGATACATGAATTCTAACTAGATTTGTCTCTTTCACCTTCCCTCTCCCTTCCCTCCATCAGCCCACACCCTTAGAGCCTAATCTGAGAGACTTGCCAAACCTCATTCTCCCTGAGATCCACTCTTCCCTACTTAGACTATACACTGTTCTTACAGAACTCCTGCTAATGTCAATGAGAGTTACATGCACAAACTAAGAGCAGTATATGGTCCTCTGTGCTTATCTTTGCTACAGAAACAGAGTTTCTTCACTTAGAACATTCTTACTGAACAGCCATTACATTATTTTGCTAAAGAACCTTTTCCATTGGCTTAAACCTGTGTTTCTGAAATGTTGTTATTGGTTTGTGTGGTTTAGGTCTATTCCTGAGCTTTGGATCTGCTTGAATGCTAAACTAAGACTATCCAAGATTATTTGGAATTAGGATAATATTTAATTTTTATTCATAATAGTTTCCATTATGTAATATAAGATTTTAAAATAATCTTATTCTGGGTTACCAATAACCAATACAATTAGCACAGAAGGTAAATCTGTTGCCATCTTTAACTATAGGTTAATTTGCTGTGAAACACATTTGTAAGAAACATGACAATTCCTACTGTCTGAAGTCTAGTTTTTGGCTCTCTTTTGGATAATTTCTCCTATTGAAATAGTTGAAAGTAGAGCTAAATTTTTGTATAACTAATATCATCCTGCTAGGATATTCCTTCTCCAAAACAAATTGTTAACTCTTATTATTAAGCATTCTGTAGTTTCTTTAAACCAAAAATAAGCAAGGACAACTACAAAAAGTATGCTTCTCTGTATGCATAAAATGATCTTCTGAGAGAGCTATAGATTATCTGTGTATAACATGATCTTTCATCACAGGTTTATGTTGGATGTGCTGCAGCATTTTATATAAACTGTAAATGGTACATAACTCAGCTGCATGCTAAGATGTATTGTGAAGTTTGCAGATTAACAAAGTAAATGTATGAGTAGAGGAAAATGCCACTTTGTCACTAGATGAGAAGCTATCATATTTTCATGGACTGAATAAATATATCACCTTCACTCTGAAAGCCACCATTTCAGTGGATTCTCAAAGCAAAAATAAAATGGCACCACTGAAGAAAATCACAATACTGGAGCCTCTTCATAGTATTATCTTAAAAGATCAGTTTTCTCTCATGGCTTGGCTTCACCCATTTCAGCAAAGTCAGATTTTAATCTCTCTCTCCCTCTAAAAACAAAACAAAACAAAATCAAGAAACCCCAAAGATAACTCCAGATATTATAAATAAAAAGTAGAATACTAATATAGTATTACATCCACATTTTGTGAAGAAACTAAAATAGTTGTGAAATAAAAACAGATTAACATCAGTACAAAAAACAAACCACCAAACAAAAACCCTAAATTAAATCCACTGTTTCTCTCCAGCAATTTGGTCAACAGCTCTAACTGTCATCAGGGGATAAATCAATTTGCAGCAGCTGTGGACAGCTATTTAAATGTGAACCCTGAACAGCTTAATTGGGAAAGTGTGTTAAAAGTTAAAGGACCATAGTCACATTAAGTACATGCCATTGTGGTGGGAGGGAGGTTGGCGGGGGGGGCTGTTTAAGAGAAAATCTATTTGCACTGAATTCCTAGAATCTTAGAGTCATGATATGCTTCTTGTTATTAATCAATGAACTGCCCAAGTCTTGGTGATTCCTGAGTTGTTGCACTTTAATTTTGAAAAAAGATACAAACTGTAGCACACAAGGGTTATCTAAAGTATCAGAGAGGAAGCCGTGTTAGTGTGGATTTGTAAAAAGCAACAAAGAGTCCTGTGGCACCTTACAGACTAACAGATGTATTGGAGCATGAGCTTTCGTGGGTGAATACCCACTTCGTCGGACACATGGCTTCTCTAAAGTCATTTACAAACAGCACAGAATTTGTTAACATAATATTACCACTTTTCTTTATATTTCTGACAAAGGGTAAGTCTGGTTTCTTCAGTGAGGATCATGACACTACAGGGGGAAAAGAAAGGATATCAGATCAAACCAGGGGTCCTTCTAGTCCACCATACTGTCTCTGACAGCAACCAGTACCAGAAGCCTCAGAGGAGGGTGCCAGATTGTCTAGCTATGCCAAAACGAGGACAGGAGACATTTGACATGAGTTTAATCAGGCCGCAACTTTATTATTAGATGTCTGAGACTACCTGGCAGATAACAGTGTACAGTGCAGCTAACCCCCCATGTTTATTTCATAATTGCCTGGGAGGCTTTTACCAGCTCCCCGTCTTTTTTTATTCCCGGGGTGAAGGGCTGCCACCAGCTCCCCCTCTTTTTTCCTCCCAGTTCCTGCAGCAAATCCATTGCCGGGACCTTACCCTCCACCCCCGCCTTGTAGGAGGATTAAGGGGGGCTATGAGAATGGGGGGTTGGCTCCCTGACGTACTAATCATAGGAGTTCCCAACACCCCCATCCCCCCATTCGTTCCATTAATGAACACCTCTTTTTAAGTCCTTTTCCAAGCCATTTATCCAGTCACTGTATAGCTTTCCTATGGAGTACCTGCACTGAACATCCGCCACAAGGAGGCGCCAGCAATGAGCTTGGCTGCCTCCTCCCCACACCCAGTTGGGTTCCCGGACATCTCCTAATGCCCTCTTTTATAATTAAAAACATGACAGCACCTAAGTTGGACAGGTGAACCCCATCCTCCCGAAACAACTCTGCTGCCCCATATACCATGCCAGGATGTGAAATGACTGTCCCTCCTATGGTCCCAAGGAGTTTAGCCACCTCCCTGTTCACATAACTCCTTTCCTTGTCCATCTGGCGGGTTGGGGTGGGTACTCACGGCTCCCTGCTAGACTCTGCACTGAAGCATGTTTGACCACATAAAGTTAACTCCTGGAAAAAGGTCAAGGATCAGCCCCAAGGCCCTCCTTGCTTTAAGCATTAGTTCCACCCCTTTAAGCATTCCCAAATCATTTTCCCCAAGATGCACCACACTTATATCAGGGGGACACTGACGGGCCCACACAGAATACAGCATTCGTATTAGTTGATCCCATAACATACCCCTCCTTACATGCCAACTGAGTATTGCTTCATCACCAAAGCCCAGCTGCAAACTCTCGGGCAACCTAGCTGTGTGCCTATGGGCCCGGCCCAAAAGACAATACTGTGCCCCCAGAGCCACACCACTATCTGCATGGCCAGTTGTCCAATATGTGTAATGAGATTACAACAAATTAATGCTGACTGACCACCTCAGGTCTTACACGTCCAAATGCCAACACCCAATTGTCTGGATTGCCTCTGCTCCCATACCTAGCTCTGCTGCTGCTGTTGTCACCCCCAATTCTGAATGCTTGGGAACCAAATTCAGGGGCTGGCAACCCCAGCCTTATCAGTCCCCGTCGCAACACAGTAACAAATTGATATGCTGTGAGGGGACTTCTAAAGCCCAAACTGGGCAGACCTCAGGCTCACCACCCTGCTAGAGGATCACAGACTCATCCCGGCCAACTTGATCCATCTTTGATTTATACAAGTGTAATATCACTGAATGCTCATGCCATTGTATATCCTGCAGTAGCACAGCCCTTCCTGATGAGTTCCTACCAAACCCAGGTACTAGTTCACTGACCCTGAAAGCACCAAAAAATGCCGTCAAGAATGTAGCCCTGAACAAGGCTGTCTCCTTTCCACTATAACATATGGCACCAAGGTTCTGCACTAGATCTCTGAGTATGTAAACCGAGATGGGACAACAGAAATCCACCAGTACGCGACCACCCAGCCAAAAATCTTTGAACTAAAAAACCACTGCAAGGATCAGGATAAACATTACACTGACGAATGTAATGGCAGACAGGCAATTCGAGATTGTGGAGGACGCCAGTTGACGGGTTGCCAATGACAGCATGTACCGCAGAACCTGTTCCTCTGTAATGGGCCATATTGCTGACCTGAAATTGCACAAAATCATTAAAACTTTTCTCATAGCTTTGCCACGTGCACAGAGCAACTGATCTCCATGCCACACTGACAACCATTCTACGCCAAGGTTCAATAGCGCTAGTGGCATCTGTCTGAGTCCCCGGCTGGTTCCTGTTGCCAGTTCCAGAAATCTGTGGACCTGAAAATGAGACAAGCATGTGCTATGCCACTGTCAACCCCAGAGAGGTTATGAAGCAATGTAATTCCCTAGAGCCTTTCTGGGGGCCAAGCCTCGGGGCAAAACACACAAGTTGTGCACAGGCAATTGGTTGGATGGCCCTGTCACTGTACCCCCGAATTCATCCTTCTGGAATTATTGACTTAACATGGCTAAACCTCACCCTTGACTTTAATCATTATTATTTTTCATAAAGGAGATAAGAACCTCCATTAAAAACCCCATCTCCCCCCACCCCCTGCCATAAAGCACTGTTCCCTTCACTCGGCCAGACCAGCCCAAAAAACACCCTTCTTAAAAGTGCAGGGCAATCATTCTAACTATAAGGTAATTTTTTTCCTATTTCCCAAACAGTGGTTGGCTTACTCCCTGAAGCATGAAGTTTTACATTCCTTTTTTATTTTCTCACCTAATGTAAATGTGGATATTCTTATTCAAATAAATGTCTAATTTTTTTTTTAAAACAGATCCTGCCAAGCCCTTGACCTCAGTTATATCTTGTGGTAATGAGTTCCACAGCTACGCTTTGTAAAGCATGTCCATTTATCACTTTAAGATCTGTTGCCATTCACTTCCATTGGATGTTCCATAGTTCTTGTATTATGAAGAGAATATTGGAGCATCCAATCACATCTCTATGATACTGATTATTTTCTTTCTTATTAGTCACCTCTCTAAACTATCCCACTCTTTTCAATCACTCACCCACAGAAGTCTTTTCCTGCGTCTAATCATTTACATCAGCTGTGTCTGAACCTCTTAAATGTCAGCTGTATCTTTCTGGAGAGGGAAACGAACACAGTATTCAAGGCAAGGGTGGGTCATTGATTTATATATCATCATTAAAATATTTCTGTATTATTTTATATCCTATTCTTCAGTCACCCCAACATATGGTTTGCTTTTTTTCCCCAGTGCTGTATACTGAACAGATGTTTTCTTTCAAGATAGTGTGGTCTGATGATCAGTGCCGGGCTCAGAGGTTCTCTTCCACTCTCTGCTACTGACTTGCTGTGTAACTTGGTGCAAGTCATTTAATCCCTGTTCTGCAGTTTACCGACGCAAGGATGATATGAAAGCTAATTAGTGCTTGTAAAACACTTTGGAATCCCCAGGTGTCAGGCACTACAGTGCTCTGTATTATTATATTATTGATGGTGAGCCACATTTTGAAGTCTTTAGAGAATCAAAACTCCCACTTACGTCACTGGGAATTTTAACTGTGGAAGGACTGGGGGTGTGACTTGGTTGACAATCTTCTGTCCAGGCAATATTTATTAATGATATCCTGCAATTTTAAGATATGCTATATTATGTGCTTTTAAATGGGTCTTTTCAAAAATGGCAAATATATAGAATAAGTAATAGTTACTCTATAGTTAGAGCAAACTTATGTAATGTCCAAATCTACATGGTTTATAATGTTACTTAAAGAGACTTTTGAAGCTACTTCCTTATCGGTTAAGAATAGCAATAAAATGGTTATATTTTCTAGATATGGAGAACCTCAATAATATACAACACCAATCTCCCGGTCATAAAGGCATTTTATAACTAAAGCAGAGAGTTCTTTAAAGGTTAGATGTTGTCGTCCTATTCTGTCTTCTCTATTTAATTTTTAATGCATGTATTTGTTTTTATATTAAAATTCAATATCAGTTTAATTATAAAACATAACATATCACACTGAAGTATATATCTGCAGAGTGTAACATCTGTGGTATTACAACAGATGTGCATTTCTCTGCAGATAGATATGATGCAGATTTTGCCTCTAAAAAGAATATGTATCCAGCTTGATTCCATTTCAAAATAGGTGGTAGGAGCAGGCACAATACAACTGCTGTGCTGCTCATTGCATCTTAATTTTCCACTAACCTCAATAAAAAGTGGATAGATGGTGACAGGATATAAGGTGAATGACCAGCAGCAAAACGGTTAAAGAAGAGAGAGAATAAAATCCTTAAGAAGCTAAAGAAAATGGAGAACTAACATACGTAATTGCCTTTTCCACAGAACTGTTTTTATAGGTCCAGGTGGCCCTTGGTTTGCTTGATTTTTGCTATGATCAGCTGAGAACATCTCATTTTTGCCTGGCTCATCTCTTTTTGGATTGTTCACCCTTTCAGCTTGCAATGGGGCAGACAGACATTTTCCATCAGGAATCTTGTGGAATGTGTACATTTTTTGTCCCTGATCCTGCAATGTCATGTGCCTGAGTGGATCTTCATGTCTGTACAGGGCCTACCTACTTCAGTGGGGCTCTGTGAGGATAGAGGGGGTCTGTCTGAAAGCTTTCATGACAGTGATTTCCTTATATTTTTCATGAAACAATGTCAATCCTGCTGCCATTGAAATCAGTGCGTCTATGTTCTAAAGAGGAATATATACAACATACTTGTCATGATCAGGAACTCAGCTTTAGCCTGAATCTGCACCTAAATTATTTGGGAGGATGGACTAAAAATAATAGTGAATAGTAATACTCTACTGGGCTGATCCAAAGCTTATTCAAGGTAATATCTATACTGTGCCACAATGCAGACTATGGGGGTGTGAATTGCAGTGTACACCAAAGTGCTGCACTGTAAATGCCTGGGTGGATGCTGCTGGTGCAAACTAAAAAATGCCTACTTTGCATTAACGAAGTCAGCCTCAAACGGGGCTACCTTAACACGAACCAGGTACCTTTTAGTTTGCACCAGCAGCATTCACAGGGGGCAGCTACAGTACAGCATTTTGGTGCATACTGCAATTCACACACCTATAGTCCAAACTGCAGGGCTGTATAGACAAGACTCTAGTCAACTGCCGTATTTCTATTGATTTCAATGGACTTTGGAGTCCACAATGCCCAATTCTTTCTAGATCTTATAATTCATGCCAAATTTGAATGTCAATCTCCCTCCATGTTAGCCTGCTACTAACTAACTATCCTTATGGATCCTGCTGATATACATTAACAGTCATTAATGTGCTTTGATCTAGTCCTCTTGAAACAGGACTAGGGAAGGAGTCTTTGGCAGGTTAGTGCAGATTAGAGTCACAGCCTCACTTGCCATAAAACTTAAGTGTTAGTGTAGACCATCCCTCAGTCACATGGTGTAAATCAGAAATAACTTAGTTGAAACCGGTGTGGAGAGATGGATCAAGCCCTACATTAAGAGAATTTTTTCAGACAAAAATATTTCAAAGCACATCACAGCCTGTGCTCCAAACAGCACTCACAATTATACTAATGTAAAAATCTGGAGTAAACCTGGTCAACTCACTCTATATTTATACTGATGAAACTAGGAGCAAAATTTGGCCCAGGATATACAGGGAGCTATTGTTGCAATTGCAGCCCCACTCTGCACTATCGACACCTGCACAACATTTTAGGGGGAGCGGCAGTGAAAAATCAGCTTCGTCCATTGAAATTATAGGGGGAATTCAGGTAGACAAAGTAATTACTGGAGCTGGAATTTGGCCAGGAACCAGGGTTCTAAAAGTCCTTTTTTCAGCTCTTTTATCTATCTTATTCTGTAGCAAAGCTTCAATTTTTCAGTTTACACTCTAACTTAGAATATGGAATATTTAAATTCTCAGCTTGAATACTAAATAAAAATAAATCCTTATAAATTATCCAGAGGAATACACTGTAACACCTACAACTTGATTTGCAGTTACTGTGTGCACATATTAAATGCTTAAATTGGCATCTTAGACTTAGTACATTAAACATTCCTGCATTTCTTTCTATAAAGATGGAATTCAGATTTAGAAATGGAGAAATATTTTCCCATTCACTGGCCACATCATAAGGCTGACCCATATGTTAAGAGAGAAGCTGAAATCTTAACCAAACTCCACAGAGATTACATATGATATTGTTTTAACTGTTTGCTGAACTCTTTTTATTAATTATTATTATTATTTGTGCTTAATTTTGATGAAATGAATATATAATAATGTCCCATTTGGGAGCATTAAATTCTAGGAATGAGTCTTTAGCAGTGCAGCCGTTCTTAGAGGGAGGAAAAAATCTGACTCTGAGTAGAAAGGTCTGCAGGTTGTCTACACCTTTAAAATATTTATCCGTGGCAACCTTCCTACTCCGGACTTTTATGAAAAAATAATTAAAAAGCACATATATAGAGCCAATAATATTAACACCTGAGAAATTGCAAGATGATCCCTTTTTCAGAAAATCCATCAGCTTTTTAACTCCTAAACAGAATTAGTGTTGGGGTAGAGGTTTTTTTTATTTAAAAAAAAAAATGAAATATCTGTTGACATTCTTGAAAGCTAGGTTTAACTGATTGCTAATGATCAGTTTCTGTCATAATTGCAGCAAGAAACTCCAGCTAAGTCTCTGACTTGGCAGTAGTCCCAAGGAATAACACACAAAAAAAATTAGAAAAATATTCCTCCTCAAACTTTTGCAGATGATGCAGATTTATACTACCTATTAGACTCTAGAGTTATTTGCCGTCTTTTCCCTTTAAAAATATCATTTTATTAATAATCTTGGCATTTTCTCTCTATGATTAGCTTTTTAAAATAATAAATGTAACCAATGTATTTTTTTTATCATGAATAAACTTAAACCATTATGCCTCAAAAATGTAGATGGTATTTGTGAAGAACTTCCCTTTTTATTCCCCTTTCTCTTTTCTACCAAAGGCCTATATTTTACACTTTCAAATATGATAGAGACAAGGTAGGTGATGTCATAACTTCTATTGGACCAGCTTCTGTTGGTGAAAGGGAAAAGGTTTTGAGCAACTCTGTTAAGTTTTAAAGTTCACTTTTTGTGCCACTTTATGCCAAAATAGGAAGAATGAGACCTAATTAGTTAACTTGATTTGTCAAAGAATTCAATGTCACATTATTTTGGGTATTGAACTCTGGAAAATGTTTGAAACTAATGCACATGTGTGCACATGGTAGCTATATATCCGGGGTAGTTTGGCGCCTAGCAGCAAAATAGGCTGGTGGGATGGGGGAACACTGCCAGATATTGAATTCTACATTACATAACCATGATAAAATTATAACCAGGTGTTGTGTGCTAGGGCTGATTTTTTTAAAACTTGTCATTCACATTTGGGGGGATTTTGTTTTCTTATTAAAGTCATTTGGGGTTCTGTGCTGCATTCCCCACAGTACTCCCACCAAACAGGTAATAAGTGAATCTAATAGACACCCCAACCCACACCAAGTCCCATAAAATCCGGGTGTGAAGCATAAGGGAGAGAGATTCACATTAATAATTCATTCCAAGCAACCCCCTGGAGCAGTTTTACTATGATATGCTATGCAGAATGCTTCAACATGCTAATTAATATTTTTCAAAGTGTTCCATGAGCCCCTCTTAAAAGCACTTTTGCCATCCATTGAATACTCTGTTCTCCAGACTGACTGCCAAGCTGCCCTCCTCAACTAAGAGTGAGAAACAGAGGAGATTCCATCCACACAGAAACACCCACATCCATCATACTAGTATTTTGTTTGCACTGAAGAGTCCCTGCCACATTCCACCTTCCAACTAACAGAGAAATAAAGATACTGTAAATAACTTAATATTTATACAGCAGTAAATCTTTCTATGAGCAGTAACCACGTCAGCTTTCAAAGAGCGTGCTCTTGGATTTGGTGCATACTCTACCATATGCTTACCAAAAATAAACCCATTAACATTAAATTAAAGTAGAGGGGAAGTTATCACTGAAAACAGTGGAGTTAGGGTCAAATTCATTCCTGGTGTATCTGTGTACATTAGCAGAAAAAATGATGCTCTAATAGTACCTTTATACACCATATGTACAAAGGACTGGTTGTTGTTTCTACTGAATACACAAAGAGAGACAGAGGATAACCAAGCCTATCATAACAGACATTGAGTCTGATTATGCTGGAAGACGATTGCTGTAAGAATTGGATGGAATATTTCATACATAATGAACTTTGCTAAAAGCTAACAAATGATCATTTCTTGCTTCATACAAATATTCCCCTTCATATAAGCCAGCACTCAAAAAGTTCAGGAAAAATTATTTTTTACCCTTCTCATGCTAGGAAACGTTTTGAAAAAGTTGGGTGAATCACTATAAAAATAAGTTTGCAATTTAGGCCTTGATTTTCAGTGGGAGCAATGTTGTGCATAAAGTTAAGTTTGTGTGTGTTTGCTTGTTCAGTTGAGACCCATGAGTCATATCCTCCACAATATTTGTGGAGCAGATCTATAAGTAGAAAATAAGTCATCTTCTACCAGCTGTGATGCAATAATGTAGCTTCTCTGCACCATTTCATGCTCCCCACAAAGGATTTCTGCAACACATCTGCATTAGCCCCAGTGTTTCTCACTTTTGGGGGAATGGTGGAGGTTGCTAAAAAGGGGTATTTTAACACATCACTAATACAGATTCCAGATTCTATCATGATGTTTTTGAAAATGCAGATACAAGATCTTCCATTATTTAAATAGATTAACTGCTGCTCAACAGTCTCCACAGATGTGCAGCAAGAGGCAATATAGTCATTGTGTTTCTATACACAAATATAAAGTAGATCTACCAATGCAAATATTAGTAACCAAGATCATTATGTCAATTCTGGACAATCCTTTAAAGATGCCCTCTAATCCCATGTTGGCAGCTTGTAAAAGATGCAATCTCCCATAGATGTATCTCTTTTTAAATTACTCTTAAAGGAGCCCATGTTTTTTACTCTAGTACTCAGAAATGAACAAAGGATCATCTCTCAGCTTGAAGACACCCAGAAATAGTTGAAAATGACTGAGCACTGCAGCAGGAATATTCAGTGAGGAGCCAAAGGAGGACAAGGGTCTGTGAACCATTGTGCCGTTAACATGCACTATCTGTGAAGGAATTAAGAATGTGACAAGTCCTTGAACCAGAATCGATGTATGGACAAATCAGGTCATTTTCTCAGATTCATATTCATACAGCTCTGCTTCAGAGCTTAGAAAAGCCACTGCCACACTTCTTTCTCCTGCTGCTCAGACTGCCTCCCACCACACTTCCTGGCCCCATAGATTATGCCCTTTCCCTCCTTCCAACTACACATCCTGCCTTACTATAAGAGGTTGGATTACAGCTTAGTACCTTTCAGCACTATCACTGAACTCTTCCCTAGTATGGCTTCATTGGGGCAGGACTCCTCCCCAGGGGATGCACACATGAACAACCTCACTCAAAATATCCCCCAGTCTTGTGAGAGACAAAGAAAAGGGGTGAAAAGAGTAGGTCACATTATGTAGCGAAGAAGCCTCCAGACAAGGTACAGGTTAAAGTCTATCATTTTCAAGTGACCACTACAAAAATCAGAAAAGCTTCCAGGGTTGGCAAAATCACACTCTGAACCACTTAAATAGCTGATGATCAGGAGCTTCCATGTAGCTCCTTTTGCCATGCCACACAAGGCATTATGGAAAGGGAATACACATCCCTGGATGTGCTGCATGTAAGCAGATGATGCCCAGAACGGGGTAGATTGTGCCTGCTGGAATCAGACTTATTTTTCACAAACTGCATGTGATTTATTGCCTGTATTTACAGCTGGTATCTGATTAAATTTAAGGCCTCAGTAGTTGGTATCTGACAAATTGATAAAATAGGGGGAACTTGTCACCTCCCTAGATGGACCCCCTACATAATAACAGATCCAGCAACAATATTCTAGTCTGCTGGTGGATTTGGGGATGTGCAGTAGACACATCATCAGTGAATTGTCCTCTGATGCACACTATTTTGCATTCATGGGGTCAAAGGATTGCTCCATGTACAATGGCTGCTGATGCTTAATGTCAGTACTTTGTTTCTGAAATGCAATGACCTGCTGCTGTTACCCTAATATGACTGGGCCCCAAACTGCTTGTGCCAGTGATCTGGGATTTCTGGATAGTTTTGTCTTGTTGAATGATAATTGTCTATCATTGGACATAGCTAGAATGGACTTTTATTTGCTAAGATGATCCATCATGGCACCATTATTCACACCAAGATCAGTGCCAAGAATATCGTTTCTCATCCTGTTGTTAACCATACAGATATAACTGTATCGAATAGTCTCTGTTGGGTAAGATGATAATCTGTGTACCATCAGGTAAAGTATGAAAATAAGGAGCTAGATCTTGTGTTTCCCAGCCAACACACAAAACCTCGTATCAGTCACACATGCATAAGTAGGGTGACCAGATGTCTCATTTTTATAGGGACAGTCCCGTTTTTTGGGACTTTTTCTTATATAGGCTCCTATTATCCCCCACCCCCTGTCCCATTTTTTCACAGTTGCTATCTGGTCACCTTACGCATAAGTAAAGCCTAAGATATGGGGCTTGCTACTGACTGAACAATGACTATGTTACAGTGGGACCGCAGACCTGGAAAATCTTCCCCCAAGCCACATCCACAACAGCCAAACCCACCTGGCAGGCAGAGAAAAAGGAGCTGAAATTGCTTCCATGGTCCTGCTGGTGTGCAGTGATTTGCTGACTTTCCAGACAGGCACACACATATCTCCCAGACAGGAGGCTATAGCCTTTACAATGACTGGAGGTTAGAAAAAATTGGATTTCCTCCTCCCCTCCCTTAATTTTGAGTGCATTTAGCATTTGTAGAAGATGCTAGATTGTCAGCAATAAAGGCTTGTTTTAAACAGACTTAAGTTACTAACTAATCTATTGAATAAAACTAGCTGCACTCCTGACTTTTGTATAGCTTTGTCTGCATAGAATAAGCCATGAAACAAAAAATGTAACCGTTTTGCCCATAAATGTCCAAATAAGAGCATTCTCTTTAGCTACAATGTTTATTGCCTTCTTGCCACTCAGCAGCTTCTTGCCACTTTTTGGTCAGTCTGAATTCATATTTTTAACTGCTCTCTTGCCCTTTCCCTTCCAAACAGCTGACCTGATCCAGCAAGGAAGTTAGCTTAGAGTTGAAGATGTTCAGGATCAGACAGGGAGTAACAAAGGCCCAAGAGAAGTTTAGAGGTGGTTCTAATCCACTAAGTGTAGGCCACTGAGATGCCACAGATTAAAGATGCAGAACATGGGGCTCCAAGGACAAGCGGAGACTGTGAGTCAAAAGACTGGCAGTCTCCAATGGCTTGGGATAACCTGATAAGTTCAGCTTTCAAGAAGGACTCCAACTTTTATTCCCCCCACCCACCCTCCTCGCCTACCCCCCGCCCCCATGTTTCTCTTTAGCTTTTGGCAAGAGAAAAAAAACACATTTCACATTCAATGCACTAAGGAAACTGGAATTGTTTGAAAGCTTAAGAGCGCCATCTTGTGGATAAGAAGAGCAAATGATCAAGATGCTCTCAGGTGGACATTGAGATTTCGACAGAATTGCGTTCAAGCGTTGTTTGCTGAGGCCAGAATTTTCGGGACTCGCCACTGATCATGGGTGCCCAACTGAAGACAAGTAGAACCTGATTTTCAAAAGGGCTAAACATCCAACGTTTCTATTTTAACTGGTGTGGTGGGTACTCATTAAAAAGCAGACTCAAGGTATAAAAAACTGTGTTTTTCACCCAGATATCGAGACACTCAAAATCAACAGCCAGTTCTTAAAATGGTGGCCGTGGTCTCTTGGTTTGTATTCCAAGATGGTGCATTCCCATAAAGAAGTGCTATTTGCTACATAAGCAAAAATCTGATGAAGAGACAGACAAAAGAATTAGAGTGAGATTTTCAGAAGCACCTAAGTGACTAAGGAGCACAAATCCCATTGATTTTCAGTGGTGTTTGTGATCCTAAACCACACAGATATTTTTTGAAAATCTCACCTGTACTAACCAAATTCAAGCATCTTTCACTCATTTCCTAAAATTCTCTGCAGAAAGCCTACTTTGAGTCATCTATTCCTCACTTGTGATATTTTTCATTCTCTACTTTTTACATGATTTTCATGATTAATAATTATTACACTTTCCTAGTGCTTCAACCTTTTCTCTTTTTTGTTTGTAGAGCACAGCTTTGCCTAGAAATGTACAAGCACAAATCACCTGAAGCTAAGCAAGCTGTGTTATAATAAAGCAAGAATAAAGCAAATGCCTTCTTTCTTAAATGATTTCTACTATGCCTCTGAACAAGATGAATATTTGCATCTCAAAATTTTATATTTTGCTTAAGTTAATTGCAACCCAAAAGAAAATGAACTGTTTTTATTTGTCTGCCCAAGTTTAGTACTGTCTAACATGACATGATATTTTTGTTTTTAAAAAAATATTCTGTAAAGCTTCACATTCATGCATTTTAAATGGATATGAAATATTTACATTATATATTTTAAAAACTGACAAATTTTAAAGATTAAAAAACAAGAATCTCCCCCCTACCCCACATGTTTAAAAATTGTATAATGGACAGATACAGAAAAAGATTTTTTTTCCTTGGTGAAAGTGACTGAAATTAATAAATGAAAAACTGTTGAAAAAAATTAAGTTATGGGGGCCAATCCTTCTCCCACTGAAACTGATGGCTAGATTCCCACTGACTTTAGTAGTACAAGTATTACATTTTTGTCACTGAAGTTCTGATCCAAGAACACTGCAATAAAATGGAAAGACTCACATTGACTTCCAGGGCTTTTGGATCAGACCCCAAGGGAGTATGCTGCCAGCCAAGATTCACAGTTAAACAATTTAGGCCCCAGATTTGACCTATCTTAAATCTGTTAATGTGGGGGGGAATATCCTTCAGATTCCAGATATCTGTTTTAAAGAGAACTCCAGAATTCTATTACTGGGGGGGGGGGGGGTGAGAGGAAATAATTTTTGTAGGACCCATACAAAAACATCAAAATCTGTTGTGCTCTCACTAATGACAAACACATCATCTCCATTTGTAGGTAGGACTGACATCAATAAAAATGGTAGTGCAGAGAAATAAGCTCCCTACACTATTAATAAGATGTCTCTCCTTTTTATATTTTTGCTTTGCTTCCTCTTAGGAAAAAAAATGCTCAGAAAAATTAACAGCACTTTTTAAAAAATGTTTTTATTATAGTGGCTCACTTGACACTCCGAGCCTTCTCTCTTCTCTCACTCTCTGGTCCTGGCACACAGAGACCATAAGCACCAGGAGAATTCTGTCTCATCTGAAAGTTACCCCATTCTGCTCAGAGCTGTTTGAACTTTTCTGGGGACTCGGAAGTTCAGTAGTGCAATTTTCAACATGCTCTTTATCACAAACCTATGATAGGGATACGATAAGGAAATGTCAGAGAGCACACAAGATAAAGCTTTTGAGCTTGGAGGGGGACTTATTCTCCAGAGTTTGAATATCGGTTCAACAGCTCACTGTAGCTCTGTTTAGTTATTAGCTCGGGTTAGACATTTGGACTTATACATTATAACAACATTAAGCAAAACAGAAAGTGAGGATATTAGGATAGAAAATTGCATCTAATTTGTTTTAAATTCACAGAAGTCTTAACCTTTTGGGAGGTATTTTTACTTTACATATTTGTTAATGTGAAATGTTCTCATTGCCAAATATGCTTAATATGCAAGTGGAAGCAGATTCTGCTTTCACTTCCTCACTCTTCATAAAACAAAACAAAAATTAAATCTGATTTTGAATTATGATTTCTCCCCTACCCCTTTCAAATTACCATTAGGGAAGCAGTGTTACAGATGTCATCAGGAGAGGAAATTGGGGTGTTATAAAAACGGGGTGTCACAGAAAATTCTTGTACTCTGCTTTTTTAAACAGATTTTGTTGTGAATATTGGAGAAGGGAGGAAAAGCCTTTGAAAACAGAGCATATATATTTGGAGTGTTAAATCATAAAAGCTAACAATGGTGGTCATAAATTGCATTTTAAAAGCTGACAACACTTTGTGTATTACAGCCTCCATATTGAATAATTCAAATTATTTTTGAACATTTAGTGATGCTGCAGAAGGTGAACAGATAAATATTTTGAAATCCTGAAATCTGTCCTTCAACTACAGGGAAAAGAGATATGCCAACAGTGGTTACTGAAGAAGAAATGCATCTCTATGTCAAATAAATACATTCTGCTTCTCACTGACAAGACTAAAAGAATGGTTTACAGATCATCTGCCTGGATACTTCAAGTAAAAAGTCCAGTATAAAAGCCACTCCAGACATGTTTAAATTAGTCCCTTCCCTAGTGGGCCCGAATCAAACAATACACTAAGAGCCTAAACAAGTTAAAAATACCATCCTTGCGGGTTTTATCCACTAAAGCAATAGTAACGATGCTAAAATGTCCTAGTGATCCACCACTCAAAGATTTACCTACATAAGACTGGCCTGAAACACACAGCTATTTAGGGTCTGGCACAAGCCCTGTCTAATATACATTACTTCTATTACTGCATTTGTCATCAGTCATATGATGGTAATAAAATCTGTAACTGTTTCACTTACACTAGTGGTGCGATTTACCTAGGCTAATAGACAATGCAAATGCTAAAAGGCACATATACATCTTCATTATATAAGCTGGTGCCTGAGTCATTTTCCTCCAGAGGCAGTTTTATTCATTTTTATACAATTTGCCTACTGTACAGTACAGATGGTTTCTATTAAGTAAAATATCTGTTTGCTTCCAAATTTTTAGTTTTCATGATTAAATTACTTTAAAATGATGGTACATTGTATTATCTTCTTTCATGACTTAATTTAGCTCCAACAGCACAAGTACAAACTCTAAAATCCAGTTTCATCCACTCAAAAAATAGATATTTTGACCACATGCTGGGAATTTCTTGGGTGTTTTTTATATTCACTGCAGCATTTCCTTTGCAGCAATTAATTTCCCATAAGACTTAACTATGTGGATTATTTTCTAAAGATACATTTTAACATCGGATTTAAACAGAAATCTTTGGCTAATATCATGGAAAAAATGTTGTATTATTATGTTTAAAACCTGAACCATCATTAGCCTGCAAGCATGTGGTGCAACCCAGGCAATAGAAGAGTGAGTGGCTTGTAGTACAATGATGTGAAGAAATACATTCGTAACTGTGCTGCCACCACGTGGCCCTCTCAGATATCTACAGTCTCCTATACTTGCAATGCTCTTACACTCAACTGGCATTTCACCAATTTACCATGGGGAGCCCCCGAGTATTTAAGCTTTGTGGATGCCTCTGAAAACCCAGTCTTCCACATGTAGAGTGCATACAGTAGCAAGAATATATTTATTTCTCATGTATTCATTCAAATGTTTTATACCCCAGCACAGTTCCATTGTGAAATTTTCAAGAGATTACCAGGATGACTCAGCCCCAGAGTCTTACTCTGCATAGTTCAGTACCATACACACACACACCAGAATAGTTTATTTGTGTCATACTTAAGAGTTTCCTAAATGTCAGAAATGGAAGTGAGTCAAAGTGATGAGGGAATAAATGGTCCAAATTCATGATCTGCAATGGCAATAAAAGTTCCTTTTCAGGGAATGGAAGATAGAAGTAAATCCTAAACAAGTGGCACTCCCAAGGAAACCTGATATATTTATGGTGTCTCGTACAGACAGTAGAACAAACAGTTTCTGCTACAGGACCAACAAAAAGATTTCTAGCACATGTGGCAGATCTAACCATTTTGCTAGAATGTGGAAACAGAGATTCATTGCAACTGAGAAACAGAAACACGGATCTGTCAGAGACGTCACGGTGTAAAATAAAAATCCATGCTCACTGCAGAGTCTTCCAGTGAGAGTGAACATGCATTCACACAACTGACAAAGCAAAATGCTGTTGCAAATCGATCCAATTGAGATGTTCATTGAAGCAGGAGCCTCAGTGATTCTTAATGACATACACTAGTAAAGCTAGGAAAGGCACATTTTAACTGCTAATAGAAACAAAAACAACTATAAGCACCACTTATGTGGCACTGGAGAAGAGTGAACCCATATAGCATCCCATTTAATTAACTGATATTCTTGGAAACATAGGAATTGCCACACTGAATCAGACCCAAGGTCCATATAGTCCAGCATTCGGTCTCTAACAGTAGCCAACAACAGATGTTTAAGAGGAAGGTGCAAGAACACCACAGTACGTGGATGTGTGGTGTAAACTGCTCCCATATTAGGTCTAATCCTGGTCTCTAACAGCTAGACATTGACATGAACCCATATGAATAAGGTTTAAAATCCTTTCCAAGATTTTTGTTATAATTAAATCATGATATTCTTGGGCGCCACATAAATGTTCCATCTCTTTTTTGAATCTCGCAAAGTTCTTGGCCTCATCATCTGGGTAAAGAAATGCCTTTTCTGCAATAAGACTAGTTCATCCTTTAGACTTTATGGAACTTAGTAAAAAGTTTAAACAAACAAAAAGGATTCTCCAAACTATTTCAAACAAACAATTTGAAGGCACAGGACATCTTTAGAACTAGTCAAACCCATGTTAACCCAGTGACACTGGCTGCCCTTAAGTTAATCACAGATATAATCTTCTACAGATATCCAGTAAAGTTAAAGAATGAACTAGAGCAACTAGAGTTCAAGCCCATAGTTATGATTATATATGGTTGGTTACGCAGGGGCATGTAATTGCCAAATGGAGAAATATATCAGAGAAATATAGCTGACTGATTTAAATAGAGCCAACATTTTTTTCCCCAAGTTGAATTTGATCATACACTTACCATGAAATTCAACTACTTCCTGACTCCCGTCACACTACTGCATTTTCAGTGCACAGTGGACTTCTGCAAGTGCAAATAGCTAAATTACATAACAGTAATACTTGACTATATATAGGCTCTGACCATGCTGAATGTGAACCACTTGTTTCCAGAAGCTGTGCAGACTGCAACTGACATGCAGTTAACAAGGGAAAATTATAGAGTTGTAATTCTGCTTCTCTGAAGATATCCTTCCAACAGGATTCGGACTTATGAGTTTCAGTTCCCTAACACAAAAGACAGGAAAAACTGCCAAGCTTTTAAAGTTTTTTGGTCCCTAAAGGTAGCAGTAGAAAGTTGGAGTGTGAGCCTAGCATCATGTTTTGAAAACTTGAGTGCCAAAGTGCCAGAGCACTGCAACACCAAGGCAATCACTAGCATGCCAAAAAATAAGGACCGAATCACTAAAGACCAGGTACCAAAGCAGCCAAGTTAAGCATTGAAGCACAAGTGCAAAGCACCCAACAAAACCAAAAACATTGTTAACAATCTGAACCTGCCTAGAAGGCAGAGATATGGTTTAAGGACACAAACTATCCTGTATGGCTGTTTAGGCAGAAAAGCCAGAGCAGTAAGCAGAGAGTTTCAGCTCCTTTACTCACCACAGACAAGAATGAGATCACTGAAAAGTTCCAAGAACATAAGTTAAGCTCAGAGGACGGCACGTGATCACCAGTGGGGTGCTAGCTCTCCATCTGGCCCAGTACTATTGCCCTTTGGGACTAGAAATTTCAAGAGCCATGGGAATTCTGCCTGTCTGACACAAAAGAGCTGAGACCCAGTAGTAAGGATCACTGCAGACTGTCTCTTCCAAAAAGTGTTTTACCTTCTCTGAAATCAGCCTCTCCCTGAATGTTTACTGAACATTACAATAGCAGTAATAATGGTAATTCACACCCAAAGGCCTTTGGGCACCTTAACAGAATATAATAAAACATAATTATAATTATAAAGGGAATAATGTATTATATATTGTATATATAATGTATACCATCCAACGGTGGAAGAGAAACAATATAAACCCCTCTAGTTCTCCTTTTCCCTGCACATAAAGTACATAATCAACAGACACACACTCCCAAATTGGGAAGGAAACAAAAGAGTCTTCCCCTGAAAGTAAGGCATCTTCCAATTTTTTTTTTTAAATTTCAGTAGTAGCCGTGTTGGTTTGTATCAGGAAAAAAAAAAGAAAAAAAAAGGAGGAGTCCTTGTGGCACCTTAGAGACTAACATGTATACAGGGCCAGCACTTCCATTTAGGCGGCCTAGGCAATTGCCTAGGGCGCCAGGATTATTGGTGGGTGGCATTTTGCCGGGGGGGCCAGCTGGCGGCTCTGGTTGACCTGCCGCAATCGTGCCTGCGGAGGGTCCGCTGGTCCCGCGGCTCCAGTGGAGCTGCTGCAGGCATTTCTGCGGACAGTCCGCAGAAATTTATTTGGGCATAAGCTTTCATGGGCTAGAACCCACTTCATCAGATGTATGAAGTAAAAAATACAGGAGCAGCTATAAATACAGGAAAGGATGACGGTTGCTTTACTAAGTGTTAGGTCAGTCTAACAAGATAAATCAATTAACAGCAGGATACCAAGGGAGGAAAAAATAACTTTTGAAGTGGTAAGAGGGTGCCCATTACAGACAGTTGACAAGAAGGTGTGAATAACAGTAGAAAGAAATTAGTATTGGGGAAATTAAGTTTAGGTTTTGTAATGAACCAACCACTCACAGTCTTTATTCAGGCCTAATCTGATCTAGTTTGCAAATTAATTTCAATTCTGCAGCTTCATGTTAGCAGTTTATTTTTGAAGTGGTTTTGCTAAAGAATTGCCACTTTGAGGTCTGTTATTGAGTGACCAGAGAGACTGAAGTGTTCTCCTTCTTTTTTTTTAATATTATGATTCCTCGTGTTATATTTGTGTCCATTCTTTTGCACAGAGACTGACTGGTTTGGTCAATGTACATGGCAGAGGGGCATTACTGGCACATGATGGCATATATCACATTAGTAGATGTGCAGGTGAATGAGCCCCAGATGGTGTGGCTGATGTGGTTAGTTCCTATGAGGGTGTTCCTTGAATAGATATGTGGACAGAGTTGGCACTGGGGTTTATAGCAGGGTTTTGTTCCTGGGTTGGTGTTTTTGTTGTGTGGTATGTAGTTGCTGGTGAGTATTTGCTTCAGGTTGGGGGGCTGTCTGTAAGCGAGGACTGGCCTGTCTCCCAAGGTCTGTGAGAGTGAGGGATCATCCTTCAGGATAGATTGTAGATCCTTGATGATGCGCTGGAGAGGTTTTAGTTGGAGGCTGTAGGTGACGGCTAGTGGCATTCTGTTAATTTCTTTTTGGGGCCTGTCTTGTTGTAGGTGACTTCTCAGTACCCTTCTGGCTCTGTCAATCTGTTTCTTTACTTCATTAAGTGGGTACTGCAGTTTTAAGAACGCTTGATAGAGATTCCGTAGGTGTTCGTCTCCATCTGAGGGATATGAGCAAATGCGGTTGTATCTAAGAGCTTGTTGTAGACAATGGATCATGTGACATGGTCTGGATAAAAGCTGGAGGCATGTAGGTAAGTATAGTGCTCAGTAGGTTTCCAGTATAGGGTGGTTTTTATGTGACCATAACTTATTATCACTGTAGCACCTAGGAAGTGGACCTCTTGTGTGGACTGGTCCAGGCTGAGGTTGATGGTAGGGTGGAAATCTTTGAAATCTTGGTGGAATTCCTCAAGGGCCTCCTTCCCATGGGTCCAGATGATGATGTCATCAACGTAGCACAAGTAGAGTAGAGGCAAAGGGGATGAGAGCTGAGGAAGCGTTGTTCTAAGTCAGTCATAAAAACTTTGGCATATTGAGGGTTCAGGCGGGTACCCATAGCAGTCCTGCTGACTTGACAGTATAAATTGTATAAATATTTTCTGTATCTTGCATAGCAGAAGTCATTAAACCCAACAATGGACTAACACACTTAACAGTAAAGAACTTGCCTTATTTGCTGAGTATTTAAGGTTCTAATAAAAAAAAATGGCTCCACACTGGCCCTAGGCCAATTGAGAGTAGAAAGATTTATGAAAACGCTCAAGAAAATGTTTCAAACAGCTGTAATAGAAAGGAAATCCATGAAACATTTGACTCACAGAATTATTATCCTGCCACTCCATACAGTATTACCAAGGTCCCTCCAGCAACTACATTATTTAATAGACCATTTAATAGTCTATTACAAATCCAGTTGTCTTCATTACAGCAAACAGACAAATGCACAGATAATGGAGCTATTCTGTGGGTAGAACAACTGTTTGGAACAAAAAGGTGAAATGACACACCGATAAACAGAGAAGTAACATAACAGGCAATAGTGAGACTCCATAATACTGGCCTAAAAGGTACAGTCAGACAACATTTCAGACACCAAACAGCTTAATTCTTATACTTCTTAGAGAGAAAGAAAAAAACAAATAAATCACTGAATACAAGGCATAAAAAACCATGTGGCACTAATTACCCAAAATATATCACATTTTAACATGCTTGCCCAGATGTTGAACATTTTTTAGGATGAGTCAAGACTGACTATTTCTTCAGGAGAACCCTAACATCTGTAAATAATCAAGATTGAGACTAGGCCTGGTATTTCACACTCTGCTTACAGAATATGTTGACTTAAATATTTGTAGGGTCATGACTAATTTCCAAATGGACTGCGAGAAGATGAGCAAGGGTCCAATCCAGTGAGGTACTAAATACCTACAAGGTTCTAAGTGCCTGGGAAAAGCAGGTGCTGAGGAACTCATGGGAGGTACTTAGAACCTTACAGGATCAGGCCTCAAGATTGTAAAGCAAATGCTTCTGGCACAGATTGAGTTTAGATAGCTGTTGTCACACGTTAATCTGAGATCCTGTTGAGATGTCACTAGCTAGGCCATGGTGGGCTGGGGCAGTATTTGTATGGAAATTTCAGAATAAAACCAATACTAAGTGGGGTGGATAATTCAGTAGATGACACTTCCCTCTGAGGCAGTGTGGAAACAATACCCTAAATAGAGCTAGATAGTTATTTAACCAGCCTTGAGTAAAGGGCAGCATATAGCATACTGGGTGGGCTGACATGAGCTCAAATGTCTACATTGCAATTTTATAGCCCCACATCCTGAACCCGAATAAGCTGGGGCAGCCGGAGATGTTTTATTCCAATGAGCTTTGAATCTGAGATGTAATTTCCAGCTCAAGCATATGTACATGGGCTAGTTTTGAGTCTGCTAGCATACTAAAAATAACGCATAGCCACAATGATGGCAAGTGGCAGGATTGTTTTGCCACTGTGGTGTCCCAAGTGGGATTGTATTTGGGGTAAGTAATCCAGCCCACCACCCACTCTGCTGCAGCTACCTTTTTATTTTTAACATGCTGACTCAATCAAAACTAGCACATGCATACATCTACTGAATCTAGAAAATAGACCTAGAGCTCAAAGTGTAACTGTATCTTAAGAGTCACAATACATCATCTGTTCCCCCTAGTTTCACTAAAATAAGATTATATTTCAACGAAAATTGGGCCCACTTTCAGCAAAATTATGGAAACTTACAAAATGTTGCAGATTTTCACAGCAAAATTTCAAGTTTGCAAACACATGGAAGTCCAGGAAAATTTGGAAACAAAATTTAAACAAAACCACAGAAAATCTTTACAAAAGTTTTTCTCAATAACTTTAAGCATGAATAGCAACAATGAAATTAATAGAGAGGGCCCAACTCACACCAGGAGTTCAACTATACAGACTCAAAAAGTCATAAAAACCTCTAAAAATGGCCTAAAATAGCTTTTCAATAGCTAACAACATCACAACTTTAAAACCAGATATTTTGGGCCTTTCCACATCTAGAAATGAGTACTGGATCCAGTTAGGAAGGGGGAATCTTTCCTTCCCAGTGATATAAATCTCCCGTGCCAAACCCTGCAGCACTTTGGTGTTTAAGTTCACTACTGACACAGGTATGAGTCTAGCCCCTCTTGGGCCTCAGGCAAGTGGGAATTACACATTTGGGAGGAGCAGAAGGATTTTTTTTTTAAATGGCAGCTGTTTGAAAGAGCTCAGGGGGTTGTAACATTAGAATAAGACCACTGAAGTCAATGATCCAAGTTTTCTTCTCACGTCTGCTGGGTAAGCTGGGGTCAGATGCAGTCTTCAGTGGCATTTCAGCAGCAACTCTTTCGAATCACACCCCGCACGTTCTAAAGCCGGCCCTGGTGATCAAGAATAAGGACAAGTCATGCCTGACCAACCTGATTGCCTTCTATGATGAGATGATTGGCTCTGTGGATATGGGGAAAGCAGTGAACTTGATATACCTTGACTTTAGCAAAGCTTTTGATACGGTCTCCCACAGTAGTTTAACTGCCAGCAAGTTAAAAAAGTATGAATTGGATGAATGGACTATAAGATGGATAGAAAGCTGGCAAGATCATTGAGTTCAACGGGTAGTGATCAACGACTCAAGGTCTACTTGGCAGACGGTATCAAGTGGAGTGCCCTCGGGGTCAGTCCTGGGGCTGGTTTTGTTCAACATTTTAATTAATGAGCTGGACGATAGGATGGATTGCACCCTCAGCAAATTCACAGATGATACTAAGCTGGGGGGAGAGGTAGATGCTGGAGGGTAGGGTTAGGGTCCAGAGCATCCTAGACAAATTAGAGGATTGGGCCAAAAGAAATCTGATGAGGTTCAACAAGGACAAGTGCAGAGTCCTGCACTTAGGAAGGAAGAATCTCATGCACTGCTACAGACTGGGGGCTGACTAGCTATGTAGCAGTTCTGCAGAAAAGGACCTGGGGATTACAGTGGATGAGAAGCTGGATATGAGTCAACAGGGTGCTCTTGTTACCAAGAAGGCTAATAGCTTACTGGGCTGCATTTATGGAGCGTTGCCAGCAGATTAAGGGAAGTGATTATTCCCCTCTGGGGCACATCACTTATGAGGAGAGGCTGAGGGAACTAGGCTTATTTAGTCTGCAGAAGAGAAGAGTGAGGGGGGATTTGATAGCAACCTTCAACTACCTGAAGGGGGGTTTCAAAGAAGATGGAGTTCCATTGTTCTCAGTGGTGGCAGATGACAGAACAAGGAGCAATGGTCTCAAGTTGCAGTGGGGGAGGTCTAGGTTGGATATTAGGAAAAACTATTTCATTAAGACGGTGCAGCAAAGAATCCTGTGGCACCTCATAGACTAATAGACGTTTTGGAGCATGAGCTTTCATGGGTGAATACCCAATTTGTTGGATGCATTAAGAGGGTGGTGACATACTGGAATGGGTTACCTAGGGAGGTGGTGGCATCTCCATTGTTAATGGTTTTTAAGGCACGGCTTGATAAAGCCCTGGCTGGGATGAGTCAGTTGGGGTTGGTCCTTCTTTGTGCAGGGGGTTGGACTAGATGACCTCCTGAGGTCTCTTCCAGCCCTAATCTTTTCTGATTCTATGAAGTCAGAACTTTAGCAAATCCAATTACTTCAGTGGGACTACATATGGTAGCAGTAGTGGTAGCAAAGTGCTATACTAAACAATAAGCATTTGCTGCATTGGCTCCTAAGTAAACAATTTAAAATACATGGACACCAGCTCAGCCCAGGTGCAAACAATTGGAGAGATAATTAACCTTTTAATTACATGCTATTATATAGTACCATGCAAAAATCTACTGTGCCCATACTTACTAAGCAACATATACAAAAACTTTCATTTCTAAAGATTACTAAACTACTTGGAGGAAGATTCAATCTACTTTTCACGTGCTCCTGCCACAGCTGACACATACTTTGGCGTGAAACAAACAGAATTGTATTATTCATATTAAATATGCTAATATAATCTAAACAGAAAATTGGGATCACTAAGAAAAATAAATTCATATATGAAAATTTTAGCAGAGCCATCGTTGATATAGATCAGAATGTTCAATGTAAAGTGTGTGCTTGCAGTGGCCTTAAATGCAAGAAGAAAGCATTTCTTGGTAAATTAGTTCTCAGGAGACCAAAGTTGAGAATGCAATAAGAGTATCTTCATTTTCTGCAAACATTAGTTCCTTTTCATGGTAATATTAAACAATCTTGTCAGTGAAAGATTTCTCAGGGAGTGTTCTATGACAAAAGTACATTTTCTTTTTTTTTTTTTTTTATTATGCCAGTTACTCAGTAGTTTAGCAATGTTTCACCCATTTAACTATGATCCTTTCCAGAGCATCAAGATAACGTATTAATCCATGGCAAAGTTCAAGGTAATTGTTTCAGTTGCATGTTATTGTCACCTAGTGGAGAGTCATTTTTAAATATAACTTTTTTAAACTTTCATTTTGTTGTTAGCAGATAGTAATAAATCCACTATGTAACAACACAGGGATTTTTTTAAAATCATAGAAATAAAGTTTCACAGTGAGCAATAATTATACATTCCTATTTAAGCAACAGTGCTAATAAAAAGTGGTATTTATGTTTACCTTTTAATATTCATTTTGTTGTATAAAGTTAAAATCACATTTGCATTCTGTGAAATTCTGCAATGTTAACAGCATAAAATATTGTGCAAATATAGATGTGTTAGTTTTCACCATTTCCCAGCCAAGACATTTTTCTTCTCTGTGAATTTTTTTTTGTTAAATATGTGCCACATTGAGCCATGTAAAATTTGAATGTTCACATGTTCACAGTGAAAATTTATCTTCTGCCAGATTATATTTTTAAAAATTTAAAATTTCAAAAATGAGATTTTTCATTGAAAGAAAATAGCAAAAAAAATTTAATTCTGCATGTGAAACTGGATCACTTTAAAAGCAAAAATTTCTGCTTCTGATGGTTTTGAATGTCATTGTGAATATTTCACACAGCTCTAGACAAGATACTTGAAGGAACCTAGTAGCAATGGTTAGTTTTGGGGTCAGATTCACAGCATATGTCACTGCATATTATTTCCAAAAAAAAGTAATTAAAATGCCTTCCCAATATGCCAATTAACTTCAGGGAGTCTCAGGCCTAAAATGTGTAAGGACCAGGAAAAGTGGAACAAAAGGAGATTGCTTTCGAATCCTTCTGCTAAAGAAAGCTGAAGGGCAAGTAGAAATCAGCAACATGTACTTTTATGTGACATGCAGCTGCACATAAGGCCTGATCCTGCATTCCCTAAAATTCCCACTGACTTCCTCCAAGTGCACAGTAGATCTGCAGGCTCATGCTACAAAAACTCTATTGGCTGTAGATTTTGAGTACTTTCAATTACTGGAGTTTTCAGTCCTCATCCTGCAATGTTTTACTTTAAGCATGCAAGCAGTTCTTTTGACTTCAATGAATTACTTACATGCTTAAAAGTTTGTGAGTAAATATTGGCAAGATCAGGGCCTGAAGATAGCCCCCCGTAAAGACAGGTGCTATTTGTATGCATGGATCCAGGTTTGGATGTCAAACACCACCAACCATTCAGGTATATTCAGATCTGGGAATCTGGCGAGGACACAAGTCTGTATATATATATATATATATATATATATATATATATATATATATATATGAGAGCAACATCTAGCCTTTGCTACCTCAGCGGTATTATTAATGTTATCTTAAATAATGCAAAAATGGGGAGATGGTGTTTGTGGTTTTGGTTCTTCTTTGTTTGTTTTGTTTCTACATAAAATGAGTATTAAAGGGTAAATGCCACCTCTTAGCAGGACAATAGCTTAAATTGCAGTTGTAAATTATCAGCAAGCCACTATTGAGAAAATAATACTTTCATAATGGTTTTCCTGATTCCCTCTCTTGGTGTTATGCTGTGCAGGCCATTATTACACACAGAGCTCCGCTAGCACTTTATCTGTTTTACAACTAAGTGAACATTTAGAAAAAAATGTCTTAAAACAACCCACACAGCCAGATGACAAGAAGTTATCTTCAACTTGTACCTCTAATAAGTTTTCCTTGTAATAGATTGACTCAGTCTGAAGCGTCCCTCCCTACCTTCTCACAAATCAATTTCACAGACGGAGTGAGTCCGGCCCTCTAGCTGATGTTGATTCCTAGACAGGCAACAGGAAGTTTCCATGGCTCAAGCTCCTAAAGGGTCATTGAATCTCAACAAGTTTCAGTTTGTCCGACAGACCAAAACATGAGTTTTGCCTGGTTTATAAGATTCACAATTCCCAGCTCTAGATTAGATGTTCTCTCAGAGATCCTTTAAAATGACTTGTCTGTCTTGACTAGAGAATAAAATGTTTTGTTTAACAGTATAGCACATCCTGTAAAGATGAGCCTGTAAATTTAGTTAGCCAGAGAGAGTGAGAGACACATTATTCCCACCTACAACAGGAGGGAGGGATCTGAAGTCAGAGAGATGATTCATGAGGAAGTCTCTCTTCTATCTACAAAGCCTCATTTGCACCATTACCGCTAATTCTTGTAAATGTCACAATCTAATAAAGCTTGGAGAGATCTTGAATTTAAAAAAAAAAAAAAAGCCTAATTTTCTGTATTTTCTAACCAACAACCTTCCTGCTAGCAAGCTTTAAGTCTGAGACATAGACCTAGTGCAATTCCTAAATTGAAGTTTTACCTGGTTTCTTTTAGTTATGTCTTTGATCATATGTTTTGAAGTAGAGCTGTTTAAAAACACAAACACACACACGCACACATACACAACCCCAAGAAAGGGGAAGGACAAGTAGAAATCAGCAACATATGCTTTTATGCGACATGTAGTGGCACATAAGGCCTGATCCTGCATTCCCTAAAATTCCCACTGACTTCCCACTGATTAATTTCACAGGAAATTTTTCACTTGTTTTTTGAAATTTTAAAAAATGTCAATAATTCCTTGAAATCTTTCAATCATCAAAAAATTTCAACCAGCTCTATTGTAGCACACGAAAGCTGTAAAACTTCAAATGAAAACTTTCTTTTTCTTTTTTTTGAGAGAGGGATAGGTGTTTGTTTTTTGTTTTTTTTTTTTGAGAGAAGGATAGGGCTTTTTTGAGAGAGGGATAGTTTTTACATCTTCAGATTTCTATTTTGAACCTTTGTTTACCTTTAAAGCAGACAGAGACTGAGCCAGCACTTGGCCCCTGTGAATCCTGTAGCTGAAGTCTCCCCAGAAATGTAAAAGAGAATCCTAGCTTTTGTTTTAAGTGAATTTCTTGGAAAAATAGCCTTTAAAACATAAACCAGTATCTAGAATTGAAGAGCTCAAGCAACTGAACTCTACCTGGGAAGCCTATGAAGTTTTCACATATACTATATATAAAATGAGTCAATGTTCAATTTGGGGTACATCCCAAAGAATCCTTCCAATAAATTTCCACAAATTCCCTGCATCAGTCCTGTGCACAATGTTGTGATCATGATGGACAGAAGCTGGCACTGGATGACAGGAGATGGATCATTCAATAATTGCCCTGTTCTGTTCACAATCGCTGAAGCATCTGGCACAGGACATGGTCAGAAGACAGGATACTGGCTAGATGGACCATTGATCTGACCCAATATGGCCATTCTTATATTTTTATGACAGGAACTATCTGTTTGCTGAGAAGGGGCAGCAAAGCTTTGCTTCATAGGCCCACCACAAGATATTATGGACAATCCTGTGGCTAGAGAGACATAGAGTGACACAGTCCACTACTGATCACTCATCTCTCGCTAGTCAAAAGCTGGACAATTTTTTTTTCCTGTACTACTCAATTCAGTGCCTCAGGAACTCTTGCTAGACATAAGGGTGGTTAAGAGGGAATGGGAACAAGAGCAGAGTAAGATGGCAAGGAATTATGTTTGTGAGCAAAATTCCTCAGCACCTAGCAACATCTGAATGAGCCAAGCAAGTTGGTTTTGAAGCTGGCACAGACAGTACATATCCAGGGTGCCGATACCAGATGACAGAGCCTAAACAACACTTAGCACTTAAACAGAACATTTTCATTTAGCAATTTGAAGGGAGATTGCCTGAGATTACAACTGAGGATTTAGTCATAACTGGTTATATAAAACTCCTCTCCTCAACTAACAAAATACCTTCAAAAGATGAGCTTTACTTTTTTTAAAAAAGATGTCACCACCTCCTCATGGCTAAATGGACTTTCTTATCTGGTCTGTGAAATAAACTTAAAGCCTTTAGCATTTATTCATCCCAGCTGTAACCCAAAAAGTGCTACCTTCTTTCTTTAACATCTGGGACTCATCTCTTTTCTTTGAATGACTTGCTGGTTTACAGAAAATGCATGCTGAGGTGCAGATGTGCAGTGTCACATAGATTTAATGGGATGCAAAGGGAACAAATAAAAAGGTATGTGTTAACGATTAAGGGGGTAAGTGCATACAGTTCAAAAGGTGGAGGATATATATTTTAAATGGATGAAAATCCAGTAAAGTGACGCAATCATGAGCAAACAGGCCTGACTTTCTCACTTATGCATGCTTATTAAGCTTGGCCCAACTTGCCTGCTGCAGGATAATGGGCTGCAATAGGAATGAGAACAGCTCAAGATTTGCAAAATCTACTTAATATCTATGAAATTTAAGTTATTGTCACTTGTGCTGTATGTGGTGCACATCTCTAGATGAGGTAGCTGTTGATAATTAAAAATTAAATATTAGGATATGCAGGAAAACATTAATTGAGGAATCAATTTCTCTTCATGATAAAAACTTAACTAAAATGATTAGTTAATACAACTTTGACTTTACAGCAAACATGTATCTTTACAGCAAATGCTCCAAGAAAAGCTATTTCAACAAATAAATCTTTAATAATAAACACAATATTCAAAACCAGAATGCAAATTATATTTAAGAATAAATTTGTATTAGAATTTGTATTAGTAATTCATTACATTCTTTATCTGAAAAATCGTGAAGTAGCACAACTACTTTAGAATTATCATTGATAATTACATTGAATTACTGAATTCCTTTGTATGAATGGTATAGTAGACTTAGAGATAGGACTCTTCGTAAACCTCCTGAGTGTTTGCATGAAGTTTAATTCATTTTGTATCTCCTTTAGTTTGCAAATATAGTGTTTCAGTATTCAAGTGCCACACATCGTATATGCCCAGCTCTGTTAAACTAATGGATTGCATACATATTGTCATTCAGTATATCCAATGTCATGTAGTCACCAGTGAGGTCATCTAGGTACTATTAATTATTAAAATGTAGTGAGTGCTGACAGTGTGCTTAGCACTATATAGAGGCCTGTGTCACTTTAAGTCCTCGTTCTATAACAGCCCATCATCTCCACTGGGAAGGAAATGCCACATGCAGAGTTACCCAGTGAAGGTTCGTGGGGAGCAGGGAGTTGCTAGGGGTAGAAAGGAATAACTAAGGAACTACAATGAAGACAGGTAAAACCTCAGTCCTAACATTAGGATCTCATTTACCTTGCCCCAGGAGATGAGAGTTCCCTTGTCACATAAACATCAGGATGGTTGATTAATGAAATTAGTATCTAGGAATTTAATTACATTCTTTTTTAAAAGGTTGTTGCTTCTTTTACAAAAATGTTTTCGCAAACAAGTTTGCTAAAGAACTTTTATTGGGAAATGTGCTCCTTGGGCTCCATCCTGTGCTACCCAGGAATACCCCCATCTTTTGTATCATCAGCTGATGACTCTAGTTCCCTGGGTAGTACATGTTCGGTAAATTTTTCAAGGGCTGATCATTAGCAATGTTTTGTATATTTTATTTTCTCATTCTCACTCTGTACTGAGTTGTCAGTTTTAATTCATTGCCCACTGGAATTTTAGGAAGGAAAAAACTTAATCACATTCCTTTAAAAAATGATAGGCATATCTTGGCACTGATTTTATTAGATGTATGGTATGCTGAAAGTGAAGTTCTCTGATTCAATACAAATACATGTGAAACAAGACAACATGACCTGAACAGCACTAAGAACACAAAGTAGTTATGAAGATAAGGAGCATGTTCTTTCTGTCACAGCAGGAGTATTATGCAGACAAAAGAAAAGACAAAGTTCTGATTTTTCTATTGGTGTTATAGGCTCATTTTTTTAATTTATCTACAATTTAAGTACAACTGTTAATATTTTGGCCTGTGCAGTGAGAGTAGAGAATTTGAGCTGAGCAATTTGGAAGTTTTGTTGGCTCAAACTACAAAATGCAACTTTAATCCTGATTTATAGCCAAAAAAACCCATCCTTAATCTTAGTTTAAGGCAGGAAAGCAGAAAAAGTAAAATATATACTATAGCATGATCACCAAGCCATTTAGCCTAAATCATTTTTATATTATATCTCCACAATATGATTACATAAAATTAAAATATTGAAACATATTTCTTTTGTGTTGACACGACAATGATTCTGGCAAAAGAAAATCCCACATTAAAGCATAATAGTTGATTTTTTTTAAAAAATTCGTTTTAGTTCAGTATATATTTTCAACTTTAAAATATGAGTATTGGCAATTCTCTACCTTATTTTATATAAAAGTTATAATTAATTTTATTTTAGTTCTAAGACTCTTGCTATGCTGTGTGTTATCAGTTTTATGATCTGCATTGAACCCCTGCCCCTTCTTTCAGAGGTAATTCCTAGATAAAGGCGTTTTAGCCCTTCAGTTTAGTTCAGTCCAGTACAGTGAGTAAATACTGAAGTTCCCATTCTCCCCTGTACAGGATTAGCTCATATGTGTTTCCTATTCATTTTTCCACTGGGCATGGAAGAGGAATGTCTCCTCATCTCAAATTCTACCAACTGCAGAAGACAGATATCTGTAACCTATGGTTCCCATAAGATGTGTGGATTTCAGGGATCTGCCACAGGTAAGGAATATCCCCACACTTGCCCCTTATCTCCATTGCTTACTGCTAGACCACATTGTCTCCTGATGACTACTGGAGAACATAACTCCTGTGGGAGCTATCCTTTGAGGTGCTCCAACAAATCTAGCCACTTTCCAAAGCGCAGAGGGGGAAGCAGTGCAAATTAATGCAGCCTAAGTGTATTGATAAGGCTCCGTTAAATTCAGTCTCTCTATTAATTTGTGCTGTTTTCCCCTGAAGGCCCATGTGGGAGAGAATCTGAAGAAGCTCAAAAAGTTCCTCCACCCTGCCACCTCCAGAAGTAGACTGCAAATCTCAGAGAATTCCTCCTTTCAGAGGGTGCAGATTCCTCTCTGTGCATGAACCCAGAGAGGAACATGGCGCTTTGAGGAGGATTTTTGAGGAGCATGTTTCAAAGGTACAAATTGTGAATATGAAAAATCTCTCCCTTGGCCCTCAATGCGTTGAGCAGGCTACACAGTAGAATGGCAAGCACATGACACAATTTACCTTGAAGCAGGCTTCAGAAATACCAAATGCTTTAAAAGATGGAAAAATTTAAAACATGTCTCTTTAAAAATACTTTAATCAACCTGTTAAAAGCAATGTGTGTCCCTTTAGCAGTTTTGCGCAGCAAGTCATAGAACACATAACCTTGTATTGGATCTTAAATATTTAAAGCATTCCAACAGTGCAATGCAAATCCAATGTTATTACAGCTAATCCAAGTGCCTTTATCAATATAAAGAATCCAATTATGACATCCTTAAATGTGTTAGAAATTTAAAAGCAAACTAATGCTGCATGCAGACCACTTCTTGAATTTCCATTCGTAATCACAAATATGTTTGCTATTATATTCACTCATCATAAAGGCCAAGTATTTAAAAAATTGCTACAAACACACTGAAGGTTACGGTATTTCTTAAGTAACATATGCAACAGCACAATATAGATGTTTCACTGGAAATGGCGCTTAATAAATGATAGCATATTAATCTGGTTTTGTTTGTCCTTTGAAAACACATTTTCTTTTGACTAAAGAAGATGGATAGTCAAGATAAGATATTGGATAACTAAGCTTGGATATCATAGGACAAGGAAATATTTGACATCTTAGTGGTAATTTTTAATCAGAAGACCTGTACAAAAAAGAAACAAATACATAATAAAATGATTCCACAAGAGAAAAATGCATGTCTTTGGTTTCACCCATAACATTATAAATGGATTTTGTCAGCTTGCTGTTTTACAAGGCTCGTTGATAGTAAATTAAATTTGGTCAGTTTATAAAGGTATTGCTTTCACGTTTTTCTCATAAGATCTTACATTCCTCTGAGGTTTGGAATCACCTTGCTTCCCCTAGCTTGTCTTCTGTCTTCTATTCTTCATTACACAACAGATGACCTATCAGATATTCTTCTTCTCCAACAGATTTCCCGTTGCCAACCATCAATGAGAATAAAGCCTGCAACCCTTTTTATCTTCATTCTGCTTCTGTTTCCATCTTTTTTCTTTTTTTCTTTTTTTCCTCCTCCTAAAGATCATTTGCCAGCATTGCTTTCTCAGTTTTACCCAGTGGAACAACCAGTGTCTTCTGAACTGACAATTCTGACTTTTTGCTTCTTGTGATTTTTCTAAAGCATGACAACTACTTGCATGAAGACACAGTAAACCTTTTCAGATAAGGGGATCTGTAAAAAGAAAGGTCTTTCAAGGAACAGTAGTTGTTACTGCAGAAGCTGAACGAAACAAGTCTCTTATGTATTAATTTAATTTGGTCATATCTTTTCCATGGCAAGAGTAATTAGAATCATGATCTGTACTACAATACATGCGATTTTTTCACTTTTTAAAAAATTACTGACCATCTTACCTACAGAATTTAAATACATCCTTTCCTGACAACATACAACTGCAAATTTTACCATTCTTTGTCATTTAATTTTGCACTGGATGGTAAGTGTATTGTCATGTCACTCAGAGTTACAAGTACAGGCAGCTTTCAAAGCAGCAATATTAATAAATAACATGATTTTTATTTACATCTTCTAAATTATTAAGTATTCTTCTTCACCTTGAAGTGTATTTATTAGTCTATGGGGAGTTTTAGGAAGCCAGAGACCGGTAAAGACAACTGTCTGTTGTTCTTTAATAACTATTTACAAAAAGGGGTGACAAAGAATCAGCAGCTTTTCCAAGCTGCCTGTCAGAAACAGGAACAGGATTTTAAAACTACATAACCAATACATTCAATTGCTAGTCTAATCTAGAAGGCATAAACGTGCCATATTCATGCCAGCCAGAGTAGACAACAAGCAACTCACTGTATCAGTTATGTAGCTTAAAACACTACCCAGATAAATGTGTTGGGCCAGTATCCTAGAAGTTCAGAGAAAGCCACTGCATTATTGAGCTGGGACTCACCCACAAGCTGTTTCCACCACTATTTTCCTACCAGGAGATGTATCTGAATTAGCATAACACATGCAGCAAATCTGCCCCATGCCATTCACTTTTCAGATTGGTTTGGCCTTCTGTGGGTCCCATGACAGGATTGCATCTGCACTCTCCTCCCAGGCCCACTTTTTGCCTATGGTGGGGGGGGTCTTTCATCCTGGTTTACCCTCTCCGCCTGTGTGGCGACACTTGGCTGTGTTTAGAATACCTGGGAGACCTAAAGCATCGGTCTGTGTCCAGTGCCTTCCATAAGCAATCCCCTTTCAAGTCAATACTTCCAATTCCTGTTTCTTTTCTACCGTGAAGAGCACTCAAATAATAATAAATACTTAAATGTTTAATAAAAACCTTTCAGTTGTTTTGATTTGCCGAAACAGGGAGAGATGGATATCAAGATGAGAGGAAGGGTATGCCCCACACTAGGACACAGCACAAAAAGACAACTTCACATGTAATGGTGATATCCTTAGAAGACAGATGATGTTTGAGAGCAGATATCTACTGGCATAAGGTTCAAGGAGAAGGTCTAGAGTACAAACAGTTTAGGGCTTAGCATTCTAGGACAACAAAGAGTAATAGGTTTTTTTTTTTCCAGTAAATACAGAGAATAAAGGTATCCTGAAAGGGGTATAAAAATGTCTATTCTTAAACATCAAGGTGGACTAAAGCTGCAAAAAAATCCACACATTCATCTGAACTTTCATATGATTCACCACATTTTCTACTTTTGATATGTTCAACTTCCATAAATATTCTACAAGATGAGTTTACAGGCAGGAAGCTTCACAGAAATAACAAAGTTAATATTACAAAATGTTTCCAGAAAGCCAAGTGAATTTGTAAATGGGACTATTCACGTTGGAATCCTGAATCTACGTGTTACACTATTTTCATCAGAGAACACAAGTATATCACATGATCTATGTGACCAATCATGTTAGCTTTAATAGCATAATGCATAGATATAATAGAATGATAAATATAAGCAGGAATTCTGAATTGCTAACAAATTATGAGCCAGCAGAACTACTGTGTTCCACATCATAATACAATATGTGCTAATTACTTGTGCTAAACATTCTGTTCCACCTTGCATTTTGCTGTGATGCTGGGAGTTTCTTTCTCAGATCTGAAGAGGAGCTCAGTGTGGCTCAAAAGCTTGTCTCTCTCACCAGCAAAAGTTGGTCCAATAAAAACCCACCTGGTCTGTCTTTGGACAAGACATTTAATTTCTCTGTTCCTCACCTGTAAAACTTGGATAATAAAACTTCCTTACTCCTCACCTTTCTCTGTCTTGTCTATTTAGATCAGGGGTTGGCAACTGGCGGCACACGTGCCAAAGGTGGCATGCAAGCTGATTTTTAGTGACACTCTGCTGTCAGCCGGTGTCCTGGCCACTGGATCCGCTCAGCCCGCTGCCAGTCTGGGGTTCTATCTGCCGCCCATGCTGCCACTCTAGAGTTCCATCCGCTGGCCCCTGTAAATGTATAATGTATTACTGACACACCACTTCATTAAATTAATGAAGACTTGGTACACCACTTCTCAAAGGTTGCCAACCCCTGATTTAGATTATAAACTGTTTAGGGCAGGAACTTCCTTTTACTATGTATATGTACAGCACCTGGCACAATGTACAAGCTCAGTCAGGCACTATATATTACAAATAAATAATGATAATTTCCTCTTCCTTATTTCAGGATTGAGGATTTTTTCCCTCCAAAAGAAAACAAGACAACAAAGAACAATTCTAAATTGGGAAGCTTCAAAAGATATTCAATAATTCAAACAGAGGTTCCTTACAATCATATGTTTACATAGTTTAGCATTCATAATGGGAATTATGGACCATTTACCCTATGCAATAAGTTTCTAAAACTTTATCTCCTACCCATGATAATAAATATTTTAACCAGACTAACCATTTCTCTGTACACAAACTGTGTACATAGGGCCTAATTTTCAACATTAGGCATGTGTAATACATGCACGCATTTGCACATGCCTGAATTATGCACAGATAACTGGCTTCGTGCCTGCACTTATAGGGTACTTATCTAGGTGAGGCATATTCAAATGTAAGCATGCAATTCTGCAAGCCTTACAAATAATATAAAAACCCTAACAAGTCTTTGAAAGGGTTTCAAAGCATAACCTTGCAAATTAAATGTTACTTTGTCTACACAGACACTTCAAGGCCTATAAAAGTCTGCTCTAATTTCGCATAGCCATAATCAAACTACATTAAAATGACTGCCATTGCTATGAGAGAAAGAGAGAGGAACGTTAAGCCTAGTAACTATTACTCTCTACTTTTTAATTACTTACAATGCTTATCTCACAGTTTCGAAACTTTAATCAATTAATGTTTATGAAGCACTTGGAGATCCTAGAAATGAATAGCAAGTAGAATGGTACAAACAGAATAGAATGTAAGAGGAAAGTAATGATGTCAGTGCTCAAATACCCATTAAAGCCACATTTTTATTTTAATTCCTACTTTAAACTTCTCCATTTCTAGATAAAGAAAGCATGTGCCTTGTACTAATTCACCTTACTGCTGCACCACTTAAAACCATATGGCTGCAGCATAAGACACAATCACTTGCATATAGGACCTTTGTTCTGTTTAGTCATGTTAACCAAAGGTTGTGATCAACAATTAGCATTTTTCATTGATTCACTTCCACTGTTCATCTTATGGTCAAATATTCCCTTTCCACCATGCAGTATTGCTTTGGCAGCTCTTTTCTGTTGATATAAACTTACTCCTCTACCTCCTTCTGCGTTAACAGATCCACTATAAAAGTTTAATATTCACATCATAGTGATTTGAAAACTTTGCTTTCAGATAACAGGATTATACAACATATTTTCATACTGGTTGTTTTACAATATGTCCCAAAAGGCCTTAAGACAGAATTTAATTGTTCAGTAAATCAGTGAAAAGAGCCCTTCTCTCGAGAAAATTAAGGCTAAGTCTCCCATAGTCCCCCAGAAAAAAAAAAAGAAGAAGAAAATACCTGTTTACATCTTTGTGTTTGATCTCCCTTCAGTGGTGACTTCACTAACCTACCACTCCTTGGCTAAAATCTAACTCTTGTATTCCATCCTCATCTTCTTTGACCTCTAAGTCTTCTCTTGACACTGTTAATCACACTCTCTTAAAATCTTCTCCCCTACTGGCTTTCATGCTTCTGTCCTCACCTTGTTCTCCTTTAGCCCTCTTTTGCTGATCCTTCAGTATCTCTTATAGTGAATCTTCCCCCTCCACTCTCCCACATTCTGTGGTGGTCCATCCATAGTTCCCTTTTCTCCAAGTGCTGTCATCTATTCTGTCAAGTTCCTTCCCCACTCTGAACTTTAGGGTACAGATGTGGGGGACCTGCATGAGAAGCTCTAAGCTCATTTACTAGCTTAGATCTGGTCTGACTGCCACCATTCACAAGCACTCCTTTCCTTGGGTAGCCTTGAGAAACTTCACCAATTTCCTGGTGAACACAGATCCAGACCCCTTGGATCTTAAAACAAGGAGAAATTAACCATTCCCCCTCCTTTCTCCCACCAACTCCTGGTGGATCCAGATCCAACCCCCTTGGATCTAAAAACAAGGAAAAATCAATCAGGTATTAAGAAAAAGGCTTTTAATTAGAGAAAGGAAAGGTAAAAGGAAACCCTCTGGGAGAGATTAGCATACCAGCTACTCTCACAGACAACAGATTCCAAACACAGGATGTTCCCCTGGGCAAATATCTAGTACACACAAGAATACCCAATTTGATAATTCCCTTAATGACACCAAGACAAGTTACAAAAGAAAATAAACGTAAACCATTTATCCCTTTCTAAAACTTAGTACTCTGATAAGAGGCTGGTTCCTTGATCTTTTTCACTCCAGCTGAAACTGAAACTCTCAACAAAGGAAAACTTCCCTCCTTCCTTTTGAAACATCTTGTACCCCCATTGGTTCCTCTGGTCAGGTGTCAGCTAGGCGAGGTGAATTTCTTAACCCTTTACAGGTAAAAGAGGCATTAACCCTTAACTATCTGTTTATGACATATTCATAGAGATAGCTTTAATTTCCACTGTTACACAGATCTACCTCTCCATTCCCAGCTTGTCTCTCTCCACTCAATACAGCATCTATGTCCATCTCTGTGATATCTGTTCCTGGACATTCTGATGCCAATTTAAACTTGGCTTGGCCAGAACTCATCTCCTGATCTTTCTTTCCAAGCTTTCCTATTCACAGCATTCATGGTCACTGATGATAATACTACCATTCTGTAAGCTCGGTGGTCACCACTGATCCCGAATTAGTACCCGAATTTTGCCACTGATTCCTTCATAACATTTCTAAGATCCACCTCTTTTTATTCTGACCAGTTGATTACCCAGCTAACCACAAGAGACCTCCTTGAATCCATTTAAAATATGCTTGCGAAGATTGTTTTAGTTGCCCGTTGATGTTACCATACCCGTCCCTTCTTTGAATGCTTCCACTGGCTCCCCTTTTCCACCACATTAACGTCAAGCTTCTTGTTCTTCAAAACTCTTGTTGTTTCTGACTTGCCCCATCACTCTCTCTCTTATGGCATGGCCCTGCCCTCGCATACCTCAGCAATGGTGCCAGCATTGATCACCTATTTGTCCATTTCTTACACAACTATCTCAGTACCTTTTTCCATGCTACCCTATGAGATGGAATTCCTCCCCTGTTCTATAAGAACGTTCTCTGCTTTCAAAGTCTCCTCAAGACCAATGTCTGCTGTGATACCTATAAGTAATCACCCACTTAATGGTGGTTAGGATGAGAGGAATAGGAGGCTAATCAACACCTATTTTAGCTATTTGTATTTTTATTTTTTTATAAAAAAGTAATTGCCTCTACGTAACTAAACCACATGTAAGAACTCCCCTTATATGAAAGATTCTAGTAATTCCAGAGATACAATTGAAATAGGAAATTCCATTGAGAGCATTGCTATTGCAAGTCACATGTGAGGTCCACCTTGTCCCGTATCTTATCTGCAATAATGGCCAGAACCAGACATTTCAAAAGCAGATGTAAGAAATCCCATAGCAGACAATTATAGAGTTACCCAACCTAAGAGCACATTTTCACCTAATCCCTATCAATTAGTTATTGTTTTATACCCTGAAACATGAGGGTTTATATCCCTTCTAAAATATTTGTTTATCATAATATGTATTCTTGTTATCCATATAAATATATAAGCCTTTTATGAATCCTACTAAGATCTGAGCTTCAATTATATCTTATAGCAATGAGTTCCCCAGGTTACTGGTGAATGGTATAATTTTAAGTGCACTCATATAAAAATTATACATATTTTAATCATATCCCCACCCTCCATATGTTGTTTGTCTTCTTAGAGGGTAAACTCTTTAAGGGCCAGAGTTTGTATAGCATACGATGCAGCGGAGATCCTGATTGAGGCCCTCCTGGAGTATTAAAATATAAATATATAGTATCTCTCAACAAGCCATCTGATGATATTCATGACAATAAGCATTGATAGCTCATACTCCAGATTCACTACCTTTGATTTCTTTCACAGCTTGAACTATTTGGCATATAGACCTGCATTTTTTCTCTCTCTCTTTCCTTCTTTCTGAATAATATATTTCACCAATATTTAAGGCTATACACCTCCACTTGTGACCAAAGTCCTCATATGCTACACTGATGACCAGAGTATAGATATCCAGATTAAACAAATATATTTGATCAAATACCTGATACATCGCCAATTGTCTTATGGGACTGAGATGGTAGATGTACAGCTCCAGCAACTAAGACTACAAGTCATAGGTTACGGAAGGGGAATTTTCACTTGTGGGAGACAAGAACATTGCCTCAAACATTTCTCATAAAATAAAACATTTATTCCCATCACACATCAGCATCTGTGTGAACCTTTTTCTCACAAGTTGCATACCCCATGTGCTACTCACAGGCTAGTGAAAAGGGAAAAATACAAAATAAAAAGAGATTGAAATAACAGAAAAATAATTTTAGTGTCCTTAAATAGGAAGCAATGAGACAACAAAGGAGTTCCTTTAAAGGGGATTTCCACCAAAGGAAATTAATCGAAGGTTTTTGAAAGTTAATCTCTGCAGTCCTTTGATAATCCAGGTGTATTCAACAACTAGGTATATGTCTGTCATATTAGTAAACTTGAAATACTTGTGAAAACTCTTACTTAATTATTTCAGAAATCATAGCTACTCTAATATCTCCCCAGTTTTAGGTTTCCTACATACTTGCTACAACAATTTTTAAAACATAATTATTGACTTACATTGCCAGAATCTGTCATGTGGGTAAGCTACAAGATACTGTTTTTCTGATGCATCTCACACATGCCTTCTGGCTGTAGATGCTTTCAAGATCCCTCAAAGGCTTCTCCATCCTGTTAGAAAATAAGTGAGCATCTTGTTTCTGTGCAAGATGATGTTTTTTTCTAACTTTTTCGAAATTTAAGGTCTGGAACAAACTGAGTCATTGTCTTGAAATGGGGGGGGGGCAGGGAGCGAGATGGGACACCCTGATGTGCACCAGCTCCTGCAGCTGTTTGATGAGTGGCCTGCTAACATCATCATGGCTGAGCAATTCATTCACTCAGAGAGCAATGTTCAGAGTTCTTGAAACCCAGAAACTCCCACTCTACAACCACTGGGAATCTGAATGTGTCTCACCAGTGATCCAGTGACGTGGGTCCACAGAAGGAAGTTCTTCCTAGGTGCTGCTGAAGCTACACTCAGTTCAATTTGCAATGTAATATATACTGTTGTCACAATGTAACCTTCATTAGGAGTAGAGGTGGGTGAAACTTTTTTATGGGGGTGAAAATGCAGATTCAGCAACACTAAAACATATTACGAATTAGTGCTGATTTACCCATTTTGTGTTTTAAAAAAATTGAAACAAGTTAATTTGTTTCATATAAACATTTCATTTAGAAAACGTTTCTTTGTTTATTCAAAACAACTTTTAATATCAAAGTTTCTTTTAAATGCCAAAATGGTTAAAAAACACTCAAAAAATTTAAACAAAATATTTCATTTTGGGTCAAGTGAATAATTTTGTATGAACCAAAAATATTTCTCTTTTTGATTCATGAAAAGTTTTGAAAAATGTTGCTTTTGGGTTGACCTAAATTTTTTTTTCCAAAATTGCCACTGAACCAAAAAATCCTTTGTTCATTCATTTCTTATTAGAAATGTTATCACTTCAATAAATGTCCCATTCCTCATGTATATCCTTCTCTTGTGCTGCTTTCTTCCTCACACTGATTTAACTTTTTGTGTTCCAGCCAACACTCTGCTTTCAGCATTTTAATTCTACAGAAAACGTCCTTTTTCTGGACCCATGTAAGATCACACAACAGTTACTGTGATCTTATTGTTCGGTGTTTCCACTTGTAAGAGTGAGAGACTTGTTCACACAAAAGTAATTAAAAATACAGAAAGAAAGTAGTCAGACAAGACAGCTGGAAAAGGGTACTCAGTATAATAATTAGAGGAGCAGCTGTTTTCAATACCCAAGAAAAATTATTCCAGGGCAGGGCGCAAGTGGATATTGAAAACAGATGCTCCTTTACTTAGTATACCGAGTGCTTATCTTATTGTATTGTTCAAAATATCAAACTGTTTCATTGCTGCACAAAAAGGAGACTTTGATCTAGATAGAAAATAAGATAAAATGTTTCAATTTGTACTAAATAGCAGCTGCCCTTAATGAGTCTAAAAATAAAAAAACAGCATAATTTAACATATCTGACATTATAATGTCTTGTATATGACATGATACTACTACTACTGACATGTCATGAAATAATTAAAAATAAAATATAAAAATGAACAAAACTAAATCTTGAAACAAAAATTTTGTTTTGAAATGAAATTTCAATTTTTTTCTGAAAAGAATATTTCAAATGGAATTTTATTGGAATGTGCTTTGCAGAAAATTTCTAAATTATTTGTTCTTGTTCCAAATTGCACTAACAACAAAATTTAAAGTGTCAAAATTTCCCACAAACCAGAAATTCCAAGTTTGGATCATAAGTAAATTGCAGCACTGTAAAGCGTAAGCTGTTGGGCCCTGAGCCAAATTTCCATTCACATCTTTTGCAATTTTGCCAACTCTCACTATTTTGTGCGAGTCTCACAATATTTGATGTTTTTCCTAAGGCCCCAGTCTGTGGAGTCATAAGTGACTCACATAAAAAAATAGAAGTTTCTAACACACATGGATGGGGAGAAAAATTCTAAAATGTGATGAAAGGGAACCAGAAAGCAAATACAAATAACCCAAATGTACTTTCTTTTTTAAAATCTCATGATGTGTTAAACCAATCTCATGATTTCGTCAGCATGATTTTCGAATCACTTGGGGTTAGCAATACTGCTTATGCACAATGAGACATCTTCTCTCAGGGAATGCAGTGAATTCCAATCTGAACAAGCAGCTGAGTTGAACAGAGAGATAAGACCCAGCAACATAAGGAAGAGGGTGAAAATCTGCTAGAAGATAATGATAAACAAGAAGGGGGAAAGGAATAGAGACATGTAAGGGAGATGATGTCCTGGATTCAATTTAAGAGGAGGAGGAATTGACTGGGTTTGGAGAAAGAATGAGGAAAAACAGAAAAAGAAGGGAAAAAATGAAATTAGGGGAGTTCAGATAGTTTGAGTAAGCAACTATGTGAACTGCCAAAGTTTATCTAGATTAAATTTCTAAACTTTTTGAGATGCCCATCAATCATTCCCCTCCTTAGACCTCCAGAATTCCTATATATGCTTTCAGATCCTGGCCTCCAGCCAACTTACACATTGATGTGCTCCAAAAGGTTTTTCAATCATAGGGAGCTCAGAATTTTAAGTCCACTTCAGTTCTGTTACTAGAAACACACACAGGAACACTAGGGAGATGCAGATGGGAGCACAATAGTGTGTGGAAATGAAGAGGTGTTCAGGAGGAAAAGCAAGAGGCAACAACTGAACCAAAATATGTTCTCCAGTCCAACCCTCTAAAGTATTCTGGGATCATTTGTATGAAATACTCTATATAAGAAAAAAGCCGTACGTGTATAGTCTGATGTCAAAATAATGCCCCCAATCAATCCCATTTCTTAATGCAGCACGTTATTTTCTTTGATTAACATGTTTTCTAAAGTAAGCAAACAAATACAAATAAAAGTAAATCATGGTGTTCACTCTCTCTTTTATCAAAAGTAGTCATGGCTTTGTGTAAATGTCTTGCTAGCCTGGATTTTTTTTTATACCCACCTAATTTCAGTTTCTCTGCTGACCATGGGCTTCATTGACTTCAAGGGTTTTTTGGACCAGGCCTCATTTGAATAAATATCTCCACAATGGCATCATTAGTCATTGTGACCTTAGTGTCACAAAAGTAGAACTTCCACAGAACTTCCACAGAAAACCTTCAGTCCTATCATTCCTTCTGACATTGATTTGAAATGAATCAATTTTCCTAATAAATGTACTAGACAAGTTCTCAGTTAGAATGGTTTCTACTCATTAGCTCTCCTTTTCAATAAAACAGATGCCAATAAAACCACCAGAATCATAGTTTTCCAAATACAGATGGTAGTTGTTTGTTTGGAAGGAAAAACAGTTACCTTTTCCTAACTGGTGTTCTTCGAGATGTGTTGCTCATGTCTATTCCACAGTAGGTGTGTGTGCTCAACACATGCATCAGTGCCAGAAGTTTTTCCCCTAGCAGTACTCGTCAGGGGGGGAGTGCCCCCCATGACTCCCTGGCACGGTATAAGGGGAGCTGCACGCTCCCCCCACTCTCAGTTCCTTCTTGCCAGACAATTCCGGCAGAGGCAAAGGAGGGCGTAATGTGGAATGAGCAACACATCTTGAAGAACACTAGTTATGAAAAGGTAACTATTTTCTTCTTTCAGTGATTGCTCATGTGTATTCCGCAATAGGTGATTCCAAGCTATACTTTCTGGAAGTGGTTAAAAGTTCATAAGTTCTCAGGATGGAGTACCGCCTTGCTGAATCCTGCGTCATCCCTGGTTTGGGAGACTATCGCATAGTGTGAGGTGAGCGTGTGAACCAAAGACCACATGGTGGTCCTACAAATGTCCTGTATAGGGACGTGGGCCACGAAAGCAGCCAACGAGGCCTGCACCCAAGTCTAGTGCACCCTCACAATGGGATGCAGGGGAACACCCAACAGCTCATAACAGGAATGGATGCACGAAGTGATCCAGTTGGAAAACTGCTGAGTGGAAATCGGCTGGCCACTCACGTGCTCAGCTGAGGCGATGAACAGTTGTGCAGACTTTCTGAATGGCTTGGTCCACTTGAGGTAGAAAGCCAGGGCCTGCCTCACATCGAGCGTTTGGAGACGGTACTCCTCACTAATCACATGAGGTTTGGAGCAAAGGACTAGTAAAAAACTGTCCTGACCCATGTGGTAAGCAGAGACCACCTTTGGAAGGAATGCAGGATGTGGATGGTTCTGGACCTTGTCCTTATGAAAGATCATATACGGCGACTCAGAGGTCAGGGCCCTGAGCTCCGAGACGCCCCTGGCCGACGTGATAGCAACCAGGAAGGCCACCTTCCACGAGAGGTGAGACCAGGAACACATGGCTAACGGTTCACACAGGGGCCTCATAAAACGAGCCAGCACCAGATTCAGGTTCCATTGTGGGACCAGGGGCTTAGAATATGGGTAAAGCCTACGGAACCGGCCGGTGATAGCATGGGAGAACACAGTGTGTCTTTGCACCTGACTGATGAGGGCACCAGGCCCTGGGCCCTCAGGTGGAGGAGGTAATCAAGGATAAGCTGCATCAGGGCGGCTGTTGGGGACACACTTTGGCTTGCCGTGCACCTAGAAAACCGATATCGCTTCGTGATGTAGGGGCGGCGAGTGGAGGGCCGTCTACTTTCGAGGAGGACACGCTGAACCTGTTCTTAGCATGTCCTTTCCTTGCCACCTAGCCACAGAGCAGCCAGGCTGTGAGGTGAAGAGCTGACAGGTTGGGGTTGAGGAGGCAGCCCTGGAACTGAGACAGCAGGTCCAGGCAGAGCACCAAGAGCCACGGTGGAACCACCACCAGGCCCAAGAGGGTCCCGTACCAGTGCTGCCTGGGCCACGCCAGGGCAATGAGGATGACCCTGGCTTTGTCAGTGTTTATTTTCTCCAGGACCCTGCTGATCAGAGGGAATGGAGGAAAGGCGTAGAGAAGCTGGCCTGACCAGGATAGGATAAAGGCATCAGAGATAGCACCCTTCCATAGGCACCCCTGTAGCAGAACCGAGGGCATCGTCGGTTCTGCTAGGTCACAATTAGGCCCACCTGCGGAGTTCCCCACCTTCGGAAGAGCTGGTGGGCCACTTTCGAGTGTAGAGACTACTCAGGCTAAGAGGAAAAGTCTCTGCTCAAGCGATCCACCCTCAAGTTCTGAGCAGGTGAAAGGCTGAGAAGGTGAAAATCTGTCTATGCTGTTACCTGCAGAAAGAATTGGGAACCCTTAAAAATATCTCTAGAGTTTTCTGAATACACCCCCATACTGAGACCAATATAAGATTTGCTTCAGAAATTCAATTTTATAAGCTGGTGAAAGGCTTTTAGGTGGATGTCTTGGGATATACAGAAGTCCCACAGACTGAGGGCTTCATGGCAGAGGGCAGAGGATCGGGCCCTGACTTACCTGTTGATATAGAACACTGAGGCCGTGTTGTCCGTGAGGACCCTGACTACCTTGCCCTTCAAGTGTGAGCAGAAGGCATACATGCCAGTGGCACCTCCCTGAGTTCCTTGACGTTTATATGAAGGGTGAGGTCTTGCAGAAACCACAGGCCTTGGGTCTGAAAATTCCCCACATGGGTCCTCCAGCCCAGGTCCGATGCATCGGACACCAGCTCCAATGATGGGGCCCTGTCCCTGAATGGGACCCCTTGAAGCATGTTGCTTGGGGCGGACCACCACCACAGGGAGGTAATCACCGAGTTCAGCATGGTGAAGACCTTGTCCATTCTGTCCTTGGCCTGGGAGAACTTTGAAGCCAGCCAGAGCTGGGGGGCCTCATCCTGAGTCTGGTGTGGTGGACCACATACGTTCACACCGACATGTGACCTAGCAGCTGCAGGCAAGCCCTGACTGTCGTCACTGGGAACCTGGCAATTGAGTCAATGAGCCCTTTCAGGGTCTCGAATCTGTCTGGAGGGGAGAGAGGCCCTGGCCGACGCTGCGTGCAGGAACGCCCCAATAAACTCTATGCATTGGACCGGGACTAACGCGGACTTAGCGTTGTTTACCAGCATGCGTGGGGTGGTGCATGTGGCCAGGAGGAGTGCCACATGATCCCTCACCTGCGATCAGGAGGTGCCCTTGACCAGCCAATCATCCAGATAGGGGATATCTGGAACCCCTGGCACCTGAGGCAGACTGCTACCACCCACATTCACTTTGTAAAGACCCTGGGAGCAGTGGACAGACCAAATGGGAAGACCGTCAACTGGCAGTGATTCTGTCCCACCACAAAACAGAGGAAGTGCCTGTGCCCTTCAAATATGTGGATGTGGAAGTACATGTCTTGTAGATCGAGGGCAGCGTACCAGTCCCCGGGACCCAGGGAGGGGATGATGGAGGCTAGGGAAACCATGTGGAACCTGAATTTCACCATGTGCTGGTTCAGGCCTCGCTGGTCCATGATGAGCCTGAGCCCCTATTTGGCCTTCAGGATAAGGAAATACTGGGAGTAATACCCTTTGCCCAGGAACTCTTTGGGCACCACCTCTATCGCTCCTACTTCCAGGAGCTGTTCGACCTCCTGCTCTAGCAGAGCCTCGTGCTATGAATCCCTCAAGAGGGCTGGGGGCAGGGGGTGGTTGAGCGGGGAGAAGGTAAACTGAAGGGTGTAACCTTGGGAGATGGTGTTGAGAACCCATCGGTCTGAAGTGAGCCGGGACCATTCCGGGAGGAAAGCACACAAATGATTGGAAAAAGGGAGCTTTATTGGGGGTGGATCTCTGCTGAGAACTGGAGGAGTACCCCCGAGCATCTCGTCAAAAACGCCTTTTACTCACCTGCTTGCCTTTAGAAGACCCAGGCTGGGGAGCAGGCTGAGACTGCCTTTGCAGGAGTTTTCTATAGTCCCATTGCTTCTTATGGGCAGCCTCATACTTCAGGAGGATGGCCTGGGCGGGAGTCTGCTGCAGCTTGAACTTGGGTTTTGCCGGAGCAGGGACATAGAGGACCAAGGTCTGGAGGGTCGTGTGGGAGTCTTTCATGCCGTGCAGCCTTGCATCTGTTTCCTTAGCAAACAGAGCCTTCCCACTGAAAGGGAGATCTTGCATTGACAGCTGCGCTTCACTGGATAGCCCAGAAAGCAGAACCATGATGCCCGTCTCATGGCTCCTGAGATAATCAAGGCCATGGATCATGCGGCTGTGTCTGCTGCATCTGAAACAGCCTGCGGGGATGCCCTTGTGTCCGCTGCCCCTTCCTCACGAGCACCTTAAACTCCTTTTTATCATGCTTCCAGAAGGAGTCCTCATAGCGATCCAGGAGAGCCTGATGGTTTGCTACTCTTAGCTGGAAGCTTGACGATGAATAAATTTTTCTCCCGAAAGTACCCAGCCTCCGAGAGTCTTTGTTCTTAGGTGTTGAGGTTGGCTGCCTCTGCCATTCCCTGTGGTTGACCGACTTGACCACCAAGGAGTTGGGCGCCAGGTGGGTATACAAATACTCGCGTCCCTTAGTGGATACAAAAGTACTTGCATTCCACCTTCTTAGAAATGGGAGCCAACGAGGCTGGTGTTTGACACAAGGCATTTGAAATTCTTGCCACCCCTTCATGGAGCGGCAAGGGCACCCTGCCCGGTGCAGAGGGGGACAGCACATTGAACAGGGAGTCTGAGGGCTCCATCTCCTCTGCCTGGAGGTGGAGCCTCGCTGTCACCCTTTTTAAGAGGTCTCGTAGGCCCGGTAGTCATCCTCCGAGATGGAGAGGGGCAGGCCGCAATCAGCTCCTTCAGATGGGGCAAGGAGGCCGGTGCAGTGCTTTGGGTGTCGGCCAGCACCGGAAGATCCACCACCTGGTCAGACTCTAGGCACGGTGTTGAGGACATGGGTCCCACCATCTCCTTTCTTGGCGGTCTAGGGATGGAGGCCGACGGTGCTTCCAACGCCCTGGCCACTGAGCGAGTCCTTACTGGGGGCTGCACTGGAGGCCACAGTGCCCACTGGATTGGCCATGACACTCGGTGCCACTGCACTTGCTGAGGCACCGACGGGGCTAGCTGTTCAGGCTGGCTAGCCAGGCCTGTAGATGGGCGGCTTTGAGCAGAGGTCGGGCTAGTGTATGACCCGCTGCTACCTCTGGACCGGAGTAGCAACAGTTCCAGGATCTACGTCAGCCACGGGACCGCAATCTCGAGGCAGAGGAACAGCACCGATGGTAGAAGCTGCTCCGTGAATGGCCTCGATGTTGGATCCATGATGGTGAGATGTCAGCGATCAATGTCCAGGGCTACGGTGCCTTGGTGGAGACTTGGAGCAGGAGTCCGAGCAGGAACAGTGTCGACGGTTGTTCCGTGACCGACTGCGGTACCTCCTTTGAGATGAGGACAGTTGGCAACGTCCACCACGGTCCCGTTGATATTCGCTCCGCGAAGACGAGCGGTGCTGGGAGTCCTGGTTGGATGGCACCCATCCGGACAGTCTGGCCGATGTCAAGGATGATCCACATGGACTGAGCCCTGAACAGTTGCTGGGCAGTGAGTGGTGTCGGGAACATTCCCTCGACCAGCAGCGGCTTGTCCCTTGATCGTAGGGCCAACATCGGCCGAGCTGCAGGCACCAGCATGGACATGACATCCCTGGTCACCTGGAGGGCTTTGGGCGGAGATGGCATCCGGACATCCAGAGAGGCCTGCTCTGAAGGGGCCGGGTTACTCCGCTCAACATGAGTCGGAGGCCTAGGGCCTGGTGGGTATTGAGGGCTACCCGACATGGGCCTAGCCTCTGTCCCAGACTTCCCTCGGTGCCATTGCAAAGAGGGAGTCTTTCCAGTCCTCTTGGCGTGCCCATGGAAGGGGAGCGGTGCCGACTGGTTGATGGTTCCGGAGGGTCTCCGCGTACCTATGCTGCGGTGCCGGGTACCAGTTCGGAGCGGCGTGCTGGGGTCGAGGCCAGCGCCGACTTCATCAGGATGGCCTGGAGCCCAATGTCTCTTCTTTTTTGGTCCAGGGTTTGAACGAGTTGCAGATCTTGCACCTTTTGCTGATATGGGTTTCTCCCAAGCAGTGCATGTGGGACACTACTTGGCATAGAACGCCTACGAGAGCCACACGACTTAAATCCAGGGCATACCCCGGCCCAGGCTCACTAACTAACTAAACTAACTGAAATAGCTGACTACACGTACTAATGAACGAACAAACAGTTCTGGGGACAAGCTGCAGCAAAGCTGGAGCTGAGCAGTTTCGACACACCTTCAATGGTGGCAAGAAGGAACTGAGGGTGGAGGGAGTGCGAAGCTTCCCTGATACCATGCTAGGCAGGCACCACTCCAAGAGTTGCAGGGGGCGCTTCCCCCCCATGGGTACTGCTAGGAGAAAAACTTCCGGCACCGGTGTACGTGGCGAGCATGCACACCTATTGTGGAATACACATGAGCAATCATTCGAAGAAGAACCTGAATGTCACAGTCCTCCCTTTTGTTTTGTTAGTCATAATATTTATCTCGACTTCCCACATCATATTTTTGATATGTTAGATACCAAGTGTGATGCTGCACCCCATATTCTTCATAGTGATATTATTATGATATGATTATAGCATAATTATGATGCATTTTATGCAAGATGGGTCATGTGAGGTGTCATTGGAAAAGTTACAATTTGCTGAATATTATTATCCTATTTGTATGCATGTATCATTTTTGTATCTAAAATTAGCAATATTGACTCTGTATCTGTATTTCAATCATACTTACTTTGGGTGACACACACAACTAGCCTTTCCAGTACAACAATGAAGAAGCCAGACAGTGCTGATGGCCCATCAGCAAAGACAATGGACCCTGGAAGAACGTAACCTTCCTGTGAACATTCCAGACAGCCAGTAAGTAAAGTCTGCTATAACTCAGCAAGGTATGCAAGGTCATGTGACCAGACCACATGTCTCTGGACTCCATCTTGGGATGTCAGTATTTTTCCACAAACTGGTCTGGGAACCAAGTTTTGAAACAAAGGGCTCCCACCATATGCTAAAGCTATATAAGGCAGGGAGTGACATCATGTGTGAGGAGTGAAGAACAACACATGAAGACTCTTGGAAACACCTGAGGAACAAAGACTGAACTGGGGGAAATGTTAAACCCAGGCTGAAGAGATTTCTAGCTTGTGAATGAAACACCTGGGGATTCCAAGCTGCAAAGCAAGTGCAGCTTGTGCCTTAAGAGTGTGCAGCCTGCTTGTACCATCTCTCAGGGTGAGAAACTGCTAATTCATATTCAATCCATCTAGCATATTAAGGTTAGTTTCCATTTTTGTTTATTTGCTAAGTAATTTGCTTTGAGTTGTTTGCTATCCCTTATAATCCCTTAAAATCTATCTTTTGTAGTTAATAAATTTATTTTATGTTTTAATCTAAACCAGTGAGATTGGAGTGAAGTGCGTGGGAATCTTAGCTCAGAGAGGCTGTGGCATATTCCTCTCCACATTGAGGGGAAGGGACGAATTCTATGAGCTTATGCTGCACAGCTGCCTGTGTAGATCTAAACGGCATAATTTTGGGCTTATGCTTCAGAAGGGGTGCATTCCTGGGGAGCTGAGAGTTACCTTGGCTTTAGTCTTTCCTGCAGTGGCTGATCAGAGAGCCTGCATGTAATTGCAGCTGGGTGTGTCCCTAACTGTGTGTATGCTGGAGGAAGTGTAAGACCGGGAGCTTGTCTACAGCTTGTCACAGCAGCACAGTGTGAGAGGGAGCCCAGGCTAGTGGGTCAGAGGACTCAGTGGCACCCCAGTTCCAAGTGGCACCCTGGGAGGAACCCATCACACAAGACCCTGTAAAATCATTTTGGAAACATTTTTTAAGGGCCTACTATTAAATTTTGCTATTGTATTAATAACCACAAGCATGTAATAAAATATTCGTGGTTACCTGAACATATTAGTGAGGGAATCTTGTTTGAGACAATCCTTTGATTCTGTTTTCTGATGCATTTACCAGAACCAACTGTATTGCAGACAGTCTAACTGAGATTTGGCAGCACACTGTACAGAAAAAGGGAAGTTTGAGAGCAGGCAGAGGCTCTCCGGCCCCAGGCCAATGGCTCTTACTTAGTATGTCTCACAGGTGACTCACTCAGTCTTCCTGCAAAGATACTGCCAACATTGCTGCCTCAGCATCGCCACTAGCTGATCCATGGAGTTATACTGTCATCATTTCCAAAAGAAGCCACTTGTGTGCTGTTAAGGACTGCAGTAAAGTACCACATTGACAGCAGTGATTCAGAGAAAATGGAAGAACCATTCTGGAATGCTTACATACTGTATGTCTAGTGTCTAACTCCCAGCAAAAGGCAGAGAAGAACTGCCCAAATTCAAGAGAAGGGTAGTAGAGGCCCAAAAGAAAGAAAACTTTCTTTTGGGAAATGGGTGGGGAGGTGAGGAAAATGTATCCTTTCTGCACAGCCTGACTGATGGCCCAGGAGTAAGTTGGATAGCAGCAACAATACTGACAATGGGATCTGAATAAAAGACAAACACTTGCTAACCAAAGCAACTCAGCAAAGAAATAAAATCTTAGATAAATCACTGTTTAAAAGTTGACTACTATGACAACAAAAGTAAAGAAACTCAGAACTGATAAGAATGTACAGAATCCCTTGAAAAAAGCGACAGAGTCCTGTGGCACCTTATAGACTAACAAAAGTATTGGAGCATAAGCTTTTGTGGGTGAATACCCACTTCGTCAGACATCTGACGAAGTGGGTATTCACCCATGAAAGCTTATGCTCCAATACTTCTGTTAGTCTATAAGGTGTCACAGGATTCTTGGTTGCTTTTTACAGATCCAGACTAACACGACTACCCCTCTGATACAGAATCCCTTGGTTATTTCTAGTGATTATATTTTCCTTAAATATCTAGATATGCATGGCTAAATTCATCCTTGGTTTAAGCAAATGTAACTCACTTATCTATAATTTGGTCCATAATATGTAAATTTTGTTGCCAAAAAGTTTGCTCCTAGTCTATTAGCAGGAATCAAGAGAAAATTGATTTTCTGATTTGCATATTGGGTTGGTTATTTCTTATTTTTCAATGATCATCTAATACCTGAAGTACAATAATCCCTTTATATTATTGTTTATGGTAATGTTATAATTGTTTTTAAAATCAAATATAAGGCACAGATACAGGACAATGTTCATCTCCAAACTCTTCACTTTTTTCTAATAATCATTAGGAAAATCCTAAATTATCCTTTACATGCATTACAATCCTTAATTACACAAATTAGAGACCGGCACAAACACTCCCAAATCCTGGAAAAGACTCAGGATCCCAAAATTTGCTATTACAAATAAATGTGTGCTTCAAACATCTATTAAAATAAAAGCAAGCAACAATCAGGTAGCTTGGAACAATAATAGCTTTGGAGTAAAATTTGGGGATAATTCAACTCCCAGTGACTTCTCTGGGAATGTTTTCACTGCCTTCAAAGATTGCCATGTATCACATTTGCAAGCTGAATCTGCCCTTTATGGCTAGGTGGGTGTATGTTACCCTCAACTGTCCGTTAGTAAGTGGCATCTTCAAGTAACTCAAGAACTTAGTCATTTTTTGATGCAGATCAGGGATTCCTATAAATTAATGCTAAATTGTCAGAATCTTCTGGATAGTCTGTGAGCAGTCTGAATAGTCTTGAAAAATCAGAGCTGTCACAAATCTTAGGCTGTTATATTTTAATTTCCTTTTCCCTATATCTTTCTAGCATCATGAACTTTGGGGGGTACATGAAAAGCCTTTCTAAATACTAACAGCCTGTATTGAAGCAGGTGTGTGATAAAAGTGGTACTTTTAAACTTACAGAGATATCTAGTTAGAATGTGGCTACATAACAAAACCAGGTTGAAGGGACATAAAAAAAAAAGCCCAAGAATTTAAAACTTTGCTCATATATATTCTTCAAGTGGTGTTTAATACTGCTTCTTTTGTTTGTTTTGACAATGGATCTTATCTTTTGGTAAGGGCTGTGTTCAGAACTATTATTACCCTATAAAAAGCCTCATAGTCTTTCTTTCCACTTGTTCAGCACACCAGAGTGGCATAGCAAATTTAATCGAAGAACGCAGCTCCAGGGAGAGCCTTTTGAGACTCTCCCCTTTTCCATAATACTGTTATCTCCCTTTCCTTGTGTTGGAGATGCATAAAAATCACAAAAAAGTCATTCTGAGTATATTCTTCCTGATAATTATTGTCAGACTCTGAGATAAGTACCCTACGTGATGTAATGTGTGTTAGAACTGGCTCTCTGAATGCAAATCCTGCAACACTTATAGGCCCAAACAATGGTAGCCTGAAACACTAGGGCCTGGTATTTTGCCACAGACAAGAGAGAGCTTTGATTTTTTGTGTTTTGATAAGGCACAATCTGGGTGCCTTTATCTCAGCTGTTATATTTAAAGATGACATTCTAGCCTTGCAGCCTTGCTTATTGTTTTGACCCTGATTATCTCCAAATGTTGTTGTTTAGTCAAACTCACCAGCTTAATGAAAGGCCTGCTCCCAATTTAAGAATTATTTAAATGCAGAGTATCCTATACACTATGGTTTCGAAAAGAACTAGGTGGTTAATCAAAAGTTAATTGTATAATTCTCATGCAGATTAGGGCCTCTTGCAAATGAATCCCAGTTTGTGATTATTAAAAAAAGGGAAAGTGCTAGAGTAATGCACTAGGGTCTTCAGTCTGGTAAACAATCAGCTAAGGTTTAATTTGTGGTAAACAAAGTGATGATACACTAGGGGTCTCCAAAGGAGACAAAAAGGTGAAAATAAATTAAAAAACAACATACAGATATGATCTTTTTGTTTTTAGGCATCTTTCAAAAACATAAGCTAAATGAATAAAAATAATCCATTATTATTTACATGCAGCATCCCAGCAATATGGAAATAATAGCCATCCTATAATTATACCCCAACCCTAGGACAGGGATCTTGATCACTGAATTTTGCCACCATCTCTGATAAACACCTACGCCGGTGCTCACTTGTAATAAAGGCTAAAATGAACAGTTTGATTAATGCACAAACTGTTTTTCTATAGGGCAACAAACAGCTTTGGCTGCATTAAGGAGCAGTGATATGCTATGCCTATACGTTTTAAACATACCAGTGAGCACAAAGAGAAGAAACATTTGGGTCTCTTTTCTGCAACAAAATTAATCAGCTAGAAAAGGAAATGCTAAGGCTGATTTTTATATCATCTTTACCAAAGTGATGAGACTCGTGCCAACCAAATGATTTTCCAATAGTTAACGCTATTCATCATCAAAAGTAAAAACAAGTATAGATGTTCTGGGAGCTCAGACATGTTTTAGAAAACTCCTACTTTGGTGCTTTTATTAAACTTAATAGCAACAACAAACAGTAAGCTGTCAGCCTCTTAGAAACCACAGTGATAGTGTTATGTATGTATTCTGTGGTAACAATGTGTTTGGCCCTGTACAGAACAGGAAACAGAGATACTCCCTGACCAAACAAAGATTACAGTCTAAACCAGGCCTGCACAACATGCAGCCCACGGGCCGCATGCAGCCCGCAGAGGCTCACTGTGCGGCCTGCGGCGGGATTCAAAAGGCTCTGAGCTGCCCGCAGCGGCGGGGAGCGCAGAGCTCTTTAAATCTCAGCCACGGCAGGGATTCAAAAGGCTGAGCTGCCCGCAGTGGCAGGGAGCCCAGAGCTCTTTATATCCCAGCTGCAGCCGGGATTCAAAAGGCTCTGGGCTGCCCACAGCGGTGGGGAGCCCAGAGCCATTTAAATCTCAGCCGCAGCTGGGATTCATAGGGCTCTAGTCTGCCCTCAGCGGTGGGGAGCCCAGAGCCATTTAAATCTCAGCCGTGGCCAGGATTCAAAAGGCTCTGCGCTGCCCGCAGCAGTGGGCAGCTGAGAGCCCTTTAAATCTCAGCCGCGGCCAGGATTCAAAAGGCTCTGGGCTGCCTGCAGCAGCGGGGAATCCAGAGCCCTTTAAGTCCCAGCTGCACCCGCGATTCAAAAGGCTCTGAGCTGCAGGCAGCCGCAAGCTCAGAGCTCTTTAAATCTCAGCCAGGATTCAAAGGGCTCTGGGCTGCCCGCAGCCGCAGAGAGCCCAGAGCCCTTTAAATCTCAGCTGCCAGGGCCGGCTTTAGGCCAATTCAACCAATTCCCCTGAATCAGCCCGCCCCTAAGAGGGCCGCATGCCCAAGCCCCAGTACGGCTCCCAGGCCGCATGCCCAAGCCCTGTGGCTCCCAGGCCCTTGAAATTGCCACCAGAGCACCACTGCTGGAGCCCTGGGGTAGGGCTGTGGGGCTCTGGGGGCTATTTAAAAAGTCCGGGGTTCCCGTCGCTTCTACTGCCCCAGCCCTTTAAATAGCCACCAGAGCCCCACCACTTCCCCAGGGTTCCCGTGGCTATTTAAAGGGCTGGAGCGGTAGAAGAAGGGGAGCCCTAGGCCCTTTAAATACCCCCAGAGCCCTGGGGTAGTGGGAGGCTCTGGGGGCTATTTAAAGGGCTGGGGCTCCAGCTGCCTCTGCCGCCCCCATCCTTAGATAGTCGCTGAAGCCACACCGCTTCCCCAGCGCTCCCTCGGCTATTTACAGGGCTGGGGCAGTAGAAGCAGTGGAGCCGCGGGCTCTTTAAATAGCTCCCAGAGCCCTGGGGTAGCGGGGGTGGGGGTCTCCAGATGCCTTTGCTGCCCTGGTCCTTTAAATAGCCCCTGGAGCCCCACCATTTCCCCAGGGCTCCTGCAGCTATTTACAGGGCTGGGGCAGTGGAAGCAGGGGAGCCCCAGGCCCTTTAAATAGCTCCTGAGCCACGGGCTGCTACTGCTACCCTGGTGGAGGAGGCAGGAGGAGGGGGCACTCACCATACAGGATGGGCTGTACCCCTTGTACCTGCACCAGTTGCCCGCAGCCAATCCCTGCCACACCTCCTGCCCTGCCTGCACCAGTTCCTGTCTGCAGCCAGCCCTGCACCCGCTGCCCACAGCCAGCCTGTCTCCAGCCAGCCCCTGACCCCTTGCCTTGCCTTCAGCCCCGCACCAACCCATCCCCAGCCAGCCCTGCATCCTCTTCCCTGTCTCCAGCCAACCCCTGCCGCACCCCCCTGCCTGAATCCAGCCAGTCCTGCACTCCTTTGTCTCCGGCCCTGCCAACCCATGCCGCACCCCCCTTGTGGTCCTGCCTGAAGCCAGCCAGCCCATCCCACACGCCGTCTCCAGCCTGCCCCACACCCCTTGCCCAGCCTGCAGCCAGACCCTACCTCCAGCCACCTCCACCCACCTCCAGCCAGCCCCATGTCCACTGGTGCCCTGTAGTTCCCAGGGAAGTAACCCTGCACACCTGCTTCAATGAGGTGGGCAGGGAGCAGCTGGGACCCACACGTGCACTCTAGCGCACACTCAGGGAGTGGCGGAGCTCATTTCTAGTTCAGACACATCTTTTTAAAAAAGAACTTTAGGTAGGGTTAACATACATCTGTACTTTACCGGACATGTCAGGCTTTTTGGATCTTAAATCGCCATCCAGGAGGAAGATACGGATGTATGGTAACCCTATTGGTACAAAAAATACATACTGTGGCTGAACTTTTTATAGGGAACCGGTTGCTAAGAAATGAAAGGCTTTTTTTTACATTTTTTTTCTTTCAGTCATCCCTGCCGGGGCCCCACCGAAAATGTTCGAATTGGGCCCCGCACTTCCTAAAGCCAGCCCTGCCAGCTGAGGACGGGATTCAAAGGCTCTGGGCTCCCCACAGCCGTGGGGAGCCCAGAGCCCTTTAAATCTCAGCCATGGCCAGGATTAAAAGGGCTCAGGGCTCCCTACAGAGATTCCCAGCCGCGGCTGAGATTTAAAGGGATCAGGGCTCCCCGCCACCACCATGGGCAGCCCAGAGCCCTTTGAATCCCAGCGGCGGCTCCAGCGGATGCGCTGGGGCTGGGATTTAAAGGGCTCAGGCTCCCCTCAGCAGCAGGAGCTCTAGGCCCTTTAAATCCCTGCCCCAGCCCCAAAAAGCTCCTGGTTCCAGCAGCCATCGGAGCCCTGGGCCCTTTAATTTGACCCTGAGGGCTCTCAGCCAGCTCTTCAGCTGGGAGCCCCTGGTTGATTTAAAATCAAGTGTCACCTCCCCACCCTCAACCTTCCTTTTTGGCCCACAGCTGTTTTGGTGGGGCGGCACTGGGAAAGGAGGGTTTCTGCAGGGCTGGGCAGTGCTGGCGCAGAGTGTTTCCGCTGGGCCGGGGGTGAGGGGGGGTGTTTCTGCAGGGCCGGGGGATTTCGGCCCTCAGCTGTTTTCTTTGGAGTAATGTGGCCCTCGCCGCTTTACGAGTTGTGCAGGCCTGGTCTAAACTCTAAATCCCACACTGACAATCAGGCAGGCTGACCCCTGCATCCACACAGATCCCCAGTGAAGTCCGCAGGGTTCTGTTCCAGCGCAGAAATCTCCCTGCAAGGTTCATTGCAGGATTGGGACCTAAAAGACAGCGATATTCCCAGTACTAAGCATCTAAAAATGAGGCAGCCCTCCTCCCCAAGACTGAATTTTTTTTTTTTAAATCTCATTATTTTAAAGCCATTTGGGGTTCTTTTTATTTGCTTGGGGGCACATGAAACACTATTTTAAGTTTTTCCATGAAACCATGTGAGCTAGAAAATGAAAGCTAAGAGTCTCAGATAAATCACATACCTCCAGAAGGTGAGGCTTTCAGATAACACCAGTTACCACAGGTGCTGCTAGCACCCTGGCTTGAAATAACAACAAAAGCTCAAATACATGGTTTCTGCCTTCAGCACTGAAAACATATGAAAACTGTTCCACCACCAGTTACTGTTAGAGTTGGTCACACTGAGTCACATCAAAGATAAGCATGGGAATCCAGAAGAGGGAGTAAAAGAGAGTTTCTATATTACTAGTAGTATAGATATACCTCTTGTAGGCATCATGGAAGAAGTGGATTTTTAGGAAGGATATGAATAAGGAGAGGATGGTGGCATGGTGAACCAAGACAGGAGAGTATTCATGGCCTGATCCAGTTCCCTTGTAAAGCCATGTCAGGACATCCATTGATTTCAGTAAGTTTCAATCAGTGCAGGAAATGTACTATGGAAAAAAGTGCAGAGATGGAGTTGGAGAAGAGAGCAAACAAATTGTCAACACTATCATTCTATTTCCAGCCACATTCTATGGCTGGAAATTAGGAATATCCTTTCCCTGAAAATGTAGAACCCCATGTATTTTTGGAGGCTCAGAAATTAAATTAGGGTAATATTCTGCAGTGCTTCAGAGATCAATAAGAAATCATCACATTCTTTACTTTTATTTCTAAAAGACAGTACTTGTTTAAGAGAAAGAAGCCTCTGGAAATATTCAAGCTCTTGTATCTGTCTTACTTCCTTCATTTAGATGCTTGAGATGATATTAATTAGCAATTAGAGACACACATGTTTACTTGCTAGTAAACAGCAATGTTATGGAAAAAATCACTTAAGTATTATGAAATTTGAATTTGAAGATTTCAAGGGGCTTTTACTTATTATTTCCGCAATGAATTTTTTCTTAAAAGGAAAGTAGTAAATGAAAGTTGCAGCACAAGTATAAACCCAGGAACTGTGCAGCACCTACTGAATTAACTGACATTAAAAACCAAATGTGCTCAGTACAGCATAAGGGAAAAAACTTTCAGAGAGCTGAAGTCTAACTATAAACATTGTATTTTCCAAGCCCTAGTAACCCGTGCTCATAGATAAATTGTATGTTCACATCAAATGAACTAAAAATAGGTATATCTGTAGTAGAAATCTTCACACATGAATCTCCTTCATGGAAACTATTCCACAGTGTGCATTAGCAGCCACGTAATGCAAGTAATTTGCTACCATTTGATTCTGTTTTGCCACAGGTTACTAGGGACTGAAGCAAACAACAGGCCCAGTAAAAAGCAGAAAACATTGAATGCCTTGTGGCAAGAGGGACTATATTATACCCCCTACACAGGTGGGCAAGCAATGAGGAGTAGCCTAAGGTAGTGCAGCGTGTCAGCAAGAGAAAGCAACGGCTGTAGGATACTTGCAGGCCAGAGAATTAATCTGAAATGACTGCTGGGTGTCAGATCAAGTAGAGTAGCAAAATAAAGACAGATGGCAATGCATCTTTGTTGCACCCATTGCAGGCTTCTCAACCAACACGGAAGCTTCTGAGTTGCCAGCTATGCTCACTCAAGGAAGTTTCTCAGATTCACTTCGCAGCAACTCACTATGACATGCCATCTAGTGACCTACCACAGAATTGCAACCTATATATTAACAGTGCTTATGTTAGATCAAACAAAATACCTAACCCAGAAATGTAAAGCTTCAGCTTTTGATACACGGATTAGTAATATACAAGCCACTTTTATAAACTGCTTGCATTGCTTCTGTAAAGCAGCTGCTGCTGAGTGTAGAGTTGACTATTAACTATACATTTTAACAAGAGCTATGGCCTTGAAACAGTGTTGTACAAGGTGCAGCTAAAGATCTCCATAGTTTTAACTGGTAGCACTTTCACACATATGCAATCAGACCATCCCAGCAATCTAATAAATCTTACATTACAGAATAACCTTGGAAATTAAATTGTTCAGTAATATGCATTTTCCAATCAAAACATAGGGGACACTTTAAAAATTTACTGTATATAAATAAAATATTTTCTTTCTGATGTTTTTTTCCCAGCCCTTACAGACACCACATTCCAGTATTGACATTAAACTTCAATATTGATATAGGAATGGCAACACAGAACTCAGAAAAGACGGTTACTCACCTTTGTAACTGTTGTTCTTCTAGATGTGTTGCTCATATCCATTCCAGTTAGGTGTGTGCGCACCGCGTGCACGTTCGTCGGAGAAACTTTTACCCTAGCAACACTTGGCGGGTTGGCTGGGCGACCCCTGGAGTGGCGCCGCTATGGCGCCGAATATATACCCCAGCCGACCCAGCCACCCTTCAGTTCCTTCTTGCCAGCTACTCCGACAGTGGGGAAGGAGGGTGGGATTGGAATGGATATGAGCAACACATCTCGAAGAACAACAGTTACAAAGGTGAGTAACCGTCTTTTCTTCTTCGAGTGATTGCTCATATGCATTCCAGTTAGGTGATTCCCAAGCCTTACCTAGGCGGAGGGGTCGGAGTGAGATGTGGCAGTATGCAGAACCGCTGCACCAAAGGCTGCATCATCTCTAGATTGCTGGACCAGCGCGTAGTGCGAGGTGAAGGTGTGGACCGATGACCAGGTCGGTGCATGGCATATCTCCTGGATAGGCACATGCGCCAGGAAGGCGGCTGATGATGCCTGAGCTCTAGTAGAGTGCGCTGTGAGGTGGCCCGAAGGGACATGAGCTAGGTCATAGGATGCATGCAGTCACCCAGGAAGAGATCCTCTGGGAGGAGACTGGCAGGCCATTCATCTGTTCCGCGACCGCCACAAACAGTTGAGGAGATTTTCGGAATGGCTTTGTTCACTCAATGTAGAAGGCGAGTGCCCTGCGCACATCTAAGGAGTGTAGCTGCTGCTCCCACCGAGAAGAGTGGGGCTTTGGAAAGAAGACCGGGAGGAAGATGTCCTGGTTGGTATGGAAGGCAGACACAACCTTAGGGAGGAACGCCGGATGAGGGCGCAGCTGTACCTTGTCTTTATGGAAAACAGTGTAGGGCGAGTCCACCATGAGTGCTCTCAGCTCGGAGACCCGCCTGGCCGATGTAATGGCCACCAGGAAGACTGTTTTCCATGATAGGTACAGGAGCGAGCAAGTCGCTAGTGGCTCAAATGGTGGGAGCATGAGCCTGGTTAGGACCAAATTAAGATCCCAGGAAGTGGCAGGGCGACGTACGGGTGGATAGAGACGCTCTAAGCCCTTAATGAACCGAGAGACTAAGGGGTGGGAGAATATGGAGTGGTCACCCTCACCTGGCTGGAAAGTGGATATAGCCGCTAAGTGCACCTTCAGAGAGGATGTCGCCAGGCCCTGCTGCTTAAGGTACCAGAGGTAGTCTAGGACCATGGGGATCGAGGCCTCCGAAGGAGTAACGCCCTGAGTTGCACACCAGCAAGAGAAGCGTTTCCACTTTGCCAAGTACGTGAAGCGGGTGGATGGCTTCCTGCTGCTGAGGAGAACATGCTGAACCGGAGCGGAACAGCTCAACTCCGCCGTGTTCAGCCATGCAGGAGCCACGCCGTGAGGTGGAGGGCTCGCAGGTCTAGGTGACGAAGCCTGCTGTGGTCTTGTGTGATCAGGTCTGGGAGGAGAGGGAGGGGCACTGGGGTGTCCACGGACAGATCTAGCAGTGTGGTGAACCAGTGCTGTCTGGGCCACGCAGGTGCAATCAGGATCAGATGCGCTTTGTCCCTGCGGAGCTTCAACAGGACCTTGTGCACTAGGGGAAAGAGAGGGAAGGCATACAACAGGTGGTGCCTCCACAACAGGAGGAATGTGTCTATGATCGACCCCAGAGAGAGACCCTGAATGGAGAAAAACTCCTGGCACTTCCTGTTCGAGCAGGAGGCGAACAGGTCTATGCAGGGAAATCCCCACCTCCGGAAGAGTGAATGACGTCCGGTCTTATTGACCACTCGTGACATAGAAAGGACCAGCTGAGCTGATCCGCCAGCGCGTTCCGGACCCCAGGAAGAAAGGATGCCACTAGATCTATCGACTGGGCTATTCAGAAGTCCCAGAGTCGAATGGCCTCCTGACACAGGGGAGAAGAGCGGGTCCCTCCTTGTTTGTTGATATAGTACATGGCCGTTGTGTTGTCCGTGAACACCGAAACACAACAGCCGTGTAGATGTTGTTGGAACGCCTGGCAGGCAAGGCGGACTGCCCTCAACTCCCGGACATTTATATGGAGTGTCAGCTCCTGGGACGACCAAAGGCCCTGGGTACGCAGGTGACCTAGGTGGGCCCCCCAACCGAGGGATGACGCATCCGTCGTTAAGGTCATCGACGGCGGCTGTGGATGGAACGGCATCCCTGCACATACCAGGATGGAGTTAGCCATCAATCGAGGGAGCGGAGGGGGTTGGGGGGAACTGTCACCAGGACATCTATAGGGTCTCTGCCCGGGCGGAAGACCGAATGGAGCCACGTTTGGAAAGGTCTCATGTGGAGTCTGGCATACTTTCTCACATAAGTACATGCGGCCATATGCCCCAGGAGTCCGAGACAGGTGCGAGCTGAGGTGATTGGGGAGGCCTGTAAGCTTCATATGATTGATAGGATCGCTTGGAAGCGGGGCTGAGGCAAGTAGGCCCTGGCTTGAGTGGAGTCCAGCGTTGCCCCTATGAAGTCCAGCCTCTGCGTGGGGACCAGGGTGGATTTCTCGGTGTTGAGGAGTAGGCCCAACCAGGAGAATAGGTCCGTAACTATATTGACATACTGCCGTACCTGAGACGGAGAGAACCCCCTGAGGAGCCAGTCGTCCAGATACGGGAACACATGTATCTGTTGCCGGCGGAGGTGGGCGGCAACGACGGCCATGCACTTCGTGAACACCCTCGGGGCCGTGGAGAGGCCGAAGGGGAGGACTGTGAATTGGAAGTGCTGGTGCTTGGCCATAAAGCGAAGGTACTTCCTGTGCGGTGGAAAGATGGCAACGTGGAAGTACACGTCCTTCATGTGGAGGGCGGCATACCAGTCTCCAGGATCCAGGGATGGGATAATCTTTCCCAGGGAGACCATGCGGAACTTCAACTTGAGCATCCATTTGTTGAGTCCGCGCAGGTCTAGGATAGGTCTGAGGCCTCCCTTGGACTTGGGAATCAGAAAATATTGGGAGTAAAACCCCCTTCCTCTCTCGTCTAAAGCTACCTCCTCTATAGCTCCTGCAGCGAGGAGAGATTGGACCTCCTGTACGAGGGCTTGCTCGTGAGAGGGGTCCCTGAAGAGAGACCAGGAAGGGGGGCGGGAGGGTGGTGATGAAGCAAATTGGAGGTGATATCCTTGCTTCACTGTGCACAGAACCCAAAGGTCTGATGTCAATTGGGACCACGCCGGGAGGAAGTGGGAGAGGCAGTTGGAGAAGGGAGGGAGAGGATCTTGTCCTGTGGCTGGTACGCCATCCCCGGGCGCACCTTCAAAAGCTGGACTTGGGGCCCAGTGGTGCCTTAGAGGGCCCATGGTTTTGGCCCCCTTAGGAACCGGACTGGCGTCTGCGGTGCCCCCGCCCGCACCTTCTACTGAGGTCCTGCCTCTGGCGAGGTGGAAAATATGGGCGGTGTGTTTGGGGCCTGAAGGGTCTACGCTGGGTTATGGGGGTATGCATCCCCAGCGAGCGCATGATGACTCTGTTATCCTTCAGGCTCTGCAGCCTGGGATCAGTCTTCTCTGAGAAAAGACGGTTACTCACCTTTGTAACTGTTGTTCTTCGAGATGTGTTGCTCACATCCATTCCAGTTAGGTGTGCGCGCCGCGCGTGCACGTTCGTCGGAAACTTTTTACCCTAGCAACTCCAGTGGGCCGGCAGGTCGCCCCCTGGAGTGGCGCCGCCATGGCGCCCAATATATATCCCTGCCGGCCCGCCCGCTCCTCAGTTCCTTCTTGCCGGCGACTCCGACAGTGGGGAAGGAGGGCGGGTGTGGAATGGATGTGAGCAACACATCTCGAAGAACAACAGTTACAAAGGTGAGTAACCGTCTTTTCTTCTTCGAGTGATTGCTCACATCCATTCCAGTTAGGTGACTCCCAAGCCATACCTAGGCGGTGGGGTCGGAGTGAGAAGTCGCGGCATGGAGCACTGCAGTTCCGAAGGCCGCATCCTCTCTCGACTGCTGGACCAGGGCGTAGTGGGAAGCAAAGGTGTGGACCGATGACCAGGTCGCTGCCCGACAGATTTCCTGGATGGGCACACGGGCCAGGAAAGCCAGCGACGACGCCTGCGCCCTGGTAGAATGCGCAGTCACACGGCCCGTAGGGACATGGGCCAAGTCATAACAGGTCCTGATACAGGACGTAACCCACGAGGATAACCTCTGGGAGGAGATAGGAAGCCCTTTCATACGGTCCGCTACCGCCACGAAAAGCTGGGGGGATTTGCAGAAGGGTTTGGTCCTCTCTATGTAGAACGCGAGAGCTCTACGGACATCCAGCGAGTGGAGCTGCTGCTCCCTGCCTGAGGAGTGAGGTTTTGGGAAAAAAACCGGGAGGAAAATCTCTTGGTTGACGTGGAAGGCTGAGACCACCTTGGGTAGAAAGGCAGGGTGTGGTCTAAGCTGCACCTTGTCTTTGTGGAAGACCGTGTATGGGGGGTCCACCACAAGGGCTCGGAGTTCCGACACCCGTCTAGCTGAGGTGATAGCTACTAGAAAGGCAGCCTTCCAAGAGAGGTAAAGCAGGGAGCAAGTAGCTAACGGCTCAAAGGGGGGCCCCATGAGCCGGGACAACACCAGGTTAAGATCCCAGGTTGGAGCAGGGGGACGGACGTTAGGGAATAACCGTTCCAGCCCCTTAAGGAATCTCGACACCGTCGGGTGAGAAAAAACGGAGCGACCGTCCGCACCCGGGTGAAAGGTGGAGATAGCTGCCAGATGGACTCGCAACGACGATAAAGCCAGACCATGTTCTTTGAGGGACCAAACATAATCTAAGATTTCGGATACCGAAACTTCCATAGGGCGGAGATTTCTCTCTACGCACCAACAGGAGAAGCGTTTCCATTTTGCCGAATATGTGGCTCTTGTGGATGGTTTCCTGCTGCTCAAGAGCACCTCTCTCACAGGCGTGGAGCAGCGCAGCTCGGAACCAGTTAGCCACGCAGGAGCCACGCCGCTAGGTGCAGCGACTGCAGGTCTGGGTGACAGAGGGACCCGTGGTCCTGGGTAATCAGGTCCGGATGAAGGGGCAGGGGAACTGGGTCGGCTACGGCCAAGTCTAGCAGCATGGTGTACCAGTGCTGTCTGGGCCATGCCGGGGCCACCATGATAACACGAGCCCTGTCTCTGCGCACCTTCAGGAGGACCTTGTGAACCAGAGGGAACGGAGGAAACGCATAGTACAGGTGGGTCGACCACTGGATGAGGAAGGCATCCGCTATCGACCCCGGCTCCCTGCCCTGAAGGGAGCAGAACGCTTGGCACTTCCTGTTCCCCTTGGACGCAAAGAGGTCCACCCGGGGATAACCCCACCTCCGGAAAATGGAGAGAGCGACGTCCGGTCGAAGGGACCACTCGTGTGACAGGAAGGATCTGCTCAATCGATCCGCCAGCGTGTTCCGTACTCCGGGAAGGAAGGAAGCCTTGAGGTGAATGGAGTGGGCTACGCAAAAGTCCCAGAGTCGTATCGCCTCGAGGCACAGGGAGGAGGACCTGGTGCCGCCCTGCTTGTTGATATAATACATGGTCGTCGTGTTGTCCGTGAACACGGCTACACAACGACCCTGAAGCTGATGACAAAACGTTTGGCAAGCAAGGCGGACCGCTCTCAACTCCCTCATGTTGATATGTAGCCCCACCTCCTCCTGGGACCATAGGCCCTGCGTCCGCAGGGTCCCTAGGTGGGCCCCCCAGCCTAGATCTGAGGCATCCGTTGTCAGGGATACCGAGGGCTGAGACGGGTGAAAGGGAAGACCCGCACACAATACGGACTGGTCCCCCCACCAGCCGAGGGAATCTAAGACCTTCTGGGGGACTGTGATTAACATGTCTAGCGGTTGCCTTGGTCTGTAATGACTGATAAGCCACAGCTGGAGAGGCCTCATGCGGAGCCGAGCGTAGTCGGTCACAAAGGTGCACGCCGCCATGTGGCCTAACAGGGTTAGACATGTCCTCACTGACGTCAACGGGGCTGACCGCAAGCGTTGAACGATCGCCGCCATGGTCTGGAACCGCTGCCGAGGCAGCGAGGCCCTGCCCACAGTGGCGTCCAGGACGGCCCCGATAAATTCCACCTTCTGAGTGGGCCTCAGGGTGGACTTGTCTGTGTTTATCAAGAGGCCCAGACTCGCAAACATGCCGGTGATCACGCGGACATGGCTGTACACCTGCTGTTCCGACGTGCCCCGAATCAACCAGTCGTCCAGATAAGGGAACACGTGGACACGGTTGCGCCGAAGATGCGCCACGACAACTGCCATGCATTTTGTAAACACCCTCGGGGCCGTGGACAGGCCAAACGGGAGGACCGCAAATTGATAATGACGAGCCCCCACAACGAAGCGGAGGAAGCGTCTGTGGCGTGGCCAAATGGCAACGTGGAAATACGCGTCCTGCATGTCGAGGGCGGCGTACCAGTCTCCCGGATCCAGGGATGGAATGATGGTCCCCAGGGATACCATGCGGAACTTCAACTTCACGAGGTATTTGTTGAGTTCTCGCAGGTCGAGGATAGGCCTGAGGCCCCCCTTGGCCTTGGGGATCAGAAAATAGCGGGAATAAAACCCCTTGCCTTTCTCGTTTTCGGGAACCGCCTCTATAGCTCCTTTGCTGAGGAGCGTCTGCACCTCCTGCCGAAGGAATTGCTCGTGAGAGGGGTCCCTGAAGAGGGACGAGGAAGGAGGGCGGGAAGGAGGGAACGAAACAAACTGCAGGCGGTACCCCGTCTGCACCACGCTCAAGACCCAGCGGTCCGATGTTATTTGGGACCACGCCGGGAGGAAAAACGAAAGGCGGTTGGAAAACGGAGGGGAAGGATCCGTAGGGGAAACTGTTACTGCGCCCTCGAGCGCACCTTCAAAATGAAGGCTTAGGACCAGGCGGGGGTTTTGAGGAGCCTTGGTTCTGCCCCCCTTGGTTCCCCGACTGCCTGCGCCTCCCGTTCCTGCCGCGGCGCCAGTAAGGGTCCTGCCGCTGGCGGAACTGGGAAAACGGCCGACGGTGCTGCTGTTGTTGCGGCCTAAAGGGTCTACGCTGTGTCACGGGGGTGTGCATCCCGAGGGACCGCGCAATGACCCGGTTGTCCTTTAAACTCTTAAGTCTGGGGTCTGTCTTATCGGAAAACAGGCCCTGGCCTTCGAAAGGAAGGTCCTGTATCGTGTGCTGGAGCTCTGGCGGAAGGCCGGAAACCTGCAGCCAGGAGATGCGACGCATCGTAACTCCTGACGCGAGGGTACGGGCAGCCGAGTCCGCAGCGTCCAAGGAGGCTTGCAAGGCCGTGCGCGCGACCTTCTTGCCTTCGTCCAAGATGGCCGTGAACTCTTGGCGAGCATCCTGTGGCAGCAGCTCCTTAAATTTGTCCACTGCCACCCAGGAGTTAAAGGCGTATCTGCTCAGCAGGGCCTGTTGGTTAGAGACCCTGAGCTGCAGCGCCCCAGCCGAATACACCTTACGGCCAAGGAGGTCCATCCGCCTGGCTTCTCTGGATTTGGGGGCCGGAGCCTCCTGGCCGTGACGCTCCCTATCGTTCACCGATTGCACTACCAGTGAACCGGGAGTCGGGTGAACATGTAAATATTCGTACCCCTTAGAAGGGGCCATGTACTTCCTCTCGACTCCTTTCGCTGTCGGAGGGATGGAGGCCGGGGACTGCCAGATAGTATTGGCATTGGCCTGAATGGTCCGTATAAACGGCAGGGCGACCCTGGTGGGAGCATCGGAAGAGAGGATGGTGACAATTGGGTCCTCTATCTCCGAGACCTCCTCTGCCTGCAGACTCAGGTTTTGAGCCAATCGCCTGAGGAGGTCCTGGTGCGCCCTGAGATCCAGCGGGGGGGGACTGTTGGAGGAGGTACCCGCCACCGCCTCATCCGGGGAGGAGGATGATGAGACCCCAGGCACAATAGTGTCCAACTGAGGGTCTTCCTCAGCCCTCGCCTCTGTCTCCGGAGCCGCAGCGGAGTCCTGCTGTTTGGACCCTTCGTCCCCTTCCGGGGAGGGAGGGGGGCGAGACAAAGAGGCTTCAGGGGCCCTACGCTCCGCAGTCGCCGGCCTAGCAGGGAGCTGCTGGGGGCCCTGGGCCTGATGGTACGCCCAGGGTGTCCAGAATCCCCACTGTGGGGGGCCTTGGTCCTGCAGCGGCGGATCAGCAAACAGCGCCGCCTGCCGGTCGGTGCCCAGCGCATAGCCGCTGTCCGTCTGGGAGGACACGGACGGCTGCCTGGAGGGCCACGGCGGGGCCGACCCTGGATGGTACGGGTCTGCGCGGGCCGGCACGGAGGATCGTCTCGGTGCCGGGGACCGGTGCCGGGAGTCATAACGGTGCCGGGCGCTGCTTCGGGACCGGGATCTGTCACGGTGCCGGGCGCTGCTTCGGGACCGGGATCTGTCACGGTGCCGGGCGCTGCTTCGGGACCGGGATCTGTCACGGTGCCGGGCGCTGCTTCGGGACCGGGATCTGTCACGGTGCCGGGCGCCGCTTCGGTGCCGGGACCTACTACCAGCTCGGTGCCGGGAGATCGACCGGGACCGGGACCTGCCACCAGCTCGGTGCCGGGAGGTCGACCGGGACCTGCCACCAGCTCGGTGCCGGGAGGTCGACCGGTGCGGCGAGTAGCGTCGGGACCTGCTCCTGGAGTCGCGGTGCCGGTGTCGCGTGGAGCCTGACCGCGACCGTCTCGATGCCGACCGGTGCCGCGAGTGCGACCGGTACCGCTGAGGGGAGCGGTGCCGGGACTGCGAGCGGCGTCGGGATCTGGAGCGCCCAAGACGTCGGGGCCTGGATGGCGAACGACTGTCCGTGGGCGGTGCCGACATCATGGGCTTGCCTCTGGACGTGACCCGCACCGGAGGAACCGGGGGTGGCAGCCGAGTAGGCTCCGTCAGGGCAATAAGGTCCCGAGCCGAGGCGAAGGTCTCCGGTGTGGATGGGACCATTATCTCAACCCCAGATCTCATGGGGGAGCTCGGCGGCACCGGACTCAACAGACCCGCTGGGCCCGGAGTCAACGGTGCTGACGGTGCCGGCGGCGCCGCGGCCGATGTCGAGGCCGGGCGTTCAAGCCGGGTCTGCCTGGCCGGAGTATTAGACTTCGACGGCCTAGGCTCTGATTCCGGTGCCGGAGAAGGTCGGTGCCGAGGAGTCTTCTCGGTGCCAGAGCGATCCGGTGCCGAAACCACGGTCTGCGAAGTCGACGGGTCAAGTGCCGCCTCCATTAGGAGAGTTCGGAGCCTCTGATCCCTCTCCTTTTTTGTCCTCGGCTTAAAAGCCTTACAGATGCGGCACTTGTCAGATCTGTGCGATTCCCCGAGGCACTTCAGGCACGCTTCGTGGGGATCGCTGGTAGGCATGGGCTTCTTGCAGGCCGCACACTGCTTGAAGCCTGGCGAAACAGGCATGAGCCTGGCGCCCGGTGCCGGGAAGGGCTAAGCCCCCCGGCCAGGAACTACTTAACAGCTATTTACTAAACTATCTACTTAACAATACTAATTAACAACTATCTATAGAACTAGAGATAAGCGATAAACAAGCGATAGAAACTAGGAGAGCTAGGGACGTGGAGGACAGCTATGCCGCGCTCCACAGTTCCAACGACCGACACGGCGGTAAGAAGGAACTGAGGAGCGGGCGGGCCGGCAGGGATATATATTGGGCGCCATGGCGGCGCCACTCCAGGGGGCGACCTGCCGGCCCACTGGAGTTGCTAGGGTAAAAAGTTTCCGACGAACGTGCACGCACGGCGCGCACACCTAACTGGAATGGATGTGAGCAATCACTCGAAGAAGAACAAACCCTTGCCATCAAAGGGTAAGTCCTGGATGGTGTACTGCAGTTCCGGAGGTAGGTTAGAGACCTGGAGCCAGGAAATGCTCCTCATGGTAATCCCCGAGGCCAAGGTTCTGGCTGCTGAGTCGGCCGTGTCTAGGGAGGCCTGGAGAGAGGTCCTGGCCACTTTCTTACCCTCCTCCAGGAACGCGTTGAACTCCTGGCGTGAGTCCGGGGGTTGCAGCTCGGTGAACCTACCCACCTCCGCCCAAGTGTTGTAATTGTATCGGCTCAGTAGAGCCTGTTGGTTGGCCACACGGAGCTGTAGGGCCCCCGCTGAGTACACCTTACGACCCAGGAGATCCATCCATCTAGCCTCTTTGGACTTTGGGGCCGGTGCCTGCTGGCCATGTCGTTCCCTTTCATTGATCGACTGGACAACTAAGGAGGAGGGAGGAGGATGGACGTACAAGTACTCGTACCCCCGAGAGGGTACCATGTACTTTCTCTCAACTCCCTTTGCCGTTGGTGGAATGGAGGCTGGAGACTGCCAGAGGGTGTCGGCAGTGGCCTGGATGGTCTTAATGAATGGCAGCGAGACCCGGGTGGGGGCATCCGCAGTAAGGATGCTCACTATGGGGTCCTCGACTTCCGGGACCTCCTCCACTGGGAGATTGATGTTGAGGGCCACTCTACGCAGGAGGTCCTGACGGGCCCTGAGGTCTATTGGCGGGGGCCCTGATGATGAGGTCCCTGCCATAGCCTCATCCGGTGAGGAGGAGGATACCCCGGGAATGAGGGGGTCCTGGACGGCCTCCTGCTCCTGGGACGATTCCTGCTCCAGTTGCCCCGGGGAGTCCGGAGGATGTGTTACGTGCTCTTCCGACTCAACTGCGGGGGGGTGGGAAATAGTGGCCTCTGGTGCCCGATGTTCTGAGGCAGCAGAGCGGGTCTGGACCAGAGGAGCACCCTGGGCTTGGTGGTACGCCCAGGGTGTCCAGAAGGACCACTGCTGAGGTCCTATGTTCTGCGGCTGAGAGTCCTGGAAGACCCCCGCCGGTACCTCTGTATCCTGGTCCCGATCGTAATAGCTGTCCGCCTGGGAGGATGCGGACATGTGTCTGGACGGCCAAGGTGGAGCAGCAAAGCCTGGAGCCGAAGTCCCGACTGACCTCACACCCCTCGATCGTGGGGACCGGTGCCGGTACGCATAGCGGTACCGAGAGCGAGACCGGGACCTGCGACTGGCCCGGTGCCGGGAGGTCGACCGGGATCTCAAGTCTCTATGCCCTGATCTGCTCCAGGAGGTACGGTGCGTGGTACGGTGCCGGGAGCTGGAGCGGTACCACGAGTAGCGGGTTGGTGAGCGAGAGACTGACCGGTGCTGAGAATCCGACCGGTGCCGGGAGTCTGATCGGTGCCGTGGCGAGGACCGGTGCCGGGATCGGGAGCGATGTCGAGATTGGGAGCGACGTCTCGACTCAGAGCGGTGGCGGGACCGTGATCTTGATCGGTGCTGGTCCGTAGTGTCATAACATTTCTTCCCGGATCTGGACCTTAGCGTCCAAAATATGGGTGTTAGCATGAAAACCTCCAAGCTTAGTTACCAGCTTGGACCTGGTAATTGCTGCCACCAGCCAGGAATTATACAGTGCCTAGCTCACTGTGGTCTCCTCAAAACCTTCCCTGGGGGACCCCCAGACTCAGATGCCTTGAGTCTTACAACAAAGGGAAATAACCCCCTCCCCTTGTTTCCTTGTTACTTCCTCCCAGGCTCCCCTCCCTGGACGACCCTAGGAGATTCCCTGCTTCCAGTCCTGGAAACACAAGTACCGAGAGATCTAATCTCTCTTCCCCCTCACCCAGAGGGTATGCAAAGTCAGGCTTAGTAAATCTAACACAAAGAGATTTTCCCCCTGACTTCTTCCTCCCACCAATTCCCTGGTGAGCTGCAGACGCAATTCCCTGGAGTCCCCACTAAAGAAAAACTCCAACAGGTCTTAAAAAGAAAGCTTTATATAAAAAGAATGAAAAAGGACATAAAAGGGTCTCTGTATCTAGGTGACAATATACAGGGTCAATTGCTTAAAGGAAAAAAATGAACAAACAGCCTTATCCAAAAAGAATACAATTTAAAACATTCTAGCAACTACACACATGTAAATACAAAAGAAAAACAATATAAACCTATTGTCTTACTATCCTTGTACTTACAACTTGGAAACAGAAGATTAGAAAGCCAGGAGATAGAAAGATCACTCTCAGAGCCGAGAGGGTCAGACCCAAGACAAAGAACAAAGAACTCACACCCAAAACTTCCCTCCACCCAGATTTGAAAAAGTCTTGTTTCCTGATTGGTCCTCTGGTCAGGTGTTTGGTTCCCTGTGTTACCCCTTTACAGGTAAAAGAACATTAACCCTTAGCTATCTGTTTATGACAGCTACACTGACCGACGGCGGTCTGGTCAGGGTCGGCCTGCCCAGGGACTGCAATACCCGCACCGTCGGTGCCAGGGGTAGGGGCGGTGCCGCTTCAGTGATGGCGATCAAGTCCCTCGCCGCGGAGAAAGTCTTCGGGGTAGATGGTAAAGTAGCACTACCACGGCCGGTGCCAGGGAGCTGTCAGGTGCCGGACTCAACTGCCCTCGTGGGGCTGGAGTCGACGGCACCGGTTTTGGCTGTGCCGCGGCAGGTATTGGTGCCGGGCGGTCAGTCTTAGGTGCAGTCTCTGTTTGTAACACTGGTGTTGCCGTCTGACCCTTCGCAGTCTTTGACCTCGGGGAGAGGGAGCGGTGCGGAATCGATTTTGATGCCGGCGGTGGCCAGTGCTGGGAATCCTTAGGCGTACCGGCGACGCCCGGTGCCGTAGGGATGCCTCTGCTCACCAACTGGCTCATGCTCAGTGCCGAGGGCGACGGTGTCAGGGCCGCTTCCATCAGGAGCTGCTTCAATCTAATGTCCCGCTCCTTTTTTGTTCTTGGCTTAAAAGCCTTGCAAATCGGGCACTAGCTGATAAGTGCAATTCCCCTAGGCACTTCAAACAGGAGTCGTGGGGATCTCCTGTTGGCATCGGCCTATGACAGGCCGAGCACTGCTTGAAACCCGGTGAGCCAGGCCTGAGCTCCAGCACCGGGTGCGGGGAAGAGGCTATCCCCCGAACCCCGCAACACTTACTAATTAACAACTATAACTATGAACTATAACTAACTCTAATGAACTATATCTCTATATATGCAATAACAGTTAACTATACTACGAATATAACTAGAAGACACTACGAGTAGCTAGGGAAGGTGGAGGTCAGCTAAGCTGCACTCCACTATTCCATCGACTGACACGGGCGGTAAGAAGGAACTGAAGGGTGGCCGGGTCGGCTGGGGTATATATTATGCGCCATAGCAGTGCCACTCCAGGGGGCGCCCAGCCGACCCGCCGAGTGTTGCTAGGGTAAAAGTTTCTCTGACGAACGTGCACGCAGCGCGCACACACCTAACTGGAATGCATATGAGCAATCACTCAAAGAAGTATAAATATTGTAGTTGGAAGCAGTGGGGCACTGCCATAAAAATAAACATTCTTTAAGGAGTTAGATGGATCTTCTCTCACCTTTGTGGAAAGAAAGAAAGAACAATGAGGCATTTTGCAAATAAATTCTAACTAGGTGAAGCAATGCCAAACATTCATCAGGTGAAAAGGATAGCAGGATACCCACACTACACAGGCAGCAGGTGAGCAATGCCAGGCAGTCAGCAGGGAGAGCAAGTTAGCATACCAGGTGTCAATAGTTATACAAGGCTGCAGCTGAGCAACCTCAGCAACTTGGCAAGCAGGCAGAGAAGCTGGAGAATATAATACCAATCAATCATTAGGTACAGAGCACATAAAAAGAGGGCAGCATCAGGCAGCCGATATCATATGTGAATAGTGCAACAGGGCAAACAGATAGCTGGGGTGAAGTAGTAAAGAGAGCAGCAAACAAAAAACACCAGGCTTTTTGCCAATGGACAAAGTTGCAGAAAGACACCACCATTTGTTACAGCACAACACTTAGTTACTTATGCATTAGATGCCTACATATTATTAAAAATATGAGTAGTAAATAAGGTGACCAGACAGCAAGTGTGAAAAATTGGGGTGGAGGGTAATAAGAACCTACATAAGAAAAAGACCCAAACATCAGGACTGACCCTATAAAATCGGGACATCTGGTCACCCTAGTAGTAAAAAATGCTCAGTTTTGCATGTCAAATATATTTTTCACAATACTGAAATATGTATTTTAAATAAGATAAAAACTAGTTAATTATGGCTAGATCTGTTTTGATTTGATTGACTAGGAGGAAAGAAGTGATCTCTCTCTGAGCCATAACTAGAAAGTTGTAGCATATGAGGATAATGGGGTCTATTTTATGAATGAATATGAATATTGCAGAAAGAATTCAAATAGAGACAGATGAGTAAATGCCAGGGCACATGTGCATCTGTAAAGAAATAAATACCCTGAGCAAGAAAAATAACCACAATGTGCCAAGCAGGCATTCATGAAATAAATAACATGAGAACACACATAATATCTTTCATGGAAAAAAGCAAATAAGAGATTGGCCACAGCCTAGTGGTGCGGAATATTTTTTGGAGAAAACTATTCAAAACTTACATTTTAAATTATGAAATTGTTAATATAATCATTTTAAATTGCCATGTCTTACTAATTTTGACATGAAAATAATCCATTTTTGTGTAAAAAAAAAAAAGACCTATTTTGAGTAAATGTTTTTCCATAACTGTGGTTTAAAGAGAGCAACTTCACTGAAGTTAGTGTAAAACCTAATTTGGAGTGAGCATTGCTGATAGAACATAAGAAAAGAACATAAGAATGGCCATGGCCATACTGGGTCAGACCAAAGGTCCATCTAGCCCAGTATCCTGTCTGCCAACAGTGGCCAATGCCAGGTGCCCCAGAGGGAATGAACAGAACAGGTAATTATCAAGTGATCCATGCCATCAACCATTCCCAGCTTCTGGCAAACAGAGGCTAGGGACACTATCCCTGTTCATCCTGGCTAATATCCTCCATGAAATTATCTAGTTCTGTTTCGAACCCTGTTATAGTCTTGGAATTCACAACATCCTCTGGCAAGGAGTTCCACAGGTTGACTGTGCATTGTATGAAAAAATACTTCCTTTTGTTTGTTTTAAACCTGCTGCCTATTAATTTCATTTGGTAGCTCCTAGTTATTGTGTTATGAGAAGGAGTAAATAACACTTCCTTATTTACTTTCTCCATGCCAGTCATGATTTTATAGACCTCTATCATATCCCCCCCTTAATCATCTCTTTTCCAAGCTGAAAAGTCCCAGTCTTATTAATCTGTCCTCATACGGCAGCCATTTCATACCCCTAATCACTTTTGTTGCCCTTTTTTGAACCTTTTCCAATTCCAATATATCTTTTTTGACCACATCTGCACACAGTATTCAAGATGTGGGGGAACCATGGATTTATATAGAGGCAACATAATATTTTCTGTCCTATTATCTGTCTCTTTCTTATTATTGATTCCCAACATTCTTTTCACTTTTTTGACTGCCACTGCACATTGAGTGGATGTTTTCAGATAATTATCCACAATGACTCCATGATCTTTCTTGACTGGTAACAGCTAATTTAGACCCTATCATTTTATATGTATAGTTGGGATTATATTTTCCAATGTGCATTACTTATCAACATAGAATTTCATCTGCCATTTTGTTGCCCAGTCACCCAGTTTTGAGAGATCCTTTTGTAGCTCTGCCTGGGATGTAACTATTTTGCCACCTTTTTTTCCCCCTTTTTTCCAGATCATTTATGAATATGTTAAATAGGACTGGGCCCAGTACAGACCCCTGGGGGACACCACTATTTACCTCTCTCTATTCTAAAAACTGACCATTTATTCCTACCCTTTGTTTCTTATCTTTTAACCAGTTACCAGTCCATGAAAGGACCTTCCCTGTTATCCCATGGCAGCTTACTTTGCTTAAGACCCCTTGGTGAGGGACCTTGTCAAAGGCTTCTGAAAATCTAAATACACTATATCCACTAGATCCCCCTTGTCCACATGCTTGTTGACCCCCTCAATGATTTCTAGTAGATTGGTAAGGCATGATTTCCCTTTACAAAAACAATGTTGACTATTCCCAAAAAAATTATGTTCATTTATGTGCCTGACAATTTTGTTCTTTACTATGGTTTCAACCAGTTTTCCTGGTACTGAACTCAGGCTAACCGGCCTGTAATTGCCGGGGTCTCCTCTTGGAATAAGAGACTAGAAAGGTAAATTTTCCTTCCTCCTTCCCATGCACTTGTACAATACTGCAACATTTAAACATCTGCTTTCACAGACATTTAAAAGAGAAGAAACCATGAAAACATTTCTAGTGATGTTAGGCTTGGAAGAACACTTCTTTTGGACCTCAACTAAGATAGAACATAACAACATAAGAATGGCCATACTGGGTCAGACTAGCCAGTATCCTGCCTTCTGACAGTGGCCAAATTTGACCTAAGTTGACAATTTACATTATAATATTTATGTTTTAATATAATTCAGGTGAATAGTCTTTCCTAACATAACAGAGCCAATATGTCTCGACGTTTAAGTCATATTAATTTTTCTGATAATTTTCTCCACTCATACCAGCTAACTATGATTGAAAGAGGATGCATCATCCAGACTTCAGTACAATGCATTACAAGATCCAAAGGCTAGACAGATTTCAGCTACAGCCCAGATTTCAGAGGTGCTGGATTCCCTCCTAGAACCATAAAAAAATGTGTATATAAATGAATGACTTTAAAAGATGAAACCTCTCAACAGAAATCTGGACATGTGAAGTCTTATCCTGTGAGCTATTTGGAGCTGCATGTAATCAGGGCTTGGAGCATCAGGCACAATTCTACACAATCACTTGAAATGAAATTCCAGCATTTAGCTCTCCAATTAACCTTAGATAACAACACTAATTGATGAAATGCAGTTTTGCTGTGTCCCACCCTATTGGGGGCTTCCTTTTCTGTCCAGGGAGATCATCTCCCTCACTCCATGGCTTTGGATATACTGTGTCTAGCAAAATAGACCGGCTCTACTTACCAGATCCTTATGAAGCTGGAAAACTAGGTCTCTCTCTTTTCGTTTTCTGCCCACTCTTTTTCCCAGTGGTAGAATCCCAGTGGAGTCACCTCTTTTAAATATGGATTCTAATCAGACTCTCAAATAAATAAGTACACCAACTACAGATCAGCAACCAACTTCATATCAGATGGCTGCTGCTATTGCATAATTTTAAGGTAGACCATTTAGGTGTATTATCAAGAGCCACACACCATAAGGTATTATGGTATGTGGCTTTCATTAGTTCATCTAAAAAAATCTACCTTAAAATTTAGAGCATAAAACTAATTAATGCTCAAGACAAATTTACCCAGGCCAGCTTACATGCTTAATGCATCTTAGGCTTTTTTTTTTAATCTGACTGGACACAATTAACATTTGTGCCCAAAGGGGGACAAAAACACACCCAACAGACCTCTTCTGTTGCAAAGAGGAGTCATTGCAATAAGTCAGAGAGGCAGGCAATGTGTAGAATGTGTCACACGTAGACCCAGCATGGAGAAAACCAGCACTAGCCACCTTGTTGCCATTAACACCACCTTTCAGAAGAACACACTATCAACCACCAGTTCTCCAGAATCATGGGCTTAGCAGAGGGCCATGGTGATGTGTGCCTATCTTCATTTGGGCAAGGGAAAGAAGGCAGATGTTTCCATTAGGGGAGGGGGGGAATATTGCCTACTAGAAAAGGAGGGTAGTTAGAGGTTGGGGGGGCACAATTTGCACTGGAAAGGTGACAACCTGGGAAGGGAGTTAGTTCTGGGTGAGATCTGCTCTAAAGAGGGAAGCTTGAGAAGTCTTTAGGCTGGAGTGGATGTCTGCTTTGGCCTGTACTTGAAACATAATATCCTGTCCTGAGTCTCATTAAGGCCAGCCTTGAGCTTACCCAGAGGAGAATTCCCTTTTGGTTCACCTGGAACAGCTACTGGTAATTGATTCCTGTTTGTCTTATTACTACAGTAGATCTTAGTCCATCAAGTCACTTAAACACATGCTTAAACTTAAGCATTTTAGTAGATCCAGACTACACATGTGCTTCAAGTTCAACTCACGCTTAAGTAATTTTCCGGATCAGCACCATTGTTTGTAGAACACACATTCAGAGCCAATCCCAGTTCTTGGACGGGGTTTGCTGTTAATTGGTTAAATCCTTGTTAGTTTCTTGCCAGTAGCTGAAAGGCAGAAATTAAAGACAGAACAAAGGGCAGTGCCTCAGCTGGTATAAATCATCATAGCTCCACGAAAGTCAATGAGTTTGGATTTAGTAGTATTGTTTGCGTCAGAACTAAAGCTATGCAAAATGTCTACAATAAAGCTATAAATGCCTCATGAAATCCAGAAGTCACGAAGATTTGAAATATCTTCTACTGTTTAGGAACTTTATAAGCAAGCCTGGGCCCCTTTTTTAATCAAGTTGAGCTAATTTATGAATTTTATGCCAAAACCATGGTTTAGGCACAACACTAGCTGAAGCTCACCAGTTCTGAGTGAGTTTTGGGGTCTATTCAACCTGAAACTAAGAGTGAAATTTGGAGAAGTGCAAATGAGATGGGTCATCACCAGGGGTTTAACCTAGGATACGCAGCACTGCATCACAGACTGCTATTACACGAACTAAGGACTAACTTAATTTATTGGTAATAGAGGGCAGGACCAGCCACTAGAAGGAAACACCACTCACACTTTGCCATTGCAAAGAGCATTTAAATAGTATTATATTTAGCTGGTGACTTTAAAGTTTTATATTCTTCTATGAAAATTACTTCAGTCTGTAGCTTTACTTAAATACAGTAACTATGCAGGGACTTTATTAATCCTGTAACTTATACCCTCACATGTAGACTTTAATTATAGAAGCAATACCATTAAAGTCAACACCACCACTTGCAGGAAAGACAAAATGGGTGAGGTAATATCTTTTATTGGACTAACTTTTGTCAGTGAGAGAGACAAGCTTTCAAGCTACACAGAGCTCTTCTTCATGTCAGCTCAAAGCTTGTCTCTCTCTCAAACAGAAATTGGTCCAATAAAATATGTGACTTCACACACACACACACACACACACACACAGTCAATCTAGGACCAAGATGGCTACAGCAACACTGCATACTACTTGCAGGAGTCAGGATTACAGGATCAATGGATAGTTATAAAGCACATGTATTTTATTAGAAATATAAAGTATGCTAAAGAAATATATAATGAAGAAGGGGAGGAACCTTTTTATTTGGACTTATACACTATCTCCTCCATCTTCAAGACATCAAAATGGTATTTCTACAATAGCAACCAAACATCAAAGTCTTTAAAACCAATACAAAATAATCTCACTTTCACATCTTTGCAGTAGATGCACAACTCATCTGACAATCATTGGGAAGTCACATTATAGGTTAAAATCATTCAAAATAATATGCCTCCATGATGTTATATAATGTGTGGTGATGTTTCCGAAGATAATGACAGCTAGTTGATGTTACCAATATACTAAGTAAATATGCCAAAATATATTAGGCAAACTGATATTTTTAATCTAGACAGCTATGGAATTAAGTCAACAGCAAACTTATTAAGTCAAATGCAAATGTTTCCATCTTTACATTCAGCCTCGAAATAGGACAGCAGAATTTGCATTTTTTATACACAGAAAAGATCTCTCGTTAGTCTGTAGAAAGAAACTGATGACAAATATTACAAATAAGTGTCTTTTCAAATCTGCACAGAATGATTTCATGGGTTTACAACCCAACACTCCCAAAGGGCTGTGATTCATAATTCTACCCTGAAATGGGGTCGGCACCACTTATTGCAGAAAACAAACTGTGAGAGCTTCAGAAAAACAACAGGAGATTCTTGTTGTTCTGGCCTCAGCTAGTGTCTCTGTCTCCCACCCTCTCATGTCTTTCTCACTCTCTCTGACTGCAGGCCCGTTGTGAATAGCATATACAAATGTTGGCAGCTTTTAGGCTTGTGTTTCACCCAAGCCTAACAGGCAAATGGCAGTGACTGTGTGAGCCTAAAGAGACTCATTCAGCAGAGTCTGAGTCCCTGTCAAACAGCTTGGTTAATTATTATTTAAATAATAAATAACATATTTTTCTACATTATTGACACATTTGTCATACAAACAAATGGTGAAGAGCAATACACTTCTCTATTCTTCAAATTCCATAGCCCTCCTCCTTGTTAGCAAGATTAATCCTAAGCATGGCATCTAGAGAGTGGCTATTATGTCTTTAACCTCCTCTTAGTACTGACTTTGTGCCCAGTTCTGATCTCAAAGATATAGTGTACAAGACCCTACCCCTTAAAAAAGCAGCGACTGCATACAACATGTAACAAGAGTAATATTAAATGCTATAGTTAAAGCTGAAATGCAACTTTTATTATTAATCTCCTAACTCAGTTGCTCTTAATTTTCTTAAACAAATTCCTCTGGGTCTGAAATTTTCCATGCTTGCTCCAAGCCCTGAGGCAAATGGTTTGTTGTGGAAAGATTCAACAAAATCTGTTTTGAGTTCTGTAAGTATTTAAAAAACTTTTCCATTTTGTTCCAGTCAGAGATGTTTGCAAGCACAAAACTCAATGACCAAAAAAAAATTGATGGTTTCCTAGATCTTGCTGAGGTCTAAGGAACAAACCAAGTTTGAAGGAAACTGGATCTGTAATTTTAAAGTTGTAAATCTTGGAAGTTTTGTCACATATGCAAAATTGGATTTTTCTTAGAACTTCCCCCAAATAATTCCTGGACTATATATTTTAGAAAAACATGCCTATTTCCTAGAACTGGAAGAGGACCTTGAAAGGTCATTGAGTCCAGCCCCCTGCCTTCACTAGCAGGACCAAGTACTGATTTTTGCCCCAGATCCCTAAGTGGCCCCCTCAAGGACTGAACTCACAACCCTGGGTTTAGCAGGCCAACACTCAAACCACTGAGCTATCCCTTCCCCTTGCAATATGTTTTACAGGATCTATTTTTCATAAACCCATGTTTATTTGCATTAATTATATTCTCTTCTTTTAACTATTTATTATTCAAGTCCCATATCAGCCGTTCCATTATCTTGCCCAGAATCAATGTCAGACTGACAGGACTATAATTACCCAGGTCATCCCATTTACTCTTTTTAAATATTGGCAGAACTTTAGCTTTCTTCCAGTCTTCTGGAACTTCCCTGGTGCTCTAAGACTTAATCAAAATCAGCATTAATAGACTAACAAGCTCTTCAGCCAGCTCTTTTAAAACTCTTGGATGCAAGTTATCCAGACCTTCTGATTTAAAAATGTCTAACTTTAGTAGCTGCTGTTTAACATCTTCTTGAGATACCAGTGGAATGGAAAGAGTTTTATCATATGTCCTGACTATATTATCTGTTTTTCTCCCAAATGCAGAATAGAAATATTTATTGAACACTGACTTTTCTGCATTATTATTAATAATGTCACCACTTCCATCTAGTACTGGACATGGAATCCACTATTAGGATTCTTTTTGTTCCTTATATACTTTTAAAACTCCTTCTTATTGAACTTAAGTCTGCTGCCCATAGATTATTTTGTGTGGCCCTTTGCTTCCCTGATCTATTTCCTACAGTTCTAGCTTCTGATTTATATTTATTGCTATCAACTTCCCTTTATTCCATTTGACTGACACACACACACACACACACCTTCATTTCCCCTCTAAATCAGGTCAGATTTATAACCAACGTGGCCTTCTTCCTCTATTGTGGCTTTTGGGGCATCTAGTAAAGTGTTCTTAAGCAATTCCTAATTATAATTCACATTTTTATGATCTAATTCTTCCTTCCTGTTGATCTAGCTCAAATGTTTTCAGCATTGTGAAACTGGCACTTTTAAAGCACCATGTATATATATTATAGGTCTGGATTTTATTCTGCTTACATGTAATTAACTCATGACCACTCATACCTAAACTACCATTAATTTTTAGTTTTTTGACCAGTTCCTCTTTATCTGTCAAGATGAGGTCTAATATAAACTGCATTAGATGCAACAATTTTTGAGTTAGGAAATTGTCATCTATATTATTTGGAAATTCCAAGGATGTTTTAATACTGGCAGCATGAGAGTGCCTGCATATGTCACTCAAATTGAAGTCCCTCATGATCGCACAACTTTTTTTCCAACAGACTATAGACAGGTGTGTCAGGAACTGGTCAGCCTGTTCCTTAATGTGATTTGGTGGGCTGTTGCAGACACCAACTAATAACCTATCTTGTACTTTATCTGTTAGGACATTGATCCATAAGCATTCAAGATCAATTTCTTCTGAGTTATGAATGACTTGGAAAGAGGTAATGCCATTTGCAATGTAGAGTGCCACTGCCCATTCTCCTTTTGCCCACTCAACCCTTCCTAAATAGATTATAGCCATTGATTTTAACAGTCCAATTATGGTAATCAATCCACCAAGTTTCAGTAATACCAGCTAGATCAAAATTATGCTAATAAACGAACAATTCCAATTCCTCTTGTGTGTTACTCAGGTTCCTAGCATTGGTGTATAGGCAATTAAAGAATTTTCTCTTCCTGTCTTTTGGTTCCTCGATTAATTTTGTTCTCAACATCTCAATTTTGTGCTATGAGCTAACTGGGTGTTCATATATTCCCTGTTTTTACCATCCCCTTTTGTTATAAGTTTAATATCCTCCTGACTTCTCCAGCCGGCCTGTTCCTGAGAAGATTGGATGATCTCTATCTCAGCAGAAGGGGGAACAAACTATGTAGTTCCCTCTCCCCACATAAGCTGGACCAACGTTCCACAAAACCAAAACTTTACACCACTTACCTATCCAGAAGTTAACTTTCAGAATCATCTGTCTTCTGTCTTCCTATGCTCATGGGACAGGAAGGATCTCAGAGAAAATGGCTTGGACATTATTATCCTTCAGCCTTTTTCCGAGTTCCCTGAAGTCATCTACTGTCTGTGAGATATCCCGCTATACAGTGTCATTAGTGCCGATATGAACCATTACCAAGGGATCCTTTCCCGTTGACTTCAAAAGCCCATCCAATATTATTGTGACACCTCATATCTTGGCTCCAGGAAGGCTGCACACCATCCTGTTGTCTGCCTATCCCTTAGAGAATGTTATTTCAATTCTTCTGAGAATTAATTCCCCAAAGGGACTATTTGTCTTCCTTGGATGGTCTTCATAAGCAAGCTTTATTTTCTTACAGGTTGAGCCATGCTGCCATCCACAGGTTTGTTCCATATATCTCTGTATTGGAGCAGCTGGATCTTGAGAGGTATTTTCCAGTTTCCACATTGAGAATCTAGTATTGATTGGAACTTTCTAGCTGTTTAGAATTCCTCTCAGTCTTACAATCTACATAAATACATAGAATTACTTTCATAAGAACAGTTTCAACAATGGATGAAAGTGAAAATAAGGGGCATTGTGTGTTCAATTGCTCATATAATACAATATATCACTTCAACAAATTTGGAGGAGGGAAGTCTTTGTTAGCAACTGCACACTCTATTGCTTATTAACATACCCATCCTTTATTTTTTACTTGTGCTCTCATTTGTGCTACAGCAAGAAATTGAACCAAGTCTCTCCCTCCTATGTCACCCTATTAAACAATTACTTATATAGCCAAAAACTAGTTGAGAAGGTGATTCTGAAGCCAATGGGTTAATTATGTTAATATGGTAATATCACCTTGCTTGCCTTCTAATTCATAGTTATTATTTACAGCTGGTTATATGTATATCTTTAAAAGACTTTAATAGTTTCAAAAGAAGGAAACTATTACTTTCTCTGCATCCCCAGTTAAATTCAAATACTCTCTCTATTCTATCATGTTTTTATCAAGTCTATAACAGGGTTAAAAAAGAACTAGATAAATTCATGGAGGATAGGTCCATCAATTTCTATTAGCCAGCCCCTGAACTCTTTTTTCAAACGCAGTCGTATGCTTGCACAGTAGATGGCCAAACTGTTCGCAGCTCTGGTTATTAAAAATCATGTCCATATTATATTGTTTGACAAACAATTTATCATAAAAAGAATGACCATGTTCTAGGTAAAAAGGTGGGGGGGGAGTAAAGGTGAAACCTTAGCTCTGCATTTCCTGACTCCTAAGTGCTTGATTTTTCATCCTCAGCTGTGTGTTAGTTAGTTTTTTGCATAGAATTTCCTTTGTTTCTAATTAAAAAGAGCAAATGAAAATTACCATCGGACCATATAAAGATATTCAGCTTGATGTTCCTGGAATGCAGGTGCCTTCAACCAAGGTGGCATCCTGCAGACTCAGGAACCCTCCTAATCTTTATTTGACAATGTGTATATTAAAAGATATGACTGTATAATTTCACACACATTTAATAAGTGGTTAAGTCTTTGGCACTAGCTAAACACATTCCCATTAAGTAGAATCTATATTTATGTTGGTCTGATTAAGTAGCAGTCATTCTCATTTACTCCTGTTTCCGAAGGGCTGTCCCCTCAATGTGACATTCAATTCATCAGGTTGTACTGTAATGCTATTTTAGCAGAGTTTAGTGTGATAAAATTTTACATCCGTTTTTATCTCTCAGTAAACAGTACCAACTGGATGCAGCAATTTCTGAGATGGATGGCAGTAGCTAGTAAGTGCACAGGATGCTGCCCAACAACTGGCAATAAGGAAACTGTATAGAGACAATGCCATAATTTCCCTGGTCTTCATACGTCATATGCTTCCTAACATCTACACAGAGCAGAAAGCTTTAGTCATCATGGTATTATCTGAAAAAAAAACATATAGTAAACTGCATGCAGTTCAATATATCTAGTCTGAGCTGAAAGACAGACTTGGCAGAGCTGATTCAGGCAGTTGTGACTTGGGGTAGACAATATTTGAAACTAGATGTTTACACTAGTCAGCCATCTCCTCCCCCAAAACCTAAAACGTTAATCACCATTGTGTTCTTCTGTTCTCTCCTGGTCCCAAGAGACAGACTGGGTTCTAATCCTGATTCTGATACCAGCTTGTTGTATGACCTAAGAAAAATCAGTATCAGAATCAGGTCATGAGTCTTCTGCAGATTTCCTGTGAGGCCATGAGTAAGTCTCCTAACATCTCATTTTTTTAATTTTCTCACCTGTAAAGTGGGGATAATATTTCCCTCCTTCATATAGGTAATGTTTGTAAATTGCTATATTCAGCATGCAAAGTACTGTTAAAGTCAGTCCTGGACAAAAGTGGGAATGGAACTTGGGTGCTCATTCCTATTGGCCATATGACCTTCAAAGAGAGGGTCCTTCTCCACCCATTTTACCATAAGCCCATCTTTCTAAATTCTGGTTTGCAAATTTAGATTTTGCTAAGGCATGTCCAAAGCTACTTTACACTGACCAATAATGCCTCACACAAAGTCCACTGACTTCAGTATACAGAGTCTGAGCACAGAATCCAGACTACTCATTTATTTATGCTTATCAATTGCTAAGCTCTTTAGATCTTTATAACCCTAAAACTAATTAATCAATTTGTTTCAAACTCAACTTGTTTTGTAGATCTAATAGAGAGTTAAAAACCAAGGCAAGTCCAAAGATTGTATGCAATGTACTGTATTTTTCTATATGTTAGGTGGTATAAGAAATTTCAATTTGTTTCTTAAATGTTTTATACTGATATAAAAAGGGGCCTTTTTAAAGGCAGAGACATAAGTGAGTAAAGTTAAGGTTACAATATTGGAGATGCTTACTTTTGCATCACTCCCATCACACCAGCAACTCACCAGCAAAGGAAGAACTAGCATAGCCACCTCTTACACCACGTGTTCTCCTAGCCACCAATGTAGGGACCATGTTGGGATGTGCAACCAGTGCATGCTATGTTCCAGCAATCCCCTGCTGGCATACGGTCCCTTGAAGACTATTTCTAGCTAGTGCAGTTTAAAGTCCATAGTGGTCTCTAACCTATGCCAGGGCAATAGCTGGGATAGACAATCAGGGACACATATCCAGCTCGCTTGCAGTCCTGCTTCTCAGCTGCATCAAATTGATATTGGCTACAGCAGAGAATCTGGCTCTTGAATTTTAACTATGTACTTCATAACTTTACTGGTTATTTTTCAAACTAAAGGTTGTATTAATACTATTTTAACCCAAAATTTCTTATCCCTCTTCTCTTCTCCTGACTCATTTTTTGGTAAAGTCAATAAGACTCAAGCATATGCTTACGGGCATTGCTGAATAGGAATGAATTTGGCACATACGTAAAAATTACACACGTGCTTTAACCAGGGAACTAATTACAGTTTGCATCTTCATTTTTTGGCAAATGAAGGGCATTTTGGTATTTAAATAGCGGCCCAGGTGAAAATCTAGCTCAGAATCCTTAAACCAGAAGTTTCTGACACGCTAACTTGCCTATTCCCCAAGTCAACTTCATGCAATCTTAACTGTGAACTACAAAGGGTTTTTGTTTTGTTTTGTTTTAATCATACAACTCTTTGGAAGATTCTAAAGAGGGAAAGGAAAATACTCACTATTTAAATATGTAGTGGTCACTATATTGTTAAAAAAAAATCTTTAGCTTTTTCTCAGGTGAAGCTTCCTGGTTTCTATTCTCTGTAAGATTGCAGCTACCTTTGATTTTATTCCTTCACATCACTCAAACTTCATTTTTGCCAAGGACTTAATCCTCAGTGAGGACAAATACTCTGGAAATTTAAGAAATTTAACTCCCAGATAAAACTATGCAATTGAAAAGGATATTCTGGCCTTACAAAGCACCATACTTCATTTTCGTTACTGTTTTTGAACAAGCACCAAGGGCAGCTCTCCAGAGATCTATATCTAAAATATGCTCAGAAACAATTTGTAGACGATTGAAGTGATAGTCTGGACTCGAGCAATTACAATCTATTGTGTCAATGTGTATTTTGGACAGGCTTTAATCTGTGGAGTCACTCGAGCGCTGTATAACTACGCACATTAATCTCATTATGATTTTGATAAAATATAGTAACTCTCTATGCACAGCAGCCACTTTTCAAAATTGTGACTTGACTGTTTAAAATTATTTCTTTTTAGAAATACACAAAGGATCTAGTCTGTATCACTGACTGACAACATTCAACATTTGATTGTACAGAACAAAGTCATTTTAATTCTATTGGAGGTCTCCTGAAAAGTTTCTAAAATCAGAAAACTATTATGGTGGGTGGATCTTTTATCAGTTAAAAATAATCAAATACATTGGGGGATGGAGGTAATTTCCCCCAATGTAATTCTCAAGCTATGACATTCTACAATTTTCACCAAGGAGCTAATTTCTGTTATTGAATTTTAATGTTCTTAGAATATCACAGAAATTTTCAGTACAAATGCTAGCAGAAGCTTAAATACAGTTGTCATTGTAAGATGTTCAAATCAGCCTTATCTTAGTCCTCATCTTATGATGTGCTGAGCATCCTCAAGTCCCATTGATTTCAATGGGGGGTTAAGGGCATTTAATATCTCTCAGGATCATGTGGTTTGATATTTGAAGCTTTAGGAAAATACTCTGAGTCTACTATGTACTGTTCTCCTATACTGAAAATCCAGGGATTCACTCAAAGTCAAGCTAGATATGATGTATCCTGTATCAAGAAAACATTCACTTTATTTGCAGACAAATTAATTCCATGCTTTAAATGTGTTGTTTATCTCTAGCTGCCTTGTCCTTTACCTATCCATTTAAACAACAAAACTTCACAGGAAATACAAGCCCTGAAACATCATTCTATTTAGGTTTCTTTGTACAAACCTACTCACTCTCAGCACATTTTAATAGCTGCTGGACTGATAGCGGAACACATGGACACTCATAGAGACTTTGCTGTTGGGAGTGGGAGAGGCAGGAGCAGATGGCAAAGCTTAAGAACATAAAAACATAACATAAGACTGATGATTCTGGGTCAGAACAATGGTCCATCTAGCCCAGTGTCCTGTTTTCTGACAGGAGCCCATGCCAGAAGCTTCAGAGAGAATGAGCAGAACAGGGCAATTTATCAAGTGTTCCGTCCCCTGTTGTCCAGTCCCAGCTTCTAGCAGTCAGAAGTTTAGGGACACCCAGGGCATTGGGTTGCATCCCTAACTATCTTAACTAATAGCCACTGATGGATCTGTCCTCCATGAACTTATCGAATTCTTTTTTGAAGCCTGTTATATTTTGGTCTTCACAACATCCCTTGGCAACAAGTTCCACAAGTTGACTGTTCATTGTGTGAAGAAGTACTTTCTTTTGTTTGTTTTAAATCTGCTACCTATTATTGTCATTGGGTGAGCCCTGGTTCTTCCTTCTTCACTTTCTCCACACCATTCATGATTTTATAGACCTCTATCATATCCCCCCATAGTCGTCTCTTTTCCAAGCTGAACTGTCCCAGTCTTTTTAATTCTCCTCATATGGAAGCTGCTCCATAACACTAATCATTTTTGTTTCTATCTCTGCTTTTCTCAATTTGCATATACCTTTTTTAACATGAGGTGACGAGAACTGCAAACAATATTTAAGGTGTGAGTGCACCATGGATTTATATATGATATTTTCTGTCCCTTTGCTAGTGGTTCCTAAAGTTTTGTTAGTTTTTTTTGACTGCTGTTGCACTCTAAGAAGATATTTTCAGAGAACTATCCACAATAACTCCGAGATCTCTTTATTGAATGCTAACAGCTAATATAGACCCCATCATTTGGTATGTATAGTTGGGATTATGTTTTCCAGTGTGCATTTATCAACATTGAATTTCATCTGCCATTTTGTTGCCCGGTTACTCAGTTTAGAGAGATACCTTTGTAACTCTTTGCAGTTTGTTTTGGACTTAACTATCTTGAGTACTTTTGTATCATCTGCAAACTTTGCCACCTCATTATTTACCCCTTTTTCCAGATAATTTATGAATATGCTGAACAGCAACAGATTCTTGGGGGACCTTGCTGTTTGCCTCTCACTACTATGAAAACTGTTTACTCCTACCCTTTGTTTCCTAATGCATGAAAGGACCTTCCCTTTTATCCTAGGAATGCCTTCTTTCCTAAAGGATGTTTGCTGAGGGACCTTGTCAAGGGCTTACTGAAAGTCCAAGTATACTATATCTACTGGATGACCCATGTCCACATGTTTGTTGACCCCCTCCAAGAATTCTAATAGATTGGTGAGGCATGATTTCCCTTTACAAAAGCCATATTGACTTTTCGCCAACAAAGTATGTTCATCTATGTGTCTTGATAGTTCTGTTCCTTACTATAGTTTCAAACAATTTGGCTGGTACAGAAATTAGGCTTACTGGCCTGTAATAGCCAGGATCACCACTGGAGCCTTTTTTAAAAATCAGCATTATATTAGCTACCTGACAGTTATTTGGCCCAGAAACTGTTTTAAGTGATAAGTTATATACCACAGAAATCAGTTGTGAAATTTTTTATTTGAGTTCCTTTGGAACTCTTGGGTGAATACCATCTGATCCTGGTCACTTCTTATTGTTTAATTTTATCAAATTTGCTCCTCTACTGATGCCTCAATCTGGGACAATTCCTCAGATCTGTCACCTAAAAAGAATGGCTTGGGATCTCCATCCTCTGCAGTGAAGACTGAGACAAAGAATTGATTTAGCTTCTCCACAATGCCCTTGTCTTCCTTGTGCTCCTTAAGCTTCACTGAATTGCCTCCCTTTCACCCCAGGCCCTCAATACATGAACTCTTGACTTTGCTCACTGCTTGGTGAATGACTTCCTCCTATCTCCTTTGCCCAAGTGACACCCAAGAGAAGGAGCATGAAAGATGGAAAACAGTGCAGGCTCTGAGAAGGAGATAGTGATTAGCCAGCCTACTTGATTGGCTGGCTATATTAGAAAAGCCCTCACCTCAATATTGGTTTAGTAAAGAGAAATAGTGAAATGGTTAACACTACCCAGAAGAAGAGAAGAGAAAGTCATCTCCACTCTCCCCACACTACAGGAGGAGAAAAGAGGAATATCCCACTGCAGCTGCTTTAGAGTGAATAGAATCACTGGCAGATTCTTCCTAAGAATGAGAAGGCCTTAAGAGAGGTTCCCCCTTACAGAAAACAGTAAGTGGGCCCTACCACGTGAGGATGGTATAGTAAAGTAGACTGAGGAAAGAAACCTGTGGGAATGAGTGTATGATTTGTAGGCAAAAGACTCATTAGTTTCCCCCCCAAAAAAAATATTTAAGGTCTGGTCAGTCTCTGACCCTCAGTTTAGTAACTTGCTTTTTTATCATCTCACTTTATGAAGGAGCCGAAACATATAGTAAATTAAACCTGATTTTCATGAGCGAGAGCATGTATATATGCAGATTTCAGTGTAAATTAGAGAACATATTTTGTCTGAACATTATAGCCCTTGGTGTCTGTAACCGTGCCTCATTGGGTGCCAACTGAGGATGCCAAATTCAGGACAATCTGCTGAGAAATAGAGCAAACACAACCCAAAACTGGTGGTTATTCTTTCGTAAGATATACCAAACCAGCAACAAAAGTAAACAGGATGTCTATACTAGCTAAGATAAGGGAGAATATCTTTATACCATTTACAATGGATAAAATAGCAGTAGGAATGTAAGTTGAAGTACAGAGTAGGTCGTGCATGGACAGAACATGCTGTGCAGGGATTGGATCCTATAAAATAACCAACCCAATCCCAAAGTGTGTGATGTAATGTATTGTAAGGCAATGTACATGTATATAGAGAGAGGTTTTCTGTATCCGCTCCCTGCATTTGCATCTGAAGAACTCACCATAGCTTTGTTCTGTGCTGAAGATAATACTGGAGTGATGAAATCTAGAGTCAAACTGAATTCTTGGGAAGCTAAGTAGAAAAGGGTCTCAGAGGAAAACCCAACAGCAGGTAAGAGCTGTCATAGTATGCCCCCCCCACTCTGAACCTTAGCGTCCAAAAGATAGGGTACCAGCATGAACCCCCCTAAGCTTAATTACCAGCTTAGATTTTGTAGTGCTGCCATCAACCAGAACTTGCAGTGCCTGGTACACTCTGGTCCCCCCCAAACCTTCCCAGGGGACCCCAAGACCCAGACCCCCTGGATCTTAACACAAGGAAAGTAACCCTTTCCCCCACCTTTGCCTCTCCCAGGCTTCCCCTCCCTGGGTTACCCTGGAAGATCACTGTGATTCAAACTCCTTGAATCTTAAAACAGAGAGGAATTTACCTTCCCCCCCTTCTTCACTCCCCCTCCCAGACTCTCCCTGAGAGAGAGACAGTAATCGTAACACAGAAAGAAATCAGGCTTTTCCTCCCCCCCTTCTCTCTTTCCTCCCACCAATTCCCTGGTGAGTGCAGACTCCCTCCCCTGGGGTCTTACACAAGATAACCCAAAAATCAATCAGGTTCTAAAAAAGAAAAAGCTTTTAATAAAAGAAAGAAAAAAAGTAAAAGTTGTCTCTGTAAAATAAAGATGGAAAATGTTCCAGGGTCTTTCAGCTTATAGACACCAGGGAGAGTCCTCCCTCCAGCACAAATACAAGTTGCAACAGAGATACAATTCTTCCAGCAAAATACACATTTGCAAATAAAGAAAACAATCAAAAAGACTAAACCGCCTTCCTAACTGGTACTTACCAAATAGAACAGAAGAGGCTGTTTCAGAAATTTGGAGATATCTGCTTACATGTCTGGTCCCTCTCAGAACCCAGAGAGAACAACAACAAAAAACCCAGAAAGCACAAACAAAGGCTTCCTTCCACCGAGATTTGAAGATATCTTGTCTCCTGATTGGTCCTTTGGTCAGGTGTTAGCCAGGTTTACTGGACTTGTTAACCCTTTACTATCTGTTTATGACAGGAGCCAACTGCAAAATTTGTATCTGGAAACAGAGATAGGGGAGCAGCAGGTGGAGCCAGTATTTTGGATCAGGCCCACCTCCAGTATTAAGCCTTCCCCCCCATGATATATGGCATAAAGATAGTCAATCAGATTATTAACCAAGGGTTCTGTGCAAGCGTACCTCTCACACCAATGAAACAGCTGCCACACTCTCCCCATCCCAGAGATGGCTGCATTTCAAGGGTAAGAAAAGTTTATATAGCTCTTTGTGATTCTTTAAGACATTACTACAAAAGGGTCAGATTCACACGTGTAGCAGGTTAGCTTTACACCACCGTACCAGTGCAAAGCTATTCTAAGGGAGGATCACACCAGTGAAGAGGATTCTGGGCTGCAGAACATTGTGACTCATTTCTTTCCTGCTGTGGTGCAGAAATCCTGGCTGACAGAAAGACTGTGGGTGGGGTATCCCTATGCCTTAGTAATCTCAGCTGCCATAACAACCCCTTCAGGCTGCTCTAACTTATACTTGGGTCCTAGACCAGAGTAAAGTGGTCCCACAATACAGGAAAATGCACAAATGGCTTAAAGTGACCATTTATGAGCAATACTGAGCCCATACAAAGATCTCAGGCTCAAATGAGACATCACTTGTAAGTCTGACACAATTTGGCCCATGATATATTAAAAAAAAACCAGCTATGTTATAAAAAGATTGGGTTGGGAAAATCAGCTTCATCTATTTAAAACCTATTTACCCTTACTACTTAAAAAGTAACATGAAAACACTTTGTGCCATTGTGAAGATTACCCAGACTGGTAAGGGGTTCTGTCATCCTTTGGGTTTCTGTTCCCTTTATCCTTGGGTATCTCTGTGCTGCACAGTTTTGGTTCAGACCCCCGAACACGAGAGCTCCCAGGCTTCCAGCAGCTGACTTATTCCTTCCAGGGTGACTCCAATAGCTCATCCAGTCCCACCTCTTCCCAAATCCATCCTCCTGTTCTTAACTACCAGACACTCAGAACGTTCCCCACTGCTTTGTCACCTCTGAAGGTGTGAAATCTGCCCTCTAGACACCAGTTTGGCATACACTACCCACAGTTTGCACACCAAGTACCTGCTTGGGTAAAAATAAAATGAAAGGTTTATTTAATAGAAAAAACACAAAAATCAAAGATGGAACAGTAAGAGCAAACACCTGCAAGCTACACAGGAAATAAACAAAGGTTTTACACTTCTATATTTGATAAAATCCCTTTTTCTAGCAGAAGTTACCTATTGCCTTTGAACGGTTTCCCAGCATTCCCCCTAGCTTAGGGGGCTTCTCGAGTTTCAGACAACTTATTACTGAGAGGCTTCCTTTTTGTTTCTGGATGCCAAATGTCAGCTTTTAAAAGGGTTTTTCTTTTCTTCTCTCTCTTAGTAAATGATGACTAATGTTTATTCAAAGTGTGGAAACCTCATCTTGATTCAAGAGACAACATGTCTCAATGTCTTTCCATTAACTTTTATATTCCACAAAAATTTTCCTTTCCTGGGCTGGACACTTGAATTAGATTCTTAAATTCTCTTGTTGCTCCCTGCCTGAACCTTAGCTAGACACACCCAATAGTTGATGCCAAATGCCTAAAAGCAACATTTTTTTCATTTTAACGTATTCTCATTTTTGCTCACTGAATTTGACAAGAGAAGATGGTTTCTAAATAGATGAAATTGTGGAATAATTAAGGCTAAGATTTTTGTCATGGATATTTTTATTTAAAGTCAGGAACAGGTCACAGGCAAAGAAGAAAAATTCATGGAAGCCGTGACCTGTCTGTGACTTTTACTGAAAATATCTGGGACAAAATGGGGATTTTGAAACTCACACTGCCTGGAGCGGGGCAGCTGCACAAGGGCTAGGAGCCACCTGTTGCAGCTGGAAGTACCTCTGCCACCCACAGCTCCAGGGTCCATAGCGGCTGGGAACTCAGGGGGTTCCCTACAGACACGGCAGCTGGGAGCTTGGGGGTTTCCCTGTGGCATCTGGGACCTTGGGGGTTCCCCTGCCCCTGGCAGCTCCGGGACCCCCATCACCCATGGCAGTCAGGAACTTAGGGGTTCTTCTGCTGCCTGTGGCGGCCGGGAGCTGCCTGAAGGGTACCTTGCCTCCTGGGGTAGCTTGGAGCTCAAGGGAGCCACCAGAGGTGGTGCAGGGACCCTGCAGTTCTCTGCCCTCGCAGGTACTGGGGGACCTGGCAGCTCTCAACCACCACAAGCTGAAGTCACAGAGGTCGCTGGAAGTCACCGATTCCATGACCTCTGTGACTAAATCGTAGCCTTAGGCATAATTAGTTACAGGATGAAGCCTCAAATTTATATAACATTCTCATACATGTATTTGAAAACAGACTACTTTTAAAGCCATGCAACAATGAAAGACTATTAAAATAGGTCACATCAACATCTGTAAAGCAAGATTATTAAAGGGTTAATTTTGTTTCTTTATATACAGAGCCTCTGTTCCACTGAGAGAGTATCTGTTGGTACCAAACCCAGTTAGGCTAAAAAAGGGTGGGAGAACAGTAATGTCATAAATAAGTGTTTACAGAATAATCACTGGATGCATGCTTCTTCTGTCTCTTTGACCCTGCCACAGCACCTCAATCTAGATGTAAACCCTACATTTTCAAATTTTGTTATCAATGCTTTAGTTATTTATAGGGATACTGTCTTGAAATATATCTATTGTACTTTCAAGAACAATTAAATTGCTAATACTCAGCTATTTTCAAAGTTGTGCTGCAGATGATATGCAACAGCAACAGATGCCAGAAAATTAGCTCGAAATAGAAATGAGGTACTCTTGCTATACTATGGTTAATAGAAGAGACTAACATAACTAAAAACAGAAACTTGAGCATTCTTACACGCAACTTACTTTTGGAGATTGTAATATGAACTGGGACAGAAATGAGATCTTCTTATTCCACTTTGCTCCTTAGATCCTCACTAATATACAAATATTTACAGATCTCTCTCTTCATGATTTTTTTTATTCTTTGCATGAAAAAATAAGCCATGTATCTATATAGAAATATAACAAGTGTAACAATTAATTTGGGGTCCAATTTGTAAGGTTCTGAGCCCTCTCAACTCCCATTAACTTCTGTTGGTGTTGAAGGTGTTCAGCTCCTGGCAAGTCTCAGTCTGGGACTAATCCCTTTCCCTCAGCATAGTAAAATAACTATCAATTACATACATGACAGGTGCTTAATTCTAGATTAGAGACAAATGAAAATTAATGTTTCTAGTGATAACATATATTGTGTATTTATCAGCAGTTTCTAATCCCTACAATTCATATGCACTTTTGTTAAACAACATTGATATGCAGTCATGAGAAATAATTTAGCTACCCTTCCCCTGCCACAATATAATATATACTTAAATACACATTTCCAATAGGACTCAAAAATAAATCTTTTTTTTTCTTTTTTTTTTGAGGGGGGAGAGGTCCTTTTTGAATTTTGCTTGTCACTTTCATGCTTATAAAACTCAGGAACTAATCGACATTTCAAGGCTGGGCTGTGAAGACTCCTCTACACAGTTCTACTCATGCACTTCATTCCTGCCCTGCTGCATTCCTCCTCTTCCAGCCTTTGCCCTCTCTGGAACAAAAACTGCCAATCATGATAAATTGTGTAGTGAACAAATGGGGACTAGAATACGACCCTAAGCTCATTTTCAATTTTGATCTGAGCTACTATTTGAACTCAAGTACTGAGGAATGCACTAAATAGGACAGGGCCATAGGGGAGCAGCACTTCATGCACATTTGGGTCAGGGCCTATTGCTAGGATTTCTTCAAAAAGCCAGACATCTGCACATAAACAAAAAAATTCAAAGAAAGTCACAAAAAAGTTTTTAAATAAGAATGTTGGCTAGACACAGACACAGCACTTAGATACTACAGGTTAATAGATAATGTACAAGCACAAGAACCTTTATTCTAGTCATTCCTCTAGCACACTGAGCATTCACTTCCCAAATGTCCAGCTTCATTCAACTCCTCTAAAATTTTCAAATAAGTAACGTATAATGTCTGTGCATACTTCCTAACAAAGAACAGTAACTGACTGTGGCCTTGTTTGTACTTGCCACTGTACTTGAAGAAAGTCCCTGCACTTATAGTATAATAAGAGAAACAATAACAGACAACATACAAACAAAATGTCAAGTCACCTTTTCTTTCAATTAATAAACTAACTCTTCATTCTCTTCCCATCCCCTATTATTGGAATATCCCAATCATCTTGCCCTATGTCTGTTACCACTACAGCTGGACAAACCATTTGCAGCAAACAGTTTGGTCATCACATTTAGACTTTTCCTCTGTTTCTATTTTTTGATGTAAACATATTTCAGTCTGTGGATTACTCAGAAGCAAGTATTGTTGTGGATATTTTATACCCAACTATCTGAAATTATAGCAGTTTTGATTGGACACATAGTCTACTGAAAATATAATATACAGTTTGGAAATTTGCTTTCCAGAAATATACTGCAATATTACCCTAACATTTGTTATTCAATTTGGATGAAGGAGGGTACGAATATAGCTAAAACAAATTCATTTAACGTTCAAAATGTGTGTATAAATAATTTGTAGCATTTGCTCTGCTCTAGTCAGCAATACATCATACAAGGCAAATGAAATCCATGTTATCCTCTCCCACCCAACCCACACATTTCACATCATTTCACTTTTCTCCTGATGGAAATGTCCTGGCCGACAATAGAAGAGGACTCCCTAAATACTCTACCTTCATTCTTATATGCCTTTAACTCCACCTCCTACCAACCTGGCAGCTGCAAATGAAGAGATTTTTCATGCTTTCCCTTCTTAACTGCTAGTAAGAATTGAGCTGTCCATTCTCTCTTTTTGGCTGCTATTTGGGAGTTCTCTGCTATTCTTTTGGCAGTTCTTCACCAAGGAATGAGTTATCCCTGCTATCTCTGACACCCAGTTCTTGACTATCCTAATCATCCAAGTCGAAACAAGGAAATTGGCAACCATAAAAACCGGCAAATTTTTCATCCTAACGTGTGGGAATTCAGTGGCCTGGCTCTCATTGGAATCAACATAGCACTGAAAATGTACCCGTAAAGTCTTACTTTAACAGAAACTCCATGAACATCTAAATAAAAGTGTTAAACTCTTTCCTTCACGTTTAGAATAGGAGTACTTGTGGCATCTTAGAGACTAACAAATTTATTTGAGCGTAAGCTTTCGTGGGCTACAGCCCACTTCATTAGATGAATAGAATGGAACATATAGTAAGAAATATATATACATACAGAGAACATGAAAAGGCGGAAGTAGCTATACCAACTAATTAATTAAGATGAGGTATTATTAGCAGGAGAAAAAAGCTTTTGTATTGATAATCAAGATGGCCCATTTTAGACAGTTGACAAGAAGGTAGGAGGATACTTAACATGGGGAAATAGATTCAGTATGACCCAGCCACTCCCAGTCTCTATTCAAACCCAAGTTAATGGTATCTAGTTTGCATATTAATTCAAGCTCAGCAGTTTCTCGATGGAGTCTGGTTTTGAAGCTTTTTTTGTTGCAAAATTGCCACCTTTAAGTCTGTTACTGAGTGATCAGAGAGGTTGAAGTATTCTCCTACTGGTTTTTGAATGTTATGATTCCTGACGTCAGATTTGTGTCCATTTATTCTTTTGCATAGAGACTGTCCGGTTTGGCCAATGTACATGGCAGAGGAGCACTGCTGGCACATGATGGCATATATCACATTGGTAGATGTGCAGGTGAATGAGCCCCTGATAGTGTGGCTAATGTGATTAGGTCCTATGATGGAATCTATTTCCTCATATTAAGTATCCTCACACCTTCTTGTCAACTGTCTAAAATGGGCCATCTTGATTATCACTGCAAAAGTTTTTTTTCCTCCTGCTGATAATACCTCATCTTAATTAATTAGCCTCTTACAGTTGTTATGGCTATTTCCGCCTTTTCATGTTCTCTGTATGTATATATATTTCTTACCATATGTTCCATTCTATTAATCTGATGAAGTGGGCTATAGTCCATGAAAGCTTATGCTCAAATAAATGTGTTAGTCTCTAAGGTGTCACAAGTACTCCTGTTCTTTTTTTGGATACACACTAACACGGCTGCTACTCTGAAAGCTTTCCTTCACATGTTTCATTGTTGTCTATTGTTGCAGAGGTATCCAAACACTATGTGATAGAATATACCACATATACTATTGTTCTGTACGCCTAAATAAATAATGTGTTGAGAAAGATGGAATTTCATTGCTAATTCAGTTTCTTTTCTTTTGTTATTGTATGTCACAGGCTCAGTGGGGGGATTTAAATTATTTTAGATTACTTGTTTTCCTCCTTTTTAGGAAGTTTTAATAAAACTCTTACGAAATAGGATGGGAACTATCTATTTTAGGATTCTTTATAGTGCTCATTACTACATTGTTTAAGCTGATACTATAAACCCTAATGATTCTGAAAGAACATTGATAGCTAGTGTGATGAGATGCCCACAGGAAGGGCTATCAGCCTGACAGAGCTAATCTACAGACATGGCCAAAAGGAAGTGCTCCACAGATGAGTAAAGAACCCCATGGCATCTTGATGAACACGTGCAAATGATTACTCCTGATAAAGGGGAGTGTAAGAGACTGTGGTGGACTGTGAAGGACTGTATAAGGCAGTCACCCCTGATACAAGGGGAGTGTGAAAGGCCATAGCGGGGGCGGGAGGAAAGGGAAAGAGACAACTGAGCCACAGTATATGGAAGCCTTTTTTCCAGAGGGTATTTATATCCTCCCAGGCTACACTCCAGAGTCACTATCCCTGTGGAAGGGAGCTAACAAACAGCAGGGACAGATCCAGGCCCAACTGAGGCAGGTGCTGGAGAACCAGCAGAGAGAGTGGGAGTCATATTTGTACCCGCAAACCTATTTGACACAGCTGGCTGAACAACAGCTGTATTTATTTAAGTTCATACAGGAAGAAATTTGCAGCAGCTGCTGAGATTAAGAGTGGAAAGGAGGTACCCAGGGCCGGAGGCCAGAAACCTGGCTGAGGGAGTGGTATGCCTGCATACCCAAAAAGAAAGTGCTCCTACCTGTATGGGGACAAGAAGTCTTACCCAGAGGGCAGGAAAACAAGAAAGCTCAAAAGAGTCTAACCTGTGGGGAGAACTGAAAAGGGAGGGGAGTGTTTTGCCTGTGGTCAGTAGCAGCACATAAGAAGGAGATGCCCATTTATGACCTGTGAGGTGAAAGCGAGCCCAGGAGAGATGGCTAGCCAAGAAAAGGTTGAAGCATGGCCTACGGACAAGACAAGGACAAGAGTTTGTTTTGGTGCCACAAGGTCAACCATATAAAAATGTATCAGAGGGGTAGCTGTGTTAGTCTGGATCTGTAAAAGCAGCAAAGAGTCCTGTGGCACCTTATAGACTAACAGATGTTTTGGAGCATGAGCTTTTGTGGGTGAATACCCACTTCGTTGGATGCATATCATATAAAAATGCACTGCCCTCTTAATAAAGTCCGGGGTCGCAAATGGGAAGGCATAGACCCCAGTGAGATAGGAAAAAGGAAGGGGTGTCCAGAGACTAGAGTATGCAGAGGACAGGCATGGTAGATGTGGTACTGATCATCTGCTAGGACCATGGTTGTCAACCCTCACACCCAGTAGTGGATAGTAAGGAGCTAGCAGATAAAAATGATTGGGACAGAGAGGGTCCCAACAGACATAGGGACAAACAGAGGTAGAGCAGGCTATTGTGGGGACTCAGACCTTAAGTGAAAGGTTGCTGGGGAATCTTGTGGATCAAGTAAAGGGTCTACAAGAGAAACTAGTAGCTGTCAAGCAGGCCTCGGAAAGAGCTGCAGAAGACATACAGTTCCAGAGTGAAAAGTTGAGGAATGCTATGGCAGACCATGATAATCTCTGTCTCCTAGTAGATGGTTTGGAGCAGGAGTGGGATGACTTGCAAGCCCAGCTTTGGCACCTCCAAGGGAGGAGGTGTCCCTGCCTCTGGGGGTTACAAGCTTGAAGAAGAGGGTATGTGATGAAGGGTCTACTCCACACAAGGCTTGAAGTGTTTAAGGTGGATAGGTGGGCCAATTAACTGCCTAGACTGTACCTGGAGGAGGAGCCAAAGAGAAAGGACTTAGGCTCAGTGGATAAGAACAGGAGGGGCCTGCATAAAGCCCAGCGGCTGAGACAGCTGAGGGCTGCAGAGAGCGAGGCTGCAATCACTCTCCAGCTGAGGGAAGGTAAGTTAGTAAGTATCCCAAGGATACCAAGGTTCAGAACTGTGCTACAAATAATGCTAAAACCATAATTTTCTAGTTGTCGTGTTTTCTCCTTTTAATTATCTCTTGTGGAGCTGATCAATCCAAATCAGCAGCTATTTGAATTGAAACAATTTCAATTTAACAAATAAGTGTCCAGAGTATCTTCATATAAATGTTGCATGACTGGTTATCACTTTAATTTCTCTGTTACCTAGACACAAATTTACCATCTCTATATCTCAGAGATGCCACAGAAAAAGATGGTTTATAGTAACTACTGTGTACTCCTGAACCAGCAAAATATAAATATCTTTCACACATTGAAAGTATTTTTTGTCTCTACTCCCCAAAGTAAATATATTTTATCTTAAAAAAAAAAAAAAGGGAACAAACTTTTTCAAAACAGAGAAACCAACCTGGAAAAGCATTCCATTTTCACAGTAAGATTGGAGTGTTCTTAACATGTGCACCTTCATGACTTTCTTACTTACTAGGTCATCCATGCCACTTTGTCATTCCATGGATATGCACAGGTAAGAGAGAGCAAAAAGGCAGAATGCAAAGTATCAAACAAACCTTGCCAGAAGTTTTTCAGTTAGGAATCTTCTTCACAAAACTTGAATTTCAAACAAGGAACAATATAGGCAGTTAAGGTAAACAAAGCTGTTTGAACAATACTTCTTCTTGTCCTCTTCTTCCCTTTTCTTTCTGTTTATTAAAAAAAAAAAGTAGCAACATTTAATCTGGCATTTAAAAGATGATACTTGCAAATATGGTTAAGCCCTGTATTCAATTCTGTTCAACTACTGGTGTGAAATTTTAATCAAAAAACTAGAGAGCTCATTCAAAGAAGAAATTAGTGAAAAAACTTTGGTCGTCTCTCATCAGTGAAAACTGATTTAGTTATGCAAATTACTGCTATGAATATTAAACCACTGATGAAACGTTTTTAATGAAGGGATCTTTTGTTTTGGAAATGCAAGGGTATACGCTTTAATTTCTTGCTAATTTACTGTTCTTTGATAATGTTCACATTTTCCCCAAAGTGACTTCACTGATGGGTTTAATACTGTGAATAGAACTACAGGCCAACAATACTGGTTTTGACAAGCCTTCCCTTGTGTAACTATAGATCATGATTTGCAGCCCCTTATGCACAATTCTATTAGGGTGAATTTTGTCTACAGGGCTTTCCCTGAAATGAATTCTCATTTTAATGTTAGCCTCCTGCAGTTTTTAATTTTTAATCTGTAATATGAAATTGCAAATTTTACAAACATCATTTGAAACAGCCACTAGGACAGAACCGAATGCCAAAGTTTACATATTGCCTAATTAGACTGTTATGAGAAGCAGCTTATCAATGTCAAGCCAAAGATCATCAAAAACTCCAATTACTAATTTGAAAAACACATATATTTATAAGTTAATTTTGTTTAATTTGCATCCGATTAGCTTAATAATTGTTTAAAAATTGAATTAAGGTTAATAATTTTGGTTCAGCTAGCAACACACCTGGGCTCTGAAAGTGATTTAACAAATTAATCTCTGCCTACAATAAAACTCAACTGTAATCTTTTCCATCATAAAGCACAGAAAATTCATTACTCAAATGACAAGGCAATTTTAAATATGAAAAAGCATTAAATCCATTTGCCAGTGTGATCAATATTTTCTGTCTACAGCTGAATAATTGGTCAGATAATTATAAAGGAAAAAGTCTACCTCCAGATACGTAGCAGCTTCTTAAAATGTTTCTGGATAATCCACCCGACTTTAAAAGGTTGCAAACAGAAGCTCATCTGCCTTACTGAATACTCAGCCAAATTTCTGCTTTGTTACGTCAGTTTAATACAGAAGAATTTGGCCCAAACTTTTTAAAGGTTTTACAGTGATCTGAGTGACTGGCCAGGCTCAATGTTCTTAAGTATTTTTAAAGTACAAGCCATGCAAATTAAAAAGTATGTATAACTATTGTAATGAATAGTTGTATCTGAAGACCTTGTCCTAGGTTTATCAGGTATGCAAGCTTTACAACACTAATTAATTACATTAACTGTTATGCAAAAATGGGACAACTTTTTAAAATTGTATAAAATTCACTGTATAACTGAGAACAAAATTTGCTCCCTTAGATACTGTTCTTGCAAGCATCTGTGTGGAGCCAAATTGAAGTCAATTGGCCTCTGAGTCGTCTGTCCACATGGATCTGCTTGCAGAATTGGGCCTGATTTAGAAGGGCATGCTACTAACTTCATCAGTACAGTGTCATCCTGTATATTGACCACTGAACAGTATATAGAATGAAAATCACAAAAGTGAAAAATTAGTCACCACAACTATTATGAGTATTGCTTTCCTTTATTCTATAGGTTCTATAACATCAGCCACACATGTATTAAGGTTACTCTGTCTAGAAGACACCTTAGATGTAATAGTTTTTAAAGAGCTAGATATTGTTATGTTCAGATATGAGTGATACAGATTACATTTAAACTCCCAAATAGCTTTGAATTTCAGCAGCTAAAAGTTTAAAAAGTAGTCCCTCTACTAAGCTACAGACTGCTAGAAGATCTAAATGTCTGTATTTAAAAACCTCTTCCCCAGATGTAAGTCTCTTTGGTCCAAAAAATGTTCTGGAAAAGTTGCTGATATTTTGTCATTTAAGTTCAATGGGACCAGGATGTGACCAGTAGTTTATGTTAATCCTTATTCTAACTAAATGTCCTTGCTGACACTCCTTATTTTATTTGTCTTTATTAAAAATGAGCTCAAACAGACTCTGAGAACAATCCTTAATTAAAAAAGCATATAACAAACATTAGGGCAGTGTCTGGAATATCTTCCCAACTGAACTGCCCTACTCTTGGGTCCCTCCTGTTTTAATCAGGGAACTGTTGAGGCAAGTTTACTGTAATTGCCTTATTACCACATCAAGAAAGAGGCCATCAGGTTGTCAGGATCCAAAGCATTTAGGGTTTCATAGATTAATATCAATACCTTCACCATCAACTAGAAATCAACTGGTAGTTATTGAAGATCACAGATCTGAGCTCCCAATGGGAAACACCATTTCAAAGACAGGCAGCTGTACATTGCACTAGCTGCAGCTTTCAAATGATTTTGAAGTCTTGTCCCATTTTGGGACATTCATTTCTGGTCCCATTCGTCTCGTATTTACCAGTCACGTTTTTCATACAGTCTTTGGGTGGTATGAACAGACCTTTTTGTTTAGACTAATTAAGTTTTTCAGTCTCCTTTTTGTACCCTATCAACATACATTGTGCCATTTTATGATCCTTTACTCACTTTCTAACAACTGAACTCCCAATTGGTGTATGCCTGCTAGACCCCAATTATCCCAGCTGTTCATCCACAATCCTCTTCTCCCCCTCCTCCACCCTCTACATGGCACTCAGTGATAGAAATTCAAAAACTAAGTTTAACTTCTGATTGCTGGAAAATTTTCAGCATTGTCCCAGTGAACATGTTAAAGGCTGTTTGTTATATTGCAATACGAGCTACCACAGCTCACAAATTCAGAACCCATTTTTGCAATTCTGCACTCAGATACCACCTAGAAGTAATGTAACTCGGTCTAATAGAACTAAGAAGCCTAAGAAAGCCAGCAGTGATACTACTGATCTGCACTATGCACTTATATATTGTTCCTTTGTCATCCTCCTCTGAACAAACAGTTAAAGAACTTATGTGGAGCCAAAAGAATTTTTCAATACCCTTGTTGCAGGTGGTAGCTGCTGTGCCCAGCTACCTCAGGTATAATTTCCTCCTCAGAGATTATACCAGTTGTATAGAATCTGATAGCAACTCAAGGAAAGGGCAGGAAATGAATATACTGTCTCTGAACCTGCTACAGAGGAGATTTACTATAATTATTGCCAAGCCTATCAAGCAAATAATCTAATTCCAATTGTAAATTATATTTGAAGGTTGGGTAATTTCTAGGAGCCTAGACAATGTTTAGTTACTGTCTCCTTAATTGCAGTCAAACTATTTAAGTACTTATCCTCAAAGTCACCAGGCTAAATCCTATTTATATGTAAGCAGATACAACTCACCCTAAAGACAATGAAAGTTGAGTCCATGTTGAATTGAATCCCAATGCTAAATTTGGGATGTAATGGACATGCTGTAGAATAGCATATATGCACTTCATGTGTGTGATGAAGTTAAGGGACATGGTCCTGGAATGACAAGCATGTATGTTTTGATAGTTACAACAACTTTGATACCGTATGGTTATTTACCATAGCAGAACTGTAGCTCTTCCAGATGTGCTGACCACACAGATTCCACTCTTGGTGACTAGCAAGCTGCATTCTGTTCTTGGAGGAGGGTAAATGGCGTTCTACTGTAATCATGACTGGAGGACTCTTCTATCAAAGCAACCATATGCTCCAAGTGAACATGTGATAACGGAAGAATGAAAGAATGGTTACTGGAAACACAAGACAGAAAAATAAGGTATTTTAGCCAACCTTCGTCAGTTAAAATTATCTGGAAAAAGGAAACCCCATTCATAAAAACAAAAGGCAAAGGAGAATCCCTATCACATGGCAGAATTATCTTCATAATTAGAGAGACAGAATTCTTCAAACTGACATCCTTGGGTGTAGCCTTTTATATTCCACTAATCCATGGCAAAAAAAAACCAACCAAACAAAAAAAATGATTACCTACCTTTCATAACTGTTGTTCTTTGAGATGTGTTGTTCAGGTCCATTATACATTAGGTGTGCGCGCGCTGCGCGCACACACATCGGAAACTTTTTCCCTTAGCGGCTCCCATTGGGTCGGCAGGGGAGCCTCCTAGAGTGGCGCCTCCATGCCGGTGAATATATACCCCTGCCAACCTGACCACCCTTCAGTTCCTTCTTGCCAGAGACTCTGACAGAGGGGAAGGAGGGTGGGAAGTGTAATGGACATGAACAACACATCTCGAAGAACAACAGTTACGAAAGGTAGGTAACCATTTTTTCTTCTTCGAGTGCTTGTTCACGTCCATTCCACATTACACCATGGGGTTAGAGAACACAGAGCATCTGGATTCCCCCGGGTGGAATGCTGAAATGGGAGCTAGATGCACCCTGATTGAGGAAGGAGTGAGACCCTGATGCCTGAGGTGCAGGAGGTATTCTAGGATGACTGGAATAGAGGCCTGGAGTGGCTGTATCTGCTTAGATTCACACCAGCAGGAAAATCTTTTCCACTTAGCTAGGCCGGCTGCCCTAGTGGAAGGTTTCCTACTGCTAAGAAGGATTTGTCGTACTGGAAGAGAGCACTGGCTCTCCATAGCATTTAGCCAGAGAGCTTCCATGCCATGAGGTGCAGAGACTGCAAATCCGGATGGAGCAGGCGTCCTCTGTCCTGTGTGATGAGGTCCTGGTGTAGTGGCAGGGCAATCTGATTGGCCACTGACAGCTCTAGCAGGGTTGTAAACCAGTGCTGCCAAGGCGAGGCTGGGGCTATCAAACTTATCATCACCTGGTCCCTGCGAACTTTGAGGAGGACTCTGTGGATGAGCAGGAGCAGAGGGAAGGCGTACTTCAGACTCCTGCTCCAATGGGTTGTGAACTGGACTGTGGTTCTGGAACAAGCAAAACCACAAACACTGGCTGTTGTCCTTGGTGGCAAAGAGGTCCATATGGGGAAACCCCCACTTCTGGAAGACTGACTGCAAGATGTCCAAATCTTATCGACCACTTGTGCATGCGGTATGACCTGTTGAAGCTGTCCGCTAGCTTATTTCGTTCTCCCGGGAGATAGACTCATAGACTTTAAGGTCAGAAGGGACCATTATGATCATCTAGTCATACCTCCTACACAATGCAGGCCACAGAATCTCACCCATCCACTTCAATAACAATCCTCTAACTCATGTCTGAGTTACTGAAGTCCTCAAATTGTGGTTTGAAGACCTCAAGCTGCAGAAAATCCTCCGGCAAGTGACCCGTGCCCCATGCTGCAGAGGAAGGTGAAAAACCTCCAGGGCCTCTGCCAATCTGCCCTGGAGGAAAATTCCTTCCCGACCCCAAATATGGCGATCAGTTAAACCCTGAGCATGTGAGCAAGACCCACCAGCCAGCACCCAGGAAAGAATTCTCTGTAGTAACTCAGATCCCATCCCATCTAACATCCCCTCACAGACCACTGGGCATACTTACCTGCTGATAATCAAAGATCAATTGCCAAAATAATTGCCCAAATTTAGGCTATTCCATCATACCATCCCTTCCATAAACTTACCAAGCTTAGTCTTAAAGCCAGATATGTCTTTTGCGCCCACTACTCCCCCTTGGAAGGCTGTTCCAGAACTTCACTCCTCTAACGGTTAGAAACCTTCATCTAATTTCAAGTCTAAACTTCCTAGTGTCCAGTTTATATTCATTTGTTCTTGTGCCCACATTGGTACTAAGCTTAAATAATTCCTCTCCCTCCCTAATATTTATCCCTCTGATATATTTATAAAGAGCAATCATATCCCCCCCTTAACCTTCTTTTGGTTAGGCTAAATAAGCCAAGCTCTTTGAGTCTCCTTTCATAAGATAGGTTTTCCATTCTTCGGACCATCCTAGTAGCCCGTCTCTGAACCTGTTCCAGTTTGAATTCATCCTTCTTAAACATGGGAGACCAGAACTGCACACAGTATTCCAGATGAGGTCTCACCAGTGCCTTGTATAATGGTGCTAACACCTCATCTTTGCTGGAAACACCTCGCCTGATGCATCCTAAAACTGCATTAGCTTTTTTAACACCCATATCACATTGGTGGCTCAATCATCCTGTGATCAACCAATACTCCGAGGTTCTTTTCCTCCTCCGTTACTTCCAGCTGATGTGTTCCCAGTTTATAACTAAAATTCTTCTTATTATTCCCTAAATGCATGACCTTGCACTTTTCACTATTAAATTTCATCTTATTACTATTACTCCAGTTTACAAGGTCATCCAGATCTTCCTGTAGGATATCCCGGTCCTCTTCTGTGTTAGCAATGCCTCCCAGCTTTGTGTCATCCGCAAACTTTATTAGCACATTCCCACTTTTTGTGCCAAGGTCAGTAATAAAAAGATTAAATAAGATTGGTCCCAAAACTGATCCCTGAGGAACTCCACTAGTAACCTCCTTCCAGCCCAACAGTTCACCTTTCAGTACGACCCGTTGTAGTCTCCCCTTTAACCAGTTCCTTATCCACCTTTCAATTTTCATATTGATCCCCATCTTTTCCAATTTAACTAATAATTCCCCATGTGGAACCATATCAAATGCCTTAGTGAAATTGATGTAAATTAGATCCACTGCATTTCCTTTGTCTAAAAAATCTGTTACCTTCTCAAAGAAGGAGATCAGGTTGGTTTGGCACGATCTACATTTTGTAAAAAAGACGGTTACTCACCTTTGTAACTGTTGTTCTTCGAGATGTGTTGCTCATATCCATTCCAGTTAGGTGTACGCGCCGCGCGTGCACATTCGTCGGAAAACTTTTACCCTAGCAACTCAGTGGGCCGGCAGGTCGCCCCCTAGAGTGGCGCCACCATGGCGCTCCATATATACTCCTGCCGGCCCACCCGCTCCTCAGTTCCTTCTTGCCGGCTACTCCGACAGTGGGGAAGGAGGGCGGGTGCGGAATGGATATGAGCAACACATCTCGAAGAACAACAGTTACAAAGGTGAGTAACCGTCTTTTCTTCTTCGAGTGATTGCTCATATCCATTCCAGTTAGGTGAATCCCAAGCCTTACAAAGGCGGTGGGGTCGGAGTGAAATGTGGCAGAATAAAACTGCTGAGCCAGAGGCTACAGCCTCTCTTGACTGCTGAACCAGGGCATACTGCGAAGCAAAGGTATGGACCGAGGACCAATGGAGCTTCGCGACAGATCTCGTGGGTAGAAACACGAGCCAGCAAGGCGGCAGATGAAGCCTGAGCCCTGGTAGAATGCACAGTGATGTGGCTTAGGGAAATATGAGCCAAATCATAACAAGTGGGGATGTCCGCCATCACCCAAGAGGAGATCCTCCAAGAGGAAAACAAGCAAGCCCTCCCTTTGGCCCGCTACCGGGCAGAGCTGGGGGCACCTTAGGAAATGATTCTGTCAATATAATGCGAGCACTCCACAGATGTCCAAGGAGTGCAACGGTTATGCCCATTGCGTTGAGCTGTGGGTAACATGAAAGGCCAAAACACCTTAGGGAGGAAAGCCGGGTGCGGTCATAACTGCACCTTGTCTTTGTGGAACCTAGTGTACGGCGGAACCCCCGTAAGAGCTCTGATCTCAGAGACCCGTCTGGCCAAGACTAGGTTGAGGTCCCAGGGCGGGGCTGGGCGGCGCACCCGAGGGTGCAAGCGCTCCAAGCTCTTGAGGGGCCTCGAACCCATAGAGCGTGGGACACTGAACGTCCATCTTAGCCTGCTGGAAGGTAGAGATGGCTGCCGAGAGTATCCTCAGCGATGATACCGCCAGGTCCTGCCGCTGAAGGCCAGAGGCAGGCCAAATAGAGGGGATCGAGACCTCAGCAGGAGCAAGATCGAGCGTATTGCAGCTGTAAAAGAAACGCTTCCACCTAGCCCGGTACGTTGACCAGGTGGAAGGCTGCCTGTCACCCCGACTCAGGTACGCAGCAGCCACCGTGAGGCGAAGAGGCTGCAGGTCCGAGTGACGAAGCCTGTCGTTGCCCTGAGTGATGAGGTCTGGGCTGACAGGCCGAGCAACGTGGTATGCCAGTGCTGCCTGGACCACTCTGGAGTGATCATGATGATGCGCGCTCTGCCCCTGCGGAGTTTGAGCAGGACCTAATGAACCAGTGGGAACAGTGGGAAGGCATAATGCAGTTGGCCTTTCCACGACATCAGGAATGCGTCCAAGAGCGATTCCGAGGAGAGACCTTGGAAGGAGCAGAACACCTGGCATTTCCTGCTCTCGCGGTGAGCGAACAGGTCTGTGTGAGGAACCATCTCCACTTCCGGAAAGCGGGACGCCTCACATGGGGCAGAGTGATCACTCGTAAGACAGGAAAGACCTGCTGAGTCAAAGAGGTAAGACGTTCCGAACGCCTGGGAGAAAGGACGTCGCCAGCTCCATCGAGTGGGCCATGCAAAAGACCCGGAAATGGATGGCCTCCTGACAAAAAATGGGGGGAGGACTATGTCCCCCCTGAATACTTATGAAGCACCTGGCCATTGTGTTGGCTGTAAACACCGAGATACAACGGCCTCGCAGCTGCCGCTGGAACCCCTGGCATGCCAGGCGGACTATTCTCATTTTTGGAGCATTAATGAGGAATGCCAGCTCCCTAGAAGACCAAAGGCCTTAAGCTCGGAGGTGACCATGAGCACTCGAGCAGAGAGATGATGCGTCCGCCGTCAGGGGCAGTGAGGGCTGGGGCGGATGAAACCGCATCCCTGTCCACACCAAGGAGGAAGTTAGCCACCACTCTAGGGAGCCTAAGGCGTCCGAGGGAACGGTAACTACCATGACCATTGGCTCCCTGTCCAAGCGGTACGCCGAGGTGGGCCGGACTTGGAGAGGACGGAGGCGGAGCTTGGCGTGTTTGGTTACAAACTTGCGGGCAACCATGGACCCAGGAGACTGAGACAAGAACGAGCTGAGGTCGTTGGGAAAGCCTTCAGACCTCAGATGATTGTTGCCATCGCCTAAAACCGCAGTTGTGATAAGCAGGCTCCAGCTAGGTAGGAGACCAGGATAGCCCCTAGGAAGCCCAACCTCTGCGTGGGAACCAGAGTGGATTGCTCTATAGTAAACCGCAGGCCTTGACCTGTGAATAAGACCATGGCGATGTCCACGGGCTGAGTGGTTTGTGTCTCAGAGTCTCCTCGGATAAGCGAATCGTCCAGATACGGAAAAACGCATATCCGACATCAGCGACGGTAGGCGGCGACTATGGCCGGAAACCGGGAGTATTGACAGTCGGCTATAGAGCGGAGGCATCTCCCGTGCGGAGGGAAGATGGCATTGCGAAAGTACGCATCCTTCATATCCAGGGCGGCATAGTAGCCCCCAGGAGGCAAGGATGGAATAATGGTTCCCAGGGATACCATGCAGAACTTCAACCTTATCCTAAACCGGTTGAGTCCATGCAGGACCAGGGAGGTCTGAGACCTGTGTTCGAGTGGGGGACTAGGGCATAACGGGAGAAAACCCCTTGCCCCTTTCGCCCGCTGAAGGGGGAAAGGGCTGGAGCAAATTAAAGGTGGTACCTATGCTCCATCGTGCGCAGGACCCAGCGATCTGAAAGTAACTGGGGCCATGCCAGGAGAAAGCGGGATTGAGATCCCGTCCTGCGACTGGTACACCGCCCTCAGGCGAACCTTGGAAGGTCCGTCTTTGGTCCCAGTGGTAATTGCGAAGGACCTTGACTTTGGCTCTTTAGGGGTCCTGACGTTTGTCTGCGACCACCTTGGCCTTGCCGTTTGCCAGAGTTCTGCCTCTGGCTAGGCACAGAGTATGGCGGCTGGGGCCATAAAGGCTTGCGTTTGGTCGCTGGCGTATACATGCTGAGACGCATTAGGACCCTATTGTCCATCAGGCTTCGCAGTCTGGGGCTGTCTCTGCCGCGAAGATGCCTTTACCAACAAAGGGTAAATCCTGAATGGCATACTGCAGCTCCGGCCGGAGGTTTTAAAACCTGAAGCCATGAAATGCACTTCATGGCGACACCCAAGGCCAGAGTGCGGGCCGCAGAGTCTGCTGCGTCCAACGAGGCCTGGAGGGACGCTCTGGGAACCTTCTTTCCCTCGTCCTCCAAGACGGTAGCGAACTCCAGGTGGGAGTTTTGAGGGAGAAACTCCTTCACCCAGGTGCTATAATTATCGCAGCTAAGCAAGGCTTGTTGCTTTGCTACCCAGAGCTGCAGGGCCCCTGCAGAGTACACCTGGCGGCCAAGCCTGTGCATTCGCCAAGCCTCTTTCTGCTTCGGGGCTGGCGCCCGCTGGCCATCATATCAGGATCGTGGTCCTGAGCATAAAATCTGCGCATATGGGATGACACGGATGCGCGTCCGGACAGCCATGGAGGTACTAAAAGAAGGCACAGGCAGAGTCTCTGACTCACTCGGACCTTGCCCAACTCGGAGAAGGGCTACAGGAGTCAAGGTACCTGCCCCGGTGCCAGAGGTCGGAACGGTGCCGATAGCGGGTCGGCGAACGGGATACCGACCGGTGCAGCGAGTGTGACCAGTACCAAGGAAAACAGCACCGGGACTGCCAGTGGCGTCCGGCGTGCCGACAGGACGTGGAGTGTCTGCGGGACCGTGATCATGAACGGTGCCGCTCTGCTGTGCTGACAGGGGACAGTCCCCTGAAGAGACTGTATTACCCGTACCGGCGGTGCCCGGGTCAGGCAGCACTGACTCTGTCATGGCACTGAGAGCCCTCGCCGTTGGTAACATCTCCGGCGTGAAGGGAACAGCAGGCTCAACCACAGTGCGTACTGGGGAGCTGTCAGGCACCGGATTCGACGGCCCTCGTGGGACCGGGATCCACGGTACCGAGGTCATCAGAGCTCCGGTAGGTGCCGGTGCCGGGCGAACCGAGTTAGATAAGCTGTCTGGCTGCGGTGCCGTCCGCACTGAAGCAGCGGGAGTAATACGCTCAACCACGGCGCGTGCCGGGGAGCCGTCGGGCACCGGATTCGATAGCCCTTGTGGGACTGGAATCGACGGTGCCAACGTTGTCGGTGCCGGGCAAGCCGACTTAGACTAGCCCTCTGGCTGCGGTGCCGTTGGCATGGAAGCAGCCGGAGCAGGAGCTCAACCACGGCGCGTGCCGGGGAGCCGTCAGGCACCGGATTCTACGGCCTTTGCGGGACCGGGATCGACGGTGCCGACGTCATCGGTGCCGCAGCAGGTGTCGGTGTCGGGCGATCCGACGTAGACGAGCTCTCTGGCTGCGGTGCCGTTGGCACGAAGCAGCAGGAGCAATACGCTCAACCACGGCGCGTGCCGGGGAGCCGTCAGGCACCGGATTCTACGGCCCTTGTGGGACCGGGATCGACGGTGCCGACGCCATCGGTGCCGCAGCAGGTGTCGGTGCCGGGCGATCCGACGTAGACGAGCCCTCTGGCTGCGGTGCCGCTGGCACGGAAGCAGCAGGAGCAATACGCTCAACCACGGCGCGTGCCGGGGAGCCGTCAGGCACCGGATTCTACGGCCCTTGTGGGACCGGGATTGACGGTGCCGACGCCATCGGTGCCGCAGCAGGTGTCGGTGCCGGGCAATCCGACGTAGACGAGCCCTCTGGCTGCGGTGCCGCTGGCACGGAAGCAGCAGGAGCAATACGCTCAACCACGGCGCGTGCCGGGGAGCCGTCAGGCACCGGATTCTACGGCCCTTGTGGGACCGGGATCGACGGTGCCGACGCCATCGGTGCCGCAGCAGGTGTCGGTGCCGGGCGATCCGACGTAGACGAGCCCTCTGGCTGCGGTGCCGCTGGCACGGAAGCAGCAGGAGCAATACGCTCAACCACGGCGCGTGCCGGGGAGCCGTCAGGCACCGGATTCTACGGCCCTTGTGGGACCGGGATCGACGGTGTCGACGTCATCGGTGCCGTAGCAGGTGTCGGCGCCGGGCGATCCGACTTGGATGAGCTCTCTGGCTGCGGTGCCGCTGGCACGGAAGCAGCAGGAGCAATACGCTCAACCACGGCGCGTGCCGGGGAGCCGTCAGGCACCGGATTCTACGGCCCTCGTGGGACCGGGATCGACGGTGGCGACGTCGTCGGTGCCGGGCGAGCCATCCTAGACGACCTCTCTAGCTGCGGTGCAGTTGGCACAGAAGCAGCAGGAGCAGTAAGCTCTACCACGGCGCGAGCCGGGGAGCTGCCAGGCACCGGATTTCGTGGTCCTGGGGGACTGGAATCGACGGAGCCGAAGTCATCGGTGCCTCTGCAGGTGCCGGTGCCGGGTAACGCAACTTAGGCGAGCTCTCTGGCTGCGATGCAGGTGGCACGGAAGCAGCGGGAGCAGGGGGCTCAACCACGGCGCGTGCCGGGGAGCCGCCAGGCACCAGCAGGAATCGTAGACTCTCTCGACCTCGGAAGGGAGCGGTGCCGAGTCGACATCGGTGCCGGCGACGGTCGGTGCCGAAAGGCCTTGGTAGTACCGGCGGGGTCCGGTGCCGAGGCGCTTCTGCCCACCGCTTGAATATCGCTCGGCGCCCAAGGTGGAGGGGTAAGTGAAAGTCCCGCACCTTTTTGTTCTCGGCTTAAAAGCCTTGCAAATGGGGCACTTATCTGCCCTGAGGCACTTCAAACAGGAGTCATGTAGATCTCTCTTCGGCCGCGGCTTCTGGCAGGCCGGGCCCCTTTTAAAACCCGGTGAGCCATGCATGGCTCCGGCACTGGGCTCATGGAAGGGGCTACTTCCTGAACCCCGCTAACTAAACTAACCATGTTAGCAAAGAAAACCCGTATAACCATACAAATATATATATAAAAGGGTTATAACTGCATAATTATATACGAGAAAACGAGTAGCTAGGGAAGTGGAGGTCAGCTAAGCCGTGCTCCACTGTTCCAACGACCGACACGGGCGGTAAGAAGGAACTGAGGAGCGGGTGGGCCGGCAGGAGTATATATGGAGCGCCATGGTGGCGCCACTCTAGGGGGCGACCTGCCGGCCCACTGAGTTGCTAGGGTAAAAGTTTTCCGACGAATGTGCACGCGCGGCGCGTACACCTAACTGGAATGGATATGAGCAATCACTCGAAGAAGAACCATGTATTTTGTCCCAATTTCCATTGACCTCAATGTCCTTAACTATTTTCTCCTTCAAAATTTTTTTCCAAGACCTTACATACTACAGATGTCAAACTAACAGGCCTATAGTTACTCAGATCACTTTTTTTTCCTCTTTCTTAAAAATAGGAACTATGTTAGCAATTCTCCAGTCGTACAGTACAATCCCTGAGTTTACTGATTCGTTAAAAATTCTTGCTTATGGGCTTGCAATTTCATGTGCCAGTTCCTTTAATATTCTTGGATGAACATTATCTGTGCCCTCTGATTTTGTCCCATTAAGCTGTTTGAGTTTGGCTTCTACCTCGGATGTGGTACTATCTACCTCCATATCCTCATTCCCATTTGTCATCCTACCATTATCCCTAAACTCCTCATTAGCCTCATTAAAGACTGAGGCAAAGTATTTGTTTAGATATTGGGCCATGCCTAGATTATCCTTAACCTCCATTCCATCCTGTGTTTAGCGGTCCCCCTACTTCAGTCGGGACAAAAAGGTAAGAGAGGATGGATCCAGTTGTAGTACTGGTGCGCTGTTCTCAACCGTACCTTCAAAAGGGTGGTCTGGGGCTGGATAGTGGCTTGGGCTGGCCTGAGGAAGGATGCTGCCTCCTTCTGCCACTCCTATTCCTCCTATGAGGAGTGTCCTGGCAGTTCTGTTGGTAGAACCTGGAGGGAGGCTGTGGACAGAAATGCCTCCTTTGAGTAGCTGGTGTAGCCTCAAAGATCTAAGGGTGGCCCTTCAGTCTTTCAGACTATGGAGTCTCTTGTCAGTCTTATTGGAAAAGTGGACCAAACCCTTGAAGGGAAAGTCCTAGATTGTTTGTTGGATCTCATGGGGCAGACCAGAGACCTGCAACCAGGAACCCCTCCTCATTACAACCCCCATGGCCATTGTGCAAGAGGCTGCATCTGCTGCGTCCAATGTCGCTTGTAGGGAAGCTTGGGAGACCAGCTTTCCCTCCTCCACCAATGTCGAGAACTCTGCGCGAGAGTCCTGCAGCAGCAGCTCCTCAAACTTGGCCATCGCAGCAAAGGTTTTGTGTGCGTATCTGCGCGCGATGGCCTGTTGATTTGCAATATGGAGCTGTAGTCCCCCAGTGGAATAGACCTTCCTGACAAAAAGGTCGAGTTTTTTTGCATCCCTATTCTTAGGGGAGGGGCCCTGGTAGCCCTGGCGCTCTCGGTGATTGGCTGCATCAACCACCAGGGAATCAGGGGGTGGGTGGGTGTCTAAATGTTCAGATCCCTTAGGAGGAACGAAGTACCACCTCTCATTCCTCTTAGCCATAGGGGCCAGAGATGCAGGGGTCTGCCACAGGGTTTTTGTTTCTCTGTCTTTATTAAGGGCAAGGCAATACAAGAGGAATTGGAAGGTGCGAAGATGGCAATGACTGGGTTGGATTCCTACACCACCTCCTCCGCCTGTATGCCTAGGTTCTGGGCAGCATGACATAAAACCTGCTGGAGCACCCTGTTATCCTCCAGAGCTGGGGCTGTCAACGTCCCCACCCCACCTTCATCTGGGGAGGATGAAGTGGAGAGGCCTGGCAGCAGACCCTGATCATTCCCTGATCTGCACCATGTGGGTCTCGCGGCACACGGTATTCCACAGCTTGCAGTGCCAGGTCCACTGGGAGCGGAAACATCGGTACCGAGGAAAGCGGTGCTGAAGTTGCTGGTTCTGGCGGTGCCAATATAGTCAATGCTGCAGCTGCCAGCGGTGCCGCTGATGGGAGGGTCGGTGCCGGAGCTGTAGATGACAACAGCGGTGTCAGGACTTCTGTCGGCAGTGCCGCTGCCAGTGTTGTTGGCATTGCTGTGGAGTGGTGAAGGACACTGAGGACATTGGATCTGGACCTGCCCCGGGCTCTGGTGATACACACAGGGTGTCCAAAAGGGCAACTGCATCGAAGGCTGCCACTGCAGAGGCTGCTGTGCTGGGTACAGCTGGTGGTCATGGCGGGATCTGGACTTTCTGCTCCTGGTCCTGTGGAGCAATAGGACTCTGCCTCCGAGTAGGAGGAGCATGGAGAAGTGGTGCTCTGGGCTGCCAGAGAGCAGTGCTGAGAGGTCAGGGATTGGTGCAGCTACCCTGCGTGGATGGGCCATGCCAGGGAGAGGTGCGCCAGAGATGGGGATCGGCGCGCCATCAGCATTGGTTTGCCCCTTGATTGCCATGCAGTCACCGGCGATTTGTCTCTCCTCTGCAGGGAGGACAGCGCCGTGAGGCATATAAGGTCTTTGGCTGCCTCAAATGTCTCCAGTGTCAAGGAGAGCAGGAGGTAATCACCTTGGCGCTCCGGGGACCATTGAGGTTTGGAGTCAACTGAACCCCAGATGGGACAGAAGTCAACAAGACCTTAGAGGGCTGGAGAGATGAGGTGGTCTGGGTTGAGACACTCGTTGATGCTGCAGGCCCCTTGGTCTTTAGAGGGGGAGACCAACCTCTTTCTGGCCTTTTCTTTTGTGGCATCGGGGACTGAGAATGATGTCAAACCAAAGAGGGCTTGTTATGGGTGGAGCCGTGACAGTGCTGCGAGACCTTAGGGTCCTTGTTCGGTGCTGGCTCGCACCCCGTGGGTGCCAGACCACCAAGGAAGTGCTCGGCATGGGTTCTGCAGACCCCGGGTCGGAATGTGGCCAGAGTGCCGCTTTCATTAGTGGAATCTTAAGTCTTTGCTCCCGGTCTTTAAGGGCCCTAGGGCAAAAACCCTTATAGATAAGGTACTTGTCCTTTTGGTGGCTCTCCTGGAGGCGCTGCAGACAAGAAGGAGTAGATGATGTTGGGGAAGGGACCCCCAAGAATCACAACTAACTATGACTACTAATGAACTATTTACACTATTTTACAATCAAAAGAGAAGAGGACACTGCCAAAAGCACTTGCAAGCAAGAGCGAGTGTTGTTCTTGCTAGCCATCATCAGCAGTAAGAAGGAACTGAGGGGGTGTGGGGTTAGCAGGGCCCTATATTGGGTGCCATGAAGGCATGACTCCAGAGGGCCCCCAGGCCAACCCTACAGACACTGCTAAGGGAAAAATCTTCTGGCTAGCATGCATGCGGCATGCACACTGACTGGAATGGACATGAACAAGCATTTGAAGAACTCATTGTTCTTGAGACTTCTAATATCCCAACAAACTTCCAATTCAGTGATGTTAACACATATTGCAGTTTTCTTTATTTTGTGGATGATTTAATGAGGAAAGGTAATGATGATATATGGTACAAAACAGAAACTGACAGGTACTCATGACTAAGTCACGGATTCCATGACTTTCTGTGACCTCTGTAACTTCCGCAGCTGCCGGTGCACCTGGCCTGGGGGCAGCTCAGGCAGCCCGTGCCAGTCGCACTGGCCCCTACTGGGGCAGTCTCAGGACAACGTGCTCACCCACCACCCCAGCAGAAGCAGAGTTTGGGTGTAGGAGGAGGCAGGGGGTTGGGGCACAGGAGAGGGTGAGGTGGGCTCTGGGCGGCGTTAACCTGGGGGACCCCAGCTGTGGGGGAGGGTTGGGAAGGCCGGCAGGCTCCCTACCTGGCTCCGTGCCTCCCCAGAAGTGGTGGCATCCCCCTCGCTAAGCTCCTAGATGGAAACGTGGCCAGACAGATTTGCATAGTGCTGCCGCCTGCAGGCACTGCTCCTGCAGCTCCCATTGGTCACAGTTCCTGGCCAATAGGAGCTGCAAAGCTTGTGCTCTGGGTGGAGACAGCACACAAAGCTGCCTAACCACGCCTCCACCTAGGAGCTTAGCGAGAAGGATGCTGCCACTTCTGGGGAGGCACGGAGCCAGGTAGGGAGCCTGCTGGCCTTCCCAACCATCCCCCCCAGCAGGGGTCCCAGGCCGTGCGCCACTGTCCTCCACCCCCAGCATGCATGGCACCCCTGGGCTGCCCCCCTCAAGATTTAGTCAGGGGTATACAGCAGAAGTTATGGACAGGTCACGGCCCATTAATTTTTTGTTTACTGCCTGGGACCTGTCTGTGCCTTTTACTAAAAATACCCATGACTAAAACGTAGCCTTACTCATGACTACCACAAAAAATAACAAAAGGTAAATGATAATTTGACATGTTTAGTAGTTAAAATTCTAGCTGGATTTTCATTACCGGTGCTTAATACTCTAAAATAAAAGGTTATTTAGCAAATAAGATGTTCTTCAACTGTATTGAATCCACAGATCCACACCTTTGAGATGCATGTAACACGGACCACATGCCTGAAATAATTTACTAGTAGTGACTTTTGGAGACACATGGGATCTCATAAAGGTTAAAAAGGGGGTGACTCCCAATTGCATCATTATTTACTAATTCATCTGGTACAAATTGTAGATTATATTCTGAAGAAATGAGGAAGGAAACTGAAAATGCGGAAATCTGTGGAGATAATGTACTTAAAAGATGACTGCCTACTGGTAAGTAGACTTTTTTTTCTTCCTCTCTGAAAATGGCTTCAGACAGATCCCTACTTTTGGGAAATTACCAAACTTGATAACCTAAGCAACATGTCAGGGAGTAAACTCTAACCTAGTAACAACAGTATTACTATCCTCCCAAAACAAATATCAGACCTCAGTGTCAGGTCAAAGGAGGAATGCCATGTAAAGGTACAAATTAAAAGATGGTAAATCCAAAAGCAGTAAAAAAAGACGGTTACTCACCTTTGTAACTGTTGTTCTTCGAGATGTGTTGCTCATATTCATTCCAGTTAGGTGTGCGCGCGCCGCGTGCACGTTCGTCAGAGAAACTTTTACCCTAGCAACCCAGACGGGTCGGCTGGGTGCCCCCTGGAGTGGCGCCGTCATGGCGCCCAATATATACCCCAGCCGACCCGGCCACCCTTCAGTTCCTTCTTGCCGGCTACTCCGACAGTGGGGAAGGAGGGTGGGTTTGGAATGAATATGAGCAACACATCTCGAAGAACAACAGTTACAAAGGTGAGTAACCGTCTTTTCTTCTTCGACTGATTGCTCATATCCATTCCAGTTAGGTGATTCCCAAGCCTTACCTAGGCGGTGGGGTCGGAGTGAGATGTGGCGGTATTTAGAACTGCTACGCCAAAGGCCGCATCATCTCTTGATTGTCTGACTAGCGCATAGTGTGCGGTGAATGTGTGGACCGATGACCAGGTCGCTGCACGGCATATCTCCTGGATAGGCACGTGCGCCAGGAAGGCTGCCAACGACGCTTGAGCTCTCGTGGAATGTGCCGTGAGATGGCCAGAGGGGACACGAGCTAGGTCGTAGCATGCGTGAATGCATGCAGTCACCCAGGAGGAAATCCTCTGAGAGGAGATTGGTTGACCCCTCATCCGTTCTGCAACCGCCACAAACAGCTGAGGGGACTTCCGGAATGGCTTGTTCGCTCCATGTAGAAAGTGAGCGCTCTGCGTACATCTAAGGAGTGTAGCTGCTGTTCTCTCCGAGAAGAGTGTGGCTTCGGGAAGAAGACCGGGAGGAAGATGTCCTGGTTGGTATGGAAGGCAGACACAACCTTAGGGAGGAACGCCGGGTGGGGTCGTAGGTGGACTTTGTCCTTATGGAAGACGGTGTAGGGTGGGTCCACTGTGAGAGCTCTCAGCTCGGAGACCCGTCTGGCCGATGTAATGGCCACCAAGAAGGCCGTATTCCAAGACAGGTACGTGAGCGAGCAAGTCGCTAGTGGTTCAAATGGCGGGAGCGTGAGCCTGTTTAGGACCAAGTTAAGGTCCCAGTTAGGGGCAGGGCGGCATGCGGGGGGGGTAGAGACGCTCCAGGCCCTTAACAAATCTGGCGACGAGGGGGTGGGAGAATACGGAGCGGCCACCCTCTCCTGGTCGAAAGGCGGATATGGCCGCCAAGTGCACCTTTAAGGAGGATGATGCCAGGCCCTGCTGCTTAAGGTACCAGAGGTAGTCCAGGACCGTGGGAATCGGGGTCTGCGTGGGGTTCACCCCCTGAGTAGCACACCAGCAGGAGAAGCGCTTCCACTTGGCCCTGTACGTTGAGTGAGTGGAAGGCTTCCTGCTGTCAAGGAGGATATGCTGGACCGGTGTGGAGCAGCTAAGCTCCGCCGCATTCAGCCATGCAGGAGTCACGCCATGAGGTGTAGGGCTCGTAGGTCCGGGTGACAGAGTCTGCCGTGATCCTGCGTGATCAGGTCTGGGTGGAGAGGAAGGGGGATTGGAGGGTCCACAGATAGGTCCAGCAAGGTGGTGAACCAGTGCTGTCCGGGCCACGCGGGTGCGATCAGGATTAGATGCGCTTTGTCCCTGCGTAGTTTCAACAGGACCTTGTGCACCAAAGGGAACGGAGGGAAGGCATACAGTAGGTTGTGGGACCATGGCAGGAGGAATGCGTCCGAGATCGACCCGGGAGAGAGGCCCTGAAAGGAGCAAAACTCCTGGCACTTCCTGTTGGACTTGGTCGCGAAGAGGTCTATGCGGGGAAATCCCCACCTCTGGAAGATGGAATGGATGACATCCGGTCTGATCGACCATTCGTGGCATAGGAAGGATCGGCTGAGTCTGTCCGCCAGTGTGTTCTTGACCCCTGGGAGGAAGGATGCCACCAGATCTATCGACTGGGCTATACAGAAGTCCCAGAGTCGAATGGCTTCCTGACATAAGGGAGACGAATGGGTTCCCCCGTTTGTTGATATAGTAAATGGCCGTTGTGTTGTCCGTGAGTACGGAAACACAACGGCCGTGCAGACGTCATTAAAACGCCTGGCAGGCGAGGCGGACTGCCCTCAACTCCCGGACATTTATGTGGAGTGACAGCTCTTGGGACGACCAGAGGCCCTGGGTAGGCAGGCGCCCTAGGTGGGCCCCCCACCCCAGGGATGATGCATCGGTTGTTAGAGTCATCGACGGTGGCTGTGGATGGAATGGCATCCTTGCGCATACTAGGGATGGGGTCATCCACCAGTCGAGGGAGCGGAGAGGGTCGGGGGGGGACCGTCACCAATACATCTAGGTGGTCCCTGCCTGGGCGGAATACGGAATGAAGCCACATTTGGAAGGGCTTCATTCAGAGCCTGGCATACTTCGTCACGTAAGTGCATGCGGCCATATGTCCTAGTAGTGTGAGGCACATGCGAGCCGAGGTGATTGGGGTGGCCTGCAAGCTCCGTATGATCAAGACGATAGTCTGGAAGCGGGGCTGAGGTAAGTAAGCCCTGGCCTGAGTCGAGTCCAGGGTCGCACCTATGAAGTCCAACCTCTGTGCGGGGACCAGGCTGGATTTTTCGGCATTGAGAAGCAGGCCTAGCTGGGAAAAGAGGACCGTAACTACTTCGACATGTCGCTGTACCTGCGACTGGGAGGACCCCTTTAGCAGCCAGTCGTCGAGGTACGGGAACACGTGGATTTTCCGCCGACGGAGGTGGGCGGCCACAATGGCCATGCACTTGGTAAAGACCCTCGGGGCCGTGGAGAGGCCGAAGGGTAGGACTGCGAACTGGAAGTGCTGATGTCTGACCGTGAAGCGAAGGTACTTCCTGTGCGGTGGAAAGATGGCGATATGGAAGTACGCGTCCTTCATGTCGAGGGCGGCATACCAGTCTCCAGGATCCAGGGATGGGATAATGGTTCCCAGGGAGATCATGAGGAACTTCAACTTGAGCATCCATCTGTTGAGGCCCCGCAGGTCTAGGATGGGCCTGAGACCTCCCTTGGACTTGGGGATCAAAAAATATCGGGAGTAGAACCCCTTGCCTCTCTCGCCTAGAGGTACCTCCTCTATCGCTCCTCCTGAGAGGAGAGAACGAACCTCCTGCAGAAGGGTTTGCTCGTGAGAGGGGTCCCTGAAGAGGGACCGGGAAGGGGGTGAGGAAGCAAATTGCAGGTGGTATCCTTGCTTCACTGTACACAGCACCCAACGGTCTGAAGTTAACCGGGACCACGCCGGGAGGAAGTGGGAGAGGCGGTTGGAGAAGGTAGGGGAAGGATCCTGTCTTGTGTCTGGTACGCCGTCCCCGGGCGCACCTTCAAAAGCCGGACTTGGAGCCCGGTGGTGCCTTGGAGGGCCCTTGGCTTTGGCATCCCTGGGAGCTGGATTGGCGTCTGCGGCCCCCCCGACCATGCTGTCTACTGAGGTCCTGCCTCTGATGGGGTGGGAAGTATGGGCGTCGTGCTTGGGGCCTGAAGGGTCTACGCTGGGTGGAAGGTGTATGCATCCCCAGCGAGCGTATGATGACTCGATTGTCCTTCAGGTTTTGCAATTTGGAGTCCGTCTTGTCCGAGAACCCTTTCCCGTCAAAGGGTAAGTCCTGGATGGTATATTGGAGTTCTGGAGGCAGGGTGGAGGCCTGAAGCCAGGATATGCGCCTCATCGTTATTCCCGAGGCCAAGGTTCTGGCTGCCGAGTCAGCCGCGTCGAGGGAGGCCTGGAGAGAGGTCCTGGCCACCTTCTTACCCTCCTCCAGGAACGCATTAAACTCCGGGTGGGAGTCCTGGGGTAGAAGCTCGGAGAACTTACCCACCTCCGCCCAGATATTATAGTTATAACGGCCCAGTAGGGCCTGTTGGTTGGCCACACGGAGTTGCAAGGCCCCAGCTGAATACACCTTGCGCCCCATGAGGTCCATTCGTCTAGCTTCCTTGGCCTTGGCGGCCGGAGCCTGTTGGCCGTGCCGTTCCCTGTCGTTAACAGATTGGACAACTAGGGAGGAAGGAGGAGGGTGAACATATAGGTACTCGTACCCCCGAGAGGGTACCATGTACTTCCTCTCCACTCCCTTAGCTGTCGGCAGGATGGAGGCTGGTGACTGCCACAGGTTATCGGCGGTGGACTGGATAGTCTTTATGAATGGGAGGGCTACCCGGGTAGGTGCATCGGCAGAGAGGATGCTCACTACCGGGTCCTCAACCTCTGGGACCTCCTCTACCGGTAGGTTGATATTAAGGGCCACTCTACGGAGGAGGTCCTGGTGGGCTCTGAGGTCTATCGGTGGGGGTCCTGACGCTGAAGACCCAGGGAAAGCCTCATCTGGTGAGGAGGAGGAGGAGGAGGATACTCCGGGAATGAGGGCATCCTGTGCGGTCTCCTGCTCCTGGACTGGTTCCTGCTCGAGTTGACCCGGGGAGTCTGGTGGCAGCTGTTTATCTGACTCAACCACGGGGGGGCGGGAAACAGTGGCCTCTGGCACCCGATGTTCTGAGGCGGTAGAACGTGTCCGGGGCACGGGGCCACCCTGGGTCTGATGATATGCCTAGGGTGTCCAAAAACCCCACTGTTGGGCACCTGCGTCCTGCGGGCGGGGGTCCTGGAATACTCCCAGCGGTACTTCGGGATCCTGGTCCCGTTCATAGTAGCTACCCGCCTGGGAGGATGCCGACGTGCCTCTAGACGGCCAAGGTGGAGCGGCAAAAGCTGGCACTGAGGTACCGACAGACCTTACACCTCTGGGTTGTGGTGACCGGTGTCTGTATTGGTGACGGTGTTGAGAGCGAGACCGGGACCTGCGACCAGCTCGGTGCCGGGAGGTCGACCGGGATCTCAAGTCCCTCTGTCTCGATCTGCTCCTGGAGGTGCAGCGCCCACCGCGGTGCCGTGAGCTGGAGCGGTACCGCAAGTACCGGGTTGACGCTCGAGACGTCGACCGGTGCCGGGATCCTGACCGGTGCCAGGATCTTGATCGGTACCGAGGTGATCGGTGCCGGGAGCCTGACCGGTGCCGGGGTGATTGGTGCCGGGAAGGTGATCGGTGCTGGGAGTCTGACCGGTGCCGAGACCGAGATCGACGTCGAGAGCCTGAGCGACGCCTCGATGCCGAACGTCCGCGGGACCGCGATGTGGAGCGGTGCCGGTCTGCTATGCTGACCAAAGCTGGTCTGGTCAGGGTCGGTTTGCCCATGGAGTGTAGTACCCGCACCGGCGGTGCCGGGGGTAAGGGCAGCGGTGCCTCTGTGATCACGATGAGATCCCTCGCTGCGGCAAACGTCTCCGTGGTAGAAGGCAAAGCAGGCTCTATCACGGTGTGCACCGGGGAGCCGCCAGGTGCCAGACTCGACGGCCCTCGTGGGGTCGGAGTCAACGGTATCGGCTTATACGGTGCCGCGGCAGGTATCGGTGCCGGGGGGTCCGTCTTTGGCGCAGGCTCTAACTGCGAGGCAGTTGATGTTGGGGTGATCTGCGTCTTCGCCGCCTTCGGCCTCGGGGAGAGGGAGCGGCTCGGAGTTGGTTTCGGTGCCGGCGGCGGCCGGTGCCGTGAGTCTTTGCTGGCAGCGCTCGGTGTGGTGGCGGTGCCCTTGCTTACCGGCTGACTTGTGCTCGGCGCCGAGGACGAAGGTGTCAGGGCCGCTTCCATAAGGAGCTGCCTTAATCTAATGTCCCGCTCCTTCTTGGTTCTCGGTTTGAAGGACTTGCAAATCGAGCACTTAGCCGATAAGTGCGACTCCCCGAGGCACTTCAAGCAGGAGTCATGCGGGTCTCCAACTGGCATGGGCTTGTGACAAGCCGAGCACTGTTTGAAACCCGATGAGCTGGGCATGAGCTCCGGCTCCCGGTGCGGGGAAGGGGGGGGTCCCCGATCCCCTCAAACTACAACTAATAACTACACTAATAACACTAGTTAACTGACTAATAATTATATATATATATATATATATATATATATAAATATAATATATATATATATATATATATACACACACACACACACACACACAATAATGAACTATAACTACTATATACAATGATAGCGAAATGAGCTGCTAGGGAGTGTGGAGGTCAGCGAAGCCGCGCTCCACAGTTCCAACGACCGACACGGGCAGAAAGAAGGAACTGAAGGGTGGCCGGGTCGGCTGGGGTATATATTGGGCGCCATGACGGTGCCACTCCAGGGGGCGCCCAGCCGACCTGTCTGGGTTGCTAGCGTAAAAGTTTCTCCAACGAACGTGCACGCGGCGCGCGCACACCTAACTGGAATGGATATGAGCAATCACTCGAAGAAGAAGGAGTTACTTGCCTCACAGTGACTTGAGTTATTCTATATTTTGTCCCTGGGTGCTACTCTATGGGATGTGTGTAGGCCTATGCACTCTCAATTGTAGGGTGTAAAGTAGCATCTGTGGGCCCATGCCTGTGCATCCCAGTGCATTGGCTCTGAACAAGGGCTTATAGAGAGGCACAAGGACACAGCCATTCAGTTCCTTCTCAACAGTGAAGCCAGAACTCCACAGCAGAGCAGAAAGAAGGTGGGAGGTGGCTCACCAATAGGGACAAAACATCTTGAAGAACCCAAGTTATTGTAAGGTAAGTAACCTCTCCTTCTTCTAGTATATGTCCCTTTGTGTGCTTCGCTGTAGGAGACACCCAAGCAATAACCTAAGTGAGGAGGTGGGTTCTCAGAAGGTGAGACTAGGCAGTTTGAAAGACTGCATCATGCAAGGCAATGTCATCTCCAAAAATAGGTAAAATGGCATAATATTTGGCAAATGTATGGATAGGAGACCAAGTAGTAGGTCTGCAAATTTTTGGTATGGGGACAGCCTTCAGTAGAGCTACAGCTGTGCACTTACCTCTAGTGGAACATGCAGTTACTCTGTGAGGAAAGTGGACCCCAGCATTTCCATAAAAAACGGTTACTCACCTCTCGTAATTGTTGTTCTTGGAGATGTGTTGCTCATATCCATTTGAATTAGGCGTGTGCACGCTGTGTGCACAGTCATCAGAAAGTTTTTCCCCTAGCAGCATTTGTCAAGTCGGCTGTGGAGCCCCCTGGAGTCATGCCCTCATGGCGCTCAGTATATGACTTTGCCGACCTGGTGCCTCCTCAGTTCCTTCTTGACAGTTACTCCGACAGAGGGGAAGGTGGGTTTGGAATGGATATGAGCAACACATCTCAAAGAAGTTACAAGAGTTGAGTAACCGTTTTTTCTTCTTCCAGTGGTTGCTCATATCGATTCCAGTTAGGTGACTCCGAAGCCTTACCTAGACGGTGGGGTTGGAGTTAAGGAAACGCTGACTGTAGCATCACTCTGCCAAAAGCCGCGTCATTTCTAGTGTGCCGGATGATGGCGTAAGTGAGAGGTGAAGGTATGCACCGAGGACCAAGTTGCTACCCTGCAGATTTCTTGGACTGGGACCTGGGCCAAGAACACTGCTGACGAGGCTTGGGTTTGAGCCATGGTTGGTACTTTGACCAGCTCACAGCACATGTGGATGCATGACATGATCCAGAAGAATATTCTTTGACATGAGACAGGGAGCCCTTTCATCTGGTCTGCCACTGCTATGAACAACTGGTTCAATTTTCTGAAGTCTTAGTGAGCTCGATGTAGAAAGCTAGTGCTCGCTGAACGTCAAGGGAGTACAGCCTCCACTCCTGGTTACTGATATGAGGATTAGGGTAAAAGACAGTGGCGTAGTGTACCAGTGTTGTTGAGGCTATGCTGGAGCTATCAGAATTCTTTTTCCCGTCTCTGTGGGCCTTGAGCAGGACCTTGTGCACAAGGAACGGGGGAAAGGCATAGACCAGGCGATCTCTCCAGGGTAGCAGGAATGCATCCGTGAGTCTGAGTCCACCTGGGCTGCAACCCTGGAAGGAGCAGAACATTGGGCACTTCCTGTTGTGTCGGGTGGCAAACAGGTCGACCTAGGGAAACTCCCACCTTTGGAAAATGAGGTGTATGACATCTGGCCGGATGGATCATTTATGTGCAGAAGGACCTGCTGAGGTTGTCCGCCAGCATGTTCTGAACTCTTGGTAGAAAGGATACTTTTAGGTGAATGGAGTGGGCTATGCAGAACTCCCACAGCCGGAGGGCCTACTGGCATACGGGAGAGGAACAGACTCCATCCTGCTTGTTGATGTAAAACATGGTGGTGGTGTTGTCAGTTAGAATTGCTACACATTGGCCTTGTAATTAGGCCTGAAAGGCCTAGCAGGCTAGGCGTACCGCCCTCAGCTCTTTGATGTTGATATGTAGGGAGAGCTCGTCCTGTGACCACAGGCCTGTGTCTAGAGGTCTCCCAGATGCACATCCCATCCCAGAGCCAATGTGTCTGTAACCAGGGACAAGGAAGGTTGAGGGTTCTGGAAGGGGACTCCTTTGCACGTTGCTTGAGTGTTAAGCCCAGTGGAGGGATGTGAGGACCTGCCCTGGAACTGTGATCACTGAATTCAAGCTGTTGCGCCCTGAGCAGTAGGCTGAGGTGAGCCATGCCTACAAAGGTCTGAGCTGCAGCCTGGCGTGCCAGGTTACGTATGTGCAAACAGCCATATGGCCGAGGAAACTCAGGCACCTCCTTGCTGTTGTGGATGGGAATTGCTGGAGGCTTTGAATTATGTCCATGATGGCTCAGAATCGGGTCTCTGGCAGAAGAGCTTGTGCCTGAACCGAGTTTAACGTTGCCCCAATGAATTCTATTCTTTAGGTCAGTTCCAAGGCCGACGTCCCCAAGTTGAGGGACCCAGTCGCTCAAACATTTACCTGACCAAATGGATTTGGGACTGCACCTGCCCCCTGGTGCAGCCCCTGAGCAGCCAGTCGTCAAGGTAGGGATATACTTGCACCTGCTGTCACAGAGGAAAGCAGACACTACCAACATGCACTTGGTGAACACTTGGGGGTCTGTTGAGAGGCCAAATGGTAGGACAGTGAATTGGTAATGTTTGTGGTTGACCAAGAAGCGTAGGAAGCTCCGGCGTGTGGGACGAATTGCTATATGGAAGTATGCATCCTCCATGTCGAGGGCGGCATACCAGTCTCCGGATCCAGGGAGGGGATAATGGTGCCCAGGGAGACCAGGCAGAACTTCAGCTTTACCATGAATTTGTTGAATCTGTGAAGATCTAGAATGGGTGTGAGACCCCACTTGGCCTTGGGGATTAGGAAGTATCAGGAGTAGAATCCCTTGCCCCTTAGCTCCTGAGGAACCTCCTCCACCACTCTCATGGCGAGGGGCACCTGCACCTCCTGGAGGAGTTGCTCGTGAGAGGGGTCCCTGAAGAGGGACAGGGGAGATGGGAGGGTAGGTAGGAGCAGAACTGGAGAGAATTTCCCACTTCCACTGTGCAGAGGACCCAGCAGTCCAAATTTATTTGGGACCAAGCACAGTAGAAGTGGGACAGACGATTCAAAAAAAGACGGGGAAGGATCCGGAATCAAGGCTGGTGCACCATCCTTGGGTGCCACTTCAAAAGACCTGCTTGGAACCTGACAATGGTTTAGTGGGGCCCTGGCCCTGCCCGGAAGAATATGAGGAAGAGTGGCTGCCACTGGAGAGATTTGTTGGGACGGGCACCAAATCTGGACTATTTCTGCAGGTAAATGTGACATGTGGAAGATTTTCTATTGCGTAGTAAAACCTCTTGCACCAACTTTGAGCATGAGCTCTCTAGGTGCTGGAATCACATTGGAGCCATGCTTTGAGGTGGAGGATCCCCAAGTTGGGTTGTATGGTATGCCCTTTGTCCTGAGAGAGAAGGTGCAGAGTGGCCAGAAGGGAGATCGGTGGGCACATCACGATCTACATCAAGTAAGAGTACCAGGTCTGTCTTGGCTACATGGGAGCAATGAAAATTACACAAACTCTATTCCTCTTTATCTTCAGCAAAACCTTCAGCAGAAGAGGAAACAGAGGTGCACAGAAAGTCCTTGTCCCACAGGAGGAGGAGATCATCACCCAGAGATTGCTGACTGATCCCCACCCCAGAACGGTATCACAGACACTTCTTGTTCTGGTAGGTGGTGAACCGCTCTGTGGATGGTATTCCCATAGTGTGAATAAATCATTAAGCACTGAAGGGTGCATCTCCCACTCCCGTGGTCATGTGGCAATTTGCAAATGAGCTTGTCCACTTTTGAGTTTTGAGTGTCTGGGAGGTAAACCTTGGACAGAGTGATGTTATGAGAGATGCACCGGTTCCATAGTTTCATTGCCTCTATGCATAGGGAAGGTAATCTGGCTCTTCCCTGACAGTTGATATAATACATGAGGCTATGTTGTGGAAGGGGAAGGGAGGTAAAGTGAATGGAATAACCAGATCTGATGATCTCTTAGGACCCATCTATCAGATATTATTCCAGGCACTGTGGAACGTTGCCAAACGGTGGCCAAATGGATGCATGAGCATAGGTAGTATTAAGGAAGGTTTCATGACACTTCAACCTGCCCATCAAAAGTAGTGCTGAGGGGCAGGTGGTTGAATCTAAAACTGGGAGCCCAAAGGCTTCTATTTTGGGAATTTCCCTTTATTCCTTTGGGCCAGATACTGCCATTGTGAGGGGAATTGGGATGAATATTGGTATTAAGGGCTAAAATGTCTCTTGTGCCCTGGTGTGTAGATTCCCAGTGACCTGAGAGTAGCCCTGCAATCCTTCAAGGACTGGAGGGAGGCATCAGTCTTCTCAGCGAAAAGCTTGAAACCCTCAAAAGAGAAATCATCCACTGTGGTCTAAACCTCCTTCAGGAATCCTGAGAGGTGAAGCCATGATGCCTGTCTTTTCATCACAGCAGTGGAGATGGTCCTGGCAGCCATGTCGGCTGCATCAAGGGCCAATTGAAAAGATGTTTTTGCTACCAGCTGCCCTTCCTGAATGATGATCTTGAAGAAGTCCCAAGAGCTCTCCAGCAGTTTATCAATAAAGTCATGTAATTTATTATAATTCATGTAGTTGTACTTTGCCATGAGTGCCTAGTAGTTGGCAATTCAAAAATGTAAGGTGGCTGAGGAGTATACCTTCCTACCAAAGACATCAAGGTGCTTCCAGTCTCTGTCATAGGGTGTTGTCTTAGAGTGGTGCTGTCAGCCACGAGAGTTCACAGCGTACACCACAAATGGAATTTATGGAGAGCTGCCTCCATAAAGATGATTTTCTGGTGAAGTTGTCTTTGTAGTATCTTAGTCGGAGCTGCTGGCAGAGGGAACACTTTTGTTGGATAGGGTCCTTGCCAAGAAAGCAAAGGCACTGGGAGTGCTTGTCCACAACCAGGATCGCCTTGCTGAAAATGTAATACTTCTTGAAGTCCAGAGAGCCAGGCATATCCTTTTCCAGATGGGGTCGACACAAGAACAAAGTCTTTTCTCTCTCTTTATTTGGCTGTGCCTAATAAAAAAAAAAGAGTCAGAAGAAAGCTAAAAGGTTTCTAAAAGCTAATGATTAACAAATGAAAAGGAAAGTTAATGATGCTCTAACGGACAGCTAAAGGCTCCGTCTCCATCCAGGGGCAGTTAAGAAGGAACTGAAGGCGGTTATTCCACGGGCACTGGCTAGCCTCATGGCGTAGCACGAGGAGAGACAGCTTATGTGCTGCCCCACAGACACTGCTACAGAATTCTATGATCAGCAGTGCAGGGACGCAAAAACCTACAGTGAAGCACCCATAGGGACACTACTTGATGAAGGGGATCCTTGCAACTATTGGCTCTGTGCAGTACTGGAGCAAAAAGGCATAGGAAAAGGGGTCACCATATTAAAGAGGTGGATAGTTGGGCTTCATAGTACAAGTTATGCATAAAAAAGCCCCCCAAAACACAACCTTTGAAAATGAAAATGCAGTTTACCTTTTAACAAGGATTTTAAAATTCTCACTCCCAGCTAAATACACTGCTTTTTAATTGTCTATGTTACAGAAAACCACACCACCATATATTCTTGTAAATGAGTTTGGAATAAATTTAAGTTGTGTACACACTAGTATTTTTCTTAATCTCGCTCTACTCCAGCTCCACCAGCAGTAGCAACACTGGGAGAGCTGCCAGTGTTTTTAACTGTTTGTCATCTAAGGTCACATCTACTGTACAGACATGTATCAGTATAACTACATTGCTTAGGGGTGTGAAAAATCCACACCCATAATAACGTAGTTATACTGACCTAACGTCCATGTAGATAGCACTATGTTGACGGAAGAGTGCAATGGGAGAAGCTCTCCCATTGGCATAGGAGCATCTTCACTAAAGCACCAGAATGGCACAGCTGTATGTGAAGACAAGCCCTAACTCTGCTTGAAACAGATCTGGTCGCACAATGGTTGCAATGCTAGCAGCCGGCTGTTCACATTAATGGTCCCATCAATGTTAACACCAGTGGAGCTGTGCTAGTTGTCACATAATAATGGAAGATATTAAGAAAAATGACTGTGTAGAAAAGATTCAATGGTTAAAAAATTTCAGGACTCAGCTCCTCATAGAAAAAAAAACATTTAAAATACTGGTTTCTTTCTGAAAAATGGCTTAAAACCTCACTTAACAGATGTAAATATGTGGTAGAAGAAGCTGACTTGTATCTTGTCCTCCACCATTGTAGTCTACCGGACATTTCTGTCATCAACTTCAATAGAGCAAGATCAGGCTCTTAAACACAAATAAATGGCAGAAAGAATATACAGTATCTTATAGTTTTTAAAAATATATCTTTGAGATTTTGAATTATTCATGCAATGTGCTATTTACAAGTAACAGAAAGACTCCATTATTTAAGAAAGGACAGTTACCTGTTCCGTAACTGGCGTTCTTCGAGATATGTTGCTCAGGTGTATTCCACAGTAGGTGTGCGTGTGCATCACGTGCACCAGTGCCAGAAGTTTTTACCTTAGCAGTACCCGTACTGGGGGAGCACCGCTGCAACCTCTGGAGTAGCACCTCTATATTGTGCTATAAAGGGAGCCGTGCACTCCTCCCACTCTCGGTTCCTTCTTGCAGGACAACTCCGACAGAGGGGAAGGAGGGCGGGATGTGGAATACACCTGAGCAACACATTTTGAAGAATGCCAGTTACGGAACAGGTGACTGTCCTTTCTTCTTCGAGTGATTGCTCATGTGTATTCCACAGTAGGTGACTCCAAGCTATATCTGATGGCGGTGGGTAGGAGTTTAAGGGTTTCCGGGACACAGTACCACCCTACCAAACCAGGCGTCATCCCTCGCTTGGGAGATGATCACATAATGTGAAGAAAATGTATGGACAGAGGACTACGTGGCAGCCCTACAGATGTCCTGGATGGGGATGTGGGCTACATAGGCAGCCAACGAGGCCTCAACTCTCGCTGAGTGCGCCCCGACGATCGGTGGTGGAGGAACCCTCGCCAGGTCATAGTACATGCATATGAACGAGGTGATCCAACAGGAAAGGCCCTGGGTGGAAATTGGTTGCCCCCCATATGCTTGGCCGATGCAAAGAACAGTTGTGAGGATTTCCAGAACAGCTTGGTCCAGTTCAGGTGGAAGGCCAGTGCCCTACGCCCATCAAGCATGTGAAAAGATGGTTACTCACCTTTGTAACTGTTGTTCTTCGAGATGTGTTGCTCATATCCATTTCAATCAGGTACGCGTGCGCCACGTGCATGTTCGTCGGAAGATTTTTACCCTAGCAACACTCGGTGGGTCGGCTGGATCGCCCCCTGGAGTGGTGCCGGATATATACCCCTGCCGACCCAATGACCCTTCAGTTCCTTCTTGCCAGTTACTTAGACAGAGGGGAAGGAGGGCAGGTTTGGAATGGATATGAGCAACACATCTCGAAGAACAACAGTTACAAAGGTGAGTAACCATCTTTTCTTCTTCGAGTGCTTGCTCATATCGATTCCAATTAGGTGATTCCCAAGTCTTACCTAGGCGGTTGTGTCGGAGTGAGATGTTGTAGAATGCAAAACTGCTGAGCCAAAAGCTGCATCATCTCTGGACTGTTGAATAAATGCGTAATATGAGGAAAAGGTGCGAATCGATGACCAGGTAGCTGCCCGACATATTTCCTGGATGGGAACGTGGGCTAGGAAGGCGGCAGATGAAGCTTGAGCCCGAGTAGAATGGGCGGTGCGGTGGCTAGCCGGAACGTGAGCCAAATCATAGCATGTACGGATGCAGGATGTTACCCAAGATTAAATTCGTTGCGATGAGACCGGTAGGCCTTTCATCAGTCTGCCACAGCTACAAAGAGCTGAGGTGACCTTTGGAAGGGTTTGGTTCTCTCGATATAAAAGGCGAGAGCCCTGCAGACGTCCAGGGTGTGCAGCTGTTGTTCCCGATGCGATGGGTGTGGCTTTGGGAAAAAGACTGGGAGGAAGAGTCTTGAGTGACATGAAAGGCGGATACCACTTAAGGGAAGAAGGAGGGGTGTGGACACAGCTGTACCTTGTCCTTATGGAATACCGTATACGGGGGGTCCGCTGTCAACGCCCAAAGTTCAGATACTCGTATTGCCGAAGTAATAGCGACGAGGAAGGCTGTCTTCCAAGAAAGGTACAGCAGCGAGCAGGTGGCCAGGAGCACCCATAAGCTTGGCTAGCACCAGGTTGAGATCCCAGGGAGGGGTCAGGTGTCTGACTTAGGGTACAAACATTCCAATCCCTTGAGGAACCTTGAAACTATGGGGTGACAGAAGATTGATCAGCCATTTTCCCCTGGGTGGAAGGCAGAGATGGCTGCCAGATGCACCTTTATGGAAGAGACCACTAGGCCCTGTTCTTTCAGGGACCAGAGGTAGTCCAAGACAGTAGGAACGGACACCTGCCTGGGGACTGAGTTACGCTGAGCGCACCAGCAGGAGAAACGCTTCCACTTGGCCAGATATGTCATCCTAGTGGAAGGCTTCCTACTGCCCAAGAGCACCTGGTGGACCGAGGCAGAGCAACGCAACTCAGACTGGCTCAACCATGCAGCAACCATGCTGTGAAGTGAAGAGACTGCAGGTCCGGATGGTGAAGCCTGCCGAAGTCCTGTGTTATGAGATCCGGCCAGAGTGGCAGGGGAATCGGGTCTGCCATGGAGAGGTCGAACAACATGGTGTACCGGTGCTGCCTCAGCCACGTTGGAGCAATCAGGATCAGGTGGGCACTATCCCTGCGGAGCTTGAGTAAGACTGTGGATGAGCGGAAACGGTGGGAAGGCACAGAGTAGGTGCCTCTTCCATGGGATCAGGAATGCGTCTGAGAGGGGGCCCGGGAAGCGTCCCTGGAAGGAGCAGAACACCTGGCATTTCCTGTGCTCTCAGGAGGCAAAAAGGTCTATGTGGGGAAACCCCCACTTCCGGAAAACAGAATGGATGACGTCCGGACAAATCAACCACTCGTGAGACAGGAAGGATCGCTGAGGTGATCCACCAGAAGGTTCTGGATTCCTGGGAGAAAAGATGCTACCAAATCGTTTGAGTGGGCTATGCAAAAGTCCCAGAGGTGGACGGCTTCTTGACAAAGGAGGGAGGAGCGTGCTCCACCCTGCTTGTTTACATAAAACATGGCTGTTGTGTTGTCCATGAACACTGATACACAACGGCCTTGGAGATGGTCTCGAAACACCTGGCATGCTAGACGGACCGCTCTCAGCTCCCGCACATCGATGGCAAGACCAGCTCTTGAGGCGACCAGAGGCCTTGAGTGTGAAGGCCCTCGAGGTGGGCACCCCAACCCAGAGATGACACGTCCGTAGTTTGGCTAGCACCCGGTTGAGGGTGGAATGGCATCCCTGCACAGACTACAGTGGGGTTTAGCCACCAGGTTAGGGAGCCCAGAACCTTCCAGGGAATAGTGAGCACCGAGTCCAGGGACGGAGGCGTAGCCTCACATGCTTGGTCACGAAGGTGCAGGAGGCCATGTAACCTACTAGGCTGAGGCAGGTGCGCACCAACGTTGTCAGAAAGGTTTGAAGACCCCGAATAATGGAAGCCATTGCTTGAAAACGCGACTGCGGGAGTCAGGCTCTGGTCAGATTGGAGTCCAGAACTGCTCCTATGAAGTCTATTCTCTGCGTGGGTGTCAAAGTAGACTTCTCTGTGTTGATCATCAGGCCTAGGTTCCCGAAGAGGTCTTTAAGGATGCGCAGGTGCTGCGACACTTGTAACTGGGAAGTCCCTCGAATGAGCCAATCGTTGAGATAGGGGTAGACGTGTACCCGACGACACCGGAGGGAGGTGGCGACTACAGCCATGCATTTTGTGAACACACGCAGAGCTGTAGAAAGGTCAAACGGAAGTACAGTGAACTGAAAGTGTTGATAGTTGACCACAAAATGGAGGTACCGTCTGTGTGGTGGGTAAATTGCGATGTGGAAATATGCATCCTTCATATCAAGGGCAGCATACCAGTCTCCCGGATCCAAGGACGCGATAATGGTCCCCAGGGTTACCATGCAGAACTTCAGCTTTATCATGAATTTGTTGAGTTCTCACAGGTCTAAGATCGGTCGTAGACCTCCCTTTGCCTTGGGGATTAGGAAGTAGCAGGAATAAAACCCCTTGCCTCTCATGTCTTTTGGCACCTCCTCTATGGCTCCCATGGCTAGGAGCGACTGGACCTCTTGGAAGAGGAATTGCTCGTGAGGTGGCCTTGAAGAGGGACAGGGAGGGAGGGTGGGAAGGCAGGGTTGAATCAAACTGGAGGTAGTATCCTACTTCCACTGTGTGCAGGAAGGACCCAACGATCTGAAGTTAGCTGGGACCAGGCAGGGAGGAATTGTGAGAGACAGCTGAAAAAGGGAGAAGGATCCAGGAGAGCAACTGGTGGGCCGCTTTCGGGGGTCCCATCAAAAGTTCTGCTTGGGTCCCGCTGGTGGTTTAGGGGGCACCTGATTTTGACCTCGAGGGCCAGACTGTCTCCGATGATTCCCTCTACCACACCTTCTGCTAAAGTCCTGACGTGGCCTAGGCAGGGCATTAGGGCGGTGTGGCTGGGGCCGGAAGGTCCTGCGTTGGGTCACTGGCGTGTGCATACCCAGCGAGCGCATTATAACGCGATTGTCCTTCAGACTTTGCAATCTGGGGTCAGTCTTCTCTGAGAACAGGCCCTGGCCTTTGAAGGGCAAATCCTGAATAGTTTGTAGTAATTCAGGGGGAAGGCCTGATACCTGGAGCCAGGAGATACGCCTCATCGTCACTTCTGACGCCAGAGTTCTGGCTGCAGAGTCCGATGCATCCAGAGATGCTTGGAGGGAGGTTCTTGCTACCTTTTTACCCTCCTCAAGTAGGGCCGTAAATTCCTGGCGAAGAAGCTCTGTAAACTTCCCCAAGGACACCCGCGTGTTAAAGTTATATCTACTTAGGAGGGCTTGTTCGTTTGCCACCCCAAGTTGGAGGCCCCCGGCCGAGTATATTTTGCGGCCTAGGAGGTCCATGCGTCTAGCCTCCTGACTTAGGAGCCAGGGCTTGCTGGCCATGATGCTCCCTCTCGTTCACCGATTGCACCACTAAAGAGCAAGGAGGTGAGTGAATGTAGAGTTATTCATACCCCTTTGAGAGGACCATATATTTTCTCTCTACTCCCCTTGCTGTAGGTGGAATCAAGGCTAGGGATTGCCAAATGGCATCCGCATTAGTCTGTATGGTGCGGATAAATGGAAGAGCCACTCTAGTAGGTGCATCAGCCGATAGGATGTCCATGACAGGGTCCTCTATTTCAGGGACCTCCTCCACCTGTAAGTTCATATTCTGAGCCACTCGTCTCAAAAGGACTTGATGGGCCTTGAGATCAACTGGTGGAGGGCCTGAGAAGGATGTTCCCGCCACCACCTTGTCAGGTGAGGAGGAGAAGGAGAGGCCCAAGACCAGGGGGTCCTGTGGGGACTCCTGCACTTGAGGTGCATCATCTGTGACTGATGGAACCTGTGTGTCTGCAGATGGTATCGGAGCCTCATCCGTGCCCATGGGGGGGAGGTGGCTTACTGTTACCTCTGGTACCCGGTGTTCTGACAGGGCCGACCGTGGAGCCACTGATGGAGCACCTTGAGCCTGGTGGTATGCCCACGGTGTCCAGAAGGACCAGTGATGAGGCTCTTCCTTGTGGCTCTGGCTCTTTGGGAATATATGGCTGGGGACATCAGAGTCACGCTCCTGAGGATAGGATGCGCTACCAGCCTGCGATGACACCGATGTGTATCTTGATGGCCCTGGTGATGCTGATAGACCCTGGGAGGGCACCACTCTTCTGGCTGCTCGATCCCAGGGCAGTACCAGGGAGCGGTACCGGGAACTATAACGGTACCGTGAGCGAGACCGGGATCTTCTACCGTAGCAGTGCCGGGAGGTCTACCAGGATCTCAAGTCCCTTCGACTGGAGCGACTGCGGGATACACAGTGCCGAGGGCGGTGCCATGAGTCAGATTGGTACCAGGAGTATCTGGCCGGCGAACGAGATGTTGAATGGTGCCGCGAGTGCAACTGGTACCATGATGGAGAGCGGTGCCAGGACTGTGAGCGGCACCGGGAGCAGGAATGGCGTGATCGAGAGCGTCTGTGAGACCGTGATCTTGAATGACGTCTCTCTGTTGGACTAACGGAAGGTGGCCTTACCAGGGCCAGTTTTCCGATGGATTGTATGACCTGCACCGGTGGTGCCGGGGATTGAGGCCATGTTGACTCCATCATGGCGATGAGCTCCCTTGCTGTGGAGAAGGTCTCCGGTGCAGAAGGGAGGGCAAGCTCAACCACAGCATGAGCCAGGGAGCTGCCAGGCACCGGACTCAACGGCCCTTGTGGGACCGGAATCGACAGTGCCGTGCTCGGTGGAGCCGCAATCGATGGTACCACAGTCAACGGTTCCGCAGCAGAGGACGGTGCCGGACGAACCGTCTTCGAAGAGCGCTCCTTCTGTGGAGCTGAAGCAGCTGGAGCGCTATGTTGCTTCCTGGGTCTCGGGGACAAGGAGCGGTGCCGAGCAGATGTCGGTGCCAGTAGGGGTTGGTGTCGAGGCTCCTTCTTGGTACCGGAGCAGTCCGGGGCCGAAGGGGTGCTCCTTACAGAAGCAGTCTGTTGGGTGCTCGGCACCGACGCTGCAGGACTAAGTGCCAACTCCATGAGGAGCTGTTTCAATTGAAAGTCCCGCTCCTTCTTCGTCCTTGGTTTAAAAGATTTGCAGATGCGGCACTTATCGGTAAGGTGGGATTCCCCTAGGCACTTGAGGCAGGAGTCGTGGGGATCCCCTATTGGCATTGACTTTTGGCACGCTGAGCACGGTTTGAATCTTGGTGGCTTAGGCCTGGGCCCATAACGGGGTGGAGGAAAGGGGGCTAATACCCGATCCCCTCTTAAACTATATACACTAACTATAAATACAACAATTAATACTAACTATAACTACAAGAACTCGAACTATACACACAATAAACAGCAAAGAACTATGAGTTGCTACGGACGTGGAGATCAGCAAAGCCGCGCTCCACAGTTCCAACGACCGTCACGGACGGTAAGAAGGAACTGAAGAGCTGTTGGGTCGGCAGGGATATATATCCGGCGCCATAATGGCAACACTCCAGAGGGCGACCCAGCCGACCCACAGAGTGTTGCTAGGGTAAAAATCTTCTGACAAACGTGCACATGGCGCGCGCACACACCTAACTGGAATCGATATGAGCAAGCACTCGAAGGCAACATTCCTCGTTGGAAGAACGGGGCTTAGGACCGAGCACTGGGAGGAAAATGTCCTGTTCCACATGGCAGGCGGAGACCACCTTTGAGAGGACTGAGGGGTATGGGCAAAGTTGGACCTTGTCCTTGTGGAACTCTATATGAGCGTTTCGAGGTCAAGGCCCTGAGCTCCGAGACACGTCGGGCTGATGTGATAGATCCAAGGAATGCTACTTTCCATGACAAGTGAGACCAGGAACACGTGGCCAAAGGTTCAAAGGGAGGTCCCGTGAGACAGGATAACACTAGGTTTAGGTCCCTTTGTGGAACGGAGGGCCTAGCATATGGGAATGAATGGTCCAGGCCTCTTAGAAAGCAGGAGGTCATATGTGAGAAAACACTGATTGGCCCTGCGCTGGCAGGTGGAAGGCCAATATGGAAGCCAAAAGTACCCAGACAGAGGCAGGAGCTAGTCCTTGGGTCCTAAGGGACAGGAGGTAATCAAGGATAATCTGGAGCGGTGCAGACGATGGGGAGGTTCCCCGCTCCGCTGCCCACCTAGAGAATCTGGACCACTTTTGCCAGGTACGTCCGCCATGTGGATGGCTTTCTGCTTTCCAGCAGGACTCGTTTGATGTCCTCTGAACACCTCCCCTCCTCCTTCTCATCTAACCACTGAGCAACCACGCTGTCAGGTGGAGCGCGGCTAGGTTGGGATGGAGGAGGTTCAGGCAAAGCGGTAGCCTGCGCAGGGGGGTGCTAGGAGGTGCAGGAGGCTCCCATACCAGTGTTGTCGGGCCTAGTCTGGGGCTATGAGGATAACCCACGTCCTGTCTGTTTTTACTTTTTGTAGGATCTTGCCTATCAGGGGAAAAGGTGGGAAGGCACAGAAAAGCTGGCCTGACCACTTCAGGAGGAAGGTGTCCAAGATCGCCCCCTTCCCCACTCCTCCCCTGGAGCAGAACTGGACAGTGCCAGTTCTGGTCAGTTGTAAAGAGGTCAAGCAAGGGAACTCCTCACTCTCGGAAGAGCTGGTGGGTGACCTCCAAGTGGAGTGACCACTCGTACTGGTGGGAGAAAACCCTACTGAGGCGATCGGCTCGCACATTGCGGACGCCAGGTAGGTGGAAGGCTCACAGGGAGATATTGTGGGCTATACAGAATTCCCATAGGCTCAGGGCTTCCAGGCACAGGGCCGAGGAACAAGTCCCACCCTGCCTGTTGATGTACTATAGGTGTTCTCAAACTGGGGATTGTGAGGTTATTACATGGGGGGTTGGGAGCTGTCAGCCTCCACCCCAAACCCTGCTTTGCCTCCAGCATTTTATAATGGTGTTAAACATATTTTAAAAAGTGTTTTTAATGTATATGGGGGCGGGGTCACACTCAAAGGCTTGCTGTGTGAAAGGAGTTACCAGTACAAAAGTCTGAGACCCCCTGATGTAGTACATCGCAGCGGTGTTGTCCGTAAGGACTCTGATCACCTTCCCACGAGGTGCATGCTGAAAACTACGCATGCCAACTGTATTGTCATGAGCTCTCTGGCATGTATGTGGAGGGATAAGTCCGAGGCCAAACATCTCCCTTGGGTTTGAATATTCCCTGTATGACCTTGTCCAGTCTGTCCCGGGCCTGGGAGTACTGGGAGGCTAGCCAGAGCTGAAGGGGCTTCATTCTGAGCCTGGCAAGGTGGACCATGTACACCATGTGCCGGAAGATCTGAAGGCATGCTCTTGCCGTTGTCACAGGGAAGGCCGTGACCGAGGGAATGAGACCTTTGAGGGTCTTGGACCTGCCCAGAGGGAGAGAGGCTGTGGCCCTTAAGGAGTCCAGCAGCGCCCCTATGAATTCTATGCACTGAACTGGGACTAATGTAGATTTGTTCTCGTTCATCATTAGGTCGAGATCTGCGCATGAGGACAGGAGCAGTTCCTCATGGGCCTGCATCTGGGACAGAGAGCTGCCTTTGAGAAGCCAATCGCTGAGGTATGGAAAGATCTGAACTCCATTCCGCTGGAGATAGCCACTACCACTGCCATGCACTTGGTGAAAATCCTGGGTGCCGTGGATAGACCAATAGGGAGGACTGTGAACTGGTAGTGATCCAACCCCACTAAGAACCTGAAGCAGCATCTGTGCCCCTCGAATATATGGATATGGAAATACGTGTCCTGAAGGTCCAGGACCGCGTACCAATCCCCTGGGTCCAGGGAGGGAATGATAGAGGCTAGGAACACCATGCGGAACTTGGAGTGGACCATAAACTGGTTGAGCTCCCGTAGGTCCAGGATGGGCCTGAGCCCCTTTTGCCATTGGGATCAGGAAGTATCGGGAGAAGCCTCTGCCCTGGAAGTGTACTGGTACTCTTTCCACCGCTCCCAGGTGGAGTAGACGTGCCACCTCCTGCCCTAGAAGGCTCCGGCTCAATAGGGATGGGGGGGTGGTAAGGTGGGGGTGAAGTGAACTGCAACACGTAGCCATTGGAAATGGTGTTGAGGACCCACTGGTCCAATGCTATATGGGACCACTCCACTCGGAAGGCAGACAATCAGTTGCAGAACACAAACTTTATTAATTGGGGGGTCTCCCTAGCAACAGTCCTGGTGCCCCCCTGCAAATAGTCAAAACTGCTTCATTCCCTGGCTCTTCCCTTTAGAAGGCCCAGGCCGCGGAGCAGAGTGGGACTGATGTTGAGACAGACGCCTCTGGTCTCTCGGCATCTTGGACGGGGCTCATATCTGCTCTGTGCAGGTAGAGCCGGAGTTTGCAGCCTGGGCTTGTCCTTAGCTGGCAGGATGTAGAGGCCTGAGGTTTGAAAGGTGGTACAGGAATCCTTCATCATGTGCAGACGGATATCCGTTTGGTCCACAAACAGCGCTTTCCCGTCAAAGGGCAGGTCGTGCATGAGGGACTGGGCCTCCGCTGACAGCCCAGACAGGAGGAGCCACGACTCCCTGCGCATGGAAATGGCAGAAGCCATCGAGCGGGCTGCCGTATCAGCTGCGTCTGACACCGCCTGAAGGGTTGCTTTTGCCACTGCTGCCCCTTCCTCTACCAGAGCCTTGAAATCCTTTTTGTCCCGCTCACGGAGGAGAGGTTCAAACTTTGGTAGGGACCCTCATAAGTTAGTCATACCGGCTCAGTAGGACCTGACTGGCCACCCTGAGCTGGAAGCTTGCCAAAGAATAAACTTTCCTGCCAAAAGTATCCAATCTCCTGGCATCTTTATCCTTGGGGGTGGGTGCGCGCTGGCAGTGTCGTTCTTGGTGGTTTACCAATTCCACGACCAGAGAGTTAGGTGCTGGGTGGGAATAGAGGCACTCATGGTCCTTAGCCGGCGCAAAGTACTTCCTTCTCTGCCTTTTTGGAAATGGGGGCCAAGGAAGCAGGAGTTTGCCACAAGGTCACGGAAATGTTTGCTACTCCCTGGTGGAGAGGCAGTGCTACACGGCCTGGTGCCGAGGACGACAGCACATTGAAAAGGGAGTCCGATGGGCCCTCCGTCTCTTCAGTCTGGAGCTGGAGGCCACCCTCTTAAGGAGGTCTTGATGCGCCCTGAAGTCCTCCTGTGGAATGGGTGGCGGTGCCATAATGGCATCATCTGGTGCAGAGCCGAGAGTCTTGGGAGGTAGGTCCCCCGGTCGGAGTCCAGGCACGGGGCCGCCAACTTGGGACCTGTTGACTTGTCCCTCTGCTGAGAAGGGGAAGCTGAAGGTGTCTGGGATGCTCCGGGCACTGAGCGGGTTCCCATCTGGGCGGGCATCTGCAGCCACGGTGCCCATTGACACCACTGTTCTTGCCATGGTGCCCCTTGCCACTGACCAATTTGTGGGTCCAGTGCTGCCGTCTGGTCCAGCTGAGCTACACGACCTGGTGATGGGCAGCTAGTTGCCGATGCTGAGGTCACCATCAAGCACACAGTCTCATAGGAGCGGCGAGAGCAACGGTGCCTACAACGGTGCCTTCCGCAGGACTGGGACCTTGACACGGTACCTGTCCGAAGTGCTGCTCCAGTACTCGCCTCAGCACCAGGAGCTACGATGTTATGGTGCCGGTGAATTGCAAGAGAAGTCCCGAGTACGATGCCTAGCAGAGCGGGAACTCGAGTGAGAGTGTCGACGTCAATGGCGGGACTAGCTGCAGTAGCTGCGATGTGAGGAAGAGTGTCTGCAGCGCTTGTCACGGTGCCTGAGACCATCACTGCACAGTGTGGAGGGGCCTCAAGATTTCCATTCGAGCGGCGAGCCGGTCAACCTGACTGGTGTAGAGGGCTGGCGTGAGCTGTGAGAAGACCACGTGGAAGGAGGTAAGGAGCAGTCCTCGGAGCGAGAGCTGTGCCGTGCCGGGGAGGTCTGATGAGCACCCAGTGGCGGCCTGCCTCAGGACCGACACCGGTGGTGTCCCAGTTATCGATAAGCTCAAGATGTCTTGCGCAGCCTGTGCAGCCTCCGGCAATGGCATCCTCTCCGCAGGGGAGGCATGTGCGGATGGAACTGGGCTGCTTCACTCAACATGAGTCGGAGGCCTAGGGCCCAGGGGGGATTGAGGACTGTCCGGCTCGGGACCAGCCTCACTCCTCTCCTTTTCTTGGTGCTGCTGTGAGATGGAAGTCTTCCCTTGCTTCTTGGAAGGGGAGTGGTGCCGGCTAGTGGAGGGGACTTCACTACACACCGAAGATGCAGTGCTGGGCGCCGAGTCCGTTCGGCATGCCAAGGTAGGGGCCACCGCCGAATCCATCAGGAGAGCGCAAAGCCTGATGTCCCTCTCCTTCTTAATCTGCGGCTTGAATGACCTGGAGATCTTGCAGTGCTCACTCATGTGAATTTCACCCAAGCAGCAAAGACATTCAGCGTGCAGATCACTGTTGGGCATAGAACGGCAACAGGAGTCGCATGACTTGAAGCCTGGGGCACGGGGCACGCCCCGAACCCACTCTAACTACTTGAAAAACTACGAAAAGTAACTGTACCATTAAGGTCAACTAGAGAAGCTGCAGCAAGCCTGGAGCAAGACGTTTCGACTACCTTCACTGGCGGCAAGAAGGAACTGAGGGTGGGGGGAACGCGCAGCTCCCCTTATAGCGCAATATAGAGGCACCACTCCAGGGGTAGCAGCGATGCTCCCCCCAGTATGAGTACTGCTAGGGATAAACCTCCAGCATCAGTGCACGTGGCATGAATGCACACCTACTGTGGAATACACATGAGCAATCACTCGAATAAGAATAATAGTCTTTAGTTAGTGTGTACATATCTACATGGTCCTTGGATGCTGAAAACACTTGGATGATGTTAAATTAACTGCATACAAAACACAGAACAACACTCCTTTGAAAAGGAGGAGTTGGGGAAAGAGCAGCCTCATTGCTTTAAGATGCCCACTCTTTGTCCATTTAGTTCTGCAGGCTGTCTGGTGTTAGCAATCATGTACAAGTGGACCTGCTGCAGAGCAAATAGCAGTCTTCCCCCACAAACTAGGGGAAAACCAATATTCTAGGAGACCCATCATATATAAGACATGCTTCCATAAACCTGCTGGGTCATTTAGAGGAATGGGGGAATAACGCTGACACTGTGCTTGTGAGAAAAAATAGTAATTATACATAAATCTTGAGTTTTCCTAATATACTTATAACTAAAAGTATGCTTAAATCACAAAATAAAATCACATATCTAATTAACATTTACAAAATTTATTAACTCTTATAAAAATCTATTTGCATTTTTTGCAGTAGTCAATTTAAGCTGTTAAATCAGAATTCCCACATAATAGTTTTGCCAATAAAAACCTGTAGACTTTTTTAAAAGGATATTTACAGAACTTTCATGAAAAAATAAAACTTCAGTATCCCAAAATTAAGCTAACTAGATAAGAACGTACAATTACATATGGGCAGATTCAGCAAAGTAATACAACTTCCAGACTGCTGAAATGATCATCAATGAAAGGAGGCATCAGTGTTGGCACACAAATTTTTTTGGTTGCTGTAATTTGCACAAGCTCACAACAGTTTGGAAAGCAAATATATTTGGCTGAATTATGCCATTTAAAGAGGTATCTCTTCTACTTATATAAACAGATAAACATATCTCCATTATACCTAAATTCACGGAATGCTTTACAACTCTATCAAATCTAAGTACGTAAAAAAATGCAAAATCAAATACTGAAAAAAATTCAAAACTGGCTCTACAACTATTAAAGAGGTTATTTTCTTGTTCTTGCACTTGTTCTTGTTTTCCTTTCTGTTCCTCCAGCACTCTGAATCATGCTTATACCACCTTGGCCAAGTTCTCCTTTAGTTTTGTTTCTTGTTTCTTTCTGCAGAGTTATACTTTCACCACACTCTGTAAAAAAAATATTAATTGTAAATTTGGATAATAAATCAAACTTTTGAGCTGAAATTCAAATATTCAGCTATGCTGTTTTAAAGAAAAATATCCCTAATAAATATATCCCAGAGACAATACCCAGGAAAACAAGAAACCAGTTATGAAAGCTACACTTTTGCACAACCAGCATCCTTTAAAATAGATCCCTGAAGGCTCACAGCTATTTCTGAAACCAGATTAACATTAATAAGTGCACTAAACCTAGTTATTTTTCTTATGTGCCATTTTGCAACCATGGTAGTCCATTCTGCACAAACGGACTTCAGATACTGTGGTCAGCTGTGATATATGCAGGGAAGCCTATTGAATAAGCAGTCATGGACAATTTGATGATTGTACTAAAAGCCTATGGTGGAGCAGCAGATGACACTCATAAATCACCATAAATGTCCCAAGAAGTGCTGTGACAGGCCACCATTCAGTAAGCACGCTGCCAACATTCCTGCTGCCTTGTGGGTTTAAGCCTTTTACTAAAGGCTAAGGTTCCAACCAAAATAACTGGCTGCACTTGATTCTTGGGGTCTTTGTCCAGTATTAGTCCCAAAGTTATACCATAAACCCAATTTGGTACTTTATTTTAGTGATTTTTTAGTTTTTACATACGAGTTAAAAAAAGACACCCAATAAAAATATTAAAGCAAAGGAAAACCCTGCATTAGAATATACAGCAGTGGTTTTGGGTCCACAAAGAGCAGGCAGGTCAGGCTCTTCATTGTAAAGAAAAGACTAGACAAACTGCATAGGAATCTCAAATCCAGAGGAAACAGGTGCTGATCCCAGAACAAAGTCACTAATGGCACCAGAGATGGTAGCTACCGTCAAAAGTTGCTTGGTGGAAAGATGACCTCCAGCAGAAGAACATTGTCCAGAAGAAAGGAATCAGGTGCCTAGTGCAGCAGAAGATCAGGCACCAAAGCAAGCCTGTATAGCAGGAGCAGGAAGCAGGCAAGGGAACCAGACGGCAGGAGAAAAGATTGAGAAAAAGGAACAAGACAAAAGGGCAAATGTAAAGAGAAAAAAGGGGGAGGGTAGCATGAGCATGGGATTGGAGGATCAGACAGCAAAAGAGCATATGCAGGGGAAGAGGGGACCAGGAAGGATGAGAAGGAACATACATAAGTTGAAAGAGACGGTGATCTTTTACAATTGACAACTATCACATTGAAAACAGTTATCTAAATATTTTCCTAATATTTTTTCATGTTAACAATTGTTGTAATTGAAACAGAAATGTTGTACAATTGCAAATAGATTGAGGGGAAGGTGATTCATAATACGAAAAATTTTGAGGACTTCAGATTTACAGTAACAAAGGTGCTAGGTGCTATACAAACATGTACTAAGTATCCCTGAGGCAACAAATTTTTAAGATTGAAGTACTGGGATCTACAGTAATGTAAATTTTATCACTTTTATTCACAACATAAAGTTACATGCAAGATCAGGGATAAACTTTCTTATCTAAAGCATGCAATAGTTTGCATTCACCCATCTTCAAAAATTAAACAATTATATTAGGTAACTGACAATAAAATCATTGCCATACCTGATTTTAATTTTTTGGCTGCCTTTTCATCCTCGGGCAAGTGGCGTTTTCCCCTGAGAGAAGTGGAACTAGCTGCTTGAGGTGTGAGATCAACCTGTTTCCTTCTGCCCTTTCTTGATGGATTAGCTTTTGCCTCAGTTGTATTTTCCAAAGGCACATTTTGGTCTTCTTTAGGAACCTTCTCTTTACCATCACTTTCTGGCAAGCTGCTTTTTCCTCGGAGAGAAGTGGAACTAGCTGCCTGTGACGTGAGATCAACCTGTTTCCTTCTGCCCCTTTTTGATGCCTGGGAAGTAATATTTTCCAAAGGCACATTTTGGCCTTCTTTAGGAACCTTCTCTGGCAAGCTGCTTTTTCCTCGGAGAGAAGTGGAACTAGCTGCCTGTGATGTGAGATCAACCTGTTTCCTTCTGCCCCTTTTTGATGCCTGGGAAGTAATATTTTCCAAAGGCACATTTTGGCCTTCTTTAGGAACCTTCTCTGGCAAGCTGCTTTTTCCTCGGAGAGAAGTGGAACTAGATGCCTGTGTTGTGAGATCAACTAGTTTCCTTCTGCCCCTTTTTGATGCCTGGGAAGTAATATTTTCCAAAGGCACATTTTGGTCTTCTTTTGGAACCTTCTCTTTACCATCATTTTCTGGCAAGTTGCTTTTTCCTCGGAGAGAAAAGGAAGTAGCTGTCTGTGTTGTGAGTTCAATCTGTTTCCTTCTGCCCTTTCTTGGTGGATTAGCTTTTGCCTCGGTAGTCTTTCCCAAAGGCACATTTTGGTCTTCTTTAGGAACATTCTCTTTACCATCATTTTCTGGCAAGCTGCTTTTTCCTCGGAGAGAAGTGGAACTAGCTGCCTGTGTTGTGAGCTCAACCTGTTTCCTTCTGCCCTTTCTTGGTGAATTAGCTTTTGACTTGGTTGTATTTCCCAAAGGCACATTTTGGTCTTCTTTAGGACCCTTCTCTTTACCATCATTTTCTGGCAAGCTGCTTTTTCCTCGGAGAGAAGCGGAATTAGCTGCCTGTGTTGTGAGATCAACCTGTTTCCTTCTGCCCCTTTTTGATGCCTGGGAAGTAATGTTTTCCAAAGGCACATTTTGGTCTTCTTTTGGAACATTCTCTTTACCATCATTTTCTGGCAAGCTGCTTTTTCCTCGGAGAGAAGTGGAACTAGCTGCCTGTGTTGTGAGATCAACCTGTTTCCTTCTGCCCTTTCTTGGTGGATTAGCTTTTGCCTCAGTACTATTTTCCAAAGGCACATTTTGGTCTTCTTTAGGGACCTTCTCTTTACCATCATTTTCTGGCAAGCTGCTTTTTCCTTGGAGAGAAGTGCAACTAGCTGCCTGAGATGTGAGAGAAACTTGGTTTCTTCTGCCCCTTCTTGATAGTTTCTCTTTTGTAGGTGAAATAATAGCTTCCAATGGCACATTTTCATCTCCTGGCAAGCTGAATTTTCGTCCAAAAGAAGTGGAATTAGCTGCTAGCACTTTATGATCAACCTGTTTCCTTCTGCCTCTTCTAGATGTATTCTCTTTCGCTGGGGAAGCAGTAGATTCCAAAGCTGCATCTTGGTCTTTTTTAGCAGCTTCTTTTTTGGCATCACTTTCTGGCAAGCTGTATTTTTCTCTAAGAGAAGTGGAACTAACTGCATGTGGTGAGAGATCAACCTCTTTCCTTCTGCCCCTTCTTGAGAGATTTTCATTTGCTTGAGAAGGAATGTTTTCTGAAGTCTCATTTTGGTCTTTATCATTACCTTCAGGTAAAATTTGTTTTCCTCTGAGAGAAGCAGAACTGGCTTCCTCAAGTTCAAAATGAACTTTTTTCCCTCTGTCCCTTCTTGGTATATTTTCATTTGCTTCTGTAGGATTATTTTCTAAAATCTCTATCTGTTTGGTTTCAGATGCTTCCTGTTTGCCATCACTTTTCCTTATACTCTTTCCACGTCTAAAAACAGTTCTCTCATCATCTTTAGGACCGTATACCATTGCAGCAGTTGGATTGTTTGAGGCTTCCTTGGTTTTGGAACTTTGCACTGTCTGTAGAGATCCTAGGGAGTCTTTTGTAGAAATTGTCTCTGGTTCAGTTTCTGATATATTCTGTGGTATCATTTTTTCATTCTTGGCAAATTCACCTTCCTTAATGTCCAACATACCTTTTTGACCTCTCTTATTTCCATGTGTTTGATTAGTTTTTTGTATTGAATTCCTGTTTGCTTGCAAGCTACGAACATCAAGTGGTGCTTCATTTGTGTTTTCAAAATGTGACTTCTTTAACTTTAAGCTTTGACCTGTTTCTGCTTCCTTGTTTCCCTGAGATGCTTTGGTCTCATTTTTTATAGATTTGTGTGTTTTAACTACAGTTTCTTTTGATGTTTTCTTGGTTTCCTGGACACATCTTACATTTTCAGGTCCCATCTCTGTACTTACGTTCTTTGTTTCCTCTAATTGCTTTCTTGATTTTACTCTTAAAGATTTTCTTCCTTTCATCTCTGTTACCATAATTTCAAGGGTTGATTTATTGATTTCAGATTCTTTTACTGCAGCAGCCTCAATGATACTGTTGGCAAAATCCTTTTTATCTGTTTGTATACACTTTTCTGTTTCTGCTCTACAAGGGTTCCTTGTTGTCTGTCTTTGGGGTTTTTCTTTTGCATCCTCTGTAAATCCCTGTTTGTTATCTTCAGTTTTCCCTCTTCTGGTTCTTTTAGCTGGAACTAATGATTCTAGCATTTCTAATTTTTTCTCCCCTGTAGACCTCTTCCTAACTGACAGAGCCACCTTTTCATTATTTTGTACACTATCTTGATCAGACTTATCTTCAAGTGCTATAAGCCCTGTTTGCAGAGGGTGCCCTCTTACATTTTTACTGCTACTAGATACATTTGCTGTCTTCAGACTTTGATCATTTTCCATTATTAAAATCTGATTTGTGACAGACTGAGGCACAGTCTGCAAATTCTGTTTCATACTTGTAGTTTCTCTTTGTAGCACTAAAGAATCTTTATCATGAGACTCAAGACTCCTTTTACCTCTTCTGGAGCTATGAAAAGTTCCATTTATTTCTACTGAGGAAACAGCTTCCTTATTTTTGTCAAGTTGTTTGTGAACATGAATTTTTGAAATAATTTCTTCTTGCATACACTGATTGGTTCTCTTTTTTCTTCCTAGATTTTTAACTACAGAAGTGAAAGCAACAGCCTCTTCCTTCTGGTCTTCAATCCTCTCTTTCATCAGAACTGGTAATTCTAGTACATTTACATTCTTCTTTAGATTTTCTTCACATTCTCTTAGCGACAAGGGGTTCTCTTTTATTTCTATTTTCTGCTGTTTTGCCCTTGCAGATTTTTTGTCTTTACTGGACAAATCGATAGATTCCTGGATAAGATTTAATTGTGGGGCAACAGAATTTTCAAAAAACAATTCTTTATCATCACTATCTTTCAAATCTTGGTTTAATTCTCTTTGCAATTGCATAGCTGGTTCCTGAACTGGATCTATTTTGGCAAGTAAAAGAGAGATTACTGAATTTGAGAGATTATGGCTCTCTGTCTGAGAGCTATCACTCATTTTTTCTTTTTCAATATTTTCTATATTTTTCACAATTTCTGACGCCTTAGGTGAAATACATGCATGTTCAAGGCTTTCTTGCAATTCTTGTTCATTTTTAATGTTTCTATTCCTTGATCTCACAAATGGGAGTGATGTTTTTTCAAGTGAATCTTCCATTTTTTTCTCTCGCTTCAGTTCTCTTTCATAATTTCCTCTGGATTCTAAAATAAGTAACATTTTTCATTAAAAACACAGAACAAAAGGATCAAGAATAAAATTAGTAAAATAACTGCACAACATGCCTGATGAAAATTACCTCTAAGCTTAGGATAGGACTATCTGATTCTATTAAAATGGTAAGTTAACGTATATGTAATATTCTAAATAAGATATCTGAGTGACTTCTACAGATTCAACAATGAATGCTTTTTGATTACACAGGAAAAGGAAACAAATGTTATTTTATTGGTTGGGATACGGATATTTTAGAATGAGAGAAACTTGAATACATTTGATACTTTAGATATGATTATTTCATGACTGTTTAATAAACATTGATAAAGGATATAATTACGGTTACTACGATGATTCAGGGAATCTGTCTCTGTACAACTTATGAATTCTGATTGATTTTATGGATTCTATGTATAAAATTCTCTCATCCATTAAATCAGCCATTGGCTGACAATGACATTGTCATATACCACACATTGGTGGAAGGTTTCTCACACACAGAAAAATCAAAAGAAGTCCTTAACATTTAATGATTGTGCTCTGGAAGGACAATGGGTATACTAAAGAGGGTGCCTGGGCTGTAAGAATCCAGTTATTCCAGGTGGTCTGCAGGGAGGCTGGTTGCAGCAGTGGAAATTCTCTAGCAGGACAGGAGAGGCGTTAGAACTGGCTTTTAAAAATGGTGAGCAGGAGCAGCTCTAGGTACTTTACCGTCCCAAGCACAGCAGGCAGGCTGCCTTCGGCGGCTTGCCTGCAGGAGGTCCCCGGTCCCGCGGATTTGGCGGCACACCTGAGGGAGGTCTGCCGAAGCCGCAGGACCAGCGGATCATCTGCAGGCATGCCACCGAAGGCAACCTGCTTGTCGCCCTCACGGCGACCGGTAGAGTGCCCCCCGTGACTTGCCGCCCCAGGCATACGCTTGGCATACTGGTGCCTGGAGCTGCCCCTGACAGTGAGGCTGGGAGATTCATTCTGGGACATGTTTCCTCAGCTAGAGAGAACCTTTCAACCCTCTGACCAGCCCAAGTTGATGAGAGTTTGCTGCAAAGAGTCAGAGAGGAGAATTCATAACCAGAAAGAGAAGGCTGAGCTGGAAGAAAGGTGACCTGGGATCCCAATGATACGCAGCACAAAATCGTGTTAATCTCATTTGTATATATTTAGCAAAATCTACATTAAGGCAATATTAAAGCTACATACAAAAACCAAAAAGTCACGAAATGTGGAAGTTGATCCTGCATTAAGGAAAGGGTACCGCTGTATTTAGTACAAATAAGAAAATAACAGCTAAATGCACAAGGTAGTGTAGGGTGATTCAATAGATAACATTCTTACCCAACATAGTCTTTCAAAAGAGATTTAATTTTAAGTGAAGTTTAACAGCAGGATTTTCGTGCTGGTGGATCTACAAATGTTACTATCAGCATACTACGTTTATAAATTCCAATTCCCAGCAGCAAGTATTCAAAATTATCACTGCACAAACTAAATTCAGTATTTTCTGTGTTATCTGGCATTTCCAAAAACACACATATTTAAGATACATTATAAATAATAGCGTTAAAAATGCTCACATTTGTACTTACCATGTTCACTTTTAGGATCAATATGAAGAGAATTATTTTCTTGCATGAGATCCGTAACTTTGACCTAACAAAATTAAATGGTAATCAATAAATCTGTGGCTGTCAGGGCTAAGGACAAGAAGGAGATTTTAAGTATATTAAGAAGAAAAGAAATGCTAATAATGGTATAGACCTCCTACTAGAAGGAGATGTTAAAACAGTTAATGATGCAAAAAAGGCAGGAAGTATTAACATTTCTGTTCTATATTTGAAAAGAAGCAGGACAATATACTTTTAATCACATAAGGATGATGAGCTACTTTCCAGCCCATTACTAACTAAGGGAGGATGTTAAAAAACCATCTGCTATGACTAAATATTTTTAAATTGGCAGGCTCTGGTAACTTGCACTCAAGAGCCCTAGAAGGCTTAGCTCAGAAGATCTCTGGCCTGCTCATGATAATTGTTAATAAATCTTGTAATAGCAGGTAAATGCCATAAGTCCAGAAGAGTGGTCATGTGCCAATATTTAAAAAGGACAGGCGGGATGACCCAGATAACTATAGACTGGTTAGTCTTACATCAAACCCAGGCAAAATAACTGAAAAACTGAAATGAGATTCAACTGATAAAGAATTAAAGGATAGAAATACAACTAATTCCAGTAAACATGATTGTATGGAAAACAGATCTTGTCAAACAAACCTGATTTAATCCACTTTTGAGATTACAAGTTTGGTTGAGAAAGGTAATTGTTTAGATACTTAAGAATTTTGTAAGGCATTTTTGATTTAGTATCATTCAACATTCTGATTAAAAAAATAGCACTATACAATATCAATAAAGCACATTAAATAGAATAAGAACCAGCTGACAGATCTTTAAAAAAAAAAAAGCAGTGGTCAATGGAGAACTGTTAGCAAATGGGGGTATTTACAGCAGGATTCTGCAGGGATTGGTGGTAGGCCTGATGTTATTCAACATTTTCAGCAATGATCTAGAATTAAATATACAATCACTGCTGATAAAACTTACATATGACACAGACTGACTGAGTGATAAATAACAAGCAGGACAGGGTTGACATCATAGAGAGTGGTCTTGATCACCTAGTAAACTGGTCCCATTCAAACACAATATATTTTAATGCAGCCAAATGGAAAGTTTTACACATCTAGAAAACAAGCAATGCAGGCTGTATCTACAGAATGGGGGGATTGTATCATGGAAAGCAGTAATTCTGAAAAGGATTTAGGAGGTCAGAGAGGAAAGGCAAAACAACATGCGTTCTCAGTACACTGTGGCAAAAAGGGCTACTGTGATCCTTAAACATATGAACAGGGGAATAGTGAGCAAGAGTTGGGAAATGATCTTACCTCTGTAGAAAGCATTGGTGAAACCCGTACTGGGAAACCACATACAATTTTGATGTCCATGTTTTTAAAATGTTAAAAAATTGGAAAGGGTGCAGTGAGAGATTTAAAGAGCTCAATCTGCTTAGTTTATAAAAAATGGTTGAAAGCCAATTTGATTACAGTACGTTCTCAGAAAGAAAATTTCAAGTACTGAAGAATTCTAATCTAGCAAAGAGAGACATAAGAATCATCAGTGGCTGGAAGCTGAAGCCAGACAAATCCAAGTTAGAAATAATGCGTAAATTTTAATAATGAAAGCAATTAACAACCACGGGCACAAGCTACCAAGGGAACTGATGGGATTCTAATTAGAAGATATCAAGAGATGGAGAATCCACCACTGCACCTGTGTTGTGCTCAATAACTTATTTAGCATTATTTCTGGAACACATACATCAGCCAAATAAGTTATTGAGCTCAACACAGAGGTAAACTGGATGACATTTTATAGCCAGGAAGGCAGTATAGATCATCTTATGGTATCCTCTAGTCTTAACATTTATGAATTTGACTAAAATTAAAATTATCAAAATAACATAACAAGATCTTTTACCTTAATTTCCTTTGGTGTATCAAACATTTCTTTAACACCAGCATAATCCAGTTCAGAATTTGAATATTTTAGTTTAGGCTCAGCCATAAGTTTTTGCAGTCCCACAAAGTCATCAACAGGTAGATATTTTTCCCTTGGTGTCCTTAGTAGTCTGCTGATACCAAACATGTCTTCTACTGGTTCAACTCTTTCATTTGATGTCTTCAATAGCCTTTTGATTCCTATCGTATCTTCTGATTGGATTCTCTGCTTAGATGTTTTCATATGGCTGATCCCTATCATGTCTTCTGCTGGCTGACATTTCTGCTTTTGTGTTCTCTTCATAAAACAAACTCCCATCAGATCATTTACTACTTGCTTTTTTTGTGCTGGAGTCTTTAGTAATCTTTTTAAGGCAATTTCATCTGTAAGAGGTTCCATCTTCTGCTCTGGAGTCCTCAAGAGCCTTTTGATGCCTGAGAGAGCCTCAACAGGTTCGGTCTTTTGCTTTGGAGTCCTCAAAAGTCTTTTGACGCCCGAGAGAGCCTCGACAGGTTCGCTCTTTTGCTTTGGAGTCCTCAAGAGCCTTTTGACGCCCGAGAGGGCCTCGACGGGTTCCATCTTTTGCTTTGGAGTCCTCAAGAGCCTTTTGACGCCCGAGAGGGCCTCGACGGGTTCCATCTTTTGCTTTGGAGTCTTCACAAGCCTTTTAGCTCCCACTCTCATCTCAGTTGCATGCTTTTCTGGCATTACTAACAGATTATTCATTTCCACCTTCTTTTCCAGTACAGTTCTCTCTTTTTTAGGAGTCTGCTTTAACTTAACAGCCACAAAAGCAGAATTTGGAGACTTCTCCACCCTCAGGAAGCAAGATACAACATCTTGACAATCTTTTCTCTGTTGTGACATGCCTGAGGTACTTAATGGTGATATTACCATCTCTCCTGTAATAAAATTAGGTTTATGTAATTCTAAAGGAAATTTAAGCAAGGAAGCCGAGTATGCAAATTGCTAAAGTAGTATCAGGCATGCAAAGATTCTGCCCCTCCCACAAAAATCTAGTCTTATTTAAACAAGTAACTTGGTAATTAACAATGAAAAATAACACGAAGGCACTGCACTCATTTTAAAGTAATTTTTTAATTGAATTGAATACAAAAATGAATATAACTAGTGTTCCTTCTGTTATTTAATCCAATATTAAGTTAAATTTCTTGTATACTGTCCCTAAATTTTAAACATGCTGCAAACTTTGTTTTGAAAATGCATAACATACAGTAACTCCTCATGTAACACTGTCTCACTTAATGTTGTTTCAATGTTATGTCCCTGCTCAATTAAGGAACATGCTTGTTTAAAGTTGTGCAATGCTCCCTTATAATGTTGTTTGGCTGCCTGCTTGTAAGATTCTGTGGAAAAGCAGCAACTTTACAAGGGAGAATTGCACAAATTCTACTTCTCCACCTCCTCCTAGTGCTTCCCCCACCGCCAAACAGCTGCTTGGCGGCGCTTAGGACTTTCTGGGAGGGAGGGGCAGGAGCGGGGAAGAGCCATGTCTCTGATCCTCCTCCTTCCTCCCAGAAAGTCCTAGGGTTAGCAGTGCTTAGTATTTTCTGGGAGGGAGGGGGAGGAGTGGAGACGCGGCGCTTCCCTGCTCCTCCCTGTCAGTCCCAGCACTTCGCACTTAGGACTTTCTGGGAGGGAGGGGCAGGAGCAGGGAAGCGCTTAGGACTTTGTGTGGGGAGGGAGGGATGTGGCGTGCTTCAGAGAGGAGTTGGAGTAGGGGTGGAAAGAGGTGGGCCTGAAGTGGAGCAGGGACAGGAAGAGGCAGGCCTGGAGCATTCCCAGCAAAATCTGAGCCTGTTCTCCGGAGAAGCTGCCGCTGCTGCTGCAAAGTTGCTTCCTAGCGTCCTTGCTTGCAGTGGGCTGTGCCTGTGTGGAGTAAGCCAGCGGCAGTTCCCAACCACAGTACAATAGAGTACTGTACAGTATACAGTATAACGCCTTTTGTCTGCCCCCCAAAAATTTTCATTGGAACCTAACCCCCCACATCTACATTAAATCTTATGGGACAATTGGATTCGTTTAACATTGTTTCACTTAAAGTTGCATTTTTCAGGAATGTAACTACAACGTTAAGTGAGGAGTTACTATAAAAGCATCAGGTGGAAGCTGATTTTTTGGCATAAGCGGACATTTGGCATTTTTGGCACTGGAAAAGGCGTGGGGAACAAAAAAACTTGTGCAAGATAAGCACATTAAAGTGACCAGTAAGGCAGTAGAAGTTGATACTGAAATTTGCTTCACTTCGAACTGCTATTATTTGTCTGTCTGTAGACTCAGAAAACCAATTGTCAAGTTCATATATGAAATATTGTTTGAAAGGTTTTTGTTGTTAACCACAGTTATAATAATAATAATAATAGGAGATATACCAATCTCCTAGAACTGGATGGGACCTTGAAGGTCATCAAGTCCAGCCCCCTGCCTTCACAAGCAGGACCAATCTTTGCACCAGATCCCTAAGTGGCCCCCTCAAAGATTGAACTCTCAACCCTGGGTTTAGCAGGCCAATGCTCAAACCACTGAGCAGTTGTATCTACACTAGATTTTCTCTACAATTTCTCAAGGTTGCTAACACAAGTAGCTATAACATAGGAAGGTACTGGATCAGTAGAGCCCTGCATGGATACTAATTTATATCTGCGAATGAGGATATCCGTGGATATAAATTGGTATCTGCAGGACCGCAATGATCTCCTGGGAACCACAGTGGCAGAAGGAGCAGAACATAGGGCTGCTGCTGCCAGGAGCCAGCATCCTTTGCTGGCAGCTCCTCCGGTGAGGCTCTACTGCCCCAATCCCTTCCATGCAGCTGTCTGCATCTCCTGTCTGGGGACATGTGCAACACCTGACCATGAGCATGACCAGGAACACCTGCTGGTGGGCCTGATGCCCACCCCAATTGGCAAGGTTAGGGGCAGTACAGCCACACTGAAATTGTGTTGTAAAATTGAAGTGGTCACTGTCCCCTTGTCTACCCTATATCTCCCACCATTGCTATTACTAGGGTAGAGAGCTGCACGGTGGTACTGACAGTGGAGAGTTTTAGGGAAAGAAGTCAAGTATAGACAAGCCATGCAAGAGAAATCTTAAAACAAACCAATCAACCTTGGATTTATTCTATAACACAATTTTGCAGCAAATTTAGTACTTGTGGAATACACAGTGCTCTTAATATAACCGTTTATTTTATTTATATTAAGCCTTCTTCTCATCAGAAAGCTGTAGAATGGAGGTTTTGCACCTTGTAATTTTTTATATATATATTCCAAATTCTCAAGTAAATGGAAATGCAATTCTAAAGTTTTGGTATATTATAGGATTTATTCTTGAATTCTACCTATGAAGAACTATATTAAGGTAATTCTTGCTAAACTGTGAAGAAACGAGATCTCATTTGATCTCTCTGGGACAATATTAGCTTTGATCCTTATGGCAACCCAATGACTAGTACCAAGAGTTACAACAGAAAGGAAGGAAACCCTACCAAAGAAGTGCGGGAAAGTTAGGAAGGTGCCTACTGAGTATCATCCTTCCACCTTGGATGGCTTTTGACTTCTCATGCTGGGCTTCACCTTTTCCATCACCACCACCCTCGCCCTATCTTAAAACACAAGCATTGGGCTTAGTTGTGTCTGCATTCAACAATTCATTGCATTTTGTTGAAGCATACCAACTCTTCAAAGCTTTAAACCCATTTTGTACACCCATTTTGTACAACCACACATGCTTCAACATTCTGAAATCACCATACTCCATAGGACAATAATTTAATGAAGAAGTGGCTCATCCCAGTTCAGAAATAGTTGGGACTACAAATACATCTTTTAAGATAGGTGGTTGAATGCTGCTTTCTATCTCAGAATTACCTCGAACTGCCACCTGCCCCATTCTCACTCTACACTAAGTCTGCATAGGCTCAAACAAAACGAATAATTGACTAAGCTTAGCACTAGTCTACTTTTCTTGTATGCAATCCATAAACCCTCACTCCCTTTCCACAGGGCTATTAAAAAGAAACAAACATACCAGATTCCTCTGGAGTGTGTACCTCAGAGCCTTCTACGTCAGCACATGATGGTGTAAAATCAGTCTTGTGAGCAGCAGACAAAGACGGACTTCTTTGATTTTCATCTACTGGAGTTCTAAACATCTCAGTCATTCCTATTAATTATATTTAAAGTAATTAGCACATGCATTGATTTACAATTTGATTTACAGTTATACAGTTGGCAGAACAAAATAAAATGAAACACTGTGACTTAGTTCCTTTCTTCAAATAGTACACCACACAGTGTAACATTAAGGGCAGATAATCATACATGACTTCACGTCTATGCCTTTGATTCACAGTAGAGGCATTATAACAGGAGGTAGGTGATATAATATGTTAATACACTGATTGTTCAAGTCACCTCTGGAAATATGTTATGTCACAAATGAGAGTCAGTTTAGTAGTTTCATCCCAGATTGAATAAAGACTAATTTCCCAGATTTAAAAAACCCAAATCTAGAACAATAAGGATGTAGTACAGCAGAACTGAGTAGTAGAAATTGTCTGCAAAATACCATGTACCTGTGTAAGCACTGCACAACAGGTGTGTGTATGTGTATGTATGTGTGTGAGAGTCAGACTCAGTTCAAGAGATATTGATAATTCACTGTGAGAAGCTCTAAATTAACCACAAAGAGAAAGTGGACACGCAGCATTTTATACAGCAAGACATCCAAATATAATGTAAAGTTTAACATTTTTCTGCTGTTAGCTACCCATCCTGCTTTTAAATTTTTCACTACCTTCATTTTAAATAAATTGAATGTAATTATTTTTATTTGTAAAACAATGAAACACTACTATACTAAACTACATATAAGTTTTATCTAGAGACATACTTTACTGATGCATCAAAGTGTGATGGCCCAATTTGTTTACACAACTGTGCTCCAGACATACAGAAAGCACACATGTTGGGATGATTTAGCTGGTGTTGGGTCTTGCTTTGAGCAGGGGATTGGACTAGATGACCTCTTGAGGTCTCTTCCAACCCTAATATTATAGGATTCTATGCATGTATGGAGTATTACAAATTTAAATAATTACAACTATACATTAAAATAATATTTGATTGAGATACCACTCAAATAACATTTACACTGCAGCAGCTGTCAGATGCCAAAACATAGTTTGAGTCCAGTTGTGCTAGGCACTGCACAAAGATAGTACATGAAAGTCCATCTCCAAAGAACTTACTATCTAGACACCAATATATAACAGGCGCATTTAAAAACAAAACAAAACAAAAAAAAGTGATCCCAGTTGGAGAGGAAGTAAGAGGATGTTTTAGTAGTGATTGGCTAAAAATTATACTAATCAGTAGCAGTAATCACAGCTTACTACTTGCCAGTTGTTATATGGCAGTTTTCAGTACTCATTACTAAGTCTGTCACGGAAGTTACAGATTCTTTGACTTTTCGGGACCTCTGCAGCAGCTGGTGTGTCTGGCCTGGGGGCTGCCCCAGCATTTTGGGCCACCACCCTCCACCTCCCCCCACAGCAGGGATCTTGGATCGCCATGCGCCCCCCTCCCCAGCAGCGGGGGAGGTGGTCCTGGGCCAACCCCCCATCTCCCCCAGCATCATCACCGGGGGTCCTGGGCCACACACTGCCGCCCCCTATCCCAGAGCACCCAAGATTTAGTCAGGGTTATTTAGCACAAATCATGGACAACTGATGTTTGTTTATTGCCAGTGACCTGTTGATGACTTTTACTAAAAATACTCGTGACTAAAACATAGCCTTACTCATTACAATATAAGTGAGAGTTAAGACACGTAAAGTGGTAGTTTTACAGATTTGACTGGCAGTTTTCCCCACGTGCAAGTGCAGTATGGGAGAAAGTATAAAGGCACTAGTGTAAAGAAAGTAGAAAACCAGGCAACGGGGACTCTAGCATCACTGGCGGAGTTAAGAGAGCAGTTAACCTTGTTTTAAGGAGAGATACTGCAGAATTTAACTGTGTTCAACTTTGAAGGGTAGAACAGGAAGTTTGTATCTGGTGCAGCAGAAGGGGGGGGGGAACAATGGAGGGACCTAGAAGGTAGTGACTTTGACAGCAATGACCTTGACAAAGTTTGCTCATTTTCAAGAAGTTGAAATTAAATACAAACCCTCCTAATACAAGGTTCAAGTTGAGATGTTAAACTCAAGGCCGAAAAAAATTAAAGTTATGGTCCCTGCAGTACATAAAAGTATTTTCTAGTATGTAAAGGAGATTAACATGTTCCAAGTTACACAATAGGCTGTATTAAGTAGAAATTGCTTTTATCAACCAACATGAAGTGAAATAAGGGAAGAATTACGTGGCTTAATTTAAAAAAAAAAAAAGTGTGCAAATTACCTGTGAAGCTTTCATTTATATCCATGTTTGGTTTCAAAGCACAATTCTTGACCACTCTAGGGGCCTCTCCAATCAGCTTCACTGTGGTGGTATGAGCTCTTCCTATCACTATTGTAGCTGGAGAATCTGCATGACCTGTACTAAAATGACCCTTTACTTTTCTTGCTGGAGTCTGTAGAAAGAAAAACAGAGTTGCTCAGTAAGTGAGAATGTATTGTAATAACCAAAACAGGATAAGATCCACACACAAACCTGCACCAATGTTATTGTGCATTTTTAAAAAAATGGATTTTTAGTTTAAATTGGCTTAATTAAATGAATTCAGGTTTATTTTTCAAAATACAGTAAACCTAGAACCAGAGTTTGTTGATGTACTAAACTAGCTCTTGATAGCAGTTGTCTCTTCTGCAGACAGAGAGAGAAAGTTTTCTTCACTTTCAGTTCAATAAATAGTTCATGCAAAGCTAAGAAAGCAATTGGGAGATGAAAAAAAGCAGGAAAACTTATTTTCCTCTTCCAATAAACAAATAAAAACTTGGTGTGGGTGGATGACCTTGAAGCACACAATGACCAGAATCAATCAGTTCAATTCACTAACTATAGATAATAATTTACTGGTTAGTTTTAAATGCAAAACATGTTTTGACAAAACTCTTTTCTTATGTATTCCAGCATGCTAAAGGCAGTTATACTGAACTTCTAAAAAAAAAAAAAAAAAATCTTAAAATACCAGTTTTGTGCATTTTTAATTGAATTTTTCATCCAAATAGAGCTTGACATATCACAAGTATTCTTGAAATACAGTGTAAAGCAGTTCTCAACTAATAGCTTGCATGCAGCCCAATTAGCACACTGTGTGCGAAAGGCTGCGGTTATGTCCGGGTTCCCAGCTGCTCATGGGGGAGGGGTCTGGGGTGCCCCGCTGCCTAGCACGGGAAGCGGGGGGGGGTCAGGCTCCCACCTGGCCCGGCAGTCCCTGAGGTCCAGGACAGCTGCTCGGCCCCAGGGGCCTGGGCAGCCATGCAGCAGGGGACTGGGGCAGGCGGCTGGCCCAGCCCGCGTGGCGGGGGTCCTGGGATCTGGGGCAGCTAGCTGGCCCTGTGGAAACCTGGGGACACCAGCCCGCTCTGCAGGCTCTGTCCCTGCCCCCACCCCCCCCCAGGGCAGGAGTTCTGGGGTCGGGGCAGCTGCATGGGTGAGGGCAACCAGTCAGGGGAGGCAGCACACACAGCAGGGGTCCGGAGTTCAGGGTCCTGGATGCCTCTATCCTGCCAGGTTACACATTCTGGGCCATATATGCAGCCCACAATATGTACTATGTTGAGAGTCACTGGTGTAAAGGCTACATCTAATTGCAGATCAACATGTTTTATTGGTTACAAAGCAATGGAAAAAAAAATCAACCGTTCTTTAGGAAAGCCATTAAGAAATACAAATAAAGATTAAAATTATTGAAATAAATGTTTCCTGCTTGCTGATTTCAATCACTTTGATTTAAATCATTCCACCCTAGTCAGAGCAGTATAAAATACGTATTTGGCCCATTCCCTATCACAAATGTTTTAATCTTAAAAAGCAATTTTTGTAAGGCTCTATTTTCATTTTTCTGCTATAATTGTTCCTTATAGTTCTCATCATGTGTTAAGTTTGGAAAATGGGGAGGAAGAGAAAAAAAAAAAACTTACTCTATCAATGTTTTGGCACCCAGAATGGGAGAACCATTTAATGGTGACCTCAAAGGTAAAATCTGGCTAGAAATATGTCAAAGAGCAATGCCTACGTACTAAATGTAATCAACTTCTAGAAAACTCTGCATACAATTTAAGAATTCAAAAAGTTCTGAATAAATCAACATTTTCTACTGCTTGTTATAATCAATTTCTTACTGAACACAAAAGTTAAGCTGCCTCCCTCTTTTCCCCTCCTGGCCCTGCAGGTGTGACAACTTTCCTTCTGCTGACAACACAACAAACCAGATTTAGACAAAGGCCCAGTTTCTGTGGACACAAAAAGCCAAATTCTGGGAATCAAACTGTGTTTACAACATGCTACTGCAGAACATTAATACGAAACCACTCTACTTAACTGAAGGAAATTTTTCTAAATATTATTATGACAAAATTAAAATTTATTAGAAATTCAGTTTCAATTGTACTAGAAAAGATTCAACACACCGCAGTGGACTAATTAGCCATTCCACATATACTCCCCTCAATGATACCTGATGTCTGCTGGATGAATACAAACTAAAGTATTATATTAATACCAACTAAGGAAGAAGGACAAGAACAGAATACTGCTGTTGTCCTGTACCATTGTAAGCAGAAAATGAAGGGAAGTTTTATCTTGAAAGTTAGGTAAACCAAACACTTTGTTTAAACTAAGGAAAGATCAAGTCCTTAAAATAAGGCAGAAAACAATATATTATAGTCTTTGGACAACTGAATAGGCAGAAAAACAGACGCAATAGTGCTTTCTTTATTAAGGCACATTTAACAGAAATTGCTTTGTAATATGAACTAATTGTGACAAGAGTAGTATATCAGTCCAGAAACATTTGTGTTTCCAAAGGACTTTTAATAAACAAAGCATCTCCCCCTTCACTACAGTTACACCGGAGAAGTAGCAAACACAGGACTAAATTCCAAAGAACCTTAGACATGTTTGAGCAATAAACACCTACGTTTTTATTGTACTAATAACTTTAAAGTCCTAGATTTCTAGTCTGTCGATACAGGAAAATATAAAACTGGGTGTATGAGAGAAAACGATCCACAAGACCTTTATTTTCAGAAATGGTCCACATTATAAAAGAGGTTGAGATCACCGATAACCTTGTCTCTTCCATTAGTTCTGCTGAACAATACTATATCTCACTGTGGATATCAAAATATTTTAAAGGTACACATTCTTTAGTTTCAATTAAATCCTGTATTTAATATATCAATACAATAAAAAAAATGGTGCAAATTTGGCCCTGTCCTTTCACGAATCAAGAAAGAATATTTGGAATCTAGCACATTTAGAGCCATCCAGGAGATGTGTATCAGTGCTTGAAGGCTATTTAGCGGACAAGGAAGCGGACTAAAAATTTATTAAATGCCGATGAGGCTATGCATTCAGAAAATAGTACGGTTTATTTTAAATAAAAATACCTTTGGTGATTTTGTTAACTTCTTGGTTGATTTTCCTTTGAGAACATATTTTTTAACAGCTTTTATTTGTGGTCTTGCAACACCGAACTTCACCACTTCTGCCCAAGATTTTGCAACTGGAATGCAAAAAAAAGAATTAGATTGAGAACAGTTCTCAAGTGTGCAAACAGTAGTCCATAGTTATTTCCTCATAATTCCCATATTTAAAGTACATTTCCTATGGAACTTTGCTCAGATTGGTAATTACAGGTGGAGGTGGCAGTAACATTTATAATTGAGGTTGTATAACACTTTCCATTATAAGGCCCTATTTTCTGTTGTTTATATCTTTGCAAAACTTTAATCATTTGCTTTGGAGCAAGGACTTGAAATTTGGCTGCTGGTCCTTGTGAAAATCCACCCTATTTTGGCAGAATTATAGGCTTCTGATAATTGCTATTTGCACGTGCTCAGAGGTAGGCAACAAAATTAACCAAAGATTCCATCTACACTGGGTATGTGCTGTCTCCATCGAGCCCTGTGCCAGCCACACTGAGCAAGCTCCTGACCAGAGCTGAGCAAAATATTCTACAATTGCTCCTCTACAGAGGATAGCCAGAAAGGGAACAGGAAAGTTTCGGACAGACAGGAGCAAAGTGGGAATGGAACAAGATACAAGGATAGGAGCAGAGAGAGAAGACTGGTAAGGATAAGACCAGAAAGAACTACACCAGGGTTTATTAACCTATGGGTCGGGACCCCAAACTGGGTCACCAAAATGCTTCAAAGGGTCGCATGGCAGCTCCTGTCCCAGAGTTGTTTGGGCTAGGTGAGCCACTCCAGGAACTGCAACCTCTGGGGTCCCAGCACCACTCAGGTTTGGCCCAGTCATCATGACGACAGGACTCTGGGTAAGTCAAATCTGAGCGAACGGCACTGTAACCTCATTAGCCTGGTTGCAACTCCATTCACACAAATTTGATCCAGTTATGGGAGTGGGACTGAACCTAAGCAGCACTGCAACACCAGAGAATGCAATGCCCAGAGCCATGAGCCAAGCCCAGCCAGCCCACAGTTCAGGAGCTGCCATTGTGAGTTCTGGGCAGGTCCCAACCAAAACCACCCCAGGTCTCCACCCCAGACTATTTATTGGGTTGCAACAGGCCATACACATCTATAAATGGGTCCTGTGCTCAAAAAGATTGAGAGCCACTGGTTTATACAACTACAGCACACTCTTCCCCATAACCTGGAGGCAGTGGAGGGAGGGTGAAGAGAGAAAGGAAGAGACAGGATACCCAAGCAGCCACGTCCCTCTGTCAGCAAATAGCTGCAAAATCCACTGGGAACGTGAATCTCCTCCACTCACAAAAGACAACTGCCTACTCCTACTACTAGTTACTATTAGCTCTGCTGGTTAAGGTCTGTACTGTCTACTAAAAGTTCCAGTCATGCTGCTGATCCAAGTGGTGGGGGGGGGAATATGATTCTACAGGATGGAATTTATCTTTTCAGTTTGCATTTTTAGAAAGCTGAGGAAATTACATTTAAAACTATTTCTAAAGAATGATCAGATTACAAAACCAACCAATAAAAAGTTGGGGACTGCCAGACATTATCCATGCACTCTTAATTCAGTCAATTTGTTATATGTATTATGATACTTATTAATTACATGTTCATATCCACTTCCCTCCCTCCCCCACCCCGCAAAGGACTCCTGTAGACAACTGATTAATTCCCCAAACACCATCCATCCTATGCACAGAATGATGCAGGACACCTGCCTCATTTGTTGAAGAAGCTGAAAGTATGTAGTGACCCAAACACGGGGCCTACAGGAACAGAAAGGATGTTTTTGTGGTTAAAGACAATTGAATGTCACTTTAGTGAAATGGATTTTATTCTAAGGCTAACACAATGCAGGGGAGTAGTGAGTAGGGGGGTGATTTTACCTCTGATGATATAGATTTTAGAATACTGCATACAGTGCCAATGTCTACATTTTAAAAAGGATCTTGAAAAATTCGAGTATGCACAAAAAGCCACAAAAATGACTTGAGGACTGGAGAAAAAGCCTTACAATGAGAGACACAAAGAGCTCAATACGTTTAGTTAATTAAACAAAAGTTGAGAGATTACTTGATTATAGTGTGTAAGTACCCTTCACTAGGAGAAAATACCAGATACTAAAGGGCTGTCATCCAACAGAGAAATGTATAAGAGCCACCAGTGGCTAGAAGCTGAAGCTAGACAAATTCAAGGCACAGATTTTTACTAATGAGGGTGATTAACCATTGGAATGAACCACCAAAGACAGTGGTGGTTTCTCCAACTCTTGAGGTCTTTGAATCAAATCTGGATGCCTTTCTGGAAGTTATGCTTTAGTCAAACATGTTAATGGGCTCAATAAGAGATAACTGGGTGAAATGTAATGGCTTGTTATATACAGGAGGGCAAACTAGATAATCTAATGGTCCTTTCCAGCGTTAAACTCTTCAAAGCTATATTCAGTGCAAGGTTTGGATGTACAGAAAACAACACGTAGCATCACATACTGAATGATGAGGATTAAATTAATCCTGTGCACTAAAAAGGGCAGGGGTTTAGGGATGTAAATATCAGTTAAAAAAGTAAACCAGTTAAACAATTAAAATTATTTCGGTTAACTGAGGTAGCTCGGGAAGGGGGGTGGGGGGGGGGGGCTGGCATGGCCAAGGCTGGGCTTCCACTGGCTGGTGTGGCATGGCCGTGGGCCCGCTGTCCTGGTGAGGGCTGGGGCTGCTCTGGCCCAGTCCAACATGGGGCCACTAGTATTAATGATAAAATCTGGTTAACCGGTAAGCCTAATGCTTACTGGTTAACTGTTTATATCCCTAATGGGGTCATGGAGAAAATATAGTATGTGATTATGTAATTAAATATCATAATGCATATGCAGGAATTAATGGCTTCTGTTCAGTTTTTAAAGAAGCATTAGTAGTCTCCAAAATCAACTACTTAAACAAACCTAGCAAATTGGCTTTAGAAGCACCACTTCTTCTTTTAGAATGAATTATTTCCACAGCATCGCTCCTCCTCTTCATGGGAGTTCTCTTTGCAGAAAATCTTATACTACGCCTTATTAATTGTTTAGGTGTAGTTGGCACAGACACCTGATGTTCCTGGTTAATATGAAAAGGTTCAGGTGTCTTGACTCCAGTAAAATCTCCATCACTTCCCTTAACTTCTGTTGCAGCAGTACCCTGCTCCTTTGAAGTAGGAGATAGTGTGCTAATGTGAGAAATAGAGAAACGTCCTTTTGTGAATGGTGTATTTGATGGGGAGTTTGCAGTGAGCTTAGGTGATATTTTTTCAAGGGCAGGCGGCGAGGCAGCCGGGGACCTCCTGGCGGGCGGCGAGGCAGCCGGGGACCTCCTGGCGGGCGGCGAGGCAGCCGGGGACCTCCTGGCGGGCAAGTTTTTTTGTGATGATTTTTGTCTCTGCAAATGCTCTGAAAGATCCTGATAGGATTAAAAAAAACAGCCCTCTCACAAAGTAGAAATACAAATTCTAACCTAATTCTGAAAAATACATGCTCAACATATCAAATTAACTGAAATAAACTTTGTTTTACTCATTTAAAATAAAATTTGGAAATTAAAAAGATGTTTAACATTTTCATTTCAAAATAGCTGTCAAAAGGGTAAGAAATGAGAATTGAAGTAAATCATTTATTACCTGAACGTAGGTTAAAATTTCAGTTTTAAACAGTTGTGTTACATTAAGTTTGATACATATCATATCTTTTACTAAACTTAATTCACAAGTTGGTGCAAGCAATGGATAAACATTTTCAGGCTACAATTCATTTGTTATTTTGCAGCTTACGGCATTTTATTCCTTTAGTCAATTTTCAGTCCAAATTGCAATAGTTTCCCAATAAATGTCAATTCCAGTTAATGTAATTTATAGTAAAAATACAATCTCAAATAAGACATTGATGAGCTGGCCTTCAAACATGGAAGTTCAAAAATACTGAAGAGCTAGCTACACTGGAAATAGCTGTATTTAAATACCATCTAAAGCTGAAGGTACAGTATCTACATTACCTCATGTATGCCTTTTCTGTAATTTTCAAACTTAAAATTTCTATTTGTTTCCTTGGTGTTTAAATTTTCATCTTTAAAGTTTACCTTGATTACAAGACGTTTGAATCCCTGTCCCTTCTTCAGAACTGCACGAGGTGAATTTCCAAATGGTAAGCTTAACCTTGCTGGAATTGCACCTCTTCTAAGTGGTGAATTGGGTGGTAGACTTTTATCAAAAAGTTCAGGACTGAGATGACCACCAAAGGACACTCTCTTTCTTTTCCCAAAAGGCTGATGTAATGACTCAAGCTCTCCACTTTTCCGCTTTTCAGGTAACCTCTTTGTCTCACCTTTTAAAAATTACAATTGAAAAATGTCTTCATATATATGAAGTCAAAAAACATTACAACAAATAAATTAGAAATTAATTTTTACTCATTTTAAAGTCTGAAGCACATTTCAAGCCACATTTAATGAGCACAAATCCTTATAACTTAGTTTTGCACAATTCAGTAGATGTAGTTACATTCACATTTTCTCAAACAATTTCAATGTATTTATTATGGTTAACCATAATTACATACACCTCTACCCCGATATAACACTGTCCTCAGGAGCCAAAAAATCTTACTGCGTTATAGGTGTAACTGCATTATATCGAACTTGCTTTGATCCGCCAGAGCACACAGCCCCGCCCCTCCAGAGCGCTGCTTTACCACGTTATATCCGAATCCGTGTTATATTGGGTTGCGTTATATCGGCGTAGAGGTGCATACAATACTTAAGGATATATGTGCAGCAAAAAAAAAAAATAATTTTTTTTTTCACTTACATAAAACATGATAGTCTCTCCCAAATACATTTAAAATATAGCTCCTAACCATACAAAGTATTTACCTGACTTTTTCTCTTCAGTAGGTAGGCTAGAAATATTTCTTTCTGATGCAACTTCATCATCTCTCAGAAGTGCAACACTTTCAGAGCACCTTCTTTTTGATGACAATCTGTGAGGTCCCAGTACAATATTAGCATCTTCCACCTCTAATTTCTGTTGGTTGTTCTCTGTGCTCAGCTTTTCTTTAACATCGCTACCTTTAATATCTACATTCTTGTAATGTTCTTGAGATGGAGCTCTCTCCAGTGTTTCTTCAGCCACTTTGCCAGAGCTCATTCGTCTTCCCCTTCGCGCTCCAGAGTGATGTTTATGGCTAGCAGAAGATTCATCTTTCGGTGTTAACCTTTCCGGAGCTAATAACTCTGATAATGGATTTTTATTTGAATTTTTTTTACTTTGTCTAACACTCCCTTTGGGGCTTTTGGAATTACTATACCCAGGAGAAAATCCAACGGTTTCAGAATCTCTCTCCTTAGTTATGCTAACTGAGTAAGTCTCATCATGAATTTCTTTTAGCACTTCTTCTGCATTTAAGGATTTTCTTGGTGTAAGCTGTTTACTATTTCTTTTTTGCTTTGAATATTTATTATTTTTTCCCAAAATACATGATTCATTCTCACGAACACTACTGCACACTACATCCTTCTTTTGAATTTCATTTGCAATTTCTGTTGCTTTAACTCCTAATGATGGATCTTGTCCAGTCTGTGGTTCACCTGAATTTGCAGAACTTATTTCATTGGTCTTAGAACTATTTCCTTCAGTAGAAATCTGATTAAGTTCCACATCATTTATTTCTTGTTCTTTAACTTTAGACTGTTCAATATTTTCACCAATGATTGTCTCTTTTTCCTTAGTTTGGGTCTCTTGACCAGATGGAAATATCAATAATGAAATTTGCTGGGCATTAGTCTCTGTAGAATAAATATAAAAGTAGAAAACAGAAATTATTTTACATTTGGTTAAAGAAACATGTTGCAAAGAAAGACCCTAACTAGCAAGTAAAAGAAAGGCTTGGAAAGTAATGAGTTATATAAAGCCAGAAAAAATGAAGCAGGGAGCATGTCTGGTTAAAAGAATAACTAATGAAAAAAGGATACACTTCTAAAAAGGCGGCCTCTGCAGATTATTTTAAACAAAAGATCCAACATGGACCTTCTACCCCACATACCAGTGTGTTCTCAAAAATTAGGGCCCATGATGCAAAGGAAAAACTGTTGGTCAGCAAGGAGGGAAAGAGATAGGGAGGAAAAACCTTGGGGAAAAAAGAGGTTGTAAATCTCATCTAGATTAAGATTGGAAATAAAGGCGAACTGTCTCAAATTGGTGTTTAGCTGAAGTCTGTACTTGGGAATGACATGACTTTTTTTAAAGCACTTAAAAAAGGTAAACTCTGCTAATACCTGCCTGATAATGTTGGAGCTGACAAATATGAGTCCCAGCACTCCTGGATTTAGCCCATTTGATCAATGCTTATAAATGTTTTGTTACTCTTTGGATATAGTAAATTGTTTATTAATTAGGCTTTGTAGGCCTGTTTAGAGCAATACTATAAATTCCATTTGGCCTTTGGATTTAATAAAGGAATTTATGGTTAAATTAGTGTTATTCCAATATCCTGCATAAATAATAATAATTCCTACAGTGTCCATCAACATTATATCACCATCCTCTCTCTCTTTTTTTTAAATATATCACCTGCATGTCGTGGCATAGGTATCTCTTCGTTGCCATCTTTCTGTGTTTTCACATCAATCTCGTTTTTCAACAATTCATAAAGTTTGCTAAAAGGAGACATCTCATTTTCTCTTCTGTTAGATTTAGCTGTTCTGTATGTTGATTTAGATGTTGCATGTTGTTTGGCTAGTACAACTCTGGAAATATCTTCCTCAGTGCTTTGCTTGTCATTTTCACCAAAATTTTGGCCTTCACATTCTATGTTTTTATCTAGATAGTAATAAAAGGTAAAAAGAACCTTATAGATATATATATATATTTTAAAACTCGAGGACTGTTATTAAATGGGTGGAAAAACAGATTTTCTCCTTGGACAAGATTTGCTCTTTTGAATAAAGCAGCAGCACCACCAATCAGAGTTATACTGGGATAAAAGATCAGCACTAAAGTTTTTCCCACTAGTCAAGCTCTTGTTGGCAACTAATTTGAATTTTTCTAATACATTCATCAGTAGTTAAATTGTTTAAGATGATATTTAAATTGTATTTAGCTTCTGAATTAGCCTCACATTGAGATACAGCAGTTCATGCATCAGAAATATCATCAATCTGCAAAATCAATGACTGCATCATTATGGTTCACACAGGTCTCTTAGGGTTTTGTCTTCATTAGACAGGTGAATGGATGGTAATTTCAAATCAGCTGGATGAACCTGATTGTTAAAACTCCAAATAAGTTTGTTTAAACTGATACAGAATTACCATGGTAAATTAACATCTGGAATCTACATTGATTCTGTGATGCATGATTGTGGCAACTGCCACTGAGGTCCTTCCCCTTGTCTCAGCATTGCCTGAGGCCAGCTTGGATGGCTGCTGACAAATGCTGGTATACCTTGACTTCCCTACTGTGATTGGACAAGTTCCTCACCCCACAGAAAAATAATGGTGCAGGATCTCTCAATGGACCATGCTGAAGCATATGACAGCTTTTATATAAAATCTTTTCTTTGGGGGAAAAAAGCACATTTTGTGATTAAAATAGCTCAAACTGAGGTCCATGCAGAATGTAGTACAGCATTATTAGTATGGGGCAGGCAGATTGTGGACAAGGTGACCCTTAGAACTTGGACTATGAAAACAGGTGTTGATATGAAGAGACAGGATGCTTCAGGAGAGACTGTTGCATTATGGGTCAGTAGTGGGAAGACATTTTGTGGTGACAGTGTTACCATGATCGCAAGATGTGTCCACAATAGGTACTTAATCTATTGTGCTAACATCAGTTGAGACCTATTCCTACTTGGTACGGGGATAACTTGCATTGATTGACCCTCTCTGAAAAACCCATTGTAGCAAATCTGTGTGGATGAATGGGCACGTCCCATTGACTAAGTACATCAGTCAACTGATCCTAGTGTAGACAAAGCCTCTATTTCTCCATCTACTGGAGATCTACTGATGGCGAGTAAAGGTAGCAATGCTAGAATAGATTTTGAATCACTGTATTCTATAGACTTGCTCAGGGTTAAATACTAGGATAGAAAGCCCACAGCATCTCTGCATTTGCACGATACTAGTGGAGCTGCACTTGTGGTGGTGAATTTTAAAAAAAGCCTAGACTACACACAGACGTGTGCTAAAATGTGTAGTTTTGCTCCGAAAAGCAACTATAAATGGCATCTTTTGAATTGATGGATCTTTTTCTTGGGTACATCCAAAAGCTGTAACTTTATAATCCATAATTTTTTTTTAAATTTCTCTTCCTATTAGTACTCAAAAGCAGATACAACATTTGCTGTGGAGAGTAATGATTCTTTTCTCCCTCAGACACCAACTGAATTAGTAAAATTTTAATTGCAGTGGTTAATTTTGTCCTCATCTATACTGCTGTAATGCCACTGAAAGGCAGGATTTGGTCTGCCAAATCTAATTATCTATTAGGTAACATTAAAATAAAAGTTCAGCTGAGGAAACAAGTTGACTAGTAAAATGAATATTTAGAGATTTTCCCATCTTCTTTTTGCAAACATACTAAGAATAAAATGTGACTATATAACACTGAAAAAAGCAAACTACATGAAACAACTACCAACCAGACGTATGAGGACTTTTAGATGTTGGGCTCTGTAATTCCACTTCTGCCACCTGCTGAACATGAAGAACCTGTAAATTTGTACAGTGTTATGATAAAACAACATATTTTTATTACAAATACAGTTTTCTACGCTACATTTTCAGAAGATTACAGAATCTGGCCTCTCTTCATAACCAAGACAAATTTTAATTGAGCACCAGGCTTACAAAACAAATGTAAATCCATGCATTATATGAAATTTTACAGTATTTGAAGATGGTCACACAGGTTACTACTTGAGTAAGACATCTGAGGCTCCTGAAGACAGTTTTATAGTTTGTCTTATTTTTGGAATAGTCATTAATTCCAAAAGAGACTGTAGCCTAAGCATACATTACAGCTAAATTCTGATAACTGAACAAAACAGAGATCATATGCTTATTAGACTTCAGGGCAGCCTGCTCATCAATATAATAAGATGCCAGGATTGTCACCGTAAAGTCTAGAATGTCTGTTGAGCCAGTGTGAAACATCAGAAACAACTACAAGCATGATTGAGAGTTCTTTGTTTAGAGTATCAGGTTCAATCATCCCTGGCATTTATGGTCTGTTACAACGTTCTCAGCAATTTTGACTTTATGAATTACATCTGTGCAACAGCACAAGCTTTCAGCTACAGCTGGCATGTACTTATCCCATGCTAAAGTCCTAGAGATTGTGATATCAGAGGTAACAATCACCACCCTTATTCCACAGCTAATTTACATGCAACTATTTCATTAGGTGTATACAGGACACTGCACAGATAATGGATTACTTGGCCCAACTACTACACCTATGTGACAATATGGGCTTTCAGATAGTAGTTTAAATATAAGAATTGCAGCCTACATAAGTGTTTCAATGTTCATGACAATCAGCTGATTAACAACATCCCTACAAGATATTCATTTCAACAAGTATTTTGATAAAATGGGCAAGAGACTGTAAAAGAAAAGGTTAACAAAACCTGCTAGTCATGAAGATAAAATTTAAAATTTTATGCTTTGATCAATCTTTAGAGAGACTTCAACATTAATGTAATGGGAATATGGAATAACAATCACAGATTATTTTCTAAAAGAGGCTGTTCAGTCTTGAGGACAAGCTTCCCAGTTTTGCTAACTTAATTCCTTTAGACTGTCATTGGCCAGGAAGATAAAGAAATATGTCATTAACAACACTGCATTACTTATCTACTGCTATTCAGAATAAGATTATATTGAAAGCAACACCACTAGAAATACTTTGACACAGGGACATACAGCTATTATTTACTCCTGTAATTCTTAAAATGTAAACATTAAGGTACAAGGATCTCAAATGTCTCAAAACCTCTGTACCCTGTCCTCTCTTAAAACAGCCAAACTGTTTTTAAAAAATAATCCTTAGTTCTGATGCTAAATTTAGAGTATTATAGTTAAATATTTACACTGCTGAAAACTGACACAAGCCAATATGAATTAGTAAATAGTAAGAAAACAATATTTCTCAAGAGTTTCTTCACAGCTTCAATCACTAGATTAGTGTGTGATGCCAAGCTAATAGGGAAGATAAATCACCAAAGCAATACTAATATGACATGACAGATTACACCATGCATATGTTCAGCAAATGTAGTCAGTGGCCTTAAAATTACCTGTAGGGTTTCATTTTTTGGAGTTCTAGAAAGTCTCTTTTTTGGAGTTGATTGAGGAGGATATTCAAACCTGCAAAAAAATTAACAGAAGAAAACTTCTTTGCTTATGTTATATTTATGATGGCTAACTGTAAAACATGCATAAACCCTGTAGTAATTGTCCCCTTCCAGCAATAATACCATTATTTAACTGGTTATAAATTGCACTGAGGCATAGTTGTGAATTTTTCTCCAAAAGTCTGTTGTAATAATTGAGCCTACACATCTACCCTAATTGTGAGCTCAATTGTAAAAAGTATGTGAAAGTTCGTAAGATATCACAATAACCAATAACAATTGTTCATGGGAAAAGGAATAAAAAGGAGACTGAAAGACTGAATTAATCCAAATAAAAAGGCCTACTGATTTAACTTATGGACTGTGTTAAGATCAAACTTGGTAAACATGAGAAACGTGAACCAAAATTGGTACTTCAGAAACTAGGCCTAATTGTTGGACAAAATAATGCAGGAAGAGCTATTCCACCCACCACTACCTTTTGGGGTCTTTAAAGAAAGAAATTTCGGGGGAAAAACTGGCTAGAGGAGCAAGCTTCATATCATGGTTGCCACCCTGCCATTTCCTGGGACCCTAAGCCTTCATCATTCTGATCCTGAGAGATGTCTTGACCAGACCAGGCCAGAGAGAGGGAACCAGATGATATCACCACCTCTACCAGGTCATCAAATCCCAACCACCACCTGAGATGAAACACAATTGGATTTTAACAGCAGCAGCAACAGCTCTCAACTGACGTCTTTTTTCCCCTCAAAGGACAATTATTACAATTTAAGTCTAAGAGATGTAAACAAGGGGGATTTTCCTTCTAAAATTTCTCTCCAGCTAAAGGGAAAAATGCATGTTTTTAAAATGAAAGCCTTACTTAGAAGTCTACCTTTCAAAGTGTTTCAACTATTTTTCCTTCGTTTCCTTATCTTAATAAAGGTTAAAATGATTTTTAATGGTGTGTTTGCTATGATACTAAGCAGACTGTGGTCTCTATATGCCAAACTCCAAACCTTGTTTAACACTGTTTAATGTTGGACAATGACTGCATTACATCAACACCTTTGACCCTTTAGCCCAGATATTCCATCTGAATTAATACAACACATCAAACCTTAGGAGAAAGTCACACCAGGATATCAAGACAATACTGTCATGAATAGCTTATCGGTAAATAGTTTAAAGGTGACATAATGCTTTAACAGCCCATCTTTCTGATCATACTAGGCAAAAACTCTGTAAGGAAATATGAAGCATGAAATTAGATTAAAATTTATTTTAGGGAGTAAGAAGAAAATGTGTCAACCTCAGATTAAAGGGGGAAAAGATACCCTCTTTGTCTCTGATCCCACTATAAGATGTGGGTAGGTGGACCTTATGTTTTTAGGGAGCACCACTGAAATCAATGGAGCTCCTTGAAGATGTAAGAGTGTTCTTTTGCAAATTTCACTACAAAATCAGTGCCATAGTTCCTTGCCTCCTTCATTGCTACTGACCTGAAAGAACGATCAACAATAGTGAACACATCTCCATGCTTCAGATGTGCAGGTTGCTGAAAACTGTTACCATTCAATTGCGTTGGATTTACAGTACTTAAATTAATCAAGATTGCCTACAAATGAAACAAAAATAGCTAGTTCAGTAACCTGAAGAAATGCAATTATGGAATATAATACAATTAAAAACAAAACTTACCTCCTTGTTCTCATTGACTTCAATTTTACAATGTTCTTTTGAGACCTGAGGCAGCTGTATGCGGATATCACACTCCGTTTTCCTTTAGTTGAAAAGCACAACTTTAGTTTTAAGCAAGTAATTAAGAGAACAGAAAAAATTTATTGTAGAGAATTTGCTTCTGAGCATGTGATCATTTAATATCTGCAAAAATGTTATGCTGTTTGAAAATGCAATATAAAAATATTTAAAGTCAGCACAAGCACTGTGAAAACCTAAAGCAAATTTTAAACTAAATATACACTATTAAAATTTACAGCTTCTTAAACTAAGAACTAGCTGGATATATGTCTACCAGATGCACATACATAGACAATTTTGAAAAATCTTTCACTACTGCACAAGCACTGTTGCAGCTCCACTATTGCTATCAACAGTGGAAAGCTTCCCAAAAAAATCAAAGACAAAATAACTACCAGTAAGTTACAGAAGATTTCTCCCTCCCACAAATGTTGCTTTTCAATCAAATATTTACTCTAACTTGACAGCTTTAATGAATGATATTCTGTTATGTATTCATCCACACATATACCTACATTATCAGAGTATTCTTTTCAGACTACAGGATTCACACCGTTAGTACTTAATTCCTGGATTACAAGAGAAAAGAAAGCAACATGCTGGCTAAACTGCTTTGGTACTTTTAGGGTGTTTGACTGCTTTAGACATTAGCACGAAAACCAAAGAACCAGTCCTGAAATTTAAAGATAGAAAAATATAGAGGAAGCAGAGAAAGAAACATGAAATCTAAGGATTGCAAGTAAGAAATGAATTTATCTATTCTGGCTCATATCATCAGAATTGTTTACTAAATTCCAGTTGCAGGGCCAAATTTGAAGTCAGAGGCAAACGGAAGGCAAACTTAGGACTACAAAATCTTTCTTGCTGCTAATATGTGCAACAGAAAGAACACAACTTAACTTTCAGAGCCCAGATTGAGTTTGGAGTCCTGACAGATTTACCTGTGTATATCTGGTAGAAACTAAATATTAGGAAACTTTAAAATTGTGGGCCCTCATCTTAGAATTGGATCAGTGCAGACACATGAACAGCCCCACTGAAACCAATGGGGTCCATGTGAACAAAGGAGTCCTATAGTGGATTTGACTGCCTTATATAAGGCTCTCAGATATGGCACTTAGGGTATGTTTACACTGCAATAAAAGATCCCACTACTGGTCCGAGTCAGCTGACTCAGGCTCTTGGGGCTATAAAATTGCAGTGTAGACAATCAGGCCTATGGGGGTGAGGTGGGGGGGGTGTGCGTCAGAGTCCAGGATCCATCTAGCTATACCCTGTCTACTATCAGAATTTCCTCTTCCAGTATAAAAGTAGTGTATTCAAAACTCAAATTTTAAATATTTGTTTGGTGCTCTATTATTTCAATACACAAACCTATGTTTGTTTCACTTTTTCTTTTGAGTAACATTCAAACAATTCATATATAAAACAATTTATCAACTTTCAAGAAAATTTGTTTTATTAGTTCTAATGACAGCTCAACTTCTGTTCACTCTTAGTAACAAACATCACACATCAGCATGCTGACTTCTCAACCTGTCCCTTCCTGCCTAAGCAGCTTGCCAGATATTCAGTAGAATACCATTTCCACACAAGAGAGCAATCCAAATAAGATGCCACTCAAAGTATATATTACAGATTTTCAAAATATGATCATACATGTTCTCAAAGCTTCTTGAGCTTGGCTCCTTTTTGGCAAGGCTTACATCTGCCCATGGGTTCTGGTTAGATGCCTTGGGCTTGATTCCTTTTTTGACTAGCAGTAAAAGAAATATCCCTAAAGCCACTTGGAGCACCAAAATCAGACTGTCGATCTTAGCAAATTGCACAAATCTACAATTTTCCCTCTCCTTTCTTACATGAGGAATGAAATAGTTAATGCTGACATTAAAGTTTTATCACTGAGTATGTAACATACTTAAGATATGATGCAGTACACATCTCTCAGAGCTATTTCATGCTCTCTGCAGACTCCTGCAGATCTCTCTTCATCAGTTTAACTCTGTTGACACTTTTTACATTTTCTTTTGAAACCTTAACAACTAGAGTTACTCTTCATATCTCTTTATTTTTTAAAAGAAAGCACAGATTCTGAAGAGCAAGACAGGAGTTCAAGAGATGGGTCGATACACTGTACCACAGTCTGTATCCCCGGTGGCAGCAAAAGATCTCTTCTGACTTTTACCTCTAGTCCCAACTCAGCCTTGGTTTTTTCCTTTAGTGACCTCCTCCCTCTTATTAGGCTTCTGTCCCCTGCTGGCCAAGCGTGAGTCCAGTTGGGACTTTTCTTCCCCACAAGCTCCCTGCTTCCTCTATATTCACCTTTACTACAGAGTGAAGCTGAGAAAAACAGCTATGTTGTGCAATCAGAGGATGGAAATTCAACTGTTTACCCTGGGAACTAGCTTGAGCTTTTTTTCCTCTATTAAACATTCTCCCACTATTTGCAAATATTCAAACATTTATTTGTATTAAACAGCAAAGCTTATAAAATAAAGAAAAATATAACACTAATAACAAAATGTTAATAATATGTTCTCTTGATTTACATAAATACATTTCTAACATTACCAATTCTTACCTTCCAAATAAACAAGAACTTGCAGTGAGTGGAAAATGGATTCCATCGGTCCCATTCCTTTTAATAACAACAATTTTCCCAAAGAGTGGCATCTTTGAAACTGGAAGTCTTACCTGTAAAGGAGTGTCAAATTTACTATCCCAAATTAAGCTCTGCATATTTATGAACATAGGTACCTTGGTTATCTAAATTATGTTCAAAAGACAAATTCTCTACCATTTACATGCAGAAGGATTCCAAAGTTTTTTCACTCACAAGGGTTCGTGGGAACTGTTGAATGATACCTAATAACAGGAGGTGAAAGTCGACATATGTTCATAGAAAGGCACACGCAGAATTCATGGGCCATGCAGAATTATGTTTCCCCCAACAGAAAACACATTCTGATGAAAAGGTGCTCCAGACATTCCTTTCGCTCACAAGGGGTCACTGTGGTGCCAGAACAAAAAGCAGCCACTCCCAGGCGGGAGCAGCCCCAGTTGCGGATAGGGAAGAGAAAGAGGGTGCCTTCCTCACAGCACCCTGCCCATGGGGCCAGGCAGGAGGCAAGTGTTATTGTGGGAACCGATAGCACGGGACACATGGGGTTGCTGGGGGGGGTCACAGACTGGGGTTCAGAAGGGCTAGTGGGGGGGACTGACTTGGGCAGGAGCTGAATGGGAATGGGGGTGCAGGGAAACATGGGGGAGGGCAGGGCTGAGTGGGGATGCAAAGACACGTGGAGATGGAGCAGTACAGAGACACATGTGCCTGACTAAATGAGACAGGCTGGTTGTCCTACAGGGTCTGCATGGGAGAAGCTCCCTAACAATCTCTTCTCCCCCTCCCCCAAACCCTGTTCCATACTTCTCCCACCTAAACCCAACAATCCTCCAAGTTCACACCCAGGCTCTTTCTCAGCAAATACTGTGCTGTTTTGACAAAACATGCAGAATTTTAAAATATAGTGCACATATTTTTTATTTTTGGTGCAGAATTCCCCCAGGAGTAACTGTATCAGGTTGATGTAAAGAATTACTTTTCTATGTTTACATATGTTTGGTATCTAAGTATCACAATATTTCCATAACTGAATGCTTTAAAAGGGGGCAATATAAACTATATTGATATAAATGAATGTGACTTGAAAGTTTTTTCAGGTACAAAATCTCCCCCCAACTATTCTTAATGTGTTTATGATTAGCTTTCCTGTGTGCCAAAATGTTTTTCCCTCTCTAATGCTGTGTGAGTCTCATTCAAACAGGAGGAAAATGACTATAGAAAAAAGGAAATCATTTGAATGGACACATATGACAAAATGCTGAAAAGAAAATGCAGAAAAGAAAAAAGAAAATACAAACAGAAAAATACAATTCTTCTCTTCCATTTCTTTCAGTTATATAAATGTAAGATGTTATAATAGGGAACAATTTTTTCAATAAATGCATGACTTTTTAAATTGACTCTGCCTTTGTAAAGTTGTGTATGTTACAAAAACAGCCCTGCCAAATCTCAGTCATTTGGAAAAGAATGACTGCCTAATTTGAGATTAGTTGTCATACAATTTCGATCATTAAAATCTGAAGGACATTCAGGTTGAAATTTGCAGGTAAACATACAATTAAGGGATAACTTGAAAATCACATTTTCTATTTACTGAGTTTACTTTCACTGTTCCCCTATATATTGCCAGTTTCTCCGTTGCTGAAAAGATGGGAGCAGAAAACCCTGTTTATAACTGTTTTTTTTTTAAATTTCACATTATTGTGGCATAAATGCGTTAATTTTAAAAAATTCAAGCATCTCTAGCATACGTATGTTACAAAAACCACCTTACGTTATTTAAACTGAAAAATGTATAAGACCATTTACTTTTCACAATTTTTTTATATTTCCCTCCTCACAAGGACAACAGAACAGGTAGTTTCAGTTGGTTTTGATCCATTTCAATTTTAGATTCATGCACCAGCACAAAACTGCAGTATTAGAATGGAAAACAAGGAACGGACTCAATTAAAAGTATTCATTTTTTGTAAACATGAATTCCTATTGATCTCATTTTATCTAAGATTGTTTTTAAAATTTCCAAATATTGTGTCAAATTTGATAGTGTCCCTTTAACAGAATCTTCATTTTTGTGCTGTATGAATTTAAATGAAACTTCTTTAACACTTACCCTAATTGTCCCCCCAACTTGAGGATTCACGCCAAATGCAAGCATAAAATAAAACGCCACACCATCTGTACAGGTTTCTAAACTAACTAATCATGTGCAAAGAAATACTCTCAGAGGATTTTAGAGGACAGCCTGATGCGCCTATGTACAGTAGTTAAAAACAAAAACAAGACACCCGGAGGAGGAATTATATGTCAACCGCACCGAGACATTTACAGAACCAGTTGGAGGATAACTGCTTGAGAAAATGACGAATCAGCACGGGCTCTGCTTGAAACGCGAAATGTGAAGATGAGGAGACTTTTGACAGTTACAAAATAAATCATTACCTGAGCCACCTACCAAAAAGCTACAATACACACATGCCCCGAGCTATTTAAGCAGCTGGACCCTCTCCCGTGAAAGCTCCACAACCCATCCAGGCCGCTCGCCGCCGGGAACCTATTCCCCCCCCCCCTCCAAAAATCCACACAGCCCAGCATCGCTCCCTCCCCAAAATCAACACAGCCCAGCGTCGCCCCGCCACCTATTCCCCCTCCCCAAAATCAACACAGCCCAGCGTCGCCCCGCCACCTATTCCCCCTCCCCAAAATCAACACAGCCCAGCGTGGCCCCCCCTTTCCCCTCAGGGCTCCCTCCACCATTCCCAGTCACAACCCAGAAACAAGTTCTTCGTTCCGCTTCCTCACACATCGGCTCCCGGCGCCCCCCAGGAGACAGACGCGGGGCAGAGATACCCCCCGCAGCGACCTACCACGGCGAGCACCTCACTTACAACATGCCTTCAGACTGGGGTGCGAAAGAGAAGAGCTCCTACCTGTCCGATTGTCCGTCACGGTCCGTTCATCCAGATCGCGCCACATTCAGCCCCCAGCCCGCTTCCTTCACCGCGATGCCTGAGCGTCTCCGCGCGCGCGCGTAGACTCTCAGCTCCAGTACCTAGTCACTCACAGCCCCCGGCACTGCTGCCGCTCGGGCCAGGTACCGCCGCCGCCTCACTCCGCCCTACGTATCCCTTCCCCAATCACCACATAAAACAAACCCCAGCAGCCCCCACAATACTTGTCTGCTTCCTTCACTCATATGCTGACAAAAATCACCCTTCTGGAGCTGCAGAAATTCCGGCTGCCGGGACAGACATCTTTCAGGGACTATTTTATTTCCCTCCCTCCTGGCCGAGTGAGGAGGAAGGATACAGGGACTATAGATAAAAATCAAATTCGAAAAGGCGCGCGAAACGGTCTGAGTGGGGGAAGCAAAATCACGTGATGGCAAAGAGGGCCCAATGGGAAGCGCTGAGGCTGTTTAATTTTCAAACTGGCGGTAGACGAGCCGGGACTGCCTATAGGAAACGGAGGTAGAAGGGCGGGATCGCGCGCGCGCGCCATCGCCGCCTCTCCTGTGACCCTTTCGAACGCTGCCCGGGAAGTGCTTTCGTACCGCTGCGTCTTTTCCTAAAAATCTGAAAGCTGCTCCCGCCAGACCTTGACCAGAGGGAGCCTCCAGCTGTACCGCACGCGCCCCGGAGCCCTTCGTCCCTCACATCGCCGTTAACTTCCCGCACCCCAGAGCCCGTCTCTGCTTCGCTGCATTGTTTTATCCGCCGTCTCCTCGCCGCTTCCCAGCCCGCTCCCTTCAGCCTGTTCTGCCTTAGCTTAACCCCATCTCTTCCAGGGTTAACATCCCTGCCAGAGCCCTCCTACTCCTGGACCTCGCGCGCCCTGCTGACTTACTCCTTTTCGTTTGGCTGATCGCGAAGGACTTTGGCCGTAGCTCCTGCTGCTGGCCACCATCAGAGACTCCAGTGTGTGTGCCTAGCATCCCTTTCCTAAGGCTGACACCTTCACACCAGGGCCTGGGTTGTCTCTGAGCTGGTGAACCGGAGCATGTGGCACTCCACTGGTTTACCCCTCACTGGTGCTGGAAATGACTGGCCCTTACTCTGCCCTAGTTAACTGTGACATTAAGAGTGTGATATACCTCACTGAAAGATGACAGGGTCAGAAAGATTTAATTAACTCACAGAGTGACTTGACCCATGGCCGAAACGGAGTTAGGAATATATGTAAATAAATAAGAGTTTTGAAATGCAAGTCTGCATTGTTTAGGGCAGTGGTTCCCAAACTCGGGTTTCTGAACTCCTGGGGGTTCACAGAATGTTACAGGAGGGTTCTTGAGGGAAAATTCTTTAATGGCAGGCAGAGCTGTCCCTAGGAACCCTGGCATGGTGCCAGTATCCTGGAGCCTCTGGACTTCTAAGAGCTAAGCAGATCAAAGCAAACTTATCTAGCACACTGAGGAGATGGAAACTTCAAAACTCCTTATAAGAAATGGAAAGGAAGGTGGATATTTTTTGCTGTTTTTAAAATTAAATAGTCAGCTAATGTTGTTTTTTAAATTATTATGAAGAACAAGTTTAAGCTTGTAATAAGCATGTCATAAAAACTAATTTTATAGTTCCAAGATCACTGCTTTTATAGTTTATACTTGGGTAAATGAGAAAATCCCTGGAAATATTCATTTTTAGGAGGAGGTTTGCGAGACTTGACATTTTAGTGAAAGGGGTTCACAGGTTGTTAAAGTTTAGGAAGCACTGGTTTAGGGTGAATAGATGAGAGGGAGAAAATATCAAGACACATGGGGAGGGAAGGGTGGTCCACCAGCAGGAAAGAAAAACAAAAAAAGCCAAGTGCTGCCAGCGGAACAACAAGAGGGAAAAACAAAAAAAGCAGAGTGCTGCCAGCGGGGGTGGGGGGCAAGGCAAGTGCTACCAGCGGAGCAGCAATAAACAAATAAATTTAATAACAAAAGGCGAGTGCTGCCGGCGGAATGAAATATCGGGACAAATTGCGTCCCAAAAAAAGATTGGTCAGGACGTGAGACAAACACTTAAATATTGGGATGGTCCTGTTTTTATCGGGACATCTGGTCAGCCTAGCATTGTTAGAGGTAGAAGGGTAGGTGTTTGCTTAGGTCTTGGGATGTAAGCAAACAAGTCTTGTCTATTTCTATAGCTTTGATTCAAAGATCAAAAAAGGAATATTAACATTTAAGAAAATACTTGAGTGAAATAGTATTATTGTCTATATGTCTCTTTGAAGGTTGTGGTAACCTGTATCTGAACTGCTTAATGGATAAATTACCCTGTGCTAATTGCCAGGATGTTTGAGAGAAGGAGAGTTAAGCCTAGTGTTTTCTCAGGCCAAAAGGCTGATGGAAATGTATAAAAACCCTGGGACACGATCCTACTTCATCTCAGATCTGCTCTAGGTTTCAAGAAGGGGAAACCTTATGCTGTAATGATTGAGATCCCCAGTCACTGACTGGAGTCACCTTGAATATGAACATTGGACTATAAACTATAGACCAGCGATCCCCCAACCCAGACGAAGGACCGTGGCGGTGGTTGAGCATCTGCCGAAATTCAGCGGCATTTCGGTGGCAACACCTCATGACTGCCAGCCAGGACGCTGGCACATTTAGATGCCCCCGAGGGCACCATGGCTCCCACGGGCACTGCATTGGGGACTGCTGCTATAGACTATTTCTAAAAGGACTTTTGGCAGCTACAAGCTAATCTCTACTATATATCTGAACCTCAAGAATTGAATTCTTGTCTGTATGTATACTGATCTTTTAACCAACACACTTCTTTCTTTTTAAATAAATTTTAGCTTAGTTAATAAGAATTGGCTGATAGTGTGTATTTTGAGTAAGATCTAAGTTATAATTGGACCTGGGTATGTGGCTGATCCTTTGGGACTGAAAGAACCTTTTTTTTATATGATGAGATACAATTTTCAATAATCATCATTATATCTGATGTGTGTCTGGATGGAGGCCTGAGGCTGGGCACTTTAAGGGGACTGTGGTGTTTGAACTTCTAACTAACCAATGAGGTATGGTAGAAGCTGTTCTGTGCTGGCTTGGTAAATCTAAGTATTGGAATAACCACCAGCTTCTGGGGTTTGTCTGCCCCATTTTCACCCTAATTGAGTGACCTCAGCTGGCTCCCACAGGCAGCACTGTCACAGCGACCATCTGTTCTGCCAGAGTGACAAAGCCTGGTCTAGTCTGTTTGACTCAGCCCTGAGAAAGTAGGGAGTAACAAATGATATAGCACTGACATTTTGCTGCTGAAAGAGAGCTGCTTGGGACAAACCAGGAAATAAATGGGGGTCCATGCAGGGGCATATATGCACATCAGACTGGGACCCATATTTTTTTAATGGTTTATATAGTTTGGCAAGTTAACTTCTAATAAGCTTTTTTTAAAAAAAAAAATATAAAATATGTATGACTGATTTTTGTGCATGTTCTGTATGATTTTTAAGTAGGTTTTATCTTGTGTGTTTTTGGTTTAATGTGTGTTATTTAAGGTATGTGTGACAAGTGACCTCTATACCTGTATAAGTGCCAAAATGCCGTGCAAATTGACACAGCCATGTTTTTAAACCCAGAGAGCTAAAATTCATAACAGTAAATGTTGAATAAATTTCAGAAGTCTTGATCATTCTGTCAAAACATGTAGTAAAGCCAGTCAGCTAAATGAGAGGACAATTTAGCATTATATTTTTAAAACCAATATCCACTTCTGTTAGAGTGGGAGGCCCCATTTTGGAAATATACCAAGGACAATATGGTGGTCTTGAGAGCTCCACCCAGCTGAAATACTTTTACACTGGAAAGCCTCTTAATCCTAGCCTTTCCCAGTTACAGGAATTTCACAGGGTACTTGTAACAATAGTAGGTAAAAATGTTCAAACAGAATTGTGATTTTAACTTAATGGTGTGGCTTTATGTAGAAATGGTTACTTGCTGTAACTGTGGTTCTTCAAAATGTGATGCAGATGTGTATTCCACTTAGGTGTGTGTGTGTGCCTAGTGCACTGTAGTCAGACTTTTGCTAGCAGTACCCACAGAGGGGCAGCACTTCCACCTTGTGGCTATGGCCCCTTCCCTGGCTCATGAGGTGGTGCTGCTCTGACCCCCTCAATTCCTTTGCACAGAAAGCCAATGAGAGGAGACTCCGATGCAGAGGGGACAGAGAGTGGATCATGGAATACTCGTCTGCATCACATCTCGAAGAATCACAGTCAGGGTTGATAAAAATCAGTGACTGGTCTTCCTGACTAGTGATTTAAATCATGATTTAAATCAAATCCATCCTGATCACAGTTACAGTAAATATCAGTTTTCTTCTTTGAGTAGATGCAGATGTGTGTTGCACTTAGGGATTCACAAGACATACTCCATCCAGGGAGGTGGAGCTAGGAGTCTATTGAAATAAGAATTGCAGAACTGGTGTTCCCATGCCTGTGTCTGCTCTGGAAGTAAATTTTAGGTAATCATACGGGATAGCAAACAGAACAAAGCAGATTACTGAGCAAATAAAACAAAACATGCCACCTAAGCTTAATTCACTAAAGACACAGGTTACTAATAGTAATTTCGCACCCTAAGTGTTTTAGGCAGGTTGCAGAGTTTCTGCAGCTTAAGAGTTCCAGTTATTTCTCTTCACAGGCTAGAGTCATGTCTCAGCCTGGACTCAACCCTTGCCTTTCCCTAGCTTAGTTCCTTTTTCTTCAGATGCTTTTGTTACCTGGGGTTCTTTCAACCCAGAGCTCTTGGTAACTTTACTCTGTGCAAGGTGTCAGGACATAAATCAGGGGAGACACGGCTGTCCGACTTGATAGATGGCTGGCACAAACAGGACAACACGAGTGCTTTCACTTAAAGCTAAACTTTACTAGTCTCAAGCACTTACACACGTCCACAACAAGATTAGTAAGACACTCTTAACCCTTGATAATTACCAAAACTGAGTGTGGCTTTTGAGTGACACAGCAGCAGCCCGTCTGCTGCTGGGGAACACAAGATGCATCCAGAGGGAGAGACCAGTCCCAAAGAGGCCCCAAACGAGTCCCCTTATTTATACATTAGTAATAGAATGACATGTCCCGTAAAGAAACCTTGTTAAGTAAGCAGTTCCAATGATCAAGCAAGAGGCTCCTTCTGATTATTGAATGACAAGGCTGCAAGTTCTGGAAAAACCCAAACCTGAAGACCTCAATAGACATTCCTGGGGCGTATCCTACTCTTTTAAAATGCATGTATCAGTAACTTCAACACAATTCTTATCAGGGAGGACGCAGGGTCAAGCTGCCCTTTTGGTGGCACCCTAAACCCCTCTCCCCTCCTGCCTTGGTCAAGCTGAGACTTGCTTTTAACAGCTTGCTGACTAGGCTGTCTTTAACAATAAGACATAGTGGTTTCAGGCACCTTACTGGTTTGCCAAAGTCTCCCCGTACACTTTCAGCTATCTTCCTTCTTAGGTGGGGAGGCAATGGAGAAAAGCCTTGATTGACTCACTTCCCTGACTTAAATAGGATTTACATAAGGCAGGAATCCTTTGTTTTCAGTGGAAAAATACCAGCAGTGTCCAAGGTGGGACTCTGTACCAGGTGACATCATCACATGATCTTGCAGTGTTAAAGCAATCATGAGACAAGGTTTATTTGTAACATCCACAGGAAAGAACTCCAGGAAGATGAGACATCAGCATCTTCAAAGACCCATTTTCTTTCTTAATGGCTCATCCAGGCTGATTGCTTACTGTCTGGTGGGCGTTTCCCAGGTGTAATTGTTACATAGTCAATGTTCCTAACTTCCGATACAGAAATGATAATGTATACAACTAGGATAATCATTTGGTAAATCATAACCTTTCCAATGATACCTCACATGACCCATCTTGCAGAAAACATACCTTATTTATGCCATATTCATATAACAATATGTTTATAAAGAATATGGGGTGCAGCATCACAATTATGTAGTCTATCAGTGCCTATTTAAAATGCAAATATATACTTCATTGCCCATTATATTCTAGTTGAGGGGAATCAGGCTCTGAATTTTTCTGTGTGTAGATTACAAACTTGCAAAATCTTTTAAATTTGTTACTAAACATAAATGTAAACTTTTACATGTGACTTTTGCTCACTAAAGGTATAATACCAACAACCCTGAAAACAAAAATCCTTGAAGCACGTAACAGGTTGCAGCAGTGAAAGCTTCTCCACACTCTGGGTGAAATCCTGAGGTCAATGGGATTTTGCCATTAACTTCATTGGAACCGGGATTTTGCCGTATGTATTTTAACAGTGACCTGAAGGCAGAGCCTGTAAGAGTGAGGAATATAGTTTCTGTGGCCCAATGAGACCCTTTGCAAATCTGCCATTTGTGCTGGATTTAGCGATGTGGACACTTGTACACTGGGAATGGGGCTGAGACTACCAGACCAGTGAGCATTCATCGAAACATCTAAACTTTTAGGCCAAGTCTACACTACAAAGTTTTGCTGGTGTAGCTATGTCAGGTAGGAGTGTGAAAAATCATGCCCCTAACCAACATAGCTATTTCCACAACCCCCATGTGTAGATGCAGCTTAGACCAGTAACAGGGTCCTATCGCCTGTATAGTTTGTCATGTCGGGAAGTGGTTTAACTGTATCAGCAAAAGAGCTCCTTTTGCCCTCTATGCTGCAGCTTTACTGAGCAGTTTTGCTGGTATAACTATACTGGCAAAGCCTCTGTAGTGTAGACTAGACCTCAGTCATTACAAAGCTGGGCTGGATTCCAACTAGCAACACAAAGATGCAAAAAGGCTTTATATTCCATTTCCAACCCCCTTAGTCACCTAGTACCCCAGAAAGCTAACCATCGTAAAGCAAAGCTTGACATGAAAATAGGGAATGCAGTGACACCATCAGACTGAATTAACTGTATACTTCAGTATCATCTTTAAGAATACTTTAAAAGAAAAGGCTTGTTTTTTGAAAAGGACTAGCTAGTGTTGGTATTCCTGATTGAAGGAAAGCACAAGAAATTTTCTATATCTTACTCCCTCTTTGTGCAGTCCATGTAAGGGCCAGACAATTGCAGTCCCTGAGTGCTCACTCTACTCCCTGGGGAGAAGATAAGAGGTGGGACCACAGCCCTGCTCCCCTCCACACATGTCCATGGAGTGGGATTAGCAGAGGGAATAAATTGAACCCAATGAAGAGGTGTAACTACAGGTGTGCTAAAGTATTCCTCCCCAAGCTCTCATAGTGAGAGAGATGCCACTCTGCCCCTTAGTAGCTGCTGTGTCTATATGGCATAAATTGTAAATTTCACACTTTTCTTCAACATATATAAATAGTTTGAATGCTATATTCAAAACAGCAATGGCATAATAGTAGCTAATGCAATGTAAGTAATTCTAAAATTAATAATCAAGCAATATTTTATTATTTTTTAAAAGAACTTAGGCAAAGCTTTCATCTGCCTGAAAGTTGAATTGTTAATTTTCATGCTTTTTATAAAATGGCCCAGAAAATGCATAAAAATTGTCAAAAGAAAGCACTTATTAAAATGTCTAGAATTACAACATAATCCCCTAATACATAAGGTGAAGAGCAGACACAGTGAACCTTAATTGCTTGGGGAAAAAAAACAAAAAAAAAACTGCATTAAGCTGTTCTTGTATTAAGGAAGGTCTTACTTGGATTTGATATATATAATCACTTAGATATATACGGAATAAAGTTAACTTAAATTTACCATACTTTGCATTAAAGTAACAGCCTATTTTAATAGTTAAGAGCAATTGCATAATTAAGATTTGTACTTATTTCTGAGTTAAGCTTCATATAGAATAAAAGCTACAGCACTCCCAACATTGGATAGAGAGATCAGCCCTAAACAAATGTAGGTACTGTATGTCATGCAATCTTTGTTCAGTTTATAATGTTCAGAAGTTGAATAATGTGCTTAAGTTTTCATGTTGCAAGCTTATGAAAAAATAACTTGTGCAAGACTATACTATATATGACAAAATGAGATATTCTAGTATTTACTTGAAGAAGGATCTGCAAAAATAAACATAAGAATGGCCATACTGGGCCAGATCAATAGTCCATATAGCCCAGTGTCCTGTCTTCCAACAGTGGTCAATACCAGTTGCTTCAGAAAGAATGAACAGAAGATAGCAACTATTGAGTGAGCCATCCCATCGTGCAGTCCCAACAACTGGCAGTCAGAAGCTTAGGGACACCCAGAGGAGTGGTTTTCAAACTGCGGTATATACCCCTAAGGGTATGTGAGCTCTCATCGTGCATATGTGAGAAAAATCCCGTAATGGCAGACAGTACATTTTATTTAGTAAGACTTGGCAATCTAATAGGCATATTATGGCCCTATGTTATTTGGAAAGGGGTACACAGCCTAAAAAGTTGAAAAACCACTGACTCAGAGAATGAGATTGATAACTAATGCAGGGAACCTGATAGAGGAGTACCAAACCTGCAAAGGCAATTCCATGAATTGATGTTCAGTCATATGCATCAAATGGCTATTGGCTAACATAGGGATGCATTCTCTTTGAACTCCAGCAGAGACTTTTAACAAGTTTTTTTAAAGTAGTTTCTTTACTCACCCCACTCCCCCTTTAAGGTTCAGCAAGGGTTAAGTTATTTGGTATATGGCTGCTAGGGGATTAAAAGGTAATGTGTTAAATGTGAATTGCTGGAAATCTGGGGGGCATCTGGTGTGAGTCAGACAATAATATAGGTTATATTTTGCTTCCACTTGCCTGGAACCCGATTATACAAGGTGCTGAGCGCACTCTTACTGAAGTCAGTGACAGCTGAGAATGCTTGGGACCTTGCAGAGTGAAACCCTTTTTGAAATATGAAAGAAAGGAAAAAAGTATTGAGTTGAAGACCATCTCCAAACACCTCCATATTGGTTACTTTAAGAGGACAGAGATGAGGTGATCTCAAGTCTTTCTAGGCTGTGTGCAGGAGTCAGGGCTGGCTCCAGGCACCAGCTTATCAAGCAGGTACTTGGGGCGGCCACTCCGGAGCGGGGCAGCACTTTCAAGTATTCGGCGGCAATTCACTCCGGCTCAGAGCGAAGGACCTCCCGCTGAATTGCTGCAGATCACGATCACAGCTTTTTTTTTTTTTTTTGTCTGCTTGGGGCAGCAAAACCCCTGGAGCCAGCCCTGGCAGCAGCATGAATGCTGGTTTTGGCAGGAATACCACAAATGGTAAGCAGAGTGTAGTGTTTAGCATCACGTACTACAAACATATAGTAAGCATGAATCACTGCCCCCAAAGAGCTTCCTGCCTCTTCCAGAACCCACACAAAAAAGGAACCTATTCTTCCACAAATCTGTTTATCTTTGGATTCATGAAAATTGGCATCCTGACACATGCCAAAGGAATATGATCCAATTGCACAATATTTTTATTAGCTGAACCATAAATACTCAACACTGATAGCTTTAGTTTTAATATCGTGAAAAACAATATTAGTTTTGTATCTTGTAATATCACAACAGGAAATAGTAATATTTTCCAGAGAACCTTGTTCATGGATTTAATAAATGGTTGGACCAGAAAAGTGTTTTCTTTTCTAGTAAAAAATTGTTGACCAGTGAACATATCTATTTAAATAAGGACAGATACCGCTTCAGGAAGCGCATCGCTCTCTCAACTTTTTGGTAGTATCTGTTCAGAAAATTAATTGCCGACAGGCATTTTGTTACAGTACTCTTTGAAAAAGTTCAATTGCTTTTCAAAATGTTCATCTTACAAAAATTTGTAATTCTAGTTTTAGAAAAGTTGGATAGTTAACTCTTAATTATATACCAGAGTGAATAAAATGAAGTATGCACATTTTGATTTCATTATTGATAAGGTAGGGGCAATTAGCAGTCAGAAAACAGATGAAGAAACGGAAAGAAAAAATTGTAACAATTTCATCTGTAGTGTACATGAAGGATGTGCACAAACAAAGTATTATTTGGAACTTAGTTCTGGAAGAATCAAAAAATTATCCCATGTACAAGAGACCTTGCAAATAACAGCTATCCAGTGTGGCTGATCATTAGAGGTTAGTGTGGTTAAGCCCTGCAAATAATGCTGCACCAAGTCATCCTCTGCTTATCTTATTCTCCTCTCATTTTAAACCAGAATAACTATTAATTATAGTGAAATTACTCCTGGTTTACACCAGTGTAAGTAGGAAAAGCATCAGACTCATTGAATCAAGTCCAAAGAGAACTTTGATATGTTGAATGTTATAGTTCTTCTGATTTTTGATAGCAAACTTCTGCTGGGGCTGATGCTTCTCCAGACCTTGTGAGATCCTGCCTCATGTGGGCTGCACGAATAGAATCATAGAATCTCAGGGTTGGAAGGGACCTCAGGAGGTCATCTAGTCCAACCCTCTGCTCAAAGCAGGACCAATCCCCAACAAAATCATCCCAGCCAGGGCTTTATCAAGCCTGACCTTAAAAACCTCTAAGGAAGGAGACTCCACCACCTCCCTAGGCAACCCATTCCACTGCTTCACCACCCTCCTAGTGAAAAAGTTTTTCCTAATATCCAACCTAAACCTTTCCCACTGCAACTTGAGACCATTACTCCTTGTTTTGTCATCTGCTACTACCAAGAACTGCCTAGATCCATCCTGTTTGGAACCCCCTTTCAGGTAGTTGAAAGCAGCTATCAAATCCCTCCTCATTCTTTTCGGCACACTAAATAATCCCAGTTCTCTCAGCCTCTCCTCAGAAGTCATGTGCTCCAGCCCGCTAATATTTTTTGTTGCCCTCCACTGGACTTTTTCCAATTTTTCCACATCCTTCGTGTACTGTGGGCCCAAAACTGGACACAGAACTCCAGATGAGGCCTCACCAAGGCTAAATAGAGGGGAATGATCACATCCCTCGATCTACTGGCAATGCTCCTACTTATACAGCCCAAAATGCTGTTAATCTTCTTGGCAACAAGGGCACACTCATATCCAGCTTCTCGTACGCTTTCTAAGTCTTTTTCTGCAGAACTGCTACCTAGCCACTCGGTCCCCAGTCTTTAGCAGTACATGTGATTCTTCTATCTGCACTTGTCCTTGTTGAACCTCATCAGATTTCTTTTGGCCCAATCCTCTAATTTGTCTAGGTCCCTCTGTATCCTATCCCTACCCTCCAGTGTATCTACCACTCCTCCCAGTTTAGTGTCATCTGCAAACTTGCTGAGGGTGCAATCCACGCCATCCTCCAGACCATTAATGAAGATATTGAACAAAACCGACCCTTGGGGCACTCCGCTTGATACCAGCTGCCAACTAGACATGGTGTCATTGATCACTACCCCTTGAGCCCGATGATCTAACCAGCTTTCTATCCACTGTATAGTCTATAGTTCTATTCACCTTATCGTCCTAATAGTGACAAGACAGCCTGCACTTTATTTACTTTCTTACATTTATATAATGTACTAATTATATAATGAATGATCCAGATTTTAGACCAATACTTAATTGCAGCATTTAACAAGAAATCTTGTTTGTTAAGTCCCCTAAAATGTTTATCAGAATACCAACACTGTCCTAGCCCTGCAGGAAGAAAGACAAGATGGAAGGAATATGACTTTATTATTCAGCTCATCTGGCAACTACCCAGCAATAAGTCAGACAGGTCAGGTCATCATTCTTTCCTTAATCATTTCCACCTCTTTGGAGGAGCTCCCTGTCAACATCTGCAAAACAAAATCATTATTCTCCTTCAAAACCCTCCTCTTCTGCGGTGTCTACAAAAAAATTGACTACAGCTAGGCTACTGATGTTCTGAGACAGCAGCCTATCATGCTGACCTGTATTGTTTCATTGTTTCCTTGTGCTTTCCCTTGTGTCTGTATCCATCTGTTGTCCCTTGTCTAATACTTAGTTTGTAAGCTCCTTAGTGCAGGGAGTGTATTTTTGTTTTGTGTTTGTACAGTGTTTGCACAATGGGGTCCTGGTTCTGGACTAGGAATCCTAGGCACGATGGTAATAACAACAACTGGATGCTACAGAAATCTAACCTTAAGTATTAGCTAAATTTGGTGCTTTCAGTTGCAGTCCCATTGTGGTGTTTGAGCAACAGCTTCGAGAGTCTGCAGGACGTTGGAAGGTTGGGCTTTCTCCTGGGAGAAACTAACAGGTTAAACAATTTGGTTGTACTCACTTTCAGCAAAAATACATGAAAATGTTAGTTTCAGCAGATACTGAAAGTTTCATAATCCTCAGGCCTCCTAAGGAAAATTGTTTTTATTACTATTAAGAGTGATAGTAAAAAATTATCACTATTTACAGAGATGTAGCGTCTAAAGAAGGGTAGTGGGGAAGTTTAGTGTTTCTGTGACATGGGTGAAGGTGGCTGTTCACATATCATGACCAAAGGGTATCTGGCATGTAAGTGGTTTTATATTTATAATTTTTCATATTCTATGAGGTCATTGACTTAATCTGGCTGATGTTAAGTAGCATCCTTTCAGGTTAAGGTATAGGTTGGATATAAGGAAATATATTTTAAATTGTGCCAGATTAGTTTCCAAGTTTCCTCCTCCTGTGAGGTACCAAATTTTTCATTCCTTTTAACTACTGGTAATATTGGTTGAGAAGTGTGGGCATCCATCCACTTTGAAGATACATTTGTTGAGTGGGAGTTGATATATTCAGGGGACTGCCTGAACATGGTTATAAGTGGAATAGAATTCTTTAGTCAGGAATATTGAGTGTAATCTTGGACTGACAAAAGTCAATCAGACCAGGATTTTAGTCATTGAGATTATTTTGAGGGAGGACTATAATGGGACTATTCATATCAGAGCGACTTCACGGGACTATGCACAGTAGTAGAGGTTTGCAGGACTGGGCCCTAAATTGCAATACCAAGTTACTGAACTTTGTATGCATAGTACTTACTTAGTACTTACTTTAGTCAGAACATTACTCTGAGTCTGCAAGAACTACAAATTAAAAGTAATGGAAAATAATTCATCTAGGTGATGGATTTTTAACTTCTTTAGAATACTTAATATAAACGAACATATAGTACAGGAATTAAATTAAGAGATTTAAAGAAAGAAAAAAACAGTCTGAAAATAAAAATGAAGCTTTGTTCTTGCATCAGAATGTATTAGATCTTGCAATTTGCATATACAAATAATTCAGCAACATTCACTGGCGTTATAAACACAGCAAGATCAAATTATAAATGTAATAAAAGAAAATATCAATGATAGCTGAAACTGTACAATACGTACATACATTATAAAGATTTGACAAATTAAATACAATTTGTTACACAGAAAAGTTTCAGTAACATTACTTTAAAAATGATACCAGGGAAATGAAAACTGAAAACACAGGTGGTCAGGCTCATTTTAAAAGTTTAAAAAACTGATACATAAAAATACTTCAAAAAACACGGGTAATTACAGTATGCATTCTTTATTAAGGCCCCAATTCAGCAAAGAATTTAAGTTCATGTTTCAGCAGCACAAAAGCCAATGGTACTTCAGCACATGCTTAAGTGATTTGCTGAGTAGAGACAGACTTAAAGTATATATTTAAATACTTTAATGAATTGGGGCCAAATGTAATACACGAAAATAGACAGTAAAGTAAGTCACATAGTGACTAATAACGCATATGGACCAGAATTTACATTTTCTGATCACTATTTGGCATTTTAATGCAATTACATGCAATACAAAAAAATTAGAGAGAGATAATCCTTCTATATATTTATTAGACTGTTGTATTGAGTACAACAACCTTATCTGGCTAAAAAGAATTGGAAAACAAGCTTTCTAAATTATAATAAGAACATGTCATTGCTTAGCCATATTTCTCACTTCGGAAATATTTTTATGGGTACGTCTGTTACATCTTAGATGTCTTTATGTTAAAGACAACAGGAATTTCTTGGCATTTTGGTTAATATTAATCATAGTTTTTGTTTAGTATCTGATACTTCCTGCATCAGGAGGCTAACTTGCTGCCTTGTCTTGCAGTCATTAATCAGACAGAGAGCTGAGTCCTAAACCTGCAAAAGAATCTGTTAGAGTGGACCCTTCTGAACACATGGAAGTCAATGTGACTGTGCTGGCATATAGGTCTGAATTGGCAGATCTCACTTCAGGATAATTTAAATGATCTAACAAGGTTGTCTCCCTCTCTAAAGTGAGTTCTACTCCAGGGCGCAATTGTTAGGTAATACCAAGACAAATCTACCAAACATCTGAACACAGCCAGATCTTAAGGGCTGTCCACAGAATAATGGGAAAATGTGAAACAAAATATGTAGGCTGATTACTAGGGGAAAAAAATTTCAACAGTGAAATCTACTTAGACTGTAGAATATAGTCCCAAGAGAAATGGTGGAAGCATAACTGCTTGTATTTAAAACTAGACTGAGCTATCATTTGAGATTTATTGTTGGGAATAATTCTGTAATGACTGAGGGATGAAATTATTAAGTGTATCATCATCAAATTTAGTATCTTACTTACATGCTCCCTATGCTACAAATAATTTATATTGACCACCTTAGTGTACTGGCTTTTTGTACCTGCATGTATTTGATGCCTTTTATTTTAATATATTTTCCATTTTCACACCATGCCAGAACTGAAAGCGTATTTAATGTTCTTTTCTTTAGTCAAATACAAATTTTTGCATTTTGAATTAATCCATTAACCTCAAAGTATTTAGTCTTACAACAAATTGTTTTAGTTGTTAAGTGGATAATTACTGTACAAATAAATATACAGCAGTGCAGTACTGGGAAGACAATAACCAGTAAATGGCAGTGTTCAAAACTGTGCTTAAAGACTTTTAACCTGAACCATTTTCAGTTCACTGTGTAACAGAAGGAGAGGTGTGAACCAACTTTGTTACTCTTTGCATTAGTAAAAGAATAACTAATTTTTGTTTATTTCCAGATATCATAAAGGAACATGGGATAAATAGTGCAAGAATTAGAATGAAAACATCAGTTTAGGTTTGCTTATTTTTAAATAAGGCTTTTATGCTTGCATTCAAAAATCAACCAATTAAACAAGACAGATATTGCATATCAGATATTAATATACATTAAATATTTTCATATTTATTTGTGCTCATTAATTTATATAAGCTTTTTAAAGGATAAGAAAGATATTTTTTAAAATATTCAACATTCAGATGCCTCGTGTCTTGTGTACTTTCTGTCCCCCAAATCCTGTTTAGGTCTATGAAATATTTCATTATATATACACATGCAAACACATAGATACCCCCTTTTTTCTTAGGGAAAGATCTGCTTTTTAACTATGGATACATTATTTTAAGAATATACGTTTTAAAAGAGCTCTTTCCTATCAATAGTCTTTACTGTTGATACCAGTGGGATTTCAATATTAAAATGCTTTTTCAAAAAATTTAAGAAGTTTGTTTTTATATTCTAGTCAAGCAGAAAGTCTCAGTCTCTCTCTCTCTATTATACATATTATGTCAAGCTCTGTGTCTATTTGTGGCAACAGGAATAAAGCCTCTTGCAATAGTTGACAGAAGCTCAGGTGCAGCAAAAATATTCTCAGCAGAATTTAATCTTCTGACATGCAAAAGATCTTCAAAACAGTGAAACTCACTCAAATTACAAAACTGTATTTCAGTTCAGTAAGGAACACTTAGAATACATTAGATTTAATAAAAAAACAAAGTAAAATGAACTTTCAAGACTACATTTAAATCAAATAATTTATTAAACTCTGTATTTACACTCAACTATTTCTAACTGACGGCTTATCTTGAAATAAAGCTGTACAATATACTGACTTTAAAAATCATGGCTGTTAATGTTTGTTTTTAAGCTGTAGTTGGAGCATATGTTATTACACTCTCAGGGCCAGATTCTGACACACTTACTCACACTAAATAGCACCTTATCTCATTGCTTTCAATGGGACTATTTGTAGAGTAAGGTGCTATTGAAGATGAGTAAGGGTATCAGAATCTGGCTCCTAATAAACATTACTACTCATGAAATCAATTGTGTGTTATTGATTTAAGTGAAAGAAAGGTCAGAGGCAAAATAATTTAGCTTTAAACATAGTCACTATGTATCATTGTTTAATATCAAATAAAAATAGCTTTGTAAAATGTAGGGGCTGCTAAACTTGGGAAATAAAATTAATATTGATAAATATTTTAATGTACTGGAAAATACAGAGAGAGACATGAGACCAAGATATGGTAAAAAATGTATATAACATTCAACAACATATATAGTGATATTTTGTATATGAACATTTATTATAATTAGCTTTTAAAAGAGATTTCTATTTAAGTAATTTATAATTTTATACAGCAAAATTGACTTTTAAAGCAAAACAGACAATATCATTTACAGTCAGAATTATCATAATGGAAAATATGGTATAAATTAACATGATTTACAAATATTTATACAGACTATTAAATTAAAAAATAAGGCAGGAAATTTTATTTGAAATTAGCATAATCAGAATATATATCAATGAAATCTTGTACCACTCTGTAGCAGAATTCATACTGTTCCTAAAAAAATAAAAAAAGAGAAATTCAGATTTACTTCAATTGTACATTATGATTAAGTTGGAATAATCAGATTTAGATAAATCCATACAGTGCAACATATTCTCAATTGGACAACAGCAAGTTTATGACAAAACAAATAATCTACCCCATTGATGCTAATTTTTGTATTTCTGCTCTTTGCACAAAAGGTTTTTATGCTCAATTTTATTAACTTGCAAGTTTCATAGTCTTCATTAACTGATGCTATTTGTATGTAACTGAGCCTGATAGTAGCTTCAGGGAGGATGCTGGAACTGGAACTGGGAGATTGAAATAGAGGAGGTCCACAAGAGGCTCTCTCTCAAAACTTAGTAGACATCTATAATATGAAAGAACTTGCAAACTACTGAGTCCAATCTTGCTAAGTGCAAAGTACATTTTGGGAGGTGCAAAGCATCCTCAAGTCCCATTGATGTCAATATGAGCTCTGCGGTGATCAACACCTTCCAGACCTGGGTTCACGGTGCCTTTCAAACAACCTCAAAGCACCTTACAAACTCTCTATGCATAGATATTATGATTATTAAACAATTATGTTGTAGTAGCACATAGAGGCCAAGTGCAGCCCTGTTGAATTCCTGCCCTAAAGAACTAAAAATAAGAATATTCTCTCTCATATTTATACTTACACACACAGAGAAACCCAATCCCAGTTATAAATGAAATGCACACCTCCCAATCCTAAATAAACGAGCCATACTGGGTCAGACCAAAGGTCCATCTAGCCCAGTATCCTGTCTTCTGACAGTGGCCGATGCCAGATGCCCGAGAGGGAATGAACAGAATAGGTAATCATCAAGTGATCCATCCCATCGCCCATTCCCAGCTTCTGGCAAACAAAATGAAATGCAGTCACTTCTGGGTGACAGTTATTTAGCATACAGCAACAGTATATATTTTCTCCTTGCTCTCCCCAGTGATAACACTGACCTCACCTTTTTCCAAGGTCATAGACCCATAATACAGTGTTTCCCAAACTTTTGAAAGCTGAGTCCCACTCCAGAAAAATGAAACCAATCCTGCCTTGAAATGCTGCCATTTGCCACTAAATACCTATCCATCTTATATTTATATATCTTCCACTATCCTGTATACTCAAAAACAAAACAGTGTAAAACTTTAGACCCTACAAGTCCATTCAGTCCTACTTCTTTTTCAGCCAATTGCTAAGAGAAACAAGTTTGTTTACATTTACAGGAAATACTGATGACCACTTTTATTTACAGAGTCACCTGAAATTGAGAACAGGCATTCACATGACATTTTTGTAGCCAGCTTTGCAAGGTATTGATGTGCCAGATATGCTAAACATTTATATGCTCCTTCATGCTTCGGCCATCATTCCAGATGACATGCTTCCATGCTGATGATGCTTGTTAAAAAAATAATAGGTTAATTAAATTTGTGACTAAACTCCTTGGGGGGAGAATTTTATGCCTCCTGTTCTGTTTTACCTGCAATCTGCCATATATATCATGTTATAGCAGTCTCAGATGATGACTCAGCACATATTCGTTTTAAGAACACTTTCCCAGCAGATTTGACAAAACGCAAAGAAGGTACTAATGTGAGATTTCTATGGATAGATACAACTTTCAACCCAAGGTTTAAGAATCTGAAATGCCTTTCAAAATCTGAGAGTGACGAGGTGTGGAGAATGCTTTCAGATGTCTTAAAAAAGCAACACTCCAATGCGGAAACTACAGAACCTGAACCACTAAAAAAGAAAATCAACCTTCTGCTGGTGGCATCTGACTCAGATGATAAAAATGAACATGTGTCGGTCCGCTCTGCTTTGGATCGTTATTGAGCAGAACCTGTCATCAGCATGGACGCATGTCTTCTTGAATGGTGGTTGAAGAATGAAGGGACATATGAATCTTTAGCGCATCTGGCACATTAATATCTTGCAATGACGACTACAATAGTGCCATGTGAACGCCAGTTCTCACTTTCAGGTAACGTTGTAAACAAGACGTGGGCAGCATTATCTCCTGCAAATTGTAACCAAACTTGATTGTCTGAGCGATTGGCCGAACAAGAAGTAGGACAGAGTGGACTTATAGGTTCTAAAGTTTTATGTTGTTTTATTTTTGAAAGCAGTTATTTTTTGTACATAATTCTACATTTGTAAGTTCAACTTTCATTATAAAGAAATTGCACTACAATACTTGTATTAGGTGCATTGAAATGTACTATTTCTTTTGTTTTATATAGTGCAAATATTTGTAATAAAAGTAAATATAAATATGTACCCTTTGTATTCTGTGTTGTAATTGAAATCAATATTTGACAATCTGGAAAACATCCACAAATATTTATATAAATGGTATTCTATTATTGTTTAATCATGATTATTTTTTTTAATTGCATGATTAATCGCGATTCATTTTTTTAATTCCTGACAGCCCTAGTTTTGAGATTACTGTTTGTAAGGCACTTTGAGACTGTTGAATGGAAAGTGCTAGAAATGCAATGTATTGCTATAATTAATTAAAGTTTGTAGCTCTCCAGGATTCTGTGCTTGATGTTTGTTGAAAAACTATCTTCAGATAGTCATAACTTTGTTAAATAAATATAACCTAAATTCTTCTAATGTTCCGAAGGCACTTCTCCTCTGTGAGAACTAACTGCAAGTCAGTTAGATGTGTTTAAGCCATTTTTTAGATAAAATTATCAACATTTTATTTAAAAAAGAACTATGTATGTCTTTTCACGATCACAAGAATGTCCCCATGGATTTTTTTAAAAAATCTTTCATAATCCCCCTCCCCCCAAACAAACAAACAAACAAACCAAAATCAGCAGTTCGCTAACAACACACAGCAACTTTTACCCCAAAATTATTTCTTAAAAAGCCTATTACAAAATAAAATAGAAGTTTATAATGAAACACCTCTTTCAACATAAGTATATAGTTGTTAAAAGTAGTCCCATAATATATTTATTGCAGCTAGTAAAATGAGCCTTTGTTCTCTTCCCACCAGAACATTTAGAAATCTTACATCATTAGACAAAGATTCTTATTGTTAAATATCATACCAGTGTTTGCACCATATGTGGCCTTTGCATTCTTAAGCTCTTCACAGCTTGAAATACATCTAAGAGCCCTTCAGCCTTTACTCGTTCCAGAACGTTGCTGAGTGCTATGAATGTACCTGTTCTTCCAGCTCCAGCACTGCAAGACAAACATATTTCTTTTGCTTAACAAAATGTCAGGACATACCCATCCAAATTACAATAAAGAGCAACAAAGATACTTTACATAATAATTAATGCAGAATATTCAAGTACCGTTATTAGCAGACTAAAAGTCTCTTGCTTACTAAGTTTATTGCTGTCATATGCATGGCATACCTTCCCATGTTATAATCAAGAATTAATAAAAATGAATTCTCAACCAGGCCAGTTCTGATAAAGTCCTGTTTTCTGCGAACACTTGCATGCTTATTTATACAAGTGAATAATTCCATAGAAATCAAATGCACTACGTGTGCATAAAATTAAGCACGTGTATACAGTATATGATTGTAGAACTGGGGCCATAGTCCTGTAGACTTGAAATGTTTCTAATCGGTATTTGTCTCCAAACCAATTGAAATTTATGGTACGATCACCGTTATCTTTAAGGATTTGGGCAAATTCTTTGTTGCTTATAAAAGGGAAGACTTGTGAGTAACTGAATCATATTACATAGTACACCATCCCCAAACATTCCTGTCAATGAAACTAATTCCTAACCTACACTTTATTATTCTAGCTATGTGTCTCTCTTGAACAGTGATGGCTCATTGTTCCAAATTATGTGATATGATGGAATTGATCTGTATTGGTATTTTTTTCCTTCTTAACCACTTTTCTGTAAGCAGGAAATACTTCATATTTGATTGTCCAACAAGAAAATGTGGTTGTCCCAGTTGTCAGGCTCTGGCCTTATTGCTGCTGCAGCTTTGATTGTCTAAAGGCTTTTCCCTGCATAGTTTGTTTTGTTCTGGACTCCTTTACCAGGGTCTCTCATTTTTATTTTCTTATTTTTAGTGTGTTTGACTCTCATTTCGTCTAATAGATTTAGCTTTATCCTCAATTTAATACAGACTAAAATGTTATGGCTGCTACCAAGTCTGAAGCTAAGAATCAGAACTGATACTCCATATTATATATTCAAATAAAAAGTACAGTTCCTAAATCCTATTATGGATAAAATCCATCTAATTTGAAATCTAGCCCTGATCATGCAGAATAGCAATAGGTTAGTCCATATCTGCTGTTGCCGTTGAATGCACAAAGTGACTGTGTCCACTTTCTACCTTTACACTCACATTTCCCTTGTTTTTCAAATTTCAGCAGCTGATTAGATGTTTGCTGCCATTATTAGTGAAAATAAAATAGGGTGGAGCTCCTTTCACTGCCATTTGATTAATGACCATTTGACCAATGTCAAAGATGAGTTTATATTTTGTCTCCTAATTTCACTATGGTTCAGAGTAACCAGTTACAACTAGTAGAGGCCAAGTAATAGTGATTAGGAACTGTGAGGCACACAGCCACAATGCAAGAATAGTCATAAAAACCTGGATGATTCTGGGAATCTGTGATGAAGTTAAATGAAAGACAGAAAAGTTTAATTCATGTCCCTAAACCAAGGATAACTACAAAATAATTCATTATGTTTGAATTTTTAACATATCTTAATCATTTATAAGCAAGATGAATTGTAATCACCATCAACGGTCATTGCTTTTACTTTATTTCCATCAAATAAGAAATCTTTCTGATAAGCAGGTCCTTATGAAAAGATTAAGTACAAATGCATGTATCCTCAACTGGATACATTAAAGTCTAGTAGGAGGCAAAAGTGAACAAGTAAAATGTATTAGTTGTGCAATTCCCTATAGAAAACTACTTTCATCAGATTAAAAGCAGCTGCAAAATCTAAAAAGGTTCAGATTTATATGTAATTAGCCAATCCCTAGAAAAACTGTCTAAAAGGTTGGTGAATGACTCCTTCTGGAATAGGTCCATAGCTGGAGGAAGATGAAAAAATGTTACAAGAATATTATAACATGAAATACTTTGTAACAGGGCTTTGGAGCGGAGCCTGGAGCTGCAGCATGGAGCAGATCCAGTGCAGTGGAGCTGCAGGTTTTTGCCTGGAGCTGGAGCAGAGCTGGAGCACAGCTCCAAAGCCCTGCTTTGTAAACATGTACACAGAAATAGTTAAATATGCTACTCATTACCTTATGTCTAAATGGGCAAAAAAAGGAAGAATCTCCTTTTATTCTTCCCCATACCATCTGTCCTCCCACCCCCAACTTGAGAAATACTTCAGGCAAAACACCACACCTGCACATTTAACTCTAAAAAATAATTTAAGTGTGATTACATGTAGGTTCAACTTCCCTTAGAAATGCAAGATAAAATATATATGTTGTATGGTTTACAGTACAGTACTCTCCCCTTCATATTTGTTCTTCCCTCTTTTCCTCAACAACCCTTTACTGAATCTAAAGAGGTTTAAAAGAAAAAATCTTTTAGGATGATGGTCTCTTTTAATTTGGCTCACAGAATAATATTGTTTCTTGAAGGATGTAAGAATCAAAGACGAATGAAAACCTGATGGGGCAAACTGATGTGGCTACAGAAATAATCCATTGCAGGGGGGGTCCTTAGACTCCACTACAGCCTAGAAGAGAATGCCACTGCAGGTGAGAAGAAATAAAGAAGAGAAAAACTCAGGCACCTATAGAGAGGAAGAGACTGAGAACAGAGGGCAGCTACAAAGACACTATGAAGGACAAAGAATTATAAAAACTGTCTCTAGGCAACACTCTTAGTAAAAACCTTAAATATTAAATAGTTTGATATTTTTATTATCTGTTATAATTGTTGTGGTCAGTCCTTGCCACTCTTAAATCTTCTGTAAATAGAATGAGAAAAATAAACAGAAACCTGTGTTCTGAAAACTGGTAATATTTAATCTAGATAGAAATACGCAAATAATACAATTTCATTTGTTTTATTACATTATTGTTTTATTTAAATGTGGAGAGACAAATTCATCCACACCTAACTTCATTAATTCACTGCACTGGTAATGTATTTGGCCCAGTACGTTGGGCATTGTATCCTAGGCAGTAAGGAAGTTCCTTAGCTTGCACTTCTTAGTTTAACGTGTGACCTATTTAAACATCTCAGCTGGATGTACATGAAGAAACATCTCACCTGATTACAGAATATTATACAAAATATACAGTAAGATTTTAGAAGTAATGGACATGTCCCTGTAACTGTTGGCCAGTGGCCAATACATCAGTATTTCTGCTTTAGAGGTCTTCACATTCTTGTTGGTATGATATGGACTATAAACAAAAAGCAACTAACAGAGTTTTTCAAAATAATCATGGCTTAAATTCTAAGATTCACACAGATACAGAGTGAATGTGAATGCTGGAAATTAATGGTATATCTGAACAAGACACAATGGGCCAAATCCCGCACACCTCACTCTAGCAAAACACCCATTAACTTCAATGGGACTTGTACCTGAGCAAGGAGTGAAGGAACAGGCACCTCAATTCTCACTCAAGCAAAACTCCATGGATATGGTCCAGGGATATGAGCAAATTCCAGCAGGAAATCTGGAATAATCTAGTAAAATGATGATACATTATTTGGATTTGTTTTAGATTTTCCCATGTTAATTGCAGTATCTCATAAGTGTGTGTTTGCTATATGTCTATTTGTGCCAGCTAAAGTCATTAAGCCCTTCTTCAAATACACATTTCAGCCCAAGGAGATTTAACTGTATCAATGTTGTTATTTTATTTTAAAATGTTATTTATAATTCTTGTCAAAGGAAAAATGTAATCATTCCAGATACATATAATACATTCATTTATGAGCTGTAGATAACAACAGGCCTTATTGTCCCTTATATGGGCTATTTGCCAAAACATGTTTGGTTCCCAAACTCAGAAGATCTGGAATACACACACACATGCATGAACGCACACACAACCATTTGCTCAGCAGCCCTGTGAATCTGGACTAAGTTCTGACCCCTCTTCTAGTGTCCCTGGCAGTGACGCTGTGCTCTCAGAGGTTCTGTTACCATATAAGACGGTTACTCACCTTTGTAACTGTTGTTCTTTGAGATGTGTTGCTCATATCCATTCCAGTTAGGCGTGTGCGCGGCGCGTGCACATTTGTCGGAAGATTTTTACCCTAGCAACACTCAGTGGGTCGGCTGGGCGCCCCCTGGAGTGGCACCGCATATATACCCCTGCCGACCCAACCGCCCCTCAGTTCCTTCTTGCCGGCTACTCTGACAGTGGGGAAGGAGGGCGGGTTTGGAATGGATATGAGCAACACATCTCGAAGAACAATAGTTACAAAGGTGAGTAACCGTCTTTTCTTCTTCGAATGATTGCTCATATCCATTCCAGTTAGGTGATTCCCAAGCCTTACCTAGGCGGTGAGGTCAGAGTGAGATGTGGCAGAATGCAAAACCGCTGAGCCAAAGGCTGCATCATCTCTAGACTGTTGAACTAGAGCATAATGCAAAGCAAAGGTGTGGACCGAGGACCAAGTAGCTGCGCAACATATTTCCTGGATTGGTACATGAGCCAGGAAGGCAGCAGATGAAGCCTGAGCCCTGGTAGAATGTGCGGTGAGATGGCTCGAGGGAACATAAGCCAAGTCATAACAAGTGCGGATGCACACTGTTACCCATGAGAAGATCCTCTGGGAGGAGACAGGTAGGCCCTTCATTCGGTCTGCCACTGCAACGAAGAGTTGGGGCGATTTACGAAAGGGCTTCGTCCGTTCGATATAAAATGCAAGCGCCCTATGGACATCTAGAGAGTGCAATTGTTGCTCCCGTTGTGATGAGTGCGGCTTCGGGAAGACCGGAAGGAAGATGTCCTGATTGATATGGAAGGCCGATACCACTTTAGGGAGGAACGCTGGGTGTGGTCACAACTGCACCTTGTCCTTGTGGATCCACCGTGAGCGCCCGAAGCTCGGAGACTTGTCTGGCTGATGTAATGGCTACGAGGAAAACTGTCTTCCAGGACAGGTGTAGCAGCGAGCAAGTTGCTAATGGCTCGAATGGTGGAGACATAAGTCTGGTTAAGACCAGGTTGAGGTCCCAGGTAGAGGCAGGGCAGCGTACTTGGGGGTATAGGCGCTCCAAGCCCTTGAGGAACCTGGAAACCATAGGGTGTGAAAACACGGAGCGGCCACTCTCCCCTGGGTGGAAGGTAGAAATGGCCGCCAAGTGCACCCTTAATGATGATACCGCTAGGCCCTGCTGTTTGAGAGACCAGAGGTAGTCCAGGATGGTGGGGATCGAGACCTCGGTGGGAGTAACATTTTGCATTTCGCACCAGCAGAAGAAATGCTTCCACTTGGCCAGATATGTAGACCAAGTGGAAGGTTTCCTGCTATCCAGGAGTATTTGTTGTACCGAGGCAGAGCAGCGTAACTCTGACTGCAATTCAGGTGGAAGGGATTGCAGGTCTGGATGGTGATGTCTGCCGTGGTCCTGAGTTATGAGGTCTGGGAGAAGAGGCAGGGTAATTGTGCTGGCTATCGACAGGTCGAGCAACATGGTGTACCAGTGCTGCCTTGGCCATGCTGGGGTGATCATGATCAAGCGAGCTCCGTCCCTGTGGAGCTTTAGCAGGACCCTGTGAACCAGCGGGAATGGTGGAAAGGCGTAAAGCAGTTGGCTCGTCCACGGTATCAGGAAAGTGTCCGAGATCGAGCCCAGGGAGAGACCTTGGAAGGAACAGAACATCTGGCATTTCCTGTTCTCGCGGGAAGTGAAGAGGTCTATGCGGGGAAATCCCCACTTCCGGAAAACAGAATGAATAATGTCCGGACAGATCGACCACTCGTGAGAGTGGAAGGATCTGCTGAGTCAATCCGCCAGAGTGTTCCGAACCCCTGGGAGAAAGGAGGCTACCAGATCTATCGAATGGGCTACACAAAAGTCCCAGAGTTGAATGGCTTCCTGACAAAGAGGGAGGACCGTGTCCCCCTCTGTTTGTTTATGTAATACATGGCCGTTGTGTTGTCTGTGAACACTGAGACACAACAGCCTTGCAGATGCTGTTGAAACGCCTGGCACGCAAGGCGGGCTGCTCTCAACTCTCGGACATTGATGTGCAAGGCCAGCTCCTGAGATGACCAAAGGCCTTGAGTGCGAAGATGTCCGAGGTGAGCACCCCAGCCGAGAGATGACGCATCCGTCGTCAGGGCCATAGAAGGGTGGGGCGCATGGAACGGCATCCCTGCACACACCAGGGAGGGCGTCAACCACCAGTCGAGGGAGCCTAGGAGTCTCGGGGGAACTGTGTGGATCCTGTCTATATTGTGTCTCCCTGGGTGGTATACTGAGGAGAGCCAAGTTTGAAGGGGACGTAGGCATAGCCTGGCGTGCTTGGTCACGAACGTGCAGGCAGCCATGTGACCCAGGAGGCCGAGACAAGTTCGAGCCGAAGTGGTTGGGAATTTTTGTAGGTCTTGTATAAATCGATATCATTGCGTGAAACTGCGGCTGTGGTAAGCAGGCCCTGGCGAGATTGGAGTCCAGAATGGCCCCAGTGAACTCTATTCTTTGTGTGGGAAACAGAGTAGATTTCTCTAGGTTGATCATCAGGCCTAATTGGATGAATAGGTCCTTGACGATGCCCACGTGCCATGTTACTTGGGTCTCGGAGGCCCCGCGAATGAGCCAATCGTCGAGATATGGGAAGACATGTATGTGTCGCGACGGAGGGAGGCGGTGACTACGGCCATACACTTTGTGAACACTCTTGGGGCTGTGGAGAGGCCAAACGGAATGACAGTAAATTGGAAATGTTGACGGTTGACCACAAACCTGAGGTACCGTCTGTGCGGAGGATAAATGGCAATGTGAAAATACGCGTCCTTCATATCGAGGGCGGCATACCAGTCTCCAGGATCCAAGGATGGGATGATGGTCCCCAGGGATACCATGCGGAACTTCAACTTTATCAAGAACTTGTTGAGTCCCTGCAGGTCTAGAATTGGTCTGAGACCTCCGTTCGCCTTGGGGATTAGGAAATAGCGGGAGTAGAACCTCTTGCCCCTCAAGTCCTCCAGTACCTCCTCTATAGCTCCCATGGCAAGGAGGGAACGTACCTCCTGCAAGAGGATTTGCTTGTGAGAGGGGTCCCTGAGGAGGGACGAGGATAGTGGGGGGGGCGAAATAAACTGAAGGCGGTATCCAAATTCTACCGTGCGTAAAACCCAACGATCTGAAGTCAGCTGGGTCCACGCAGGGAGGAAAGAGGAAAGGCAGTTGCAAAAGGGAGGGAAATGATCCTGTTAAACAACTGGTACGTCGCCCTCGAGCGCGCCTTCAAAAGTTTGGTTTAGGTCCCGTAGGTGGTTTGGTGGGGCCGTGATTCTGACCCCCTTGGTGATTCTGACCCCCTGCTGAAGTCCTGCCGCTGTCTAGGCGGGGGGGTAAGGGCGCTGAGGCTGGGGCTGGAAGGGTCTGCGCTGAGTCTGCGGTGTGTGCATCCTGAGCGAGCGCATGATCACCCTATTGTCCTTCACACTCTGCAGCCTAGGGTCAGTCTTTTCCAAAAATAGGCCCTGACCTTCTAAGGGCAAGTCCTGTATCATATGCTGCAATTCAGGTAGAAGGCCTGACACCTGAAGCCATGATATTCGCCTCATGGTAATTCCTGAAGCCAGAGTTCTGGCCGCGGAGTCAGCTGCATCTAAGGAGGCCTGGAGAGAAGTTCTCCCCACCAGGGCTGCAAACTCTTGGCGCGAGTCTTGGGGGACTAGTTCTGTGAATTTCTCAACTGCCGCCCAGGCGTTATAGTTATAGTGGCTAAGCAGGGCTTGTTGGTTTGCCACCCTGAGTTGGAGGCCCCCGGCAGAGTAGATTTTACGCCCCAATAAATCCATGCGGTAGCCTCCTTTGCTTTTGGGGCAGGGACTTGCTAGCCATGGGGCTCCCTTTCATTAACCGATTGGACGATGAGGGAGCAGGGAGGAGGGTGTACGTACAGGTACTCGTACCCCTTAGAGGGCACCATGTACTTCCTCTCAACTCCCCGAGCCGTGAGTGGAATAGATGCTGGAGACTGCCAGATGGTATCAGCCTTCGCTTGGATCGTCCGAATAAATGGTAAGGCCACCCTTGTGGGAGTGTCAGCCAACAAAATATCTACCACTGGGTCCTCTATCTCCGGAACCTCCTCCACCTGGAGGTTCATATTCAGAGCCACCCATCTCAGGAGGTCTTGATGTCACCTTAGGTCAACTGGAGGAGGGCCCGAGGAGGATGTCCCCGCCACCACTTCATCTGGAGAAGAGGAAGAGGAAAGGCCAGGGACAATCGAGTCCTCCGTTGTCTCGTGGACTTGGGCAATGTCCAGCTCCGGTGGGACCTGAGGGTCTGGTGCCCGAATGGGAGCGTCCTCCATAGCCGCAGGAGGGGGGCGGCTAACAGTAGCTTCCGGCTCCTGGTGCTCCGACAGTACAGAGCGTGATGGCACTAGAGGTCCACCTTGGGCTTGGTGATATGCCCAAGGTGTCCAGAAGGACCACTGATGAGGTCCTTGGTCTTGAGCCTGGGTCTCTTGAAAGACACGGCTGGGAACATCTAAGTCATGGTCCTGTGCATAGGAAGCACTGTCCGCATGGGATGACATAGATGCATGGCAAGATGGCCCAGGAGGAGCTGAAAACCCCTGAGAATGGTCTTCATCCCTGGGCAGTCTGTCTGTACGCTGCAGCGAAGAGCGGTACCAGGCGCTATACCGGTACCGGGAACAAGACCGGGATCTCGAAGCTCGACATTGGAAGGGGCTGCGAGAGGTGCGGTGCCGGGAGTGGTGCCAGGAGCTTGATCGGTACCGAGAGTACCGGGCCGGTGAACTGGGTCTTGAATGGTACCGCGAGTGCGACTGGTACCGAGATGGAGAACGGTACCGGGACTGCAAGCGGCGTCGCGATCGGGGTCAGCGATGGGACCGAGAATGCCGACAGGACCGCAATCGTGATCGGTGCCTCTCAGTGGTGCCGAAGGAGGATGGTCTCAGTAGGGCAGGCTTGCCTATGGACTGTATAACCCGCACCGGCGGTTGAGGCAGCGCAGACTCCGTCAGTGCAATCAGTTCCCCTGCCGTAGAGAAAGTCTCCGGCGTGGAGGGAATAGTAAGCTCAACCACGGAACGTGCCGGGGAGTTGTCAGGCACCAGATTCAACGGCTCTTGCAGGACCGGAATCGACGGTGCTGAAGTTGTCGGTGCCACAGCAGTTGTCGGTGCTGGGCAGTCCGACTTAGGCGGGTGCTCCGACTGCAGCGTGGACACGGAAGCCGTAGGAGTCTTATGTTTTTTTACCTGTGGGGAGAGGGAGCGGTGCCGAGCAGAGCAGACATCTGGGCCGGCGACGGTTGGTGCCGAGGGGCCTTAGCGGTACCAGTGCGCTCTGGTGCCGACGATGCACTTCTCCCCGGTGTGGACTGTCTGGCGCTCGGTGCCAATGGTGGAGGAGTAAGAGCTGCCTCCATCAGGAACTGTCTAAGACAAAAGTCCCACTCCTTTTTGGTCCGCGGCTTGAAGGCCTTACAAATGCGGCACTTATCTGTGAGGTGGGATTCCCCGAGGCATTAAGGCAGGAGTCATGAGGATCTCTTGTAGGCATCGGCTTGTGACAGGCCGAGCACGGTTTGAAACCTGGTGAACCGGGCATGGGCCCCGGCACTGGGTGAGGGGAAGGGGCTAATCCCCAAACCCCTCTTAACTATATACACTATGTTAAAGAAAATAATAAACTAACTGCAAGTATAAAAATTTGAACTAAATACACAATAACAACGAGAAAACTACGAGTAGCTAGGGAGGTGGAGATCAGCTAAGCCGCGCTCCACTGTTCCAACGACCAACACGGGCGGTAAGAAGGAACTGAGGGACGGTTGGGTCGGCAGGAGCATATATCTGGCACCATGGCGGCGCCACTCCAGAGGGTGCCCAGCCGACCCACAGAGTGTTGCTAGGGTAAAAATCTTCCGACGAATGTGCACGCAGCGCGCACACCTAACTGGAATGGATGTGAGCAATCACTCGAAGAAGAACCATCCTTTGGAAGAGGCGTGTTCAATATTGAGGAAGGGAAAATCAGGTGAATTAATGCTGATAAGATCTGCATTAACTTAGTTGCAAAAATCCCAAGGTATGAGAGAGCTTTCAACCACTGGTCTTGCTCCCTATGCAGCCATTTGAAGCAGTGTCTAGTATGTCTGGGCTAAAAAAGGAAAATGATATTGTATGAGGTGGCACTAGATTTCCTCATGTTGATCTCTAGGGCACTAATATTACCATGTAAGACAATATATTCCAGTTTTTCCACAATTCTCACATTTCAAGTAGGGTGTATTATTTTTAAAAAAGTAAGAATAAATGCTAATTAGTACTACCTCTTTACCCACATATATACACATACTAGAGACTGAAAAACAATTCACAGACTGCATCAAAAAAGAGAGGGGAAAAATCTGGGTTACATTAAACTTCCTTACACAAAATTCTGAGATAAACAAAGTAACAAAACCATATCACCCCCTCCCATTGTCAGGTTTCATATCATCAGAGTTCTCGAGTAATATTTTATTTAAGAGGATTCTGCCTCATCATACTCAGTGAAAATGTCTGTTTTTTTCCTTCTAAGGTAATCCATATTTTGGCCAGGGAAAAAATTGCTTCTGTGCACTCTGAGATGTTTCCTCCATTGATAAGTTATTTATGAAATTGCAGAGAACATCATAACCTTACCTCCCCTCACCTTTTAAACCATCATTTCTTCCTCATCTGAGAGGCATTTTAAAACTGCAGATAAGGTAGGAAACATGACTTGGGGCCAAGGATTTTAGGTTTTCATTTTTTACTCCGGACAGTCTAAACTTTAGACATTTCCCAGTAAATCTCCAGTTACTGCATCCCTCCCTTGTAACCAGAGATGCCGCTCTCAAGAACCAAAGTAGACAGTCAGCATTTGGGAGTTCCTCTTTTGCCCTTTTTGGAGGCACAACTAAAGAAGAAAAATCACTGTCTCATGTATGAACCATCAGCACCTTCCAGCACTTCACTACTTTTCATTGCCCAGTTCTGTTTTTAAGAACTTGACTGTAATGTTTAATAAGTCATAGGCATGTTAAACAGATTTGCTCTAAGCAGTTTTTGTTTTAATTTGCAAGCAGTCTAAACGACAAACAATGATTTTGGTGATATATGAACCAGTAATGTGCCTATATTTTAAGGGATAAGGAAAGCCTATTTTTGTTGATAATAATTTGCATACAAATACAAACAGCTCACCCATGATTATTAGTGTCGTGTTTCTCTGTCAGAAAAACGCATCACAGTAGATAACCAAAACCTGCTTTAACAGTTGCTACATTAGACATTTAATTTTCTGTATACAATATGATTTAAACAAAAAATTAAACTAAATACTTGACTAAATGTATGCTATTGCAGGCTGCAGAGATTATAATCAAAAGTACACAGCTCAAAAATTCAATGAGAGTGCATTCTGCTTTACAGACATAACATTCATGGATAATAATGGCTAAATTAGATCCTTCCACTTAGAAGGTGAAAGCTGAGCTTCCCACAAATAAAGACACTAAAATACATACTTAAGAGGGGAATCAAGTCAGGGGGCAGGCTTTCAGCTGGTGTAAATTGGCATAGTTCCACTGACTTCAGTAGACAATTTATACTATCTGAGGATCTGCCCCATTGGCTTCCTTCCCCTACCTTAAGCATGTGGAAATCACTGCATACCTTGGGCAAAGAGCTTCTGAAATTGCAAGCTCACACTTGCACAGAAAATTCCTAAATTCTAAAGGCTTAGCATTTAATCCTCAAAATACATGGGCTCACATTAACATACATCTTGGAAAATCAGCTGCTGGACTTTAAATGCACTAGGTGTTTTTTCAAGATTTGAATCTTTGTGTATTTGAGAGAAGGTTCTAGTCATAAGCCTTAAGAACGTGAATTTCAGAGTTTTCAAGTATAGCAGCTGATTTTCCAAAATATACTCTCATATGACTCTGTGTAACTGAGAAGAGTAGAGAGTTCTAAGTCTTAAGGATTTTGGAATATGGTTTTTATCATTCCAGTGGTGTTTCGAAATAAACATATGTTAAAGTTCAGGGAGAAATGTGGCCTACAACGTTAACCTAATTCTTCAAAGCTTTTGTGGGTCTGAGAGGATGAAAATATTAGATGTAATATGTGGTTCTAGTTCTTTGATTTCCAACATGTTGTATTAACCAAAGGAATACTGTTAGGCAAAAAGGGCATTTCTCCCTTATTGATTGGCTAAAACTGTCCTGACTTACTAACAGATTTCAAATCGTAGTTGCTGGAATCCACTGTCAAACTGCAGAATCAGGCACTAAAACTGTTAGTGTCTACAAGTTCAGTTGGTACAGAGAAAACAAGCCTTTAGGGAATATATGTGAAAATAACAAAGAACAAAACAAATCAGAAGCAAACAGTAGGAGATAGGAATTGCTCATTCTGCTAATTAATATGCATATTCTTAGACCAGGTCCTGAATGTCGACAGACTCAAGCTCCAAGACATGCAAATAAAGGGACTGTTAGCAAGTGTCACCACAGCTGTTTGTTCCAATGGTGCATGAGAATACAGGTCTTTCAAGTAACCCAAACCCAAATCGTAGGCTTCGTGGATCAAGACCAGTACCTTTAATTGTTCCCAGAGCAAACTGAAAGTCAGTGCACACTTCAGACAATAGGTGTAATATGCTCTCCATCACTAACTCATAGCTGATAAGTGGGCAGCTGCATTCTGCACTTGCTGTAGCTTCCAAGTGGTCTTTGAGGGTAATTCCCTGTAGAGCACATTGCAAGAACCAATTTGGAGGTCACAAGAACTGAGATAACATTTCTGCAGAGAGGTAAATAATCAATTGCCTATTATCCAAAGGCAAATGGCTGCTGCCAAAATCCAAAGGCACTTCCAGTTTGCAGACCTCACTGAAAAAAAGACTGGCGTACCTCTACAAATAATAGTTGCTGTCACCATCATACCGCAGATGCTAAGTGTCTCCCCTGCTGGAGACCACAGACAGGTGCTGGAAACCTCAGGGTCGATACTATAAAAGGCTACAGTTAGATCTAAAAGAATCAGCATGGGAATTTGACCTCTTTCCATTTCTAAGGGATAATCAACCAACGAAATTAATGAGGTTGTGCACCACACCCAAGTCAACAGCCAGATTCAAAGGGGGTAATCTGAGTACTCCAGATGTCACCAGAGTTGTCCTCCCACAAACTGCTGAATAATCTTCCCCCAAAAGGGGAAATTAGAGACAGATGATATTTATTATTTGTATCAAGGTAATGCCTGAGAGCCCCAGTCACAGAGGAGACACAGAATAAAGACATGCCCTAAAGAGTTTACATGCTAATTACAAACTGTTAAATTTCCTTCAATAGGTTTTAGAATAATGCCAAGTAATCAATAGTTGGTAAAGTCGCCAGTGTCAAGAGATGTCAATGTTAAGCATGAGCTTAATAACCCCTCACTTGAGGAATATGGCTACTTCCCCTTCAGTGCCTCAGGAGCTCCAGTGATATCATCGTTTGTTAAAAGTGGGCTTCAGTTTGTCTTGTTAAAGAGTACTCAACTCTTTGTGGGGGAGACGGCAGTAACCTTGGTAAGGACATGGACATAGAAAAGGGTTTTCGGGGAACTGAGTGTATTGTTATTTTGATTTTAAAAAAATATCTAAAATAGGTAAAGGATTAAAAAAAATTAATTTTTATTCTATTGGAATGAGGAAAGACTCTAAAAAAACACCCAAAACCCCAAACTAAAAACTGGCAAAAGTGAAAGTTTAAAACAAAAAAGAAACAGACTTTAACAACCCCTGAAAAAGGACAGGGGTTTGAAGAAAATAAAATATCCAGGCAAAGGCAAATTATTTTTTTTTTTTAAATGAACTGGGCAGAAATTAAAGGGGAAGCAAATAAATGAAATGGAAAATGTCTGAGGACAAAAATACCTTTTAATTGCATCACATTCATTAAGCTGTACGCTAGCAATGTAAGAGTGTGATCTTATCACTGTTCTCCTTGTTCTCCCAACTCCTTCTCCTTCCGGTTTGTTAAACTCACTTGTGTGCCTTAAAATTAGACTTCATGCAGGGACCACATTTTACTATATGTCTTGACAACATATAGCACAATGGGATTCTGATCCTGACTGGGACCTCTGGGTGCTATTGCAATATACATTGTTTTTAAATTTCACTGCAGTTGTACTTTCCCAGTCACAAGACTAAATGAAGTTAAGGTGCAAGTGTGTATTCAAATGTTTTATTCCTCACATCGACACATATCTTCTCACCACTAGGGGAGCAAGGCTTGGGCTAATAGTTTGTATTGTTTACTAACTAATCCAGGAAGAAACAAGAGTTTTGGTTTTGTTTTGGTTTAAAAAGTACTGTCCAGTCCCTTGGAATAGAACATTGCCATGATAATCATCAAACCAGAAGAAAGGGCAGATGGAGAATGTTATACAGATCATAAATAATAGGAACGATTACAAAATTTTAAAAAAGCAGAGAAGAAATAAGTCTTACCTGCAATGCACAGTAATTGGATGGTTTCCTGTCTGCTGTTGCTGCTTTTGGACAGCTGCAATGAGGTCAATCATTCCTTTTCCTTCAGCAGGAATTCCAATTTCAGGCCATCCATGAAAATGAAATTGTCGGACAAGTCTGCTCTGCTTCTCCTGATAATTCAGATGTGTGGCAGGAACAGATTTAATATAGTTGTCAGTTTAAAATGCAAGGACTTTTTTTTTTTTTTTTTTACACTTTTAACATTTCTTATACAAAAATTTGTAACATGATGATATAGGGGCCATTTTCAACCTGGTGCATGACAAATTAATCGTGCAGCTCAGGTAGTTATCTCTCTTAATGCCCTGTGTGGTACACTGAAAATTGACCCTATAATTTCCCCTTTGATTTCCACAACTGTTTCATCTAGCTAGTTCTAAAGGCATATTGTAGAGACTATTAATTTCAAATATGAAAATCAATGGCTTAGGGTTTTCATTACTCTCAAGGCTGTATCCAAAATGTCAGTGAAAACGTCAAGCTCACAAACTGAGGACCTTTTTGTAGTCTAAACCCTTTTATTCAATTTTGTCCAACTTTATTTGTTATCTGACAAATTAACCACCTTTGCCTCTAGAGATGTTGATTATTTAAGCATTCTTACAGAAAGGGCATAGGTGGGTATTTATTTCATTACAATTTTCTATTATGACTTCTCACCATTGCATGATTATTCCAAATATAATTACTATGAGACAGGTCTGACGGAGTGCAACAAGGGTGCACAAGAAGGGAGAGCACGCAAAGTGCTGTCACAACTGCACATTCAATGATCTTGGTGTGAAAGAAGCAAGGTAATGCAGGAAAAATACAGGACAGTCAAAAACTGATAGTTCTGTAGAATTTTATAACCTCTTTGAGATGATTTGAACAATACACAGAGAATTATTATTCCATTACTTTAGAAATCACTATGAGAAGAACGAGTTCAGTATCTGTTGACTAAAATTTAGGGCTAGATTGTGCTTGGCTCCTGTCTGGATAGACTGTGTTGGCACATATGGAGAAGTTGGAAAGAGCTTCTTGCCTCTTTGAGGCAGAGGCCAAACTCCATTGTTGTGCTTATGTTCCCCTGGGCACAAGGGCAATTCCTGGCTAACCAACAAGCCACCTTAAAAGATGGGGTTAGAACTGGCCAGGCTTGGAAAAATGTGGCCTCTGCACCCTCTTAGACCTTAACTACACTGAGATTATAAATATATATTTTTTTAACATTTCCCACTGTTGCACTATTACTGGTATTGCTCCATTGCTGGTAACAATGGTGGGAGCTCAAATCATCCAACCTTCCTCAAAAGCAAATGTAGATGACTTATAGGTAAAAACAGCAACTCCTTGTCTATACTAGAATTTCCAAGGTTGCCACCACAGGTAGGTAGCAGTGCACCAGAGGGACATTTTGAAAAACAGCTCAGTGCAGGCAAACCTGTCCTATTTGGCACACTGTTTTGTGCTATGAAGACTAGACCACTTAATCATATTTGTGCAAATGGTTTGTCCTGTCCTCCTTCTCAGCTGTGTGTGCAGTAGGATATTCTAGAATGCACCGCCTCAAATGTTGCTGCTGCTGCTGCTTTGTGTGTTTGTTCTCTGGGTTCCCTATCCTCTGCACAGGCATTATAGGATACTCATCCAGATGTACCCAGATTGCACTGACATTAACACTATTAGGCAGCATGGTAGGTGGGGATGCAGAGCATGATAGTGATGGTGAAAGAGCTGCTGTGTGAACACAAACTGAATTATGTTATTTGTGCTTCTAATGGTTTACAATATCACAGTCAGAAGTAAAAGCATGCCAGGAATGAATGTCTGTGTAGCAGGATACCTATAACAATCCCTTACTATACTTCATAAACTCATTGCTTTAGCTTAGTTCCTTCTGTCTCATGCATGTGTGCGCGCACATAAACTAGTCATAGTCAGATTCTAAACTTTTACTGCAGGAAAACTAAGAGTTTTCAAAAAAAACAATGATGCAGTCATTTGCCAAACAAATTATGACGTTTCTAGTGATATTTATAACACTGTGATTTCCTAGGTCTTGAACCAAGGCCTGGGAGTCCCCAGACAGCCACTCAATGTCTGCTGAAATCTGGTGGGCTGAGAAGCTGGTAGGACAATAGCCTCAGCCCAGGCACTATCCATGGGGACCCTGACTGGAGGATCACCCTTCTCCGCTGATTAGTCCAACTATGCTATTTAAGCCAGAAGCAGGCACAGGAAGAATGTCTGAGCAACAAGGTGATTTCCTGTTGTAGCTGCATAGGACCCTGCTTGTGCCTGTCTCTTGCACCAACCCTGTTCCTGATCCCTACTCTGCTTCTGGCTCCTGCCTCATCCCGTCTTTGCTCCTGTTCCCACCATACTCCTGCACTGTGCTTGATCCTGGGGAGGGAAAGCTCAGTGATTTGAGCACTGGCCTGCTAAATCCAGGCTTGTGAGTTCAATCCTTGAGGGGGCCACTTAGGGATCTGGGGAAAAAAATCAGTACTTGTCCTGCTAGTGAAAGCAGGGGGCTGGACCTTTTAGGGTCCCTTCCAGTTCTATGAGATAGGCATATCTCCATATATTATCCTGGCCTCTCCTCCAGTTCCTGCCCTTATTCCTTGCCTCCAATCATCAGTTAGCAGTCATGGCTCTGACCCAGCCTTCAACTTCTGACTCTGGTTTGACCTTTGGCTCAGGTATTTGATCTCTGACCCTCATCATCAGTTCCTGGTTCTGACTCTGGCTTGAGCCCCAGCTCTGGTAACTAGCAGTTGACTCTCCTGCTGACCCTTGGCTTGTTCCCCAATCTGGATTCCTGGTCTGACTACTACGCCAGACCCGCCTACATCCTGGTCCATAACAACCAAACAAGGTTCAAGAATGGCCCTGAGAGTATCACTCATTCGACTACAGGATCCTACTTGTCTGGAAACAGTTGATGGTGGGCAGAGGTATTTGTGTTATAAAGAGATTTCATTATAATTTAATACATTTGGGCAAATTTTCAGCAACATGCATGTGCATTTATTTTACTACAACCCCCAACAACTATAAAAAGAACTGCATTTTTGTTTAGCACAAAATGAAACCACTAGATTAAAAAATGGAATGCTGAATTGGCCAGAATTTCCATTTGATTAATGTAATATGATTCCTTAAACAAACTGTTTTATATAAGTATTTTCTCTTAATTAATAAAAGACTAGCTGACAGTTAGCTGATATAAAACACACCTTATTTCTCACAAAACCTATGTAATGTATTGTCTAGGCTTACCACACAGACACAAATGCACAAGTTCATAAATCTATCATGGTTATAAATAATTAAAAGTGTAGGAAACACTATACTTTCAAGACAATACCTGATTGAATGTGATTATGAAGTCCCTTACGCTTATGGCATCCAAAAGACTGTCATTCTTTATCTCTATATTTATCTCTCCATGAGTTACAGAGCCCTCTGATGGCCAGTACTGAAAACATTTTTCCTGTAAAATTGAAACAGAATAGTAAATGTTCCTTGCAACATTCTTCTGCTAAGCTCTAAGCTGTTGTGCACATCTTAGAAGGTCATGACCAGCTTTTTAAACTTGTTCTACAGAAGTTCTGCAGTTAAACGCCTAATCAGTGTCTAGCCTAGACCAGCTATTTCATAAACTCCTTGCACTATTTAAGACAGTAGTAGTAAGTTAATTAGCACTTCAGGCTGTTAGAAAACAAGCCAATATCCAAAATATAGGTGATAACTATGCTGGATTTGGGACAAAGGAAAAGTAAAACAATTATTAGTGATGCTAATGTATGAAAACACGTGGAAGTAAAAATGGGGGATTAATTCCCTCCCCCCAAAACTAAAGACAAACAAACCTGAGACTAAGTCCAAAAACCAACTCTTCAGATCTGTCATGCCATTATGTGAGATACTATACAAAGGTTGCTTGTGCAACCATAATTCATCCCCCTTGTGCACATTATCCCTTACTATTTTTTTCCATGGGACCTTTGCCTCGTTCAATGCACAGGATGGATAGTGCTCAGGCAATAAAAGTTATTCAGTTTTTCTTTTTATCCTTATCATTCAGTGTGACCTCTTGCCTTATTTACTGCATGCTACCCAAACCCAAAACCGAATACATAATTATTCATTTCTTCTGTCTTCTCTAGGACACTCATCACCACAATATCTGAGTGGCTCACTAATATTAATGAATTTTATACCACATCTCCCTTGTGAGATAACAAAACATTATTTGCCTCATTTTACGGATGGAGAAAACTGAGACAAAAAAACCTTGCCAGTGGCACACAGAGCTAGGATGCAGAACTTTCTGGCTCCAAGCCCTGTACAGATTCCTCCAGACCACACTGCCTTATTACAAGAAATTTTGAACATCCACATCAGGCATATACTTCATGTGCAGTTGTAAGTGTTCCACGCTTTTGCAAAACAGGCCCAGGTATGTCAAGTTCGACAACCAGAAAACGAACACACAACTAGAACCCGCCTGCCAAAATTGTGGTTTAAAATACTTGCTCAGCATTGCATTGGAAAACTATGGCAGAGGCAGGGATAGCAGTGAGTTCTCCTCTGTGGCAGTCACCTGCCTTAACTATAAGAGCATCCTTTTTCTTCCTGCAGTCTCCTGCCTTGTTTGCTACACACCTTCCAATTTGTACAGCAAACAAGGTAGAGATCCTACAAACAGCCTCATTCACTACATAACCCTGATTCATCCCCTGAGCACTGTTGACCTGAAACAGGCAGGAGTCCATTTGAAACTACATGGTTTTACTATATGATCATGTAATTAAATGCATATGTACAAGAGGACCAAATTAAAAGCTTGCACAGACAATTGTAATTCTTGCATTACCTAATTTTGTTCTTGACTTTGCAAACTAAATAACATTCTTTTAATTTTTTGTATGTAATTTCCTAGGCTTTTTTAAAAAGTAAAAAGGTAAAACCAAATTTTATTATGTACTACTGTAAAAAAAGGCCCCATCATGCACCATCCGCAGGGTTTGAACTCTGAACCTTCAGCACTGCAGCACAGCTTGTACTACAGGACTCACTTCATTAGCTGATCAAAAGAAAAGAGTGTTATCCTAGAGGGGGAAGAGCCACTAGAGCAAGGGCTCAGGGTTACTAGGTGGAATCTGGCTCAGTTCTCGTCTCCCTCAATGAGGTGGGGGGAGCTGCTGTCCACATGGTCTCCAACAGGGATGGGTGGCTAAGCCTTTGGGTCCATTTACTGGTGGGATGGGGGGAGGATTTGTCAGGGAAGCCTGGCCCAACTTTCCCCACAATCCACTACAGTTGTATGGCAGCAGCCAGAATGTTTACTTCTGGAGTTCCTATTATAGTGTCTATCTTGACTTTAGTAAGGCTTTTGATACTATCTTGCATGACCCTCTCAACAAACTAGGGAAATACAACCTAGATGGAGCTACTATAATGTGGATGCATAACTGGTTGGAAAATCGTTCCTAGAAAGTAGTTATCAGTGGTTCACAGTCAAGCTGGAAGGGCATAACGAGTGGGGTCCCACAGGGATCAGTTCTGGGTCTGGTTCTGATCTATATCTTCATCAATGATTTAGATAATGGCATAGAGAGTACACTTACAAAGTTTGCGGATAATATCAAGCTAGGAAGAGTTGCAAGTGGCTTTGGATTAAAATTGAAAATTATCTGGACAAACTGGGGAAATGGTCTGAAGTAAATAGTCTGAAATTCAGTAAGGACAAATGCAGTGTACTCCACTTAAGAAGGAACAGTCCGTTGCATACATACAAAATGGGAAATGACTGCCCAGGAAAGAGTACTGCAGAAAAGGATCTGGGGGTTATAGTGGATCACAACCTAAATATGAGTTAACAGTGTAATAGTGTTACAAAAAAAGCAAACATCACTCTGGGATATATTAGCAGGAGTGTTGTAAGCAACACATGAGAATTCTTTCGCTCAACTCCATGCTGATTAGACCTCAACTGGAGTATTGTGTCCAGTTCTGGGTGCCACATTTCAGGAAAGATGTGGACAATTGAAGAAAGTCCAGAAAAGAGCAACAAAAATGATTAAAGGTCTAGAAAAAATGACCTATCAGGGAAGATTGAAAAAACTGGGTTTGTTTAGTCTGGAGAAAAGAAGACAGAGGAGATGTGATAACAGTTTTCAAGCACATAAAAGGTTGTTACAAGGAGGAGGGAGAAAAATTGTTCTCCTAGACCTTTAAGGATAGGACAAGAAGCAATGGACTTAAATTGCAGAAAGGGTGGTTTAGGCTGAACATTAGATAAAACTTCCTGCCAGGGTAGTCAAGCACTGGAATAAATTGCCTAGAGAGGTTGTGAAATCTCTATCACTGGAGATTTTTAAGAGCAAGTTAGACAAACACCTGTCACCAATGGTCTAGATAATACTTAGTCCTGCCATGAGTGCAGGAGACTGGACTAAAGGACTTCTCTAGGTCCTTTCCAGACCTACAATTCTGTGATTCTATGACGGTATTGAATGTTGCTGAAATTTTGCTGACAATTCAAGCAACAGAAGTAGCAATGTTCCAAAGCATATATATCTCAGCTAGACCTGAGTGGACTTTCATGAGACAAAGAAAAGGCACTTCTGCAGCCCAGGATCTTCCTCCCTGCCATATATTAAATACCTGCTGCAAACAGTAGAAGAGTTAGCACTTCTCTAAAAAAGGCAGCCAGAATATTTTATAAGGAAGTGTTATGCAACCTAAATATAAGGGTGTGGCGAAGTAGGGAATTTTCTTAAAGTTTTGTATGACTATTATGTGTGCCTCAGTTTCCCCTATGTGCTGCATGTTTAATCAGGTGGGGAAGAGTGTTTATTGTTGCAGATGAGCAGGTGTGACACTGCCTAACAGCCTGGACCCTTGACAATAGCCTGGACACTTTGGAACTTAGCAATTGGTGATCCAAAGGCCCTCCTCAACTTGGAAGCCAGCTGGTTTTGGCCAGTGGGAGAACAAAGGGCTGAAGAGAGCGAGCTCAGGTGATCTGTTTGCCCAGGAAAGAAGACAAAGGAGGGGCTTCTGGGAAGGTGATATAGTGTGGTCAGGAGAAAGGAGGATCGATTCTGGACTGGGGACAAAGAGAGGTCTGAGCCGACTTGGACTGGGGACAGACTCAGTTGGACAATGCTGTAATTTTCTATTCTTGAGGCTATCACAGAATAACCAGGGACATACAGAGCCAAGAAAGAGCACTGGACTGGTGATTCCATGGCATAGGATCACTACCAGCACTACATATAACAACAACAATAGCTTGTGCAATTCATTTTCGTGAATTTTTAGTCCCCTGAATAAGACATTATATTACACTTGATGTCTACGAATGTAGCTGTAAGTTAAATGGACAAAATCTAGTGTGCACAAGCCCTTTGCTTGTAGGATGGTGAGCCCAGTGGGGCAAAGGGCACACAATAATCAATGCAGGGAGATTCAAGGCAGGAAAGGAAAAAGGATGTATTAACAGAAAGAACTTGGATCTTATAATTACAAACTTTGCACAACTGAATTATACCTGCTCCCTTTCTTGAACTTCTGTAAGCATAACAATCGTGTGACATTTCCACTCCCACACCATTCGCCAGAAGTCTTCCACTGTATGAGGAAGTGGTCCTTGGGTTGCAATGAAATAATCCTTCTGGCGATAGCCCTTCACAGAAAGATAGAAGATAACTCATCACTGATACAGTTTTGAATACAGCAACTTTTCTTTTTCATATTTTAAATTCTGACCCACTCATCAGTATCTCCTAGTTATCTAGAAATACTGCATCAACATTTATTCTGAAGCCTGAGTAACATTTATTAATACTTAGGGCCAGATTCTGTCACCTTCACTCCTGTTAGTACTCCACAACTAGTCACACTGATTTCAGTGGGGCTACTTTCAGAGTAAGATAGTAAGTATTTCACCATGAGTAAATGTGACAGAATTAAACCCTAAATCACTGGTTTTCAAACGTTTGTACTGGTGACCCCTTTCATGCAGCAAGCCTCTGAGCGTGAAATCCTCCCTTATAAATTAAAAATGGAGGAGTTTAATTTAATGGGAGCTTGGGGTTGTCAGCCCCACGGAACTGACAGCTCGCTACCCCCATGTAACCACCTTGTGACCCCCTGAGGGTTCCTACCCTAAATAATTTGCTTTTCTAAAGATAATATAAAAACAATTTTAGTTAAACTATATGCAACAAAATAAACCATTCTGTCAGCAAGAGAATTATATGCTATTTTGTCAAACAGAAACTCTCTGCATGGGCAAATATAGACTAAATGGTACACAGAAACACATGTTCCAGTTTTCTTGTTGGAGTTTTCTATATGCAATACATTGTTTAGTTTGGTTGTAAAAAATTGTTTTCACAGCTGAAAAGCACTCAGGTTAAAACAGTCTTGGAGAAAAAACCTTAGAAGACCTAGAAATTGCTTTGTTATACATATTTGCATATTATTAGCTGTATTTTAAGTAGTGATGACAGAACCCTATTATGGTACTTTACGTTCATTTCATTTTAAGCTGATCTTGTACAGTTATAGCCAAAATCTCAAAGGGGCTTCAAAACAGCTCCAAATTTGTGCCTGTGATCTCACACAATCGTTATCGCCAGCAAAAACCCAAATTAAGGTATTATTAAAATTAATAATCACACATTTGATATAAATAAATAGACATTTTAGTTACTTTCTTCATGATCCCTGGAAAGTGGGAAACCTTAGAATCCATTTTTAAATATGAGTGAAAAAATATAAAAAGATCTTAAAATATGTTAAAATTACACAACTTTGAAAAACTATGCTTAAAATAGTTTAAACTAATACTGCATAAGCATTATGACAAAAACGTTCTGAAATCATTAAATGGCTTTTTGCCATGGCAAGTTAACATTGCAAGCACTGCAGAATGACCTACCAGATTTGTAGTAACATCTGGAAAGCAATATCTTAAGACAGGCGGTTAGTACCCCTGGGTAGGATAACTTTTTTACCTCACTGTACATACTACTCATGACGAAATTGGAAGCTAACTTATATGAACTATATTAAAATGTATAAGGAAATAAAAACTCCCTTCAATTCTAAGACCACACTCACCTCTCCCCTCCTCTGCCCCCTCTTCCAAAAGACCCTACTGCTTTCTTAATAAATGCTCATTTGCTTTTATTTCAGAAAAAGAACATCTGTGTTTGAAAAAGAAAGTAGAGGAAGCAAATTTAAATTAGGAATGTGATCAGCTACCTAAGTCGGCATTACACAGCCCCACCAGTTAGTTTAAATGTAACACTATTTCTGACTCAATTTTAATAATCTTACAACATTACTTTAAGAAATACACCATTAGAAAAAATATTGAGAGCAATAGCAAAGTCAAAGATGAATGAGGATGGAGATTTAATTCCCCTTGTCACTAGAGATGAATTCCTCCAAGTTAGGGTGGTGCACAGTGGTGGACAGAGTGGGGAATCTTGCATTTGAGTTGCAATGTGGGAAATCACTTGCTGCCTGTACTGCACTGGTTATGTGGATGAATGGAGGACCTAAATCTCTAGAGTTGTCAGTTTCACACCTTTCAAGAGCATTAAATTAGCTAAAAATGTAATTGTGGAAAATTGTCAAAAACGTTTTAAATGTTTCATGTGCTTCTGTTGCATTAGTGTTTTAATAGAATTCTCTATATAGGAGGAAGGCAGAGAGAGTCCAAAAATATGGAAAAAGCAAATACTCATACTCATGAATACCTAAATGAAAAGCAATTTTTTTCATTATTGCTTTTATAGAACCATGTAACTATGAGGTCACATTTTCAGAATTGGGGTTTTTTTTTTGTTTTTTTTCATATAGAGTATAGGGATAATCATGTTTAAAGCAATGTTAAATTGAGTGTTGTTCAAAGATAAAGTTAAAATGGGAGAGCACGGTTCCAAATGGGGCCACCAGGGAAGCTGTTCATTGTAGCTCCCATCCTGAAGACCAGCAGCGCCATTTCGGGAAATACATGTTAAATGGGAACAGGGAAGTTGGCTCTTGAAGGAAAAGTGAAGGAGCAATGAGCAGTGGTGGGTACAGCTGGGACATTGGAGTGGAGAGCTTTTCCCTTTACTGGATCAACTCTTGGACAGTCGGAGAAGCCCAATCCAAAAAGGACCAGGACAAAATAAGATAGGGGATAGTTCTGTATAGAGAAGACAGCCCTGCATAGGGAAGGTAAAGATGCAAGAGAAGTGGCTGTGAAAGTTTCATTTATACTGCAGCAAAGTTTAGTTCAGCTTCTAAACGAGTATTTATGTTCCGGTATATTCCTCCCATCTGTCCAGAGTGCAACACTTCCGTCATTTTAAATCACTGAGGACAAGTTTTAACAGGATGTAGCCAAAATAGCTTCAGGGAAAGTGAAGGTTTTAGATTTCCAAATAGACATTATTATATTTATTTCTCTTTTTAAACACTTTGGAGGTGCTCAGGTACTATGCAGATAGGGGCCTTGTAAGTACCAGCTGGACAGACAAACTGACCTTCTGGTACAAACAAAATTGTAGCTTCTTTTTTTTGTTTTGCTAGTTTTCAACTTATTATAGTCATTTATATAAAACAAAGCACAAAAATATATTATTCTCCTTCTTAAACTGTATAACATAGGAAAACAGGTACAGATGGTAAGTAAACAGTATAAGCCGCAGCAGATGAGCCGTTACTTCCCTCAGACTGCCAGGCAGGACCAAAGGAGGAGAAGAAGCCCCAATCTTCCTCATCAGGCCCTATGCAGTCAGCTCCCTGGCACCCCAGGTCATCAAATCACTCATTTTGACAAAACACTTGAGGTTGACATCGCAATCCCCTCTGCATTGGATCCAGCTGCCCCTTGTTTTCCAACCGTCTTTCCTATTTCCTGGATGCCTGGACCCATACCACCTCAGACCGCTGGGTTCTCAGTACGACAGAGCTAGGTTACACCAACTAATTCCTGTCCACTCCAGCTTCTCATTCCCCCTTCTCACAAGCTCCTATTGGAGCAAGATATCCAATTCATCCTTCGCATGGGAAACATGGAAGAGGTTCACTTTCACTTTAGAGGAGAGGGGTTCTATATCCACAACTTCCTAATTCTGAAAGCCAAAGGGAGTCTCACACCCATTCTAGACCTGCAATGTCACAACTGATATCTCAAGAACCTGACGTTCTGCATGGCTTCCTTGGCGTCCATCATTCTTTCACTGGATCCCGAGAACTGGTATGTCACTCTTGATCTAAAGGATGCTTACTTCACATTTCGATCTTTCCTAAGGTTTGTAGTGAACCCAAGGTCACTACCAGTTCACGGTTCTCCCATTCAGCCTGTCAGTCACCCTGTGGATTTTCACAAAGTGCATGTCAGTAGTAGTGGCCTTCCTCAGAACAAAGGGATACCACGTATTCCCATACCTTGATGACTGGCAGGTCAAGGGCCGGTCTAGAGCTCAAGTGGAAGCGAACACCTGTCTCATTCAATCAACCTTCAATGCACTGGGCCTTCTGTTAAATGTCCAGAACTCCATCTTGATCCTGATTCAAGGGACTGAGTTCACCCAGGCAGTGCTCAACTTGGTGTAAGCAAGGGCACTACTTCCAAACGACTGATCTTCTTGATTGCATCCTTGATAAGATCTCTCCAAGGTCATCGGCTCAGGATTGTTAGAAAGTGCCTGAGTTTCCTGGTCACATGGTATCATGCACATACGTAGTGCAACATGTGAGGCTACTACTCAGACTTCTGCAAGCCTAGCTAGCTACGGTCTACTCCCCATCTCGCCATCACCTGGACCCAGTGGTCATGGTTCTGGCCCAGGTGCTCAACTCACTCACATGGTATGCGCAGGGGTAACCCTCTCAAAACCACAACCATCCTTATCTCTGGTATGCAATGCATGCGCCCTCGGCAGGGGAACCCACCTAGGATCCATCAGAACTCAAGGTGTTTGGACTCAAGAAGAGCTTTCCCTGCACATCAATGTCAGGGAGCTCAGGGCAGTAGGTCTAACTTGCCAGGTCAAATCCATTTTTGATCCTCAAGGACAATATGACAGCTATGTTCTACATAAACAGACAGGGCAGGGCACATTCTTCCCCCATGTCAGGAAGCAATCTGCCTGTGGGAGCTCTGCATTGATCACTCCATCAATCTAGAGGCATCTTGCCTTCCTGGAACTCAGAACCAGTTAGCAGACCACCTCAGCATGTCTTGCTCCTTTCACCATGAGTAGTTTCTCTGTCCAGACATTGTGAGGGACATCTTCCAATAGTGGGGGATTCACCTCATAGACCTGTTTGCCACCCGAACCAACAGGAAATGCCACCAGTTCTGCTCCCTGAGAAGTCACAATCGCAGATGCGTTCCTGTTACCGTGGATACGGCACCCATACTATACATTTCATCCTTTGCTGCTTATTCACAAGGTTCTGATGAAGGTCAAATGGGACCATGCATAGTCCCAACATAGCCCCAACATAGCCCAGGCAACATTGGTTCTCCACCCCCAGGCATGTTGGTGGAGACACCACTACAGCTTCCCTTGCACCCAAACTTGATATCCCAGGATCCCAGTTGGCTGCTGCACCCAAACCATGTGTCTCTGACATGCTGGAAGCTCCATGGCTGAATCCGGAGGAGCAAGTTTGCTTGGAGCACGTCTGTGAGGTCCTAATGGGCAGTAAAAAGCCATCCACCAGAGCTACCTACCTTGCAAAAATGGTTCTCTGTCTGGTGTTTCCAACGACAAGTCCTGCCCCTGTAGTCATCCCCACAACTCATTCTAGACTGCCTGCTTCTAAGACAACAAGGTCTAGCCCTTTCCTCAGTCAAGGTCCATTTAACAGCTATCCTGGCCTTCCATCTCAAGATCAACAGTCGTTCTGTCTTTTCACACAACATGGTTGTCCAGTTTCTCAAAGATCTAGAAATGGCGTACCTCCAGGTAAGTAATTCCACCCCTACATGGGACCTAAACCTTGCCCTGTCAAAACTCATCGGACCCTTGCTGTTACTCCTCTCCTGAAAAATAGCCTTCCTGGTGGCCATCACTTTAGCCCGGTAGGTTTCGAAGACCCGAGCCCTCACTTTGAAATGCCCATACACAATCTTTTTCAAGGAGAAGGTCCAGTTGCAACCACACTCGTTCCTTTCAAAATCAGTTTCTTAATTCAATTGTAGTCAAGCAAGTTTTCTGCCAGTGTCCTACCCTAAACCATATGCGAATAGAGACAGACAACGCCTCCACTCGGACGTTCGGTGTGGCTTGGCTTTCTACATACAAATAATCAAACAATTCTGCAGATCCACTCAGCTGGTCATAGCAATAGCGGAAAGAATGAAAGGTCTCTCCCCATTTCTGCACAGAGAATCTTGTCATGGATTATTTCATGTATCAGGGCACGTTATGATCTCCCGAACATCTCACCCCTGGCTAACCTAACACTCTACGAGGTCTCAAGCCTTTTCTGCTGCTTTTTTGGCACAAGTTTCAATTCAGGACATCTGCAGTGTGGTAACTTGGTCATCAGTTCACCCATTCACAACGCACTATGCCATTACACAATAGGCCAGAGAAATGATGCCAGCTTCGGCTGGGCTGTTTTATAGTCAGCCAGTCCTTAATTTCCGAACCCACCTCCCGTGCAACTGCTTGTGAGTCATATACATTGGAACAGACATATACAACCATGGGTACTAACCTTTCTGTAATTGTTGTTCTTCGAGATGAGTTGCACATGTCCATTCCAAAACCCACCCTCCAGCCCCTCTCTCAGAGATGGTTGGCAAGAAGAAACTGAAGGGCAGAGGGGTTGGCAGGGCCCTTTATACTGACACTATGAGTGTGCGACACCAGAGGGTGCTACAATCGACCCAATGGATACCACTAGGGGAAAAAATTCTGGCAACTGTGCTCGAGTCCATTGGAATGGACATGTGCAACATATCTCAAAGAACAGTTACAGAAAGATTAACCATTTTTTCTTGGGGATGGCACCGAAGTGGTACAGTCATCCATTTCCTTAGTGCCCTGAACAAAGGCCAAACTCTCTTGGTAATTTATTTATATCTGTAAACTATCTTCAGTATTGCTGATATGACTGCAAGCCACAGTAGGAGTAGATAGAATTGCTTTAGAGAGATTCCACTCACTCCTTTCAGAGCATTCTCAGAATTTGATGCTGAATGGCTGCTGCTTCTTCCCTGGGGTTCTCAGTTATGGAGTCCTGCTGGGCTCATTCCATCACCTCTTTTGTCTATGTGAAGCACTGAGATGACCGTGCAGCAATATGGCTATAGTGCCATCAATATTCCAACAACAATTAACTCCATGGCCAACATTTTTTAAATTTGGATACCTAAAGTTAGGCACTCAAGTCTAAGTATAGGCAACTAATTAAAAGTTGCCTGGACTTGTAAAGGTGCTATGTATCTGCAGTTCACAATAGAGTGAGAAAGGGGGAAGCATTCTGAGGATTTGTCAGAGCCTAAGTGACCGATTCTATGTGACTTACGCTGGTGAAAATCAGGAGGGGCTCCACTGATTTCAGTGGAGTTAAGCCAGTGTAAAAACAATGTAGGAGAAGAATCAGGTTCTATAACTGCTCCTTTCACTGAGGTTATCTGTCCATCTATTCCCAAGGTGATCCCTCATGGGCTCCTAAACATAGGTTGCATCCATGGCGAGAAATGCTGATGTACATCTGTGAGCAGGCAAAGGATGGTGCTCTGTTTCTCAGATGCTGGCTTTGGTCATCCACATCTTTGTAAACCGTAGGCTGGATTATTATAATACACACTACCTAGGTGGAATTAACTTTGAAGACCACTTGGACATTTCTGTTAGTGAAGGATTTGCTGGCGTGGGTCTTTGCTCATGGTTTGGTCTATGAACTCTAGCCGTGGTGTTTTCCCAATTTAATGCTAATGTCGTTTACCTCATGTTATTAAACATTTTCTGCTACACCGAAACTCTGTGGTTGCGAGAGGGGAAGTATTTCCTCTTTGAGGCACCCAGGGGTGTATGTAAGATTTTCCCAGGTCACTGTATGGGGGCTCAAGCTGGTTTTGCATTACGTTGTTGGGAGGGGACCCCTGTGGACTGAACCCGGCCCTTGCTGCTATCAACTCAGCCTGGCAGAAGGGTTACAAAAATGTAAGTCAGTAAGTTTCACTTCTGTTGCAAGTTTGTTTCACTGTTTGGCTCTTAGGCACTACAGTATTATTGTATTTTGGGTTCAGAGCATAAGAGAATATTTAAATTACAAAAAACTGTTTTCTCTGAAATTGAAAACACCGAAGGAAAAAACAACTATCCCTATTTGCTCTTACAAGTCATCCCCTGAACATACACCTTTTGTTTTTTGACAAAACATAAATGTTGTTCCTAAAGTCCCTTTAAAAACAATTCTATACCATAATAGTCAAATGTAAACAATTTAAGTATATAAAATATGTACTTACATCTATGAAGGAGGCATTGATGTAGTCTGTATATTCTTGACCTCTTTTCATTGAAAGAATCACTCTATTAAAGTCATCTAAAAACAAAAAAACCCTCCACATTATTAGTTTTCTTTTGCTGATCATAGATTAATTGCTTCCTTGTACTTTCACATATATTACAACAAAATTCCCTGTCTGAAAGAAAACAAGTGGCATGAGGCTTGGTCCTGTAAGTCAGTGGCATTGTTTAAATGAGTAAGAGTATGTGGAATCAGGTCTTACATTTAAATTGAATTCAGTGAATGAACTGAAAAGCACAGTGAGTATTCAGAAACATGATTTTTGTTTGCCAAACAGTAATTCCAAGCAAAATCTGAGAATTATATTTTCACATACAGATATTACAGTTTTCATATACAAATTACATGGGTCTTATTGATGTACAGTGTCTAAGAAGTTACATAGCTAAATTATTTCAGTCAGTTCTGAATGATGTATGAATTTCACATATTTTAAACTGAAACTAAAACAGCAAAAAGAACAACTAACTGCAAGCAGATATACTAAATGTACAAACTATATGTCACTTCATAAGGCCGATCAAGAGGAGGAAAGGGTCCCCCTCAGTAATGAAGGCCCCAATGAGAGGGGGAGGGGCATTCCCGCCTCCCAGCACATAGGGACCAATAATAGAATCATAGAATATCAGGGATGGAAGGGACTTCAGAAGATCATCTAGTCCAACCCCCTGCTCAAAGCAGGACCAATCCCCAGACAGATTTTTACCTCAGTTCCCTAAATGGCCCCCTCAAGGATTGAACTCACAACCCTGGGTTTAGCAGGCCAATGCTCAAATCACTAAGCTATCTGGATAGGGTGCTTCCCCTCAGGGCTCTTATGGGTGCCATGAGGGGTGATGGGAACCCTTTTACCCTACGTGAGTAGCTGGGGCAAACCCTGCCAGTGCGGGACAACTGGCATTAAGGATTGGGGAGGCACACCAAGAATTAATTGAAGTTATGCATGCTGTTGCAGTAGAAGCTGTTTCAGCTGCAATGCAAGGGTTAAAGGTTGCTATAGGACAAGTGGAGCCAGACCAGGGGGATGAGTGACCTCTAGAACACAGCAGGCAGAGCATGAGAATGGCAAGAGACACAATCACTGCTGGTGAGTGATGAGTCAGAGGGATGAGTTGGAACTACACCAAGGGGATGGCTGAGGGGCAGGAAAATTCAAGGGAGAGAAGGTAATAGACATGGCTGGAAAGCACAACGCTGCACACAGGGGAGAGCCTTGCAGTGAGGCTGGGGGAGCGGGAGGATGGTGGCTATGGGAACAGTGATTTTAACCACCTCTCTGTTAATGCTGCAGTTTGGGGATCTTGGAGAGGAAAGTGACATGACATGGGGGAAAATGGTCTACTACTCTGGACAGAAGCAGGTATAACAAGGTTGGATGGGTCTGTGCTTTACAGTGAAAGGGGTTTAATTTTCTTTTTCTTCTGAATAGGAATTTGTTTCTTTAATGTTTTATATATTTGCACACATCTATAGTGATACCTTAAAATCAATAAATAGTCCATAACTCTACACACGGTAAGTTCCACAGTCTTTTCTAAGAGTTAAATTCACAAATTAGTTTATTCAAATTGCAGCCCTAGCAGGGGCACCGACTGGTGAGCTCACTACAACACTGTTGTCTTCTTCTGTTAATGGTGTTTACTCATTAAGGAATTATTACAGCAGTGAAACAATTTGTCATATTTATAACTTTAAATACATACAAAAGATATGTAAAAGATAGCTTGTCTTACATGGAATTATCTGGATGACTCTGGCTTTCTTCATATTCGCTGGCATATTGCCAGTTCTCATGTTTTCCTTCATTATTCGAACATTTGTTAATTTCTACAGTGAACAACAACAGAACAACAGTTAGGATTTGATGTATTGCTGGATTAAACTGAAATACAATTGAGGGCATATGCTTTGTAGCTGGGTGTGAGAATAGCGAATATCCCTCTGTTGATGGAAGGTCGCTACAGCCCTAGGTTTACTTTGAGCGAATAAAGAGATAGTCTTGACTTCTTGAGAATCAATATATAGTCCAAGACCATAAGGACAGTGGCAATGAGGTGGCAAAGTTTGCAGATGATACTAAACTGCTCAAGATAGTTAAGATCAAAGCAGACTGTGAAGAACTTCAAAAAGATCTCACAAAACTAAGTGATTGGGCAACAAAATTGTAAACAAATGTAAAGTAATGCACATTGGAAAAAATAACCCCAACTATACACAGAATATGGTGGGGGCTAATTTAGCTACAATTAAATCAGGAATGAGATCTTGGAGTCATCATGGATAATTCTCTGAAGATGTCCATGCAGTGTGCAGCGGCAGTTAAAAAAGCAAACAGGATTTTAGGAATCATTAAAAAAGGGACAGAGAATAAGACAGAGAATATTTTATTGCCTTTATATAAATCCATTGTACACTCACATCTTGAATACTGCGTACAGATGTGGTCTCCTCATCTCAAAAAAGATATAGCGGCATTAGAAAAGGTTCAGAGAAGGGCAACTAAAATGATTAGGAGTTTGGGACGGGTCCCATATGAGGAGAGATTAAAGAGGCTAGGACTTTTCAGCTTGGAAAAGAGGAGACTAAGGAGGGATATGATAGAGGTATATAAAATCATGAGTGGAGTGGAGAAAGTGAATAAGGAAAAGTTATTTACTTGTTCCCATAATACAAGAACTAGGGGCCACCAAATGAAATTAATGGGCAGCAGGTTTAAAACAAGTAAAAGGAAGATCTTCACACAGCGCACAGTCAACCTGTGGAACTCCTTGCCTGAGGAGGTTGTGAAGGCTAGGATTATAACAGCATTTAAAAGAGAACTAGATAAATTCATGGAGGTTAAGTCCATTAATGGCTATTAGCCAGGATGGGTAAGGAATGGCTTACCCTAGCCTCTATTTATCAGAGGGTGGAAATGGATGGCAGGAGAGAGATCACTTGATCATTACCTGTTAGGTTCCCTCCCTCTGGGGCACCTGGCATTGGCCACTGTCAGAAGACAGTTTCCTGGGCTGGATGGACCTTTGGTCTGACCCAGGGATAGCCATTCTTACGTTCTTATGAGAGTAGCAGATGTTGGGGTAATTTGCCTGGAATTACACCAAATCTGAAATCTGGTTTACTTTTGCAAGTAAGTGTGACAGGTAGCCGATTTCTTACTGTGTAGTAACACTTTCTGTACCTCCTTGGAACAGAATCTATTTGTTGGAACCATGAAGAAGCCAGGCCTTGAACTGGAGTATCTATAGGTTGGGGTGGACAGCACATCTTTCATTCTGTGAGAGGAGGTATGGAGTGGATTGCAGAGGGATCACTGGACACGTTGCCAGCAATGACAGGTAAGGGTACTATGTCTGTCTCACCCAGGTGAGAGCAATCAGTATGATGTTTGCTCTCTCTCTCTCTTTTTATTTTTAAGAGGGCTTTTGATAACAGAGGGAATGGGGGAAGGACATATAGAAGCCCCTTGTGCCACCAAAGAAGGAGGGCATCCCCTGAGGAGTGTTGTCTAGGGCCTGCCCTGGAGCAGTAGCATGGACATTTCTTGGTTCAGGTAAGGGGTGAATAAGTCTATAGTCAGTCTCCCCCACTGTCTGAATATGTCGTAAAATACTGCTGGGTTCATCTCCCCTTCATGGTCGTGTGGGAATTTCCTGCTGACACTGTTCGCTGTCATATTCTGTGCTCCTGGAAGGCAGGCTGCTGATATTGTAACATGGTGGGAAATGCACCAATTCCACAGCTTTAGCTCTTCCTCACAGAGGGAGGGCAATCTGTCGGTGGTTGGGCATACCATGGTGGTTGAGGAACCGACAAAGGATATGAATGACGGGGCCCAGGTTGGTAATGGGCACTATAAGGATCATGGGAGGAGTGATGGGAGATGATGATCTCCTTTTCACTATCGAATTCTTTACTAGAGAATGGAAGTATTTGACCAGTGGAGATTCCCATGTTCGAGGTATATTCTGCTCTTGGGCCCCGATACCAAGCAGGGGAGACTCTGGTATTTCAGATACCGCAAGGTTAGAGTATCTGAACCTTTGAGGTAATGTCATAGTCATTAACGAAGGCAGTTGTCGTTGCTGGATCGATGGCACTGAAGAGATCAGCAATCCGGGCCATACCAGGCACTCTAAGGCTGGATGGCATGCCATTGACAATGCCGAGACTTATGCCCACACTGGCAGCATCTTCCTGGAGGCAGTGCGGTCCCTGTCCTCACCTTTCCCTGCGAGTACTATTGCTTTGGTGCCTGTGCCCATCAGGTCTTTAGGCACATCAATAGTACCTGCCATACAGTACCCATGGGCTCTGGGTACTGTGGCTCTATGGCTTTGGTGCCATTGGTACCGACGATACTAAACGTGCTAGAAATCTTTTTCAGCTAGTCTGGGGCTCACTCTGGGAACTTCTCTTTTTTGAAGCCTTACATGAGGGGTCCACAGTTGTCTCCTCAACTCACAGTCCTGAGATGTCAAGGGCTATGGGGAAGATTCATGCTACCAGGGTGACTCCTGGCACAGGTCCAGGGATGGTAGGAGAGCGGCCTCCATGAGGAGGAGTTTTAGTCTGAGGGTATGTCTACATCTAAAATTTTGCAGCGCTGGTTGTTACAGCTGTATTAGTACAGCTGTAAAGGGCCAGCGCTGCAGAGTGGCCACACTTACAGCAACCAGTGCTGCAAGTGGTGTTAGATGTGGCCATACTGCAGCGCTGTTGGGCGGCTTCAAGGGGGGTTCAGGGAACGCGAGAGCAAACCGGGGAAGGAGACCAGCTTCGCCGCGGTTTGCTCTTGCATTCCCCGAACCACCCTGCAAACCGCAGGGAAGGAGACCTGCTTGCACGGAGGTTCGGGGAACGCGAGAGCAAACCGGGGAAGGAGACCAGCTTTGCCGCGGTTCGCTCTCGCGTTCCCCGAACCACCCTGCAAACCGCAGGGAAGGAGACCTGCTTGCTCGGGGTTCGGGGAACGCGAGAGCAAACCGGGGAAGGAGACCAGCTTGATTACCAGAGGCTTCCTCAGGTATGCTGGGATACCTGCTTATTCCACGGAGGTCAAGAAAAGCGCTGGTAAGTGTCTACACTTGATTACCAGCGCTGGATCACCAGCGCTGGATCCTCTACACCCGAGACAAAACGGGAGTACGGCCAGCGCTGCAAACAGGGAGTTGCAGCGCTGGTGATGCCCTGCACATGTGTACACTTCCTAAGTTGCAGCGCTGTAACCCCCTCACCAGCGCTGCAACTTTGTGATGTAGACAAGCCCTTAGTTTTTGGTCCTTCCAAGATCTGGACTTTACTTGCTGGCAAATTAAATTGCAGGGGAAATGTGGCTTTCCTGAGGCAACAGATACAGCAGGAATGTCCATCAGCTACTGGGAGGGCCTCTTTGCACAAGAGACACCTCTTAAAACCTGGTGAACTAGGCATATCCCATGCAATCCCCAGACAAAGAGAAATGTTTTCTTTTCTTTTCTTTTTGTTTAGGGAAATAAAAAGAACTAGAGGAACTAAGACTAAGAAAAGGACTAACTAGATATTTGAATTCTAATAGAGTTAATGATCTGATGAATGGACTGCTAACAGCTCCGTCTCTAGCCAGGGGCATTTGAGAAGGAACTAAGGTGGGTTTGTCCGCACAACACTGGTTAGTCTTGTTGCAGAGCAGGAGGGGGAACAGCATGTGTGCGGACACTGATACCAAAGTTCTCCAGACAGCAGAGCAGGGACGCAAGCGCACCTACAGTGGAGTACCCATAGGGACACTACTTGAAGAAGTAGTAAACATTATTCAAGACCCACAGGGAGCAGGTCTGCTGACTAACGTGTCATTTTTAGAGGTCACTTCTCAGAGGAGAAACCCACTTTAAAGATGAGGGCACCACCACATCATAATATTCTCACTCCTGAGAATACATACATGAAAAGCCTCCCTCATCTCTCTCATAACTGGAATAAAACAGAAATAACTGAGTTGCTTAGTTTTGACAGTTTTTCAACTATGTCATACTTTTCTCTACATACCATGTTGTCTTGTTGGCCTGATCCCTAAAATCTTGAAGCAAGCCCTCTTCTTTACTTACTTTAAATTCTTCCTCTACCCCTGTTTTGACAAGATGTGATGTTGTGGTGTGCGATGCTTGAAGATGCTTTTCTAAGGAGGACACATCTAGTTCTGTGTCACCATAGAGGAAGTATTCAAGTAAGGCTTGATAAATGAATGAATACTGCATCTGAAATGAACGAGCAACAAGCACACTAAACATAAAGAAATTAAATACAGTTTGACAAAATCTGACACATCTATTTTGCTATCGTGGTTTCTGATGTTTTAGGCCATTTTACTGATTAACAGAGTAAGACTGTAGCTGTAACAATGGCTTCCTATTAGATCATGCACATTCTGAACTACAGGGGAATATGAATGGGAGGAGCACAGCAGTAGTCCCTCAAAATTTGATTTGGAATCTAGTCATAAAGGACTGCATTGTCACAACCCTTACTTACTGCCTATCCTCCCCCTCCTCCCCCTGTTACTCTCCAGCTTGCCCTACTCTCGCTGTGATTCCTGCTGTGGACGAATGAGGGGAGGAAGTACTGGGACATTCACCAGTGTTTGAGAAACAAATGTATTCTTTGTTTCAAACATGATAAATGAACAAAAGATCACAACAGATTTATGCTTACTTACATCAGTCTGAACCATCTGTGGGCGCTGATTACGGATTCTTGTAACAAACTCAAAAACATCAACTTTCTGTTCAGCATGCATCATATCTAGTATGGCATCGATCACTATAAATGTGCCTGTTCGACCCACGCCAGCGCTTAAAAAGAAGAGAGATGCATAAGTGAGCTATGAAGTCCAGATAGATTGCCTGCAGTAAACCACAGCTGGCCCAAATTTTGTTTACATTCGACTGAAATCCCCACTGGTGTTACATTTTATAACAATTCACTTTTGATTTTAATAGTGATATTAGTAGAGCAGGTTGAAAAATTTTGAATTTCAATTTTTTTCAGAAAGCTTTCACAAAAACGTATCCTTTTTTTGAGGAGCATCAGAACTCGTTGAAAAAAATATGATTTTTGAATTTCTTTTAAAAGGAAAAAAGGTACAATCTTCTTTTCCAAAATGTTTCCCATTTTTCAACCAGATCTAGATATTAGATATAAGATAAAGCATAACACATGCTAAATCTGATTATTGAATCTTTTTGGTTTACTAATACTGAAGTGACATGTTTTATGTCATACATCAGTTGGCAAATGTTAAGCCTTTATTAAGTGCTAAGGTTTTCAACATGTGCATGCAAAAATATTAGTTTTTAACATGTCTTCCAGTTGCCACCAGAGGGAGCAAGATAATTACAAATGATACAATCATAGATGATTTTGAGCTCTTCCTTTCAGAGGAAAAGGGCATGGCATCCTGTGTTAGGCATTAATAACTTTCCTCTAACCTTCTGTTTGCTTATTTTACCCAGTGGCTATTAAAATGTCATAGTATCACCTTCTAAAAATGTAAATGTATTTTTCCCCCAACATACTCACAGATTCTATCTGACTTTCATTAAAGAAAAATTTAGTTTTAAAATAAAGTCAGAAATATAGACTCCATGAAATTAATGTTTAGTTCATAAGACATTGATGTGCAATTACGAGGAATCTAAAATATTCTCTGAGAATTTATGAAACATCCATGGCTCTCTTGAGAACTAGAAACTATATTTTGCTATTAATTATAGTATTTTCCATAGAAGTCAAGTCACCATATTGCAAACACTCAAAGTTTTCTCACAGACATACTGAACAAAGAGAACATAATTATTACGATGTATATGATATGTGCACTTATATGTATATTTTTTTCTGTTGTCTGGTTCCTGAGTATTACAGTATATGGTAAGGGGTTGGAGTTTCTTTAATTTATTGTATTTTTAATTATGCCACATACAGTGTTCAAATAAGCATCCCTTATTATTTTCAAATCCGTTATATAATTTATTATATAAACTATATTGGTGATTATATATATATTTAGACACACTGTTGCATATGCACACCCGGTGTTCTTTTTGTCTGAATAAAAATTCATGCTGCCTGAAAATCTTAATCCCTTAGCGTGATCTGATGTAAGTAAAGTAGAATGATTCACTTAGTACTAATCGCAACCAATTCCATTTGTGGGAATGCTGAAATGACAAACTACAACCAGCTGAGTTCCTCATTGATAATGACGTGTCACAACACACATCCTTATAACAGAGAGACAAGTGCCCATAACCACCTTATGTCTGAAAGATTCCTCCACAAATAACATTTAATTTTCTGATTTGTGTGGCCCTCTTCTTACTTGCCTTCTCATCACTTATTCTAGTTTGAGGGCTCTGATAGCTGCATCACACTGATCCTCTTTCCTTCATTGGTCCTTTCTCTTTCCCCTCCTACTCCTCTCCCACCCATCTCCTATCACCTTTACAGGGGTGAAAGTAAGGTAGTACAGGCCGGTACTGGCCTGTACAACTGACTTTAAAGCGCTGCCGTGGCAAAGGACCCTACAGTGCTTTAATGTTGTTTTCCCTCTCCCCCGGGAGCCACCAATTTTACTTTCACTCCTGCACCTTTACCACCAAATGGTTATTTACTGACAGAGTAGCTTCCACATTTATAACTAAGTTTACCGCCCCTACCTCTGACTTCCTTCTATTAATATTTCAGCTCCTCCTTTGGGCTCCCTCCACTTCTCACTCTCTCCTACTTCCTTGACTCAGAATTTACCAGACATTTTCTTGTTCTGACCTGTCTCAGAATTCCCCCTCTCTGAATATGGCATGTTCATTTTCAGTTCTCAGTTTGCCTTTCCTCCATCCTGTCCATCAATCTTTGCTCTCAGCCCTCTGATTTCCTTGCTCCCTGATCTCTCTCCCCTCAGCAGACTCCATGAGCTCTATTTTCAGTGCTATCTCCTTTCTCTAATATTATTAACTCCTTCACTGCCCTCTCTGCCCCAAGACTACTCCAGTCTCTTTCCTCAGCTCTGTCATCTGTCTCTTTCAACATCTCCTCTCTAACTGACTTGTGTGTCAAACCCCTGCAGATTCTTGGACTCCTTCTGAAAGCTTTTGCTCAGCCCTTCCTCCTTAACTTCCTTCCCTGATCAGGAGAGTGGCATTTTAAAAAAATGAATGATATAATTTGTCAGAAACATTCCTTTTTTCCTCCCTTTTCCTTGTTCTGCCTGCTTCTCCTTCATTTCCTCTAAATGCTGATTTAGCTTAAAACTTTTTCAATATCGTGTTTGTTCTGGTTGAGCACTTTGTGTTCAGCACTGTATGTTGTTTTTATAAAAGCCCACCGAGAAATACAGCGTTACTCATTATGGATGAGTTTCCCTTTCCTTGTTCCAACAATTCAATGGCATCATATCCTGGACTGAAAAGGAAATTAGATGCCATGATTTTCAGTCTACATTTTTCAAGCAGTATGAAAGTACCAAATTAGTCCAAAACACTGTGACTCATAATAGAGCTATTGCAGTGCGCTTTGGATATGGCCATTACATTTAGATATCTGCTTTTTTTTAAATTTATTTTATTTTATTACTCTCAGTGCCCTGTGTGCATTTTGGCGCCAATTAGATCAAGAACAGAATTTCCTGCTGGTGAAGAATAAAGCACCGGCCCTAATATTACTCTGTATAGAACATTTGGGCAAAGGAATATAAAAAATATGGCTATCTCAAAGGGGAAAATCATGAGAGATTACTAAAATCTTTTTCCTTCTAAATCTTAAAAAAAAAAATTGTAATGTACATATACTCAAGAGAACAGGAATTCTTACTAAGGGTATGTCTACACTACAAAATTAGGTCAAATTTATAGAAGTCTTTTTTTAGAAATCGTTTTTATACAGTCGATTGTGTGTGTCCCCACACAAAATGCTCTAAGCGCATTAAGTCACAGTACCAAGGCTAGCGTTGACTTCCGGAGTGTTGCACTGTGGGTAGCTGTGAGTAGCTATCCCACAGTTCCCGCAGTCTCCACCGCCCACTGGGATACTGGGTGGAGATCCCAATGACTGATGGGGCAAAAACAGTGTCGCGAGTGGTTCTGGGTACATGTCGTCAGGCCCCCCTCTCTCTCCCTCCCTCTGTGAAAGCAATGGCAGACAATTGTTTCGTGCCTTTTTTCCTGGGTTACCTGAGCAGATGTCATACCACGGCAAGCATGGAGCCCACTCAGCTCACCATCATCATACGTTTCCTGGGTGCTGGCAGACATGGGACTGCATTGCTACACAGCAGCAGCACATTGCCTTTTGGCAGCAGATGATGCATTACGATTGGTAGCCATCGTTGTCATATTCCCGAGTGCTCTTTTAGCCAACTTCGGTGAGATCGGTCAGGGGTGCCTGAGCAGACATCGGAGTGACTAAGCCAGGTCATTCCCATCTTCTGCCAAGCATTCAAGAGATGACGATGGCTAGCAGTCCTACTGCACCATCCTCTGGCAAGCAGCCAGGAGATGATGATGGCTTTCAGTCGTACTGCACCATCTGCTGCCAGCTTAAGATGTAAAAGATAGATGGAGCAAAACAAAAAATTGACCCGATTTGTTTTGTGAAATCAATGGCCTGCTAAACCCAGGGTTTTGAGTTCTCCTTGATGCTAAGCCACCCCTTTTGTTGATTTTAATTCTCTGTAAGCCATGTCGTCAGTCGCCTCTCCTTCCGTCAGAGCAATGGCAGACAATTGTTTCACGCAAAACCAGGCGAGGAGGCGATGGCAGCGCGGTGACGAGAGGGACATGGTCACAGACTTCTCACAAAGTACGGGCTGGGCAACGTGCCCCAGCAATATGCACATCATGCTGATGAGCTCTGCAAACACGCTGGCCAAACAGGAAATGAAATTCAAAAGTTCGCGGGCCTTTTCCTGTCTACCTGGCCAGTGCATCTGAATTGAGAGCGCTGTCCAGAGCCATCACAATGGAGTACTCCGGGATAGCTCCCGGAGGCCAATACCGTTGAATTGCATCCACACTATCCCAAATTCGACCCGGCAAGGCCGATTTCAGCACTAATCCCCTCATCGGAGGTGGCATAAAGAAATCGATTTAAAGACCCCTTTAAGTTGAAAAAAGGGCTTCGTCGTGTGGACAGGTCCAGGGTTAAATTGAGGTAACACTGCTAAATTCAACCTAAAGTCATAGTGTAGACCAGGCCTAAAACAGGTGTTTATCTGATGAACAATGAACAAAAGGATGGCTGATGCCTGATAAAGGAATGCACGCTGTCCCACACTGAAGAGTATGTTTTAAAGCCCATTGAGAATATTTATCAATGTCAAACATGAGCAACTGAAAACAAATCAACAGACCAAAAATTAAAAAAGTGATTTCCTTAACAAAAAAAAACAAAAAACCCTACAAAGCCACTTATTTTATTCTTTTTATTCTAATCTTACGTAGAGATATTGTTCCTGAGAAAGGACTATTTCATGCTTGATGTCTAAAATATAGCAGTTCTAATGTAAAAGTTGTAACATTTGTTTTGAACTTCTACAAAAACCTGATCTATTTTTGTTCATTTTTATAACACATTTTCAACGGTTTATCATTAACCCCTTACTGGCAAAAGGCTCAAATGTTTGTACATGAATTGGAACACACTCAGTACATGTAGTAATGGGACATCTAGACTGCCAACATCATAGTGTTAAACAAATTATCTCAAGTACAAGTCTACATGACAGCATATCTAGCACAGAGTGGGCAAACTATAAGAGCAAACAACATTTCTACTGTGAGAAAACTGGGGGATTTATTCTCTGAGGAACATTCAATGGCAGAGTGAGCCCATTTGTTACAAATCTGTTTTTCTGACAGGGAATATGTTGATGTCACAGATTGCCTATCACTCTGGGAACAACAAACTGAAGTTTCAATATTAAAATGAGAGAAAAGGCAGAATTTTTTTAATTCATTCCTCTCCCTGGCTATGATGAACACTAAAATAACTTTGCAAGTTCTGACTTTTATGCAAAACTATGGCATTTTCAGTGAAGAGACACAAATGTAGTTTTGACATACACAAGGCACTTTACAAACCATTAAAGCTCAAGAAGACAGAATAGTTTAGAGTGCGTACATACCTACAGTGAACCACAATTGGTCCAACATGTGAAGGATTCAATGTTTTGACTTTTTTCAGAAACTTCAGCATCCCAATGGGTGTGAAAGGCACGCCAAAATCAGGCCAGCTGGTAAAATGGAGCTGTGTTACAAGCCTTGGAACTTTACAGCCATCATGAAGCTGCTAGAAACACACAAACAGACTGTTAGAGTGAAATTTTATGTCCTATGTTAAGATTTGCAAACATTACCATAGGCTGACTAACTCATATCCTTTCCATTTAAATTTGAGTAGCACCAGGGTACTGTTCATGAGAAACGTGATTCACAATTTCTATTAACCATGGGCCAAATCCTGAAGTCCTTCTTCACTCTTACTCCATCCTTACTCTGACAAAAAACTCTCACTGGCATTAGTCTGAGTAAGAACTTCAGGATTTATACCATTGAGAGATGCAAGATGCCAAATTATCTATGAACTGCTTCATAACAACATAAATAAGGATGGTCCATCATCAGACTCAGGATACTACACCACATGAAGCTGAGACTGCTCTAATAAAATATAAACTTACAGGATTCATTGTATCTTTTCTCTTTTTATTTTTAATTTACATTTTCAGTGTTAACAATTAAAGATACAGCCTTACCAGCCTCAGAGACCCATGTACTCTGTTTCAACACAGAACAGGAGCAGCATAGACAATGGCAATGAAAGCTCCACCAATGTTTTCCAGCCATGATCTGGAGGAACCTCCTCTTGGGCTAAGACAGTAAATTCAGTCTCCATGCTCTAACAGTCCTTGACCTCTTTCTCAGACCCCCAAGAAGGCTGCTAATTAGCACCAATTAATACAGGAAGACTTTTCCACTTTGAACTGGACAAAGACCACCATTTTGTTTCATAAAGGCCACTCAGTCTCCATCAACTGGTGACCAAATGTTATCACCACTAATATGTTCCATAGTAAAATTGGAGATATGAATCTACACATGGAAGACACCAAATACCACAAGCCATCTAGACTCCCAGCTATTTCCAATCCAGATGGAATTTATAACTTTTTTTTTGCTATATTTTTCATATAGCTTCCTGCCAAGAGTTCTTTTTAAATAAGAGTCTTAGCAGCCTCTCTCATATGGCCCTTCTTACACTTAGACGTGCCGGAATGGTCTTCAGATTAGATTACTTCAGTGTATTTTATACAGGGACTGCTCAGAAGCTACAACTAGCAGTGAATGCAGCTGCACATCTGATTAGCCATGTAAGCTGCCAGAAACTTATTACATTATCAGTTTTCTGAAAGCTTCACTGACTCCCTATGCTCTTCTAAGTGACTCTGCTCTATTCAGCTGTCTGTAGTTTTGGTCCTGGCTACTACTAGTAATAGTAATAAATACATCTATGGTAGAACCCAAAGGCCCTAATTGAGATTAGGTCCCCAAAGTGCTGCGTTCTGTACAAACATGCAAGAGAGACAATCCCTGTTCAGAAGGGTTTAGACCACCTGAGAAATTGCCCCCTCCCCATGTGGCAACACACCGACTGCCATTAGCTGGGGAACTTCTGCTCACAGTCCTTAGAGTTGAATATCCGGCAGCCGCCGGTAGGGTACCCAAATACCCTACTTGCCCTCAAGAACCTTAACTGTTAGCCTTCAAGGCACAGTTAAGACCAAACCACCTCTTTACTCAGGTTTTTAGGGTGATTATGGGCTCGGTAAATGATGTAATGGTGGATGAGAGTCTCCCACAGCTAATATTGTTCAGCAAGTTATGTATATTATTGTGACAGAGCGTGTGTGTCTCCTCCCTGTTTGACCCAGGAAGGTGATTAAACCCCTTCAATGGGCAGAAAGGAGGAAGCTAGTTCTGAAAAATTGCTTGAGCAGTCAGATCTAGAGAGAAGAGCTGGCAGTTGTTCCCCGGTAAACATCCAGGACGTGGAACTGACAACTGCGGACAAGGTGGAAGGAAGTTGCCCTTTGTTTTGTTTTACTTGGATTTGTGGACAGGACTTATTTTCCTCTGCCTGAGACTAAAATTTTTTTCTCCTTTTTTGAGACCTAATTTCAAGGGATTGTGACCTTTCTGCAGGGACAGCTGGTGGTCTGTTGCAGTTGCTTTTAATACTGTTTGATGGCCAGAGATGATGTGAAGGTACTTTATAAATACATAAATAGTCCACTCAGTTCACTTTTGTTTTGCTGGGAAGCAAAAAGTCCCAATGAAAATGAGAACTGGAATGTAACAGGTAGAAGAGAAGAATAAAACAATACTTAACATGGTAATTTTAAAAGATGCAACCTTGCTGCAATTCTAAGGCCTAGTCTAAATATTAATGTTTCATTGATTAAATTAATCTGGGTTTTTCACCATTTTAACTAAATCAGTTTTTTAAAACTGATCTTAAGTTAGACAGGTGAAAATTCTTGCATATAGACAAGGTCTTAATGCCTCTGAAAGCATGCTAAGCAAACCACTAGTGCATTTAATTTATATAGTGAAGGTTATTCTTGGCAAAAGAAAAGATTACACAATTAGAATCTTTAAAAAAAAAAAAGAAAAACTTAGTAAAACACCAATGTAGGACCAGAAGGAGGTGTGGGCAATTCAGGCCAGATTTTCTGGCCTCCTCAGGCAGAGCAAAAGGAGGGAAGACTGACCATAACTCTGCAATTGAGGGTGCCTCGCAGCATAAATGGAAGTCAATTTATGTGTTTCCCTTCACTGCACTCCCTGGTGCACGGGGCATGTCAAGAGAGGGAAGGAGGAGTGGCCAGAACACAATGTACTTCAGCTATCCCCAGATGATGTACAGTCCCCAACCAATGCTGGGCCCAAGCTATGGCAGAGAATCAGGGAGCTGTAACCCTCCCTCTCCTCTTTCCCTGTGTTTGGCCCTTCATGTGTGCTGTGATAAGACCTCTTCCATCTCTAGACAATTTTAATATCTTTCACATTTTTAATGATTGGAAAACTTTCGCTCACTTCAAAAATATTTTTGCACAAAGGAGGGGAAACACTCTCCCAAGTTCCTCCAAAATAACACATAATCAATCAGTGGAAAATACCTTCCAAGGGTTGTTACCTACTCAGAGGATCCAGTTTGACTGATCCCTCTTTAAACTTAAGTCCCATATAGCCCAAACGCAGGCAAAGAACAAAGAGGATTACAGCTCCCACATTCTTCTACACAGCCATCAATATTTGCATAATTAATTCTTTTTTACTCCAACAACTCAAGTGGAAACTGATTTCATGAACTTACTGCTCCCTTAGTCTACATATATGTTTCAACTCAATTTTAGTTAAAAACTAAATTTCCAGTTAAATTCATTTTAAACAAAAGGCTGAATTTCTGTTATACTTTGCTTTAAAAAACAAAATAAAAACCAATCTTAAGGAGTAGAAAGAGTGCTATTACTTACTGACTGTACACAAAACTTGCGAATGGTGTAGTCCACGAGAACGATAGTATCTTCCACAGAAACTCTGATATTTCCATAAGTCCAGCATCCTTGATCTGGCCAGTATTGATAACATTTATCCTACACAAACATGCAGTAGGTACATTTAGTACTTTTAAATATTGTGTGCCCACTTCCATTACTGATGGCATATAGCTATAAAATTATTTTAAAGTAATAAAATTAAACCTCTATGAATATTTAGAGTAGGGCTGTTGATTAATCGCAGTTAACTCGCATGATTATCTTTATTATAATTAATCACGATTAATAGCAGTTTTAATCGCACTGTTAAACAACAGAATGCCAATTGGAATTTATTAAATATTTTGGATGTTTTTCTACATTTGATACAAAATGATAAAAGAAGTAGTATTTTTCAATTCACCTCATACAAGTACTGTAGTGCAATCTCTTTTTCGTAAAAGTGCAACTTACAAATGTAGATTTTTTTGTTACATAACTGCACTCAAAAACAAAACAATGTCAAACTTTAGAGCTTACAAGTCCACTCAGTCCTACTTCTTGTTCAGCCAATCGCTTAGACAAACAAGTTTGTTTACATGTGCAGAAGACAATGCTGCCTGAAAGTGAGAACAGACATTCACATAGCACTGTTGTAGCTGACATTGCAAGATATACGTGCCAGATGCGCTAAAGATTCATATGTCCCTTCATGCTTCAACCACCATTCCAGGAGACATGCAGACTTGTAGGCTCTAAAGTTTGACACTGTTTTATTTTTGAATGCAATTTTTTGTGTGTGCATAATTTTACATTTGTAAATTCAACTTTCATGATAAAGAGATTGCACTACAGTACTTGTATAAAGTGAGCTGAAAAATACTTTTTATTTTTACAGTGCATTTATAATAAAAAATAAATATAAATATGTACACTTTGTATTCTGTGTTGAAACTGAAATCAATATATATGAAAATGTGGAAAACATCCAAAAATATTTAAATAAATGATATTCTATTACTGTTTAACAGCACGATTAATCGCACGATTAATCATGATTTAAAAAAATTAATCGCTTGACAGCCCTAATTTAGAGGATGTTTTGTTTTTTAATCTAAACCAGGACATGATTTTAAGGTTTTGTGCTAATGCTCTCAATGTTAGTTATGTTAGTTATCTGCATTATTACACAATTACACAACAAGAAATATATGGTTTGGATGGAGTCTTCACATGCTCCTTTGGAAGCCAGATAATAAGGAAGGAGGCTTTCGGTTTGGTTTGCTGGTTTCAATGACTGTTCCATCCTTTTTATTTGTTTATTTTTCTGATCACATGCATTTATCTGACAGCTTTCACCCCCAACTCCAGATTTAGGGCTGGTTAATAGGTGAGAAAAGTCAGGTAACCTTGGGTGAGAGTCATCAGTTGCATGGGGATTCTAGCAGTAGGATAAAAGATAGCAATATGTCTCCTTCTGTGGAATAAGCATTTTACCAACCATTATGGCCTGATGGGTATTTGCCTGAAAGGAGTCTCCAATCTGTTCAAATGAGATTTGGTGACATTTGTGGGCACTAGCATCAGTATGTCAGGCCTTGGTATGAGTATGCTGTTTGACCATGCAGTAAGGCTGGTAATATTGAGGCCATGGCTACACTGGCACTTTACAGCGCTGCAACTTTCGCGCTCAGGGGTTTGAAAAAACACCCCCGAGTGCTGCAAGATACAGCGCTGTAAAGCCTCAGTGTAATCAGTGCTGCAGCGCTTGGAGCGCGGCTCCCAGTGCTGCAAGCTACACCCGTGGCAGCGCTTTGAAATTTCAAGTGTAGCCATACCCTAAGATTGCAGAAAAGGAAGAGGGCCTTGTATATGCAAACAGGGAGTACCTCCTTCATAGCTGTTAGGCACAATCAGACAAATAGCTTTTTCTTATTCTGATAAAAATATATAACTGTAAAGAGCTGCTGTGTAAATTAATTAACACCACTAACGCACATTAACTATCTCAATGCTTATGATGTGTACTCTCACCTTCAGGAATAATTATCCTTTGATCTTAAGGAGGAATTGTTGGGAGTTATTTTGGAGTTTATCGACACTACTCTTTACCTGGCAGGAGAGGTCACTCTTCAGCAGAACACGGTACATTGTTCTCAGTAACTTGGCATATTGCTTTCAACGCACCCTCAGTTCACATTGCTTGAGGAAGCCAAGCTCCAAACTTGCACTTTTGAGTGTTTGGAATGTTTAACTAACTAGCCCATGAGGATTAATAGGCATTTAAAAGAAAATTGCCCAAGAGCAAAATTTGTGATGGTGCATTGGTAGGTTTTTTTTGTTTTTTGTCAGACTTATTTTTTTAAATTACTTTTAGTGAGTCAGCAGAGAAGTTAATTATGTAATAATCTTGAGCTCTTAAGTGTTACCCTACATAATTTCATTAAATTTTACTGTTCAACTCATACAGAAGGAAGGATACATATGAAATAGGAGGGAATGAACAATCCAGAATGAGGGGATGGATGTGAGAACAGCAAACCACAAACAGAGTTGTAATGCAGCCTTTCACAATAAAATAGGTTGTTTTCAGATTAGCCATATCCAACTGCAGTGATCACACTATGAATGCAATCATTCTTTTAACTGAAAACTTTTAAAAAAGAGTAATACCGATTCAACATTCATTCCTATTCTCAATCCAACCTATATAGCCAGTCTCACATACATTGCAGCAGAAGCAAAAAAAGGGCTCATTTTAATTTGCCTTTGACTTAAAGTCTGACAGCGAGGCAGTGTAGCACATGATAAAAGATTCGTTATGAGGAAATTAGTCACCAGGGAATATTTACAAGCTTGAAATTTTGTAAGTTACAACTACATTTTTAGCAGAGACTTAAAACCTCAGAAAGGACTGGAAAAGGAAGTGGTGACAGCCATTAACAGTCAGATGCTAAGTAGCACATTGCAGCCAGAGGCTACTTAATGTGGAGATTATTTCAGGCAGATCAAAATTGAAATAAAAGTGACTTACCTCTTTTCTTTCTTTCAAGTTTGTTAACATAACAATAATTGAAGATTTCTGCTCCCATATCATCCTCCAGAAATCATTAACTGTTTCTTGTTTAGGTCCTGCACATAGAATACAGTTCTATACTCAAGAGACATAAAAAAAACAAGCAATATCACAGTACACAAGAACATTTTTCGCTTCCATTCATGAGTTACCAGCTCATATCTCATGAAAATATACTGATTGTAAATGCCTCAGCTTTACAAATGCACTATATGTACATTGAAAATCTCACTTCTTTGAAGCACAGCTATATGAACTCTATCAATTTACAGAAAACATTTACTATGTTATACAATCATTGTAATCACTAAGTACTTCTTGAAACAATGAGGATTTTTGTATTTACTCAAGGATTGCTTGCAAGACCCAGCATGATCGCTCCAATTGACATGACTGGAAATTTAACCAGTTGTAATATATCATCATCAAATAGGCCTGCACCAGTAGAGGCAGAAACTGAGTTGGGTATATCTAGCTTCCGGATTGATTGGGTGCGGTGAGTGGACTCAGACTATTTCCAGCAGTAGGCTGGCATTTCAGACACAGTCCATGCTCCAGGCAGGTTGGTCCACAGCTCTTGGAGACATAAATGCTGCTGCTTTGGGAGCAGGCTTGTCCCACCTTTCTACGAGCAGCAGCCATCCCCCCTCCCTCTAGATACACTATGTGCAGTAGGTCAGGCAATGGGCTCAACTCTCACTTCAATGACCATGATTTAGCAGACCAACTTATTTATGCTTAGGAAGGAATTTTTGATCTTGTAACATATTAACCTTGATGTGGGCTATGAGTTTTTTTTAGTATGTGTGTGGGAAGAGAGTGGGGATGAGTGGGAGGGTTGCATTCTGGTGCATGTAAGTACAAAAATGGAGTCAGGAAAATACATTACCTTGAGCAGCTATAAATTTATTCTTTTCTTTGTAACCCTACAGAAATAAAATTTATGGCTAGTTAAAGAATGAAATGCCAAGATGTGCTGTAAGACAAATGTCTATTTGACATTTAGTTTACAATTAAAATTAGCAATCTGAATGAAAGTGAAAAACTATTAGCTTACATCTATGTATGAAGCGTTAATATAGTCTGAAGACTGAACTCCATCTATTTGGGTCAGAATTACTCTGGAATGATCATCTGAGAAGAAAGAAATTGTTATTAGAGTCTGTATGGTAGATAAAGTTATATTATTAACATCAATCAGAAATTTTCCTCAAAATACAAAGCCCTTTAACATGCCAGTGATAGATCTGCACTTCACTTTATGAACCATAGTATTTGCATTATTATTCTGCCATCATTAAATATCATAAAAGGCTGACTAATACAGTGTATATAACGGATATGTCATATGGGCCATATCATGCTGACCTTGCTGATGTAAAACTTATGGAAGATTTTGGTCCCTTACAGTCTTGTTTCACCAGAGCCTGCAAACAGTGACCTTGAAGACATGCTGCAAGTCTCACCTGTTTCAAAGGGAGTTTTAGGTGTAATAAATTTAGGAATAATTTGTTTAAGGTAGTTGTGAAGAGGTCTCTTTGAATTGTATTGTAATTGTACAGTGCACAGAGCTTTTGGATATCAGGTTAACAAGCCTTCACTATAAAAACCCTGCTCCACCTCCATACTTATACTGGGTTACTGAGAATGCAATACTTTTTGCATAGTGTGCAAAACATTTGTAATAGATAAGGTTTGTTAAATACTTCAAGGTTGGCCCATATACTCAAAGCTCTTTTCTTTTTTATTGCACAAATCTGAACTGAGTTTCAAGAGAACCATCTTACGTTTTGGGGTGATTCTAAGGATTCATATCAAACCCTCTGAAATTAAAGACAAATTTAATGGAAGGCAATTATTATCCAAAGAGACACCACTCCAAAAGAAGCTTACTTTGCAGATGTGCGTTTGGTATCATATAAATAACATTTTTCAGGTCAATTAATCAGCTTTACTCAGGTATACTCAGTGAATGCAGACATTACAGGCATGATTGGTGTAAGAGGCATCCAGACATTTGACTGATATTTAGAAAATAAATTGTAAAATCTTACAAGGAAGGATGTTGGGATATCTGTTTTTCTCTCTGTTTTCTTCTTTATTTGCCATTTCAAATGTTCCTTGCATGCATCGGGCTGGTAATGACTATAATGAAAATGTGTAAAGTCAAGGAAATGCAAGAACATCCTGTAATAAATGCTAGCTGCACAGGACTTAAGAAAAGATGTGACAACACACAACGGCCTACATCTAAGATAAATAATTTCTCGGCACACTGTAATTCTTGAAAAAAAAAGCTATTTTTCCTCATCTTTCTAAAATAACTCATAACCTTTTGATAACTCAGAACTTCAACATTACTTTTTAAATTCTAGCTTTGAAGAATACTGTGACTTTTGCTATTTAAGAGAGCAAATAAATTATTGAAACTCAGGCTGCCACTAGAAAACACCAAATGACATGATGACTCATTATGCTGTGACCCAGTCAGAAAGATGTGGGGCGACAGGGCTCTGACTTAGAAATTTGGTTGTATGGATCAAATTTGATCTTAATACATTAATACATTTGAATATTAGCAAAGAAGGTTAAAAAATGATAAGAAAACTGAATATCAAATATCCACTCCATTCAGTTCAGGGCCTGGGCAAGGGGGATCCAAAGGTGACTTTGTATCGCCTTTATGCCCTGAGCCTAGGGATGGCCTTGGGAGCTGCCGGCCCATTAGGATAACTGAAATGGTACCCAAAATTTAACCAGCCTGGTAGTAATCAGGTAAACCTGAGATTGTGAATAAACTCTTAGTCACATACTAAGTACCTGAAAATAAATGCTTTTGTCAGGACAATCAAAATGAGATTAATTAACAGGAAATTAACAGGAAAATATTATGATGTGAAGAAAAAAGGATAGGGAGAAGATGAAGGAGACAGCAATAACTCCCTGACCAGAGAGAATGAGATGGAACCTGCTGGACTGCCTCCAAAACTGTGGAAGGGCATGTGAAAACACTCCTACTCTGCATGAACACCTGTGAGGTTCGGGGGCGGAGGGGACAGAGAAAGGGATATTTCAATATGGAGTTTTCATTCCAAATTTTTGTTTATTTGAGAGATTTTGCTGCTAGTCTGGACAGAGCCCAATGAGACTAATTTAAAGGGCCAGCTGGGAGAAGCTGATTCAGGGTCACTGCCTGCTACAGTGTCCCTTTATGCTACCAGAACAGTATAAAATGGACTTAGTGTAAATGAGAATCAGGTTCAAGATCTTTGCCTATGTCACAATCCTGACAATTTTTATGCCCTCTCACCACAGTCGCAGTAGTTCTACATTTCAGAACGACAGTCGCTATTTGTGCTTTTTTCCATCCTTCTTTCAAGCTTTTTTTTTCTTTTTTTCAGGAACTTGATCAAACGGAATATAGCTATATTATGTGAATCACTGAAGAGAAAGATGACAAAGTATCTATTTCAAGAAACACTCAATGCAGCACTCCCTGCCTGATTCTGGCAATGCATTATGTGGAATTCCCCCTTAAAAACACCGATGAAGCAGAGTTCTCAGGACTGAACAACGAATGAATATAACGATGAATATAAATTGCTTTGGTGTTAATTTTCATCATGGAATAGTAGCATGTTTTTATGTTGGTTTCTGTACACTACTAACAAACTTATGAACATTTTATTAAAAAGGTCAAGAAAAACTTAATTAGAACATTTTAAACATAAGTAAATAATTTATTTTGTTTTTGCATATAAACTTATTCCCTTATTTCCCTCTATGAATAAAGTCCACAAATTTTGAAGTCCCTAATTAACTGTTATGAAAATCATTCAAAAAGAACTTAAAATGTACAACAAAAAAGGACTTGCATTAATAAACACCAGAAAATCTAACTTAATTACCAGTAAATATTTTCAATAAAGCACAAAATACTTACTTCCTCTTTAAACAGTGCTTTTCAACTTGAAAAGTGAGTCAAAATATTCTTGGACATCCTGTCCCCCAATGCTGCATTTTCACTAAAAGAGCACATAAAAACAGTGCAATGGGCTGGATTGCCTCTTCCGACCGTAACCCCTTCTTTCCTCCCCCAGCCACACGGAAAATAGCGAAAGGAGAGAAAACCTCTACAATGACTTCTTAAATAATTCTTCTCTTATGAGACAAGATTTGGTCCTTCAGAACAAGGATCCCCCAGGATCGAAGGATGACAAGACCATGCATGGGTATGCCTTCACTCAAATTATCTACACTCAACTAACTCCTCTCAAGTTAGCCTACCTCAGGTGGGAGCAGCCATACTGAGAAACCACATTCAAGTTGCTGTGTCCATACTGGTACTGAACTGGTTCTTGTGTGGTGCTAAGACTTCTGGAGAACATATCCCATGGTTCTTAGTGCTGCAGTAAGCTAAGCTGCTCTATGAATTTTTTCCCAATAAATTATGGGAAAACTTGTCTGTCCTTTTTGGGCAAACGGGGAACTTGGGAAGGCACTGGAGAACCCGTGGCGATTGAGTAGCACTAGACTGTATCCACATGAGAGAGTATTAGTTGTTGATGAGTTATGCTCATTCAAGCTTTAAGGTTAGCCTATATCCCCTCTTGAGTCAAATCAAGTTAAAAGCACCACCACACACGAGTTAAGGGTTTGTATGCGTGGAAAGAACTCAAATTAGAAGCAACACTCGAGTTATGACTTAAGTTAACATTGCATTTAAGACAACTACTATGACGAGACCAAGTGCTTTGTGTCTGCTCATTACTCCCGACAGCCCCTGTCTGCCTGGTAACATATCTCCATTGGAACCATACTTCCAGAGCTTCCTGTGACCATAGGTGCCTTACTATGTTGCCAAGAGGGGGGTGGGGAGTTGAACTGTGAAGGAGCATTCATCTTTTCTACCTATCTCCACAAGGGCACACAGTGCATCTGTCCCCATTCAACATGCACGCCCCATGGTGCATCTGTCCTGCCTAGTCCCCATACCCTTCTCCAATTCAGATCCTGAGGACTTAGAGGAATCCTGGAGAAGGCGGTTCTGCCGTGAAGACAGCTGAGTCCTCTCCCCCCATGCACTCACTCTCATATGAGATCCATCTGGAGGCCATGATCTCGCCCAACATGTTTACATTGTTTAAAAAGTCATTCTTTCTTCTCTGTGAGTTTGAATGGCACCTGAACCAAACCACAGTGAAATGTTTTACAGGAACTCCTTACTCACCATTGTAGTTATGTTCCTGAAAAATGCGACTTTAAGTGAAACAATGTTAAGCTAATCTAATTTCCCCATAAGAATTCATGTAAATGAGGGAGTTAGGTTCCGGGGAAATTTTTTTCACCAGAAAAAATACTATATTTTATAGTACATATACATATATACACACACACACATCTCTATCTCGATATAATGCTGTCCTCGGGAGCCAAAAAATCGTACCACATTATAGGTGAAACTGTGTTACATCAAATTTGCTTTGATCCGCCAGAGTGCACAGCCCCACCCCTTCCCGGGGCACTGCTTTACCGCGTTATATCCTAATTTGTGTTATATCGTGTGGTGTTATATCGGGGTAGAGGGGTGTGTACACACACACACACACACACATACATGGAGTATAAGTTTTAAACAAACAATTTAATACTAGTACACAGTGATGATGATTGTGAAGCTTGGTTGAGGTGGAGGAGTCAGAGGGTGGGATATTTCCCAGGGAATGCTTTATTGCTAAATGAACTAGCAATTGACTGAGCCCTCAAGGATTAACTCTCTCAACACTCTACAAGGCAGCAGGAAAGGCGGGAGGGAAGACAGAGAAAAAAATGCATATTTCCCCTTTAAGTAGCTGACCCCAGGCTTAAGTACACTGCCTTGTTAATTAAATCAGCTTGCTGAGACTTGAGATGGCAGCTACTGCCCAGACGCTTCCTCCTTCCTTCGTGTGTCCCCCCTGCTCTATGGAAGATGGGGTAAGCAGGATGCAGGAGGAGGGGGGAAGGGGAGACACCCTGACATTAGCCCCCATTTTCCCCCCTCCCCCCACACAGCAAGCAGGAGTCTCTGGGAGCAGCTCCAAGGCAGAGGGCAGGAGCAGCACATGGCAGTGGGGGGAGGGACAGCTGCTGCATAGGAAATTTAGGGGAGCGGGGAGCTGATAGGGGAAACTGAGACGGGGGCTGCTGGTCCACCCTGGTTCCAACCACCCACCAGCTTGCTGCAATGGGTTGCTCTTCCTGCAAGCAGTGGACAAAACTGAAGGGAGCATTTCACAACTTTAAATGAGCATGTTCAATAATTGATCAGCAACTTAACATCGAAACAACGTTAACTGGAATGACTTTAAGTGAGGAGTTCCTGTATAACTTTCAGAAAAGAATGCTTAAACACTATAATGTTCAACATCTCCGCTTTAATTATAACTGTATTTTTAGTGAGGCCTGATCCTGCCAACATCTATGCATGTGGCAAATCGCATTGAGTGTGCTTAAAAAAATAAAATGGGATAAAGACTACACATGCCAAACACATCTGCTTAGTCACTGCCCTCATGTCATACTCCTTCCCTTGTATTCCATTTGTATTTTTGTCTGACTGTCATGTATTTACATGAGGAATCTCACTGGCTCCAACGGGACTACTGACATGCTTCAAGTTAATCAGGGCCTTAAACTGCAGGATCAGGGCCTTAAACTATAAATTCTCTGAGGCAGTAACATATTTGTATTTAATTATTTGCCGTGAAGAAAGGCAGCAGATGAATGCTGTCTTTTTCCACATACAAACAGAAAAATGAAACACCTATAGGGCAGAATTCTGTTACTCACTTTCAAGATCCTACTTTCATTTCATTTAGATAGATTTACATTGAACATTTAAAAAAGGGCTATCAAAGGCTCCAGGTGCCTTTGCCATGCCATCCTCATCCACTTCCTGCTCCCGACGACCAGTTTGCAACCCAGATCCACCAGACCCTGAACAATGTGGTTAGTTAAAACTACAGAATGGCCTCCCCTATCTCAAGGACTTTATTTATGTTCTGGAGAGACAACCTAAGCTTCAGATATTGAACCTATTGCAGGCCATTTTGGACAATTCAAGACCTGCAATCTGGGCTTGCGGAGCTTCTGGTGGACAGGCCTACAAGCTTACATCAAGAATTATATAAGGTCCTGCAACTATACCCAGAAACCATGATCATCTCCTTCAGCCTCTGCCCCGCCTCCACAACCTTCATCTACTGTATCAGTTGACTTTATTGTAGAACTGCCATGCTCCCAGGGACACACTGTAATTCTGGCTGTTGTTGACCTCCTAACAACAATGGCACTCTTGAACCCGTACAATACTGATCCTACCATATGGGACATGGCTCAGCTCTTGCAAAATTCTTCTGCTACCCTGGGTTAACAACAGGCATTATCATCAGACTGGGGGTCTCAGTTTATCTCCTGACTCTAGCTGGAATTTCTCAGACTCCTTGGCATCGAATCCCTCTTCTCATCCTCTTATCACTTGTATACTAATGGGCAAATAGAAAAGGCCAATCAAATCTTGAAGCAGTATCTTTACTGCCTTCTTTTGAGTTTCCACCAGGATGACAGGCTTCCCTTGCAGTGCTATGCTGAATTCGCACGTAACAATGCAATCCGCACCCTAGGACAACATATCCCATTCTTTGCAAACAATGGCTTTCAGACCCACTTCCACCTAGATTTGCTCATGAGATCTCCAGTACTGACCACTGAGAATTCAGCTGCCCACCTATACCGGGTGCACTGGGAGCACACAGAACACCTGCAGTCTCCCAAAGAAGCCTACAAACTTCATGTAGACCGGGCCAAATCTGGCTGTAGGAGATAAGGTGTGGCTCTCTGCCCAGAACCTTAAATCCAGCTGCCCATCTGCCAAACTAGACTGTTAATACCTGAATCCTTTCAAGATTACTTAACAGGTGAACCCAGTGACCTTCTGGTTACAGCTCCACAAATCCTTGAAGATCACCCATCTTTCACATCTCACTTTTAAAGCCCTATACTGAGAACTCATACCCAAAGTGCTCCAATCCTCCACTGCCACCCATAACAGTCCATGGACAGGGGGAGTACTTGGTCCTCTGAGTCCTTGACTCTTGGAAAATTAAGGGAAGATTCTGGTACATAGTAGACTCAGAAGGATGCAGTCTGGATGAGTGGTCTTGGGAACCAGTATAGAACATCCACACCCTGGACCTGTTCTGAAAGTTCTGCTGGAGGTACCCCAAGAAACCAGGCCCCGAGGCCACTAAGAGTTGTCCTTGAGGGCTTGCAGCAGAATCAATTTGAAAGCGGGGCCTGCAGCAGAACCAGTCTCCAGGCAACCAAATTAGCATAACTGGCCTGTAGTAGGCTGCCTGATTGGGTATGCCACCTGATTGGAAAAATCAACAGACCAGCTCTTAATCCCAGCAGCAGTTCAGCGACTGTTCAAAGCATTCACCCATGGCTGCGACTGCTTCTGCTTATTCCCAGTCTTGCTCCTGCCTTGTTCCAACCCTACCCCTGCCTTGCCTCACTGCAGCCTCAGATTTGAAGCTTGGCTCTGAGCAATGACTTCCAACTCTGCTCCTACTCTGACCCTTGGCCTCTAATTCCAGCTCTGATCCTTAGCTCCTATTCCTGGCTCCTGTTCCAACTGCTAAGTATGACTCCTGCTCCAACCTCTAGGGACAACTGCTCACATTCTGGTCTTTGACAATACCAAGTGTAGAGCAAACAACTGATAGAATGTAATCCGCATCTTCCATGCAAGCAGCTAAAGATGCTAAAAAGCCATCCAGAATACCTCACTGACCATTCTTCTCAATGTTTTAATATATTTCTTTGCATGTGAACCTACATAAATAGATCTCTTACCATGGTGGTCAGACTCATTCAGTTTGCAAGCAAAAGTTTCACATATTTAGAGAACACTGTAGAATATGAGCAAAGCAACGCACATTTTAAAACAAAAATAGATTGCCAGGTTTCACCACTGACTATGCCGGGGGGGTTAATTAGGAGAGTCAACATTCACAAATGTGCTAGTGCACTGGGATACAACTCTTCTTAAATTAACATTTTTAAAAAACGTTACTCAAGTAACCCTGTCATTTGATAGTGACTACACTGCACATGCAGCAGCAGTACGAACACATGTCAAACATATAATCAAATCACCAACATAAAAAAAAATGCTGCCAATTATGAAGCTCACTTAATACGGTTTTTCAGTCCTAAGGGCACCACCTTACGCTATCTAAGGGCATGTCTACACTTGCCATTTAAAGCGGAAAAAGTCTCTTTTTTGCGCAAAATGCGAACGTCTACACTTATAAATGACTTTTTGCGGTGAAGCTGAACCACCTCCGTGAGAGGCATACAGCTCTTACTGGTGATGCTTTTGCAGTGATGTGCAAGTGAAGACATGTTCTTCTTGTTTACAGAGCTTTTAGCCTCCTGAGGATATCCCATAGTGCCTAGGTGACCACGCTGGCAAGCAGCTCTGCTGCTCTGATGCCAGGTAAACAGAAATCCACCCCTCCCCATGTAAAGCCCCGGAAACTTTGAAATTCCCCTTCCTGTTTTCTTGGCAAGTGCTCACTGATCATCTGGCCAGATGACAATGCCTGCTGCATGGAGCAAACGATCCCCTGCTTGGAACAATGCAGAGCTACTGGAGCTGATCAGTGTTTGGGGAGCAGAGGCTGTGCAGGGACCCAAGATGCCCCAGGATCCCCCTTCCCCAGCGCCAAGGCCCCTCGTCAAAATGGAGAGAGTTGCACTGTGGGATAGCAGCCCTCAGTGCACTGCTCTTATCAGCAATGGAAGTGCTGCTAATGTAAACACTCTCTGATGCCTGAGGAATTAAGTGAGTACACAAACCAGCTCTTTTATTTTGCAGGTTCCCTATCACCGGTAAAACTTACAGTGGGAAAACTCTGCGAGTGTAGACATACCCTAATAATAGTTGCGTATTGGCCCAGTTGAGTCTGCATTTAACATACTATATACAGTTCTAAGCTGCTCAGTTCTGCCATGTGGTGTTGAGGGAAGTGAAAATGAATAATAAGTGGGTGTGGAATGGCCCCTGAAATTGCAGAAGCGTGGGAGTGGACCCAACACGGTATACAGTAACTCATCACTTCACGTTGTAGTTATGTTCCTGAAAATTGCAACTAAGTGAAACGACGTTAAGCGAATCCAATTTCCCCATAAAAATTAATGTAAATTGGGGGGTTAGGTTCCAGGGAATTTTTTTTTTGGCAGACAAAAAGCATTATATAAGTTTTAAACAATTTTTTAACAAGCAATTTAATACTGCGCTGGGGGGAGTAGTGTGCACGTGCTGTGTGCTTACAAACATACTGCACATACAATACAGTACTATCGTTGGGAGGCGCCCCCGCCTTACCCCACATAGGCACAGCCCATTGGCTCTGCAGACAATGAGGCAGGCAAGGAAGCTGAAGGTGCTGTAGGCTAGGAGAAGCACATTGCGCAGCAGCGGCAGTTTCCCCTACTCTGCAAGCACCAGGGGCTGGTGGGGGACTCAATCCTCAGCCTGCCCACTCCCTCTCTCCCTCCAGGCTCCCGTTCTTGACCTGCCTCTTCTCCCCCCCCTGCCTCCTCCCCCTTTACTTCCCACGCTGCATCCTCGCTCCTCCCTCCCCTCCCTTCTAAATGCCTGCTCCACCCCACTCCCTCCTGCCTGGGGCAATCAGCTGGCTTGCAGTGTTTAGGGGACAGGAGGGAGGGGGGAGAAGAGAGGACTTGGCGTGCAGGCTCCCCCTTCCTCCCCCCCGTCTCCTGCCCAGGGCAATCAGCTGGCTTGTGGCAGGGGAGGGAGGAGGAGACTGCGCGCTGGGTCCTCGCTCCTTCCCTCTCCCTCCTGCCCCCAAAACGCCACAAGCCAGCTGATTGCAGCAGTGGGTGGGGGAGGCGCTGATCCGCGGGGTCTGCCAGCAAGCGGGAGGCACTGTGGGGGGGGAGGGGGATAGGGAGGCTGCCAGCTGTGAAGGAAGCAGGCAGCCAAACAACGTAAGAGTGGAGCATTGCACAACTTTTAATGAGCATGTTCCCTAACTGATCAGCAACATAACAATGAAACAATGTTAACTGGGACGACTTAAAGTGAGGATTTACTGTACTTTCCCCTACCTCCACAAGAGCTGAGTAAAACCCATTATACAGCCACCATACAACTGTCAATCTGGGGTAATGGGGAGTAAACACGCTGTCTTTCTGACAAAGCAAAATACCTCAGGAAAGCCTTCTTGCTCAGGCATCCAACTGAACCAGGGCTCCTCTGCCAATAATGCTGCTGAGAAGTGGGTTTACTGGAGAACTGCTGAGAGGCACTCACACTCCTTACAAATGGCACGCAGATGTGAGCAGAACCCCAAAGAGCAGAGTTTCCCAAAGATCACTGAGCTATACTGGTTTAAAAGACCTTGGCTCTCTTGTCCCCTGAGCCATAAGCTTCTCCCTACAGAGGGGAGACTATCATTCTCAGAGGCTTGAATGCTGCAGAGCTTTCTATCTTCCTTCCCCTTCCTCTGAGGGAGGAGGGCATCAAGACTGAAGAGTTTAAGATCCCAGACTCTGATAAAATAAAACAGTTCAATTTTTCCAAATGTGACTCAGTAGCACAACCCTAATTAGAATTTATAACTTTTTCAGTAAAACGGGTGCCTGTACTCTGTAGCATCAAGGAAGGGAGAGAAAGAGAGAGAGACACAGCTCAGTGGATTAGAGTTCTATTTTGAGACACTTCTGTGTTCAAACTCAGGAGAGCGCACAAATGAGAATCGGTTTAGTTCTCCAGCATAAGCCCTAGTGGACATTTGTCCCCATGGCTAAACAACTGTACAATCCAACACATGTAACAGTATCTCTAAGAACCAGAACAGAAATAACTGGGTGTTAAACATGAGTAATGAAGAGCATTGGCAAGCTGGAGAAGCTTACACTGTACTTGTGTAACACAGACAGATCCTGGTCGTCAGCAGACGGGACTGAACCTGAGCCTCTCCTTCATGACCTAAAAGCCAACTGGCTCTTAGCTAAGGCTGTTGAGCAGACTCATTAATCACTAAGTGGTCTCAGTGGTTTACAATGGCTCTGGTGGTGCCATGGCCCCAGGCCACACTTGGAAGGGAGTTGTGGTTTGCACGCTGCTGTGTACCACTGGGGCCCTGGGACCTCCACAGACAGCTGCCCTACTAGTCCCAGAATGCTCTGCGCCATGTTGCCAGCTGCCCCAGCTGAAGTGGGCGGAGTGGACCAAAAAGAAATCCCAAGCAAGGAAATGGTCTGGTGCAGGGAGAGGATTCCTGGCACTAATCCCGCTGCACCCTCCCCTCCCCCTTGGGGCACAGGGTGGGAGCTCCTGGCTCCCCCCACCCACAAATCTCCCCCATTTTCCTGGGCAGTGGCGAGCTGGAGGCAGCTGTGGTACTGTAACTCCTAGGAAGTGTGCAGCCCCCCAGTGACTGTGATGCCTGGAGGCTCCTGGGCACTGTCTCGACCCTGTAACTTCAGGGTGGGAGGTGGTTGTCTGTGTTCCCTGGGAGCAAGGGGGACAGTGACAGTGGGGCTTGTCAATGCTGGCTGCTGCACCCCCTGACAATGGGAATGCCCAGAAACTGCCCCCCTGCAATTCAAGGAAGAGAGGGGAAGCAGCATGGTTTGGGGAGAAAGGGGCAGTTGTGGGGCAATCAGGGAGAAGATGATGACTCTGTGTGGGGGGTGTAGGAGAAGCAGGATATTAAGGTGGGGGTTGGTGTGGCAGGGGGCAGAGGGAGGGAGAGGAAAGTCTGAGTTGAAGGTGGTGGTTGGCTCAGGGTTGGGGGGTAGTAGAAGGGAGGGAAAGTGGGGGGCGGTGGGCAGAAGCAGGGAGATTGAGGAGAGCCTTTCTTTGGGGTGAGGATAGTAGGAGGGACGGGAAGTGGGGGAGGAGAGCCCAGGTGTGAAGGCTCAAGTAGGAGCTTGAGGCTGGACTGTGGTAGCCTTTGTGGTAAAGTGTGTGTGTGTGTCTGTCTCCCAGTGGCCTTTCCTTCTTGCAAAAGATGGGCACCAGCAATTTTCCTCCCCACACTCTGCCCCAAAGTTTTGTAAACATTTTACCAAAGTAGAAAATGCTGCTTTCAAAAAATGTTTTTACGAAACATAACTTTGGGTAGAGGAGGCAGTGGTGAGAAGATGCAGGTGTGATATCACTGACTGCTACATCCGGACTTAGTATGGCTCATAAGTGTGCTAATTAAGCACTTGTGTTCAGGGCCCCAAGCAGGCGCTGAATGTTTAAACAAAAAAGACAAAACTAACAAACAACTCCCCTCCACACACACCAAATTCAGTGGTATTCTGGGTTCACTGATGTTAGTCCAGTTTGTTCTCTAGGGGCTGAGTGGAGGTCTCAATCAAGTGTGGCTTCAAATATCTTATTTTGTTTTTGAATAAATGGTTTCATCCCCATCCCAGCAATACCACATTTACTATGTCATGCCAGGCCCACACTTGGAAGGGGCTCATCACAACCACATGGGGGCCCACAAATATGTTTGGCGCCAGGCCCACAAAAGGTCAATCCGGCCCTGGACCGTCTCAGTGCCACTAGAGAGGAGAGAACATCACACTCAGAAGGTGTGTGGGTTACACTTGCCCAGCATTCCCCATGCAATAAGTGCCAATGTCACACATATTTAATTACAAAAACCCAACAACATTTTTTGGGTTCATATCCATTCTTGATTTCCTATGTCTCTTCTCTGTGATAAAAAATGACACAGAAAACAAGCAGACTTACATTAAATTCTTCCCGAAACTGTTTCCCATCATCTGCTGACCTTATCCGTATTTCTTCCTCCAGATGCTCCACTGGAATAGGAAAGTATTTCTTTGGGCCAGAGGGAGACCTGCTGAGCAGCATCACCCTTTGCTGTTCTGTCAAACCAGAGAAAATAAATGTCAAAAGTATATTCAGAATGAGGGACAACTAATTACACCTCTACTCTGATATAACACGATCCTCGGGAACCAAAAAATCTCACCGTCTAACGTGAGACTGCGTTATATCAGGTTTGGGTTGGTACACCGGACTGGACTGGCTTCCCTGGCAGTGATTTAAAGGGCCTGGTGCTCCAGCACTGTGGGGAGCCCCGGCCGTTTAAATCATCGCCGGAGCTCCGGCAGCGGGGCTTGGGCGGGGATTTAAAAGGCCCGGGGCTCCCCGCAGTGGCCAGAGCCCCAGGACCTTTAAATCATCATCTGAGCCTGACTGCCAGAGCCCCGGCAGGGATTTAAAGGGCCTGGTGCTCCAGCTGCTGCAGGGAGCCTGGGCCCTTTAAATCACCACCGGAGCTCTGGCAGCGGGACTCAGGCAGGGATTTAAAGGGCCCAGGGCTCCCCACAGTGGCCAGAGCCCCGGGCCCTTTAAATCACCACCGGAGCTCTGGCAGCGGAACTCAGGCAGGGATTTAAAGGGCCCAGGGCTCCCCACAGTGGCCAGAGCCCCGGGCCCTTTAAATCACCACTGGAGCTCTGGCAGCGGGGCTTGGGTGGTGATTTAAAAGGCCCGGGGCACCACATGAATTCGGCTATAATGCGGTAAAGCAGCAGGCGCAGGTGGAACTTTAAAGGGCCCGGGGCTCCTCGCTGCTTTACCACGTTATATCCGAATTCGTGTTATATTGGATGGCGTTCTATCGGGGTAGAGATGTATTCCATTAATCAAATGACGATACAATTAGTTTTGTGAAACATCTTGGAAAAAGGAACAGAATGCCTCTTACAAAATGTGAATCAAACTAGTGAGACAAGGTGGGTGAGGTAATATCTCTTATTGAGCCAACATCCTAAGACTGACACGGCTACAATTATACTATAGTCAAACTAACGACAGAGCTGATTTCCATAAAAATACAGTAAAAAGCTGAGAGATTTCTCTGAACACACACTTGATTAAAACAATCCTCAGAAGCCTGTGTCCTAATGTTAATAATTAGAGTTTCTGACTTTACTTTGTAACAGAATAAAAATCTGAAGAAACATCACATGGGGAGGCAATAGGATCCCTCAGTTCCTCATACTCACTGTGAGGTGTGGGGATTGGAGGAGAAATTCGTTTAAAATACTCAGTTTAAGGAAAATAATTATTAAATCTATTTTACAAATGGTTTTATTTCTCCAAAATAAGCCAGACACCAGAAACGCTGTAATATTTACAATAACTACAATTAGGTAAGTGTTTTGGTCTCAATAAACTGCTTTAAGAAGGTAACAAATTCATGAGACTTGTTTGAAGCATTTCTATTGCATCTTTAACCAAAAGTATAGGAAGCATCAGTGCTTTAATTTAGTTTCTATCCCAAAACAGTGGAAAACAATATTTGTGCCATGTAGACAGTAGTCTGCATTTAAACAGGACCTGAATTTTGAAAGAATACTTTTCCACCTGCAATTCATTGTAGGCACCAATGCATACCTGCAAAAATGCAAACACGTGGTCTGGTCTTTCTGCACCAAGCATAGATCAAGGAAAAAAGGGAGTTCAGTCCCAAGTTGCTGGCCGCTCTGAGGCCATGTCTATACTATCGCGGTAAATTGACCTAAGCTATGCAACTCCAGCTACATGAATAAGGTAGCTGGAGTTGACGTAGCTTAGGTCGAGTTATTGCGGGGTTCACACTATGCTGGGTCGACAGGAGACACTCTCCAGTCAACTTAACTTACTCTTCTTGTTCGGAGTACAGTACCAGGGTCAACTAGAGAGCAATCTGCGGGTCTATTTGGCAGGTCTTCCTGCCAAATCGACCTAGGTACATTAATCCCCAGAACATCGATCCAGGGGGTAGTGTTGTGCCAGATGCCCACAGCTAAAGTGGCTGTTCTAGCAGACCAAGGTGCTCCAGCATGTTTCTTTTACAGCAATTACCTCCCTATGGGATGCTTTGTGTAGCACCTGACACCCAGGAATTCCCTTGCACCAGCCAGCTAGATCTGCTAGCTTTATGACAATTGTGCACAGGTAGACTGGTTAGAAAATTAGATCCAGTGTGCAAACATATTGTATTTTAAAACAACAGTGAAGTAGAAGAGTTTTGAAATCATGGTAGAGGAAGCTTCCTTGAGATTAGAAACTTTGTTTAAAAGAAAAACAAAACACTTCCCTAGAAACAGACAGTGACAACGCTACTTTCAACAACCATGCTGCTTAATAGTTCATGTAGTAGCCATTCTACAGAGTAACAGCGTTCTGCTTGATGGCTAGTATATCTCAGTACATTGGAAACATCAATGCTGTTTTAACTGATGTTAGGAAATTTAACACTGAACAGGAAGTTACGCTCATTTGGTTTATATTTAGAATTGTGAATACAGTAAACAGTTTTTCAGTTTGCATGTAGTAACATGAAAGCCATAGAAAATGCAGGTAATTCTCCCTTGTGATTGCTTTTTCCCTTTTTTTAAAAATTGTTTACTCCCTCATCATTATGGCATGAGTAATATATGGATGACCTATAATTCCCCAGCAACTTCGCCATCTTTTAATCTTTATTGTGCTTGATGGTCCAAATCTAGTCTAATTTGCTATGCTCTTAATAAAAACATCTGAAAATCTATTGGTGAATATTTTCAATTTTTGGACTTCATCTTTTTAAAAAAATTCTATTCTCTTACAGTACCTTCCCACTCATCCCCCTTAGACTTTTTAATCTGGTCACAGAGTTACAAAGTAGTTCTTCATGCATATGTCTTTTTTCTTTTTTAACACAAATGTTTCTATCCTTTTTTTCTTCAGCTGAAAACTGGTGCAGATAACTCAGCTGTCATGAGGAATCTTTCACTAACAAACCAGTTATGAGAATTGCCATGGAGAAACAAAATCTGGTAAAGTTACAACTTTAAGCTGTAAATTATTAAACAGAAAGGAGAAGGAAGAGAGAGGGAAGTTTTCTTCTTTGTTTTCTTTTAAATAAATAAAGCCAGCACTAAAATGATACAATAAAAAGATACAAGTAATCCTCAAAGTTTAGAGAATTGAATTCTTAACTTTCAAAATTAAAGTGTGTACACAGACAGAGAGAGAGAGAGTAAAATTCATTCTAAAAAACAAAGCCAACATTTCATTACCTTGCTCTTCTAAGATTCCATTTGGCATCTTTTTGTCACTGGAGGTCACAACAGCTTTCCTATGTTTTCTGAACCTTAAATTCCACAAAACCAAATTAATTTGAATAATTGCGTTAAAAGGTAACAAATACTCTTCCAGATTAACTTGTACAAACCATGTAATTCTGGAGAAACTCTTTCTGTTCATCTTCAGATGGTAATGATTAATGATAAAATGCAACATACGGCATCCTCCGCTACTCTAAACTGTGGTCTGAGACTTCAGTTACTGCATATATGTAGAACCGCTTTCATTTCCTTATTAGATCATATCAAAACATGACCAATCTAGTTTTGAGTGCTGTGTTTAACAGCTCCCTACCTGAAAAAATACCCAGCCAGAAGAATGAAAATGATGAATACAAGAAGCAGGATCAACATTGAAGTCAGTAGTTGCTGGTGTGAACTGTTCTTTTCTGGAGGTTCTATAAATTAAAAAAACACCGAGAGTGACAGATTGTTGTGATGGAATTCTCAGTGTAGCAAAGATAATATTGGACAAACATACCTAATACTTTCAAAAACTGATTTAAATACACTGTACAGTTTCCAAAAGGCCTACTTCTAGGGCCAAAGTTCCCATGGAACATAGATTTGGTGGCTGTGTGTGGTGGTTTGACTGTATCAATTTGTAAAAAATATCAACAGTGCTTTTTAGTGAATAAATACAAAGCTGAAACCCACAATTAAGGGAACATATTTTTAAAATCTGTGCTACCAGCTGTCAGCTCTTGAATATGGTGAGCGAGATAATATCTTTTATTGGACCAGCTTCTGTTGGTGAGAGAGAGAGACAAGCTTTCAAGATATACAAAGCTCTTCCTCAGTCCTTGGACAGGTATTCACAGCTAAACACAAGATAAAAAAGGTAGTTTAGCATACTTAGTTTGCATATATTCTAAAGAACCATTCAAGCTGAAGTGGCCTGTTAAACACCCCTGTAGTCATAGGACAAAAAGGGGGTTAGAGTGGTTACAGATTGTTGTAATGAGCTATAAATCCAGTATCTTAATTAAGATCATGATTTTTATTATCAAGAAAAATTATGAATTTAAGCTTCCAAGCTCATCTTCTGAAAATGTTGCGCAGGTTTCCATTGAGGATGAGGACTGGTAGGTCAGATATAGAGCAATCGCTTCATGAAAAGTGTTCTCCCACGGGTGATGTGATGCTTTTCATCTTTTATCATTTTCCTATGTGAGTTCATTCAAGAGCATAGCGACTGTCTGGTTTCACCCACATAACTGTTACTGGGGCACATAGTGCACTGGATGAGGTATAACACATGTTGTGATAGGCATGTGTAGGATCTTAAAAGACATGTTCTGGAGGGTATTGATCATAGAATCATAGATTATTAGGGTTGGAAGGGACCTTAGGAGATCATCTAGTCCAACCCTCTGCTCAAAGCAGAACCAATCCCCAACTGGCCCCCTCAAGGATTGAACTCAGAACCCTGGGTTTAGCAGGCCAATGCTCAAACCACTGGCAGAGGAGGTATGTCTGTAGGTTTTGCATCTGTTTCTTTATTACATTATACTGGGTATTTTCCTGAAGGGATATTAGAAAAATTTTATCTGATTAATGGACCTGTAAGAATATTATTACTTATGCTAAACTATCTGTTTGACCTTGTATTTAGTTGTGACATTCTGAGTACCTTTCCCAGACCTGAGGAAGAGCTCTATGTAGCTCAAAAGTCTCTCTCACCAGTAGAAGTTGGTCCAATAAAAAATATTACCTCACCCACCTTCTCTAATATCCTAGGACCAACATGTCTACAACAACATTGCATATAGCTCTTTAATATGTCCTTTATATTTGTGGGAGCAACTGAGAGAATTGCAAAGTTAATTACCAGAAGTGTGAAGACCTGGTGACTGAGAAAGCATATTCTCCCCCGCCTCCCAGTATAAATTTACCAGGCTAAGATATTTGATGCAAGATTTTAGAATTATATTTAAAGGTTCCAGGCATTAGACTGACATACGATTTCTTGTTTGGCTGTTTTTGCAGGTGGCTAGTTGCTGGTTTGTAATGCACCTAATGTGCAAAGTACAGAGCACCAGATACGGGGGGAGGAGGGAGAATTCTAGTGAAGTCAATGAAGTTATGCCGATTTATACTAGTTGAGGATCTGGTCAAGAATATTTACTTTGCTCAACAGATGCAACACAGCACACGAGGTGCTCTTTTGGTACATATCTGGTACAAGCTACAATAGAACCTCAGAGTTATGAACACCAGAGTTACAAACTGATCAGTCAACCATACACCTCATTTGGAATTGGAGGGATGCAATCAGGCATCAGCAGAGACCAAAAAAAAAATAAAGAAGCAAATACTGTACAGTACTGTGTTAAACGTAAACGTGAACTACTAGAAAAATAAAGCGAAAGCAGCATTTTTCTTCTGCAAGGTAAAGTTTCAGAGTTGCATTAAGTCAATGTGCAGTTGTAAACTTTTGAAAGAACAACCATCATGTTTTGTTCAACGTTACAAACAACCTCCATTCCTGAGGTGTTGGTAACTCTGAGGTTCTACTGTACCTGGCATCAATTACATATAGTTTTAGGGCTTATGCTGCTACTTGCCAATACTGAATACTGCAAAATTAAGTTGATTTTAATATTGAATTTTTATTTCCTGTTTCTTTATGCTAGTAGTAACTTTTAATAGTAGTCCACAATTTGACTTACAGTATCTCATGCTCCAGACAACCATGCAGTTCAAACAAAACCAAAAACTCCATCAGCCCAGGCTTTAGCTGTGCTGCTTCCCCCTGTGGGGTAGAAAGTCAGGAGAATCCTATCCAATTCTCCTAATCCCACACAGCCAAAACCTCCTGGGGTCCCCGCAGTGGAGGGGAAAAAGAGAAACCATGTTCTAAAGGAAGAATTCTTCTCTTTTTGCAGGTACATCCTGTGCATACATGCACAGAGACGAGCATGAGCCTTACTCCCGGTTTCCTGTTCTAAGTACTTCACAGTACAAACTGACTATGTTAGAGTAAGGATTATATAAAATGGAAGAGAAAAAGAATAGATTGGGATAAGAAGAAAAGAAAATACAATATGGATGTAGAGAGAGGATACATCACTGGGTAGATATGGAATTAGGACAGAAAATAAGATTTAGGCATATATAATTTGAGGTAGAAAGATATTCTAGGAAGGAATGACTCCATCAACATAATATTAAACAGAGACTGGTAGGCTCATGTGATATGGGAAATAAAGCATAAAAATGACATGTAAGATGAAAGAACAAGAAATGATAGGCAAGAAAGAAAACATACATTTGTTTTGTTTAGGTTTCACGATCTCTATGTTGCACCATGACCCAGATGGAGCGTGCATCAGTTAGCCACTAATTTATAGCAACAGTAGTGTTTTCTGCACAGAAATTAAGGCTTAGCAGAGAACAAACAAAACAATTAAATAACAAACTCTAGTTATGGAGGCCATCATATGCTTCCCCTCTTTAGACACTGGGAAATTCAGCTGGAGAGTACCGTGGAGGATGTCCCATCATGTGATATTTTATTTATAGGAGCACAAAAGGACTGTCTACCCAAAGCACGATATGTACTGACACAAATTACAAGAACAAAAAATATAAAATAGCAGTTTACCACCTCCCACAGCAAAAAAACAAAACAAAAAAACCCTCAACTCCCCAAGGAATTCTCCCTCCGTCCCCAAGCACAAAACTCCCCTCCCTGACACAGACATAACCCTTTCTTCTTGCACAACCCAACCCAATGGATGTGCCTTGCAGTATGCCTTCTTGGGCTAATTTGGACCACATCAGACAGCTGGTTTCAGAACCGAAGACCCTCATGGAGAGCCCTCTAGAGTCATCTCCCTTTTAAACTGAGGGGGATCCAACTCAAACCCCTCTGCTGTAGCAATGTGACATGAGGAAAGAGGTGGTCTCTCAAGCATCAACATCCCACACTATTTAGGGCTTTACAGTCAAAAACATCATCTCAAATTCAGTCTGGAAATCAGTAGGCAGCCAGAGCAGATCTCAGAGCTCAAGTGTCATGCATTATTACCAGGAAGCACTGCTTAATAAGTAGGTTGCATTCTGCTCCACCTCAAGGTTCTGCATTGACTTAAGATGTAGTCCCATGTAGCAACATTAGGAAATACCACTGCTGAGAGATTTTCTGCCACAGGATGGTGACTGGTATGTCAACCCTGCTTACATATCCTGATTTCAAGGGACAGAGCATGGCACTCACAGGCTTAAGCAGCTCTATGAGTGCTACATCACAGTCTTGTTTCTCCCCTGGCCACCTGATGTCAAGGAAGTCAGCTTGGAAACACAGATGGCCCCTTCCTCTGTCCTCCATGACAGTCCCATGAATTTAAACAAAACAGTGATGTCAGACCAGCAGCCTTACACTATGTGTGAGAGCTGCATGCAGGTATCACATGCTTTTTAAATGTTGATCACATTTATTATTTTGTATTTTCCCCAAAGGTTGGGCCGCTAATTTATTAACAAAATTCAGAAATTAAAGAGCAAGATTACTTTGCCCCAGACCTTTTATAAATTCAGAGTCCTGACAGTGGCCATCTATGTAATAAGAGAAATTAAACACTTCAAGGGCAGACTGAATGATTGTAGCACCAAAACTACTTCTTTAATCAGTGCTGCTGCAGGGAACTGAGACATAGACAAGTACATGCTGAGGAAGCAAATTATTTTGACTGTAGATCCTCATTCTGGTCATTGCCATGGAAAGTTTTCAACCATTACACCACAAACAGATATAATAAACAGTGGTCCAGTAACCATGTAACTCTCTACTTAGAATGGCAGCTTTAAAATCATAAACCCAGGGATTTTCCAGAAATGTGTTGAAATACCCACTGAGTTCCACTTTGGGAAGAAATTAGGGCCATGACACTGGTTTTCCTCAAAGTTTGGGCCATGTGATTCTGCATCGCTTTGTCACTATCGCCACATTTCCAAATGCCTGATTTGCGTTTTCTGGTGCTAGTGCTCCTTATCTTGTAATGTTCCCCCGGCTTCGTTCTGTTCCTAATTAAAGTATTCTAATTAAAATCAAAACCAAACCAAACTAGGAACCAAAAACAGCATATGTAACAATAAGTATCTGGTGATCTTTCTTCCTCCTCCTCCTCCTCCATACCTTGTCGTCATCCCTACCTGTTTTATGTTGAATGTAGAGCCTAGCAGGTGCAAGGGCTTGGTCCCGAAGATTCAGACCCTTAGATTATAAACTCCTCGGGCAAGGATGTAATTCTGGCCATTGCAGCCCCTTCAGACCCAAGTAACCAGTGTAAAAGGGCTAGAAAGCTGATAGAATCAGCCCCAGGATAAGGAGATTCCCTGAGTGGCATGGACCCAGAAGAATGGTTCTACAGGGACTCCCTTGCAGTCTAGGGCACAGCTGGGCTGTTATTGCACTCTGATTATTTTCAGCTCCTACAACAGCCCCACAGCAAGTGCTGTGAGCTTCCATGGTAATGGAGGCAGGTTAGTGTTGAGGATGGTGCACCTTCCGATGGCCTTGTCTACACTGCCACTTTATAGCGCTGCAACTTTCTCGCTCAGGGACGTGAAAAACACTCCCCTCAGCACTGCAAGTTTCAGCGCTGTAAAGTGGCAGTGTAGACAGTGCACCAGTGCTGAGAGCTACTCCCCTCGTGAGGGTGGGTTTTTTTTACAGCGCTGGGAGAGCTCTCTCCCAACACTGGTGCACACGAGTGCAGCAGCACTTTAACATTGCTAGTGTAGCTATACCCTCAGTTATACCAACCCAGTACTTGTTAAATAGAACTATTATAGGTTGGGTTAAATCTTTTTGAAACTCGGTGGTGGGTGGATATAAATCATTCTAAAGAGTCATTAAGCTGCTTTACGGAACCAGGCAGCTGAAACAACAGGGGACTCCAACTAGAACACAGGCACATGTCACTGCCCGAAACGAAAAGGCACACGAGTTCTCTCAGCAACTTGAAACAGGTGGCAGAGGGGCTTCACTAGGTATTTTAGTAGAGAGCGGGTTGAGGAGGGGTGAGACAGGTGGGGGAAAGCACAAGCAGGAAAACCACCAGAAGGTTAGGAAACAGAAGGCAGCAAGGAAGCACCAGCCACAAAAGCACTGGAGTGTGACCCTAAGAAAAAGATAAGAGAGAAAGTTTTTGAGTTAAGTGTTGGCTGAAAGAAGCTTGGAGCTGGGAGCAAAGAAGCTGTCTCCTTTTGTTTGATTGTCACTGTGTTTTGAGAAACAGGACTTTATACATTTTTTGTAAATAAACAGCATTGCATTATAGATACCAGACTCCAGCATCAATTTCTCCTGCTAGTGAACAACTCGCAGGACCCTGATATTTGGCTGATCACTTGGGTCAAAAAGGAGCAACAGTATTTTTCCCCTAACACACATTTATAAAACATACTATTTGTTTTAAATCCAAACACTGTAAATGACTTCTAACACAGGACAAAAATACAGAAAAGTCCTAAAATGAAATATTTGGGGTTTTTTAAGACCCAAATTTGTCTATCTGCTCATATTAACATTTTATTATTATTCTGGTTTTTATCATGTCAGGAATTGGATAGTTTATATATGTATTTATAGATTAGTGCACTATTGTTTGTTATATTCATATCTTCTGTGACAGGATCAGGTCAGATGGCTACAGGAGAGTGATAGAAAGTAGATACATTAGCCCCAGATTATGCAGGTCCCTTTTCCCTGTGTAAGATAATAGGCTGTTCCAGAACAATCAGGATGTTGCTGGAACCAGTTATGGCAGGCAGGCTAATTGGGACACCTGGAGCGAATTAAGAAGCTACTAGAATCAAATAGGACAGGCAGGTTAAATCAGGTTACCTGGTTTAAAAAAAAGCAGCAAAGAGTCCTGTGGCACTGTATAGACTAACAGACGTTTTGGAGCATGAGCTTTCGTGGGTGAATACCCACTTTGTCGGTTGCATGTATTCACCCACGAAAGCTCATGCTCCAAAACGTCTGTTAGTCTATAAGGTGCCACAGGACTCTTAGCTGCTTTTACTGATCCAGACTAACACGGCTACCCCTCTAATACTGGTTTAAAAAGGATCTCACTTCAGTTAGTGAGGTGCATGTGAGGAGCTGGGAGCAAGAGGCCCGCAAGGAGCTGAGAGTGAGAAGTTGTACTGCTGGAAGACTGAGGAGTAGAAGCGTCATCAGATATCAGGAGGAAGGTCCTGTGGTGAGAATAAAGAAGGTGTTGGGTGGAACCCATGGGAAGTAGCCCAGGGAGTTGTAGCTGTCGCACAACTGTTACAGGAAACACTGTAGACAGCTGCGATCCACAGGGCCCTGGGCTGGAACCCAGAGTAGTGGGGGGGCCCGGGTTCCCTTCCATCCCCCCAACTCCCTATTTGATATAAGAGGAGCTGACCGGGACCAGAGGGGAAGGTCCCTGGCCCAGGGGTGGCTCCAGGCACCAGCGCAGCAAGTGCATGCCTGGGGCGGCCTGCCAGCCACTGTGAGGGTGGCAATCAGGCAGCCTTCTGCGGGTGATCGGCGTACCCGTCACCGAAGCTACGGGACCGGCAGAAGGCGCGGGACCGGCAGAACACCTGCAGAACACTGCCGACTCCACATGACCAGTGGACCACCCACAGGCGTGCTGCCGAAGGCGACCTGACTGCCGTGCTTGAGGCAGCAAAATACATAGAGCCTGTCCCCCCGACTCACTAGGTGGGTCAGCAGAGACTACAGGGATCATTCTCCTCCCTTTCCCATGCTGACCAGTGCTGAGGTTTGCTGAGTTAACAGCAGGTTGGAGCCACTAGCAGAAGTGGCCAAACTGAGGGCTGCCGTGAACTTCTGAGGCGATCAAATGCGCCAATAAGCACAGGACCCACCAAGACAGAGGAGGAACCTTGTCACACTTCCTGTAAACAAAAATATATAATATGAGATCAATTGGCTGCTAACTGAGCTTGATAATTAAGTTAAAAGCTAATTCAAAAGCGAAGTTAGAAGCTAGTTCAAGCCAATTTCCTGTGTGTTGTAAAAAGCACTACAGATGCTTCCCTTCTGCTTGAATCCACTGTGTGACCACAATGAATGATTCAACAGGATTGACTCCTCCATGCATTAGCTCTGTTTTAGTGTGCTTATGTTTAAAAATGTATGATAGCTCAATAAAAATAGATCTTCAGCCCATATTCTGAGAATCACCTTGAGTGTAATGGAGATAGGCAAGCATGGTCAATGTGTACCTATGCTGCACACTGGAGCTCATTTACTTCATTCTCACACAGCAAGCTCTTCTCCTTGTTTAAAAGCCATACAGCTACTCTATCTACATGAGGTATGAGTGAACTTGTGAAGTGAGAATTGTGACTATTGTGTGGAAAAAATGTATGCCAATGGGGCAATCCGCAATGGCCCAAAATAACGTCTCTCAACCTACATTTGGGGGGCAGGGGAACTGACAGCATCATGGAAGCAACTTGTTTCTGCTTTTTTGCAGTAACTGAGTAATGAGCAACACACACATATACATGAAACAAGTAGTCAGACAGACTGATAAATACTAAAATGAAAGGAAAAAACAGAGAGGGGACAAAGAAGGCACAAGGAAAGAAACTGGAGTGAATTAAGATATCAGAAAACCCACTGAAGGATAACACACCAATATATGAAGTCTGAAGGAACCGAGGAAGAATGAAGAAACAAAAGAAAGACTTGTTCTGTGTTTGTAAAACGTCTAACAAAATGGGGTGCTGGTTCGTGGCTGGGCTCTTTGGCGCTGTTATAATACAACTAAATAATATATTTGTTAAAAAAACCTGGGTTTTAAAGAAGTATAAGTCTGAAAGTGTGTTTCAGCGAGAGGTCCAAGACTCTCCCGCACTGTCTTGATAAATATTCAAGAACTTGTCTCAGCACTTCCTTTAATGATGCTGAATTTCTGACTGTGCCTCATTTTATTACATGAAAAGAGCAGGGTAGTGTCTAAAATGAAGAGGAGGAGGAACCTTTGGGTCTAATTCTGAACATAATCCAACATAACTCAATCCATAGATGATGCCTAGATTGGTGTATCAGCACTGGAGAGAACTGATGGATAACACTAGTCTACAATTTTTGAGAAGTCATCTGCTTCAGAGATAAAATGTGATATTTATTATGTATTTTGATGTGCTGAATTCAAATATGACAATTAAAACAACTGATTGGCTACTGTTTCTAAGATATTTAAGTTTTTACATTTTATGCCTATGTATATTGTGTAGATAGTAGAGTTTTAATCATAAATTGTAAACCTAGGTCTTTTCATGTGTTTATGGTTGCTTTACATGATAATATTTCACCTGTCCTGTTTATGTAACACTTTAAAAATCAGCAAAAGCGTTCTATAAATAAAATGTATTATGAAACAAAAGGCAAAAAACTATTATGTACATAGTTTAGTCCTATTCAGTGTCTACTTGGCGCTTCTTGGCTTGTCTCTTGTATTCATTAAATGGAGCATCTCTTGTCACTGTCCAGCAATAGTCTGCAAGCATTGATGGGCTCCATTTGCCCTGATAGCCTGCCAGGAGATTCCACTGCTGTAGTCTGGAGCCCAACAGCTCTGCCTTACTCTTGGGTAGTTCCAAATCCCTGACAAGGTCATTCAGTTCACCTTGTGTTATGAGGTGTGGTTCAGAGGAGGAGGATGGGAGAAAATGTGGGTCCTGTGACATTGATGGTTCAGGACCAGAAGTTTCATCCTCTTCCTCTTCCTCGTCTGACTCAAATGAAAATGATTCTGGTGCATCAGGAACCGGCAGTCCTTCTCCGTGGGGTACTGGGCGTATAGCTGATGGAATGTTTGGATAATGCACAGTCCACTTTTTCTTCTTTGACACACCTTTCCCAACTGGAGGCACCATGCAGAAGTAACAATTGCTGGTATGATCTGTTGGCTCTCTCCAAATCATTGGCACTGCAAAAGGCATAGATTTCCTTTTCCTGTTCAACCACTGGCGAAGATTTCTTGCACAAGTGTTGCAGCATATGTGTGGGGCCCACCTCTTGTCCTGATCTCCAATTTTGCAGCCAAAAGAAAGGTGATAGGCTTTCTTAACCATAGTGGTTATACTGCGCTTTTGTGATGCAAAAGTCACTTCACCACAAACATAGCAGAAGTTATCTGCACTGTTCACACAAGTACGAGGCATCTCTGCTCACTTTGGCTAAACAGAAATGTGTCCCTTTGCAAAATCAAACACTGACAAATAAGAGAGCACGACACTGTATGATTTCTAGAGCTGATATAGGGCAATTTGTTCAGCAGAGTGATGTAAGCTTCGTATGATTGCATCATCCATGACTTCTAGGAATAACATGATGCAATTCATATCATGTATGATGCAATACCAGCTTCAGATTGCATCATTCACTGTTTTGCCTAAAAAGCAAGTACTGTCCAAACCCAGTCATAGATTTATTCATAGATCCAGTCAAAGATGTATTTTAGTCATTTCTGGTTTAAATTGAGCTCCCTTCCCTTTATAACTCACTTATCCTCCGCCATTCCCAAGTCAAGGATCGTATAGACTGACCCAACAGTATATCTTGAAAACTAGAGCCAATCAACAATTTTAAGCATCGTTTTCGTTCTCAGTAACCCAGAATTAGTAAAGTTGGACTACATTTATTTCAGAAGCATTTTGGCTGTAGAGCAGTGTAATTGTTGACTGATTTAATATGAAAGACTGACCAGTGAAAAGGGCATTGAAACCTATTCCACAGTGCCTTTACATTACTTCCAACCTTCTATTTCTGTAGTGTCTACACTACTGCACTTCAGAGGCGCAGCTGCAGCTGTGCTGCTGTAGAGTTTCTAGAGTAGACATACCCTTAAGACTGAGTAGCATTTCAATTACCATGGGTTACTGAGTTATTATTTCAATACTATAAACAGCATATTGTATTTATATGTTGAATTGTACTTGTTAGCATAAGTTTTAATCTACTGTGAATGTGCCCAGAGCAATAGACAGACACTTATTAAATGTAATTCCAAATCAGTAAAATAAATAAAATATTAATTAGGTTATCTTTGGCTTATTGGCATGGTATTACATTTTTTGGGATGCTTTGTCTTCAGCAAATGAGAATGCTGACAGAACAGAATACCTATATTTTGTAAAATAGAGCACACACTTTAATATGGTTCTCTCTCTGACCAAGGACAAGAATGGCATTAGTCTTGTTGAGCAATGGTTAATATAAATGTAATATGTCTGCCTGTTTAACAAGTAGTCAGTGAACATTTTTTTTTTTAAATTACATCTCTGGAACACTAACATGCAGCAAAACTAGCACACACTTTTCATGGTGACTTTTGCATCCTTCATAAAATTTGAAAACACGCAGAAGGACAGCGGGATTAAATGGAATTATTACTATCCTTCAGCTCCTTCTGTATGAATAATCTCTTCAAATGAAGAATATTTGGTACTGGAACAAGTAATCTTTATTTTTGGATTTAAAATGATTATTGCACAGTTCAACGGCTATTGAAAGCATGAGACAAGTGCATAATCCTATTAATTTGGGCTCTTTATACAGGAAAGCATTTTTGCCATATATGCATTTTTGTCTAACAGTCAATGTTCATTTTTTTCCTATAAATATGTACTTAATATATATTTAAATAATGAGGACTTTGATACTTCTTAAAAATCCAATTTAGTTTCTACTACACATCTTGCTTGTATCATTTAAATTAAGATTTAATTAAATCACTGAATATGTGTTTTCTTTTATCCACATTTACTCAAAATTGGAATGAATTTAAGTGTGAAACTTTGAAGATGAACAGCGTCTCTTCGTAAAAACTGACTTTTCCAATTTTATTAATATGTCTAAGAAGTGATACAAGTGTGTCAAGCCACTTCTCTTTCCCATTTTCCATATTTAATTACTTGACTATATTTCAGAAAGGCCGTTTGATTTCGCAGTTCTATGTTTGGATGCCGTAAAGCAAAAAGACCTGGTCCTAGAGCCCACATTTCCCCTATGATGGGGTATGCCACTGGAGGGTAGGCATTAGCACAGGCAGGAACTATTTTTTTTTTTCTGGAATCCACCCAGCTGTCATTTAAAACAAAAGACTAGTCACTAGTTGTTAAGATTGTGTAAAAAAACACTCAAAAATGTGATACAAGCAAAACCAATCGAATGATGTCTACCTGAGTTTTCAGACAGCCTGAAGGGATAGCGCTGAGATGTGAACTGCTGAATCCATTTCAGTGGGTACTAACATAGATACCAATAATGGTACTTTAAATGCCAACCTTGGTAACTTCTCACTCCTCAACAAAAGAGGTAAGATAGCAGAGGAAGAATATCATGAAGATCTATGCCAGTATTCCTTAGAACTGGTAAAGTTTATAATCATCAGAGGAAGACTGATGTGGGGCTTGGACATGACAACTTCCCCTTCCTCTGCACATGCAGTGGGAATCCCAGGCAGGGCATGACTGACTCTCAGCCTTTTCCACTTCACTGACCTGGAAACTAGGCATTCTTTATACTTGATTCTTAGCTTCCTCTGTGGGGGCTCTCTACTCCCTTAGGAGAGTTGGACACCACAGCAAGACTGGCCTCTCTGGGGCTGAAAGTGATTGCTATATATGTGAATGTACACTAGACTGGAGTACGGAAATGGAGTGAAATCCTGGCATCACTGAAATGAATGAGAGTTTTGCCACTGACTTCCATGAGGCTACAATTTCATCACAGGATTGTATATGTTCTGTAATAGCTCATGCATACCTATAGAACTATATTAATAATAAATAATAGTAATTTGATGGGTCTTAATTAGTTTTGAAGACAGATCACTGGCAATAAATTAAAAGTTAATGTAACATTTGAAAGGTGTAACATACCCGAGCAGATATCATTAAGCCAATGTGCTCTTTTGGTTTATACACCATGTTCTTAAGAAATAAAAAATTACTATTTTTATTTGTACAGTAACTCCTCACTTACCATTGTAGTTATGTTCCTGAAAAAAGCAACTTTAAGTGAAATGATGTTAAGTGAATCCAATTTCCCCATAAGAATAAATGTAAATGAGGGAGGGTTAGGTTCCAGGGAAATTTTTTTTTTGCCGTACAGTACTATAATTGGGAGGTGCCCCCACCTTATCCCACACAGGCACAGCCCATTGGCACTGCAGACAATGGGGCAGGCAAGGAAGCTGAAGGTGCTGTTGGCTAGAAGATGCATGTTGCACAGCAGCAGTAGCAGTTTCCCCTACTCTGCAAGCACCAGGGGCGGGGGGCTCAACCCTTATTCCATGTCCTCACACCTCTCCCCTCATGCTGTGGCAATCAGGTGGCTTGCAACATTCAGGGGGCAGAAGGGAGGGGGAAGAGTGAGGACTTGGCGCACAGGCTCCCCCCTCCCTCCCCTGCCTCCTGCCTGTGGCAATCAGCTGGCTTGCAGCACTCAGGAGGCAGGGGAGGGAGGCGGAGTCTGCGTGCCGAGTCTTCACTCCTCCCCCCTCCCTCCTGAACGTCGCAAGCCAGCTGATTGCTGCGGGCGGGAGGAGGGGGAAGGTGCTGATCCGCGGGGTCAGTCAGCAGCTGGGAGGCGCTGTGGGGGGAGGCATAGGGGAGCTGATGGGGGGCTGCCAGCTGTGGACAAAGCAGGCAGCCAAACAACGTTATAGTGAAGCATTGCACAACTTTAAATGGAGCATGTTCTGTAATTGAGCAGGGACGTAAGATCAAAACAACGTTAAGCGAGAAGACGTTAAGTGGGTAGTTACTGTATTAGGGGCCCAATCAGATATCAGTATCCCACTGTGCTAGGACTGTAAACACTTATAATGAGAACACAGTCCCTGCTGCCAAGAGTTTCCAATCTAGCTACCTGATGAGACACAGCAGATAGATACGACAAACTGATGTGGGGAGCACATGGTAACAGAGTCTATTATGATTTACTTATTTAAGCAATAGTAACAGAACACAAACTGCCTGACAGACGTAACAGAATTAGTAATTCATGCTGAGGCAATATGTATCGTTACAGTTGCACAAAAGGTCATTAGGTGCTTATAACTTCTTAATTCATTTACTTTTCTGGCTCAAATTTGTCAGGCTTATCCTCAGCCAAGGAATTTTTTTTTTTTAAAGTTGAGACAAAATTGTTCAATGTTATGAAGAGATACTGAAAAAAATGTTTCTTATTGCAGTAAAACTTACAGCTCTCCACATTTAAACTTGCTTCATCATTTTCTGACTTTTGAATGTTCCACTCTGCAAATGTAATTATTAATATAGTTTCTATATGGAATGCTTTATTTTACATGCAAATTGGTTACTATTTAATTAATTTAAAACACGCAAGTCAGGAAAGCAGAAAGCAAGCCAAAGTGCACCAGTGAAACTAGTCTCTTGTCTTGAAGTCCTTTTGAAGTTACATCACCTAAGTATTTTCAATATCATTTCTGTATAGTTGTAGTACCAGCAAAAGCAGAATAGGAACTGAAAATAAACACTGGCATGAGAAAAAAAATTTAAAAACCACCTTCCCTCATTTTCTCATCAAAAGATTCAAGATTTAGAGAGATTTCAACCTAATTTCATTTACAGCTTTGTTGCAATTACAAAATTACATCTAAGGTGAACTGGTTGTGAAACAAAGCTATGAGTTCATCTCACAGTGTGTTAGATTGTCACATTGTGAACCAATAACACGAGCTGAGATGCAACGTCCTCATGTAATTCATTGTAAGGTTGCAAAACCTCACATTTAAATAAAAGAGAAGAAGAATCTCTAGTGTTCTGCAAACTGCTGGTGGAACACAGGAAAGAAAACTGGGACAGATGCCAATATCAGAAGCTGGGGCAGGACTGGTCACACGTACTTAATCCTACAGTGAATCTACCTAAGCATGTTTAAGCAAATGGAAAAGAAAAAATGTGTTCCTCTTTCAATCTAATCTTTGCTACCCGGCATCATTGCAGCCTTTTGGTCTGTAAGATGACGTGCTGGTAGTGGAATAAATTTCTCCCTCCAAAAGGTCCACAATGTGCCAGGAAGGCCATTGATGATGCTTGTGCCCTAGTTGATGCTTTTAGCCTCTTTATTTTTGGGAGTTGAGCTGGTGTGCTCCTGCTTGTCTTTTTTCGTTGGCCGCAGAGACAACCAGCAAGCCCAGAGGTGGGTGGGTATGAATCTTTGGCCAGGACAAAGTACTTCTTTTCAGCCCTTTGGGAGGTGGGAGGGATGAAAGATGGGGTTTGCCAGAGGGCCTTGGCAATTTTGAGGACCCGGTCATGCACTGGTAGTGCAACATGGGCTGGGTAGAGGCTGAAAGGACGCTGAATAAGGTGTTTGACTGCTTGGCCGTCTCCTCTACCTCTAGGCCCAAGTTCTTGGCCATCCATCAAAGTAGGGCCTGTTGTTCTTTAAAGTCATCAGGCGGGCTGGCCCTCAAGGGTCCTGCGATGTTAGATGGGGTGGGATCTGAGTTACTATAGAGTATTCTTTCCTGGGTGTCCGGCTGGTGAGTCTTGCCCATATGCTCAGGGTTTAGCTGCTCGCCATATTTGGGGTCGCGAAGGAATTTTCCTCCTGGGTAGATTGGCAGAGGCCCTGGGGGGTTTTCTCCTTCCTCTGCAGCGTGGGGCACGGGTTACTTGCTGGAGGATTCTAGGCACCTTGAAGTCTTTAAACCATGATTTGAGGACTTCAGTAGCTCAGACATAGGTTAGGGGTTTATTACAGGAGTGGGTGAGTGAGATTCTGTCGCCTGCATTGTGCAGGAGGTCAGACTAGACTATCATAATGGTCCCTTCTGACCTTAAAGTCTATGACTCTATGACCACTTCATTCAGGGGATGAAGACGACGACTGTACCACCGGGAAAGGCCCGAGGGCATCGTCCCCTGTGAGGGAGGGAGGGAGAGTTTGGGGGTAGATGCAATCTCCTCTACCCCAACCTCTGAGCATGACTCATGCACCATGCCCGGTGTCATCGGTGCTGCCACCTGTTGCTCCGAAGCAGCGGCGGATGAGAGGTGCGAAGGGGGCATAATCATGACCAGCACGCCCCACGCACTGCAATAAAGCCTCTGCATTGGCCACTGGCCATGTTGCCAAGGCAGCACCATCAATGTTGATGCGGCCTCAGGAGTTCAATCCCTCTGGTGGAGTCTGGGCGAGGGGCTGAACTGCCCTTCCAAGCTGGAGGCATCCACTTCTGGTGACCATAGTGGGGCCATCAATACTTGCATCTGCCTGCTGACTGTTGCCACCGGTGACCAGTCCCTGGAGTGAGAGGATTGGTGCTGATATCAAGGGACCAGGCCCGGGGGAGGGAGAGAGGAGGACCGCAGTTGTGACAGGGAGCACTCCCACAGTGCAGGCGACTGAGATATGCGCCAAGAGGATGACTGGTGGGAGGGCGAATGGTGCTGGCAATATAGAGACCGACGCCTCCCCTTAAGCGATCCGTGTCGAGATGGCCGAGACCACAATCATGGTGCCAGAGATCGAGGGCAAGCCCCAGAGGATCTGGGCTGCAATTCTGGAGATCTGCAGCACGGAGGAGAGCGCTGCCTTGTCTCGGGGGAACTCCACTTCCCTCTAAGGGATCTTAGAGGCTGGCTTGCCCTCGTGGGAAGCCTTTGCCATTGCTGGCAGTGTGGGCAGAGGCCTCTGCTCTCTTGGCACTGGAGGAGCTTGTGAAAGAGTCGATGTCACCACGAGTTTGGGTCTACCACTCCCAGGAGTCAGTGGTGAATTCTTTAAGGGGCTACGGGACCCAGTCAAGGAGGCATGTCTATGTGGCTCCGGAGTGGCGAGGCAGCCTGAACTACTTGCTCCCAAGGAGCCGTGCTTCTTTATTTTCTTTTTGGGCGATGGGGAGTGGTGCCAGGCAGAGTCCAGTGCTGGGGGTGCACTGCGCACCAAGGCCGAGGTGCTAGGCGAGTCTTGGTGGGATGGCTCGGAAGCCGGATGAAGGGAAGCCTCCATGAGGAAAGCCCGCAAACAAATATCCCATTCCTCCTGAGTCCTGAATTCAAAATTTTTACAAATACACTTGTCCTTCACATGTGACTACCCCAAGCACTTGAGGCAGCTGCTGTGGGGGTCATTAATAGACATAGGCCTGTTACAGTCCACACAGATCTTAAAGCCAGGAGACCAGGGCACGCCCGGCCTGAGCGAAGTCCCCTCTGGGACTCAAGTGTAGTTAGTAGTTAAACGCTAAACAAATACTTAATGCTAACTACTATAAACAAACTATTTACAAGACCCTAAGGCTCAAAGTCAGAAGAGACGAAACCACTAGCCCCTGCTATTCAACAGGATGAAAGTATGGCGGTACAGGCCGGTACGGCATACCAGTAAAAAGTACCCGCCAGTACCGGCCCGTACCACTGACTTTAAAGCGCTGCAGCAGCAGCACTTTAAGGACCCTGTTTAAAGTGCTGCCACAGCAGTGCTTTAACATCGCTGTCCCTTTTGCACCCCCATCAGCGGCCCTGCTAGGTCCCTACCGGCAGGGCCGCCGTCGGGGGGGCACAAAAGGGGCAGCGACGACCTGGCAGGGCCGCTGATGGTGGGGGTGGGGAGCGCAAAAGGGGCAGCGACATTAAAGCAAAAGAAGTAGCTGCACTGGGGCTTGATTTAAAAGGGCCCAAGACTCTGGCTGCTGCTATTGCAGTAGCGGCAGCTGGAGCCCCGGGCCCTTTAAATCATCGCTGGAGCACCAGGCGGTGCGGACCAAGCAGCGTAGATGGACTGGCTGGGGGACGCTAACCCCAACCCTGCCCCTTCCACTTGAGGTCTCGCCCCTTCTAGGGGGTCCAAAGCTGGCCCCGTACCAGTAAGAACTCCATTTTACTTTCACCCCTGCTAAGCAAGGAAAGGCACTCTGACTAACCACATGGGCGATAAGAAGGGACTGAGAGGACGTAGGGCCTGATATACCGACGCATGAGTGCGACACTCCAGGGGGTGCCACAGCTGGCCCTACAGGCCACGTGCCAAAGGTTGCTGACCCATTATAGAATAATTCTGAAAATATCATAGATAGACAGCGTACCCAATGAAAAATACTACAGACGGCTGTAACTCAGCAAACATTAGTTAGAGAACTTTTGAAAAGAAAGATTCAATTTGCAGGGTACATTTTATAAAATTCAGCAAGGGATGCATTTTTATAGGCACTGGAAGGAAAAGTTGATGGCAGAAGAACACGAAGCAGAAAAAGAAGATCTTGAATGGATGATGTGGTATCCTGGGTCGAGCAAAAGAAGATTAGCAGCGGACTATATAGAATGGGCTACCATAGTTGTAAACCTCCAGTAACGGGGATTCCACATAAGAAGTAGTAATATATAATAAGCTATTTTCTTTTAAGACTGGCTAAAAATACAGCAGAGTAGACATTTTAAGTAAATAACTTGTGATCTTCTTAAATGGTATGTACACAGAAACATCCTATACTCTCATCACTTTTTTTTTTATCAAAACCGATAAAGATCTACAAACCCCACCACCTCCAAATCTCAGCTGACACTTCGTTAATATAAGCAACCTTGTGTTGCTAATGCTGTCACCCTTGTCCTCTCTCCATTATGTTCAACATCCATCTGTTGCATCTTCTTGCTATTTAGTACTCTGGGATCCAACAGAGAAATCTGAAATTTTAGGAATTAACATTTCTGAACACATTAAAACAAACCGTTGTCAGCTACATAAACTAAAATGGATAAAGGAATCTTTAAAATATTTAGGAGTTAAGTATTGTAGACACTGCTTCTCAAACTTTTTTTTTTTTTTACTGGCGACCCCTTTCACACAGCATACCCCCAGAGTGCTACCCCCTTGTTAATATCACTTTTCATAGCAGACTTACTAGCACAGACTTCACAGCAGACTTAGCTAGCTGGAAGGCATGTACTCACAACCCCATGTAATAACCATTCAACCCCCTGAAGAGTTGCGACCCCCAGTTTAAGAACCCCTGTATGTAGAGAAACAAAAACTTTTAAAGACAAATTATTTTCCACTGTGGAATAAGATAGTAAAAGGCATGGAGAAATGGAATACATATGATTTTCTTGGCTAGGTAGGGTAGCCTTGATAAAGATGAATTTCCTACCACAAGTACTCTTCTTTTTTCAGTGTATCTCCCTTCGTAACCCTGACATTAAATTAACAACATGGCAGGATGCATATTAAAATACACATGGAAATATACATGACAAAGGGTGAGTTCTCTAGTTTTGTAAAAGCCTGTTAAGTGGGGCGAAGTAGCTTTTCCCTAATTCAGCTTATTATTAATTATTATTATTATTATTATGCATCACAACTAAAATATGTGATCAATCGGGTTAACAAAGAATAGGCTTGGCAGAATTCAATTTTTTTTTATAATTTCAACAGATATCAATGTTTATTTTAAAGGATATTTTAATTTTTATGCATTTAAATTTTCAGAGTTGTGCAAAATTATGAAGGAGTGACAGACAATGGGAGTGTCAGACAATAATTACTGAATGACAGTAGACATTGAGATTCAAAAGTTAAAGCTTTAACTGCTAAAACAGAAATTATCAAAATCACATGTCCAAATATGCTTATTTTGGAAGGAAATTATTAAAGAGATTCATCTCATGACAAAATGCCAGCTTCTTAGAGCTTCCCAGCCTGCTTACTTAATGCTCCAGTAAAGGATCTATATTTTAAACAGAATGACAAAATTAAGTTATTTTTTATTGTTAGCAATAAGACTTTGATTGCACATTATTGGAAAAATGTGACTTCTCTTCCTATGGAATTGTGGTATAGTAAAATATGGACTGTTCTTGTAATAGAAAAACTTTCATACTAAGTACATTATATACAAGAGAAGCTCCAGAAACAGAATAGCTATTTAGTTTTTGGTTACCCTATTTAGTGTACACAGAGGAGCATGCCAACAAGCCAAAATATTTACCTCGGTTCTTTGAATATTAACCTGATCTTGAATAAGTAATCAGTAATGTACAATATACTATGTTGATGTTTTATTGTAATTTTGTCTTAATAAAAAGTTACCAAACAAACTAAAGTATGGGTGAGAGTGCATCAGTGGAATTAGAGGGAACAGAGAAATATTCAGGATTTTGTGAGTATGAATCTTACCCGTTACTGACCCAAAGAATTAAATGCTTCCTTACTTGTTGTTGTGTTATTTGGTGATGTGGTTTCATTGTGCGCTGAAGCTTCAACAAGTAGAAAACTAATACAAACAATCAAGAATGAATTGGACTGTTCCATCATGGATCTGTAAAGCAAAGAAAATATAGAAAAAAATTTAAAGGCAAATTATTAATTTTTTCCTCTTAAAAGAGGGTAAAAAAACCATTCATAATCTACAATAGATTTAAAATATGTTTTATTCTCTCCTGTGTTCTTATTGTTCAATCTTAATCTATGATGGAAGAGAAAAAACAAGCAAGCACATGTATTAATTAGAAATTCTCTTAAAATAATTCAACAAAAGATTTATTAGCTAGCATTCAGTATTACACAAGACCCTCGCTACCACAGAATTACACAATATTACACAAGACCCTCGCTACTGCCTTGGCTTAACCATGAGATCTTGCGTGACCTACAAAATAAAAAGGCGTCATATAAAAAATGGAAACTAGGTCAGATTACAAAGGACGAATATAGGCAAATAACACAGGAATGCAGAGGCAAGATTAGAAAGGCAAAGGCACAAAATGAGCTCAAACTAGCTATGGGAATAAAAGGAAACAAGAAGACTTTTTATCAATACATTAGAAGCAAGAGGAAGACCAAGGACAGGGTAGGCCCACTGCTCAGTGAGGAGGGGGAAACAGTAACGGGAGACTTGGAAATGGCAGAGATGCTTAATGACTTCTTTGTTTCGGTCTTCACTGAGAAGTCTGAAGGAATGTCTAATATAGTGAATGCTTACGGGAAGAGGGTAGGTTTAGAAGATAAAATAAAAAAAGAGTAAGTAAAAAATCACTTAGAAAAGTTAGATGCCTGCAAGTCACCAGGGCCTGATGAAATGCATCCTAGAATACTCAAGGAGTTAATAGAGGAGGTATCTGAGCCTCTAGCTATTATCTTTGGGAAATCATGGGAGACGGGGGAGATTCCAGAAGACTGGAAAAGGGAAAATATAGTGCCCATCTATAAAAAGGGAAATAAAAACAACCCAGGAAACTACAGACCAGTTAGTTTAACTTCTGTGCCAGGGAAGATAATGGAGCAAGTAATTAAAGAAATCATCTGCAAACACTTGGAAGGTGGTAAGGTGATAGGGAATAGCCAGCATAGATTTGTAAAGAACAAGTAGTGTCAAACTAATCTGATAGCATTCTTTGATAGGATAACGAGCCTTGTAGATAAGGGAGAAGCAGTGGATGTGATATACCTAGACTTTAGTAAGGCATTTGATACGGTCTCGCATGATATTCTTATAGATAAACTAGGAAAGTACAATTTAGATGGGGCTACTATAAGGTGGGTGCATAACTGGCTGGATAACCGTACTCAGAGAGTAGTTATTAATGGCTCCCAATCCTGCTGGAAAGGTATAACAAGTGGGGTTCCGCAGGGGTCTGTTTTGGGACCGGCTCTGTTCAATATCTTCATCAACGATTTAGATGTTGGCATAGAAAGTACGCTTATTAAGTTTGCGGACAATACCAAACTGGGAGGGATTGCAACTGCTTTGGAGGACAGCGTCAAAATTCAAAATGATCTGGACAAATTGGAGAAATGGTCTGAGGTAAACAGGATGAAGTTCAATAAAGATAAATGCAAAGTGCTCCACTTAGGAAGGAACAATCAGTTTCACACATACAGAATGGGAAGAGACTGTCTAGGAAGGAGTATGGCAGAAAGAGATCTAGGGGTCATAGTGGACCACAAAGCTTAATATGAGTCAACAGTGTGATACTGTTGCAAAAAAAGCAAACGTGATTCTGGGATGCATTAACAGGTGTGTTGTAAACAAGACACGAGAAGTCATTCTTCCGCTTTACTCTGCGCTGGTTAGGCCTCAACTGGAGTATTGTGTCCAGTTCTGGGCACCCCATTTCAAGAAAGATGTGGAGAAATTGGAGAGGGTCCAGAGAAGAGCAACGAGAATGATTAAAGGTCTTGAGAACATGACCTATGAAGGAAGGCTGAAACAATTGGGTTTGTTTAGTTTGGAAAAGAGAAGACTGAGAGGGGACATGATAGCAGTTTTCTGGTATCTAAAAGGGTGTCATCAGGAGGAGGGAGAAAACTTGTTCACCTTAGCCTCCAATGATAGAACAAGAAGCAATGGGCTTAAACTACAGCAAGGGAGATTTAGGTTGGACATTAGGAAAAAGTTCTTAACTGTCAGAGTAGTTAAACACTGGAATAGATTGCCTAGGGAAGTTGTGGAATCTCCATCTCTGGAGAAATTTAAGAGTAGGTTAGATAAATGTCTCAGGGATGGTCTAGACAGGATTTGGTCCTGCCGTGAGGGCAGGGGACTGGACTCGATGACCTCTCGAGGTCCCTTCCAGTCCTAGAGTCTATGAGAATCAGATGTGAAAAGCTACTGGAAAGTAATAAAAAGCACACTTTGAGAACTGTAGTGGAGCAGTCACCCCACTTTGTTAGGAAGGGTTAAAAGTAGCCAAGGAAGGCTGTTTGGGTAGTCAGCCACAGGTGTGGTTGCACCCAATTAGGGCACAGCTGTCCCTGATAAAAGGAGGGAGTGAGAGAAGACTCTTGCTCCAGCTGAGGAGCAGAGCAGACCAGGCTGCCTGGGAAAGCAAGCAGGGTACCTGAGGCAGAGCAGGGCTGGGGAAAGGCAGGCAGAGCTGAGGAGCTCTGGCCTGGCAAGTCCCCAGGCTGAGACCTTGCTAAAGGCCACGGGAGGTGCTAGGGCTGCAGGGAGGCAGCTGGGGCTGGAAAGGCAGCAGGTCCAAACCCCCTTGCCGATGATGTGTGGCCACTTCAGACTGCAGTCTGCCCCTGAGAGAAGGGGCAGCACCCCAAGATAAGAGTGCCCACTGTGGTAGAAGAACCTGTAAGGAAACAATAGCAAAGAGCTTCAGGATCTCAGCAGAGAAAAGCGTAACAAGAACCAATGGCTGGCAGCTGAAGCTAGACTAACTAAAATAAGAACTAAAACAATCAATCATTTTTAACAGTAGGGATGATTAACCCCTAGAACAAACTACGATGGGAACTGGTGGATTCTCCATCTCATGATGGCTTCTAAACACTACTGGACGTCTTTCTGGGTAGATATGCTTTAGTCAAAGAGCGACTGCACTCAATACATGGGTAACAGGCAAAAATTTAATAGTATATGTTATACAAGAGGTCAAACTAGATGATCTAATGCAGTGGTTTTCCCAAACTTTTTTTCTGGTGACCCAGCTGAAGAAACTTGTTGATGCTCACGACCCAACAGAACTGAGGTTGAGGGATTTGGGTATGGGAGGGGGCTCAGGGCTAGGATATGGGGGTAAGGGCTGTGAGGTAGATCCAGGAATGAAGGGTTCACGCTGTGGGAGGGAGCTCTGGGCTGGGGAAAGGGATTGGGCTGGAGTAGGGGGGTCAGGGTTGGGGGTGCAGACTCTGGGGTGAGGTCAAGGATGAGGAGTTTGGGGTAGAGGAAGGGACTCCGGGGTTGGGGAATGGGCTTACTTCTGGCAGTTCCTGGTCAGTGGCGCAGCTGCAGTGCAGAGACAGGTCCAGCTTTTAGGTGGAGGCATGCAAGCAGCTCCATGTGGCTCTTGCCCACAGGCACCATCCGCCCAGCCAGTGCTCGGGGCAGGGGCGCCACGTGCAGAGCCACGTGGCCCTCCTGCCTAGGAGCCAGACCTGCTGTTGCCCGCTTCTGGGGTGCAGCGCACCCGATAGAGACAGGTAGGGACTATTAGTTTTTACTGGCTGGCAACCAGGGTCCCTGGGTGCTGAATAAGGTGACCCAGTGCCTTGCATTCTGAGATCCAGTACTCAGTTGTGATCCAAAGTTTGAAAACCACTGATCTAATGGTCCCTTCCGGCACTGATTCACAGAGTATAAACAACTGACCAAGCGTTACAATACCCCTACATTTTGTACTGGTCAGCTAAGCAAAGTGGTCAAGTAAGTCAATGGATCTGTTTGCCCAAAGCCAATCTGTCTGTCTTAAGGATTTCCCCAGTGTGGCAGAATCCTAGAGGAGTGCAGTGGGTACACCTCCTAACCCTTTATGTAAAGAGCATAGCCAGGAGTAAGGCGATGTGCCTGAGGCATCTCTGGTGCAGTGATTCACAGCTGCCAAATAGCCCTTTAGAGTTGTGGGTTGCTGGTACAACTCTGAGCAACTCAAAACAACCACCTTGGAACAGGTGGCTTTAGCTTCAAGTAGCATCTTCTACAGGATGCAAACTTACACATACACTTTTACCCATGGTTATTTAAAATGGAGGCATTATCAAAGTGAAATGTTTTCTTGTCATTGTGAAGCCACAAGACTTGAAAAGAGTAAGAACTACACTTGTACTGTTCAATTTACTGGTTATCTGCAAAACTGGTTTACACATCTGTAAAAGTAACAGCTCCATTTGCTGAGACTTATGATATTAAGGTTCAAAATATTTTCCTTTAGAAGATGTACAGTTGTAAAATAACAGCTGAAATCTAGCAGCTTTAAAATAATTTAATTGAAGGCTTTCAAATAAAGAGAAGTTCAGATTTACTGGCTTCAGAAAAAAAAATGTTTCCCAGTCAACTGGTGCATAAGAGATGGATAGGGATTAATGCTCCACTATCAGTTATGAAAACTTCCTGTCTCTCTGAAGATGAGAGACAAAGTCAGGAAAGAAACTTACTGGCGGAAGTGTATAAGTGCATAGCTCAGAGTCAAGGACTGTGACCCATAAACATTACATCAGCTGTGAGTGCTATCTGGATGTGGGAAAAAGCTTCAACCAAAACATTGTTAGAGTTAGGTAGAAGTTTTCTTTACAGTTCCCTGTTCATTGATCATCTCAATAATTACAGGATAAAATGTAACTCCAGAATTATTCAGTTATCAATCTTTCTTAAAATACATACTTAAAAAAGTACACATAACTTCTCCCCTCCCCACAAACAGCAAAACATATATATTTAAACAGTGAGATACAGCCCTATGGTGTATCTCTGCAACATGTCCTAAAGTTATTATGACAATAGTCAGGAATACTGCAAAACAACCACCCTGGAAGCCACATCATCATGATAATCACTAATGTCACAGAATTACAGAAAATACTATACAGTAGTGATTAAAATTTCAGTAATTGGCAATGGAAAAATTCTAACAACTCTGTAATTGTTATAATTAATAACATGACGTTAACCAACATAAAGTCTTTGGTTTCAGTATAAGATTCATCTAAAGTAATCTCTTTGAGAACACTTGACTGTATAACAAGGTATTATATAACTTTCACAGTATCTGCCTTACTCTGGGCTGTCTCATATGCTATTCAGGGGTCGACCTTACTTACCCTCCCTATTTCACTATACTCAAGAGTGATTAAAATGTGACGATGGTCTGCTGGAAATTGTGGTGGTCCACAAACCAAATGGAAACAAGAATTAATGCTGTTAAACTGAAAAAAAAATCTGGACTGATGTGAATACTTTAATAATTATTTATTTCAGTTTAAACTGCTATTTAAAACATTCTTAGAATCCCAGACTATAAAACTTTTGAGGAAGTAGTATAATTTATATAAATTAATGTACAAAGCAGAAGTTTAGCCTAGTACTCTCCATATGCAGCCACACTTTAACCTGGACCATGACAAAGACAATTTATTCACCTCTGTGCTGAATGACCACTGTTGCAGTTCGCGTGACACCTAGAGACAAGCAATATTTACAACAATCCAATAAGCAGATAAATTTAGTATTCATGTCCGATTAGGAACAGCAGCTGATTCCCATTATCCCAAGAGTTTTTGTCATACTGTTCCTCTGACATTGCAATTGCAATGTGTTGCAATCAGCAATATTAGCAATGTTACTCAGTTGAGAAGAGGAATAAAAAGAGAAAAACATTTTGTTCCACTGAACTTTGAAGAAGATTTCAAGCGTAGCAACATTTTCATCAACTCAGGAAATACAAGTTGTCCATATACTTGTTCAGAAGAGGGCACTATATCTACAGTCTAGGACAAAGGTCTCAGATCACACACAAGCATACCAATATGCTCCAATATCTTGTACACAGTATTATGCTACATAGGCTCATTTTTATGAGAAATGCCTATAAAAAATTATGCAGCAATTCTCTGAAGTGTTTAACTTCCAATAAAAGAGATATAAAGAATTTTAGGTAAAGCCAATTAATTCAGTATTATGGCTTGTTACTTATTTAAATCAAAACACCATTCTGTTTTTTTTTTATTATGTGTTCAGTTTTGACACTAGTTTGTATTACTGCTTAGGATTTGCCAAAATAAATTGTAATATTCAAGATCGCCTTTCAGCAGCTCAGTGTGTCCACTGGTATCATCTAACCTAAGATACCAAAATATCACTTCTCGGAATAGACTGAAAGATCTGTTTCTTTGCAACCTGCACGCTGCTGTAATGTAAGTAGTCTGTTACATACTTTCTCTGCCAGTTCATACACTCTCCCCATGTAAAGACAAAGGAGGGCCAAAATGTAGAAAACTGTGTGGCCCTGAAGCTGCTGGTTTCCTCTGCATTCCATGTCTTCCAGTGGGAATGATTTAGTAGCTGAGGGAAGAGACAGGTGGCAGGGCTCTCCTTTCTCCTGACATCCAGGGGAAAGTGTCACAGAGAACCAACAGGGTTTATTAAGGGTTTATGTCCTACCAGGGATGTCAGGACAGCATTGTCAGCATTAACAACTCCCTTGGGAATTTTCCAGTGGATTTTCAGGGGGATGATGCCACTGTCTTCACTCTAAATTCATGCAGAAGAGCATCCAGAGGTTACAGGAAGGGAGGCAGGACAATGACTGGGATCAATTCCACTTCCTCTTGACAGATTTTTTGGGGTGTTTGTCAGTTTTCTGTTCTTTCACTCCCTTCTATTGCTAAAATCAGGGAGTGTGATCCAACCTCCTCAAACCTTCCCTAATCATTAGAGGCCCCACCAAGCATCACTGGGGGGGTAGAGGAGAGGAATCGATCTAAGTTACACAACTTCAGCTACGTGAATAAGCTGAAGCCGACGTACTTAGACCTATTCACCACGGTGTCTTCACTGCGGTCAGTCAACTGCGGCTGCTCCCCCGTCGATTCTGCCTGCACCTCTTGCGGCGGCGGAGTACAGGAGTTGACGGGAGAGCACTCGGGGATCGATTTATCGTGTCTAGATGAGACACGATAAATCGCCCCCCACTGGATCAATCATTGCCCACCAATCCGGTAGGTAGTGTAGACATACTCTAGGGATCAACAGCAAAAACTCCAACTTCAGAGGAAAGACACACTGATTGTTATAATCATTGCAAGTTCCTCTCTCCCAGTTATCACAAATTAGGTGCCAAAATTCTTAAACAACCAGCAGCGATATGAAATCTGCAAAGCTAAACTCCATCAAAATAACAATGAAGTGCTGCACAAGAGTTCCTATATTGACAAGAAAAACATGCAACTGTGGTTACTAAAGAATGTTTTAATTAATGATTAATTCTTAATTAGACAGAAGGACGGAAAAAATAACAGATGCTGCAAAAACAATCAATGCATTTCCACTATTTTATACAGAATTAAGGGAAAGATAAAACATCCATTGAATTTTGACCTTGGGTATGAGATAGTAAGCGCACTGCACTATGATACAGTTTAAAGCTTCATGTTTAAGAATAATCCACGTTTATGCTTTTACAGTGTCAACATATAAAAAATAATTACTAAACTTAGAAAAAACTCAATCAGCAAAATTACATTTTCTTCGTCTTGGGAATGAGAGTTTAAGAAGGATAAATACAGTGAGATAACATGAGGCATTGGGGAAAGAAAAGGCTCAATCAGAAAGAAATCAGAACATGAGAAACATGGCAAATAAGCAAATAAAAATATATTTTTAAAAACCAAAGAATGTGAATGACTCCTTGATTAGAGCTATTGTATAAATGTGAATGCTAAAAACCTTTCCTTAGTCCTTGTATCCATTCCTAAAGGTTCTTGAGAACTTAATGGATTTGGTTGGAACAATAATTTTAAAAATAATAAAGCTATAAAGCTATAAGCGTATGACAAAGCAGCTAAAAAGGGTCATTAAGCATCATCTGACATTTTCTTTTCTCTCCTTGCTCATACCTCCTCTATAAATTCTTTGACGATGAGTATACTAAACATAGTGAGGATACATGCTTACTTTTTTGTGCAATTTATCAAACAGTTTCAATACACTAACAGGTTCATCATTAACACTGCTTTATTCTCTCATGGTCCATTCTTAAGATTAGATAACTAATCACACAACGGCCTTTTACAAGATGGATAAGCATTACATTCACATGCTGCTTTCCTATGAGGACTCTGAATTAGATTTTGTCTTGTTTTGATCTGAAGGAGTAAGCAGCTGGTAGCACTGCTCTATGTTATTTTGAAATATTCTATCGACATTTGGCTTTCAGAAATTGGATTAGCTAGGTCTAATTGGATATCTACTTAAATTGAATCCTTTGATACCATCATACAACATATTCATCATGGTGAACATATTGCTATTGATCATATGAAGATTTACATCCACACTACATGAGGGCAAAACTTACATTGACTCAACTTGCCAAACTTGCACATCTTAATTTACCACTTCATATTGTCCTTTCTTGCTATGGAGATGAGTACTAGGATGAGGAGGACTTGCTGGAAGAAACAAGCAGTAACTACCTGATAAGGATATATATTAAGCCCATTGTTCTACACAGAAAAAACCTGGTAGATTATTGAAAATTCCTGCACTTAGTGCAATGAATACCCCAATGGATTTATTTTGGACGTTGTCCACTTCATTATAAATAAATAAATAAATAAATAAAAATAAAAATTAGGCCTCATTACATTTATCATTACACATGGCCTACCCGAAATATACATTTCAGCAGGTTAGCACTAATGTAACATGATGCTAAAGTTAAAAACTCTACACATACAATAGTAGACATTAGCTTGGAAGAAGAACTTTCTACAGTTCCTCAACTTGAAATGAAGCCAGGGATAAAGGTGGAGTCAGTAGGTAAACTGCTGGAGCTTCCATGAGTGAATGGGATGAATTTTACAGTTGATAAACTTCTCTTTTACTTTACATGATCAGTAAAGAAACCTTCTATCAATTGGAGCTTCAGCTAATCTGTTTTAGCACTTACAATGACTTCTCTTGAATACTTTTGAAAAGCAATTGACATTGGACACTAATAAAGGTGTTGGCAGGTTTTCAAAACATTTGATGAGAATAAGGAATAGCAGAGAGCTTATATAAAGCATTGTATTTATAGCTGCACATGCCGTGCAAAAGACCAGTTTGCACCCACTCTCCTGAGCATGATAGAAGGTAAAATTTCACTCTTTTAATCGGAGATTTCTGTTTCATAAAAGAAACCAAGAAATGGGGGGAAATAATTGCACAGATTGTAGCAGACTTGGGAGGGCTGCAACTGAAGACACCTTTCATGATAGGTTGGTGTACAAAGGGAGGCAATACAGAAATAGTGTGTATCTGAGCATGGTTTCACATGCCAGAAGGCTGTGGAAATTACTGCAAGGAAATCCCAAGCGCTGAATTCATTCACAAAAAGCGCACAAGACAGCAGAATTTTCAAGATAAACCAAAGGTACTCAGGAATATTGCTCATGTGGCACACTTGCTCAGTGAGAAGCAATGTATTGGTATAAAGGCCTGAAATGCTTTTTTTTTATTTATTTGGAAACACAAAGATGAAGTCACCTGCAGACAGAAGAACACGCCTGTAAGAGACTGGCACTGGCAAATGAGAAAAACAAGTAATGAAGGTATAGCAAGAAAAAGGGCTTTCCATTTCCTAAACTCAGAGCAAGACGACTAGAAAGAGAAGACACCTACCCTCGTTATGTAATGGCTTTCCCATAGATCCAGGGGAAGGTGAGCTCCACTTTAAAGGACTTCCAGTTTGGCTGGAAGCAGATATAGGAAATGCATTAATGGTTGTATCAGGATGCAATACATTATAGTCTTCATAGAGCACATCAGGGTATACTCAGTCTTTTCCTGAATGTTGCAGAGTTGTTCTGTGGACATTCACAGAGTTCCTAGGGACCATGCTGGGGATTTGGGTAGTGTAGATTTAATGCCATGGAAAAAACAACATTCCCACTTTTTGTGCTGAAGAATGATTAGCCATCTCAACTGGGTCAGTGTCTTAAAAAGATTTAAAGTTTGCCAGCAATTGCCAGGAAAGCCACAGTTGAAAGGATCTAACTGGTGTGTTACTGAAACACACTTCTGTTTTCAATGAAGAACTGCATAGCAGGAAAAAATCACTGTGAAGCCAATCGTTACACAGTGTAGCCAACCAAAATCATGCAAGTGAAGGATAGCATGCAAAATCTTGATACAACCTAACAGAGGATTAGTGTTAGAATTCACAAAGAGATGTGAAGTTTTTCAGAGCTCTGCTGAGTATTTGGCTCGTGATTGTTCGCAATTGTCTTCATCTGGCACTAGCAAGCATCAAAGTGGATACTTTAGTTCCAAAAAACATGAGTCAGTTACATTACTTTCAAGGATTACTCATCAGCCTACAGAACTGAATGGTCTTTGTGATCAGACAGACGAAGTATAAATATTGGGCTTGGGCAAAGGCATGTTATAGAGTTTTTTAAAAAGGCTAAGAATTCTTTAATAGCTGTTCTCATGCTGATCTTGATTTGGTATTTCAGTGGGCATGCGATGTGTCCCATAGGAAGGAAAAGTCATAACTCACATTAAACTGACAGAGGAGGAAAATCCAGTTGGCAAAAAGACACTAGACAACGCAAAAATAACAAATGAATAAATTGGATGGAAAGCAGTGGACATGAATATCTGACCTCCTGACAGATCAATCATCCACATCACCTTTGATGGAAACTGGGTGAAATCCTAGTCTTACTGAAGTTGATAGGAATTTGGCCATTGATTTCCATGGGACCAAAATGTCAATCTGTATCTGGTTTCCAGAAGAATATAAAAGTGAGATTCTATTTTTAACTGCCCTAGGATGGAGAGGTCACATTATATGGCAACACAGAGACTCGTATAGATTATTTTTGCCATTCAAGCATGGAAAGAATTTTCTAGCTAATATTTTTCTAGTTCAGTGAAGACTCGCCTGTGAAGGCTTCACAAGTAAGAAAATAGGCAGATTAAATAGCTTTTCAATCTGGTACTGAATGAGAAAACAGCAGGAAAATGAGATTTTATGTAGTATTATTCCAGATGACCATAGCCATTGATTTCATAGAGCTGGCTGAAAATAATTCCAACACAAACAGCTCCCCACCCTGCACCCTTGCAGTATGTCAGTGCATATTGGTAAACTTTCAGTGCACAGCAGCAGGGTCCACCTGACAGTTAGTGCACAGCACACTGAAGCACTGCAGATCTACACCCCAACTTGCCAGACTGCAGGTGTTTGTGTAGACATGGCCTGAATGTTTATTTGTCAAACTCAGGCTTAGTGCATGTGATCATTATCCACCACAGAGACTGGTCCCAGCTACTATGACAGATTACTACTAGTTAGCAGCTGAAGGACCTTTGCTGATGATCGTGGAGTATATGTAACCCACACACCTCCTAGGTATATTGGCACTGAGACTACTTAGAGAGAGAGATTAATGAGTGCTCTACAGCCTTAGCCAACAGCCATATGGTTTTTAGCTCATGCAGTAGAGGCTCATACATTTAGCTCCAGAGGTCCCAGGTTCAATCCTGCCCGCCGACGACCAGGGTCTTTCAGCATTGCATATACATGACCATGACTCAGCAAATATTATGGGGTCCTAGCTTTATTACTCATAACTTTTAGGATAACAGATACTGATTTCATTTCCCACTGGGCAGTGCAAAGTAAAAGAGTATGATATAATTATTTATAAAATTGCATGGTTTTGGAAGACCTCATCACTTATGCCAACACTGATTTTGGCTCCTCCACCAGCACCTGTTCCAGATGGAGACCCAAGCCTGGATGCCTCTACTCAGGTCCGCTCGAAGTTCCCCGTGGCCGGGAACAGCGAACCGTGGCTACTGGGAACTGCAGAGGGCCATGCAAATGTAAATAAGTAGCCTGGCAAACCACCAGCAGATTAGCCTGATGGGCCGCAGGTCGCCCACCACTGGTCTAGATGAATTTACTATAAGGTGGGTGCACAACTAGGGAAAGCATATTCAGAAAGTAGTTATCAATAGTTCACAATCAAGCTGGAAGGGCATATCAAATGGCGTACCACAGGGATCTGCCCTGAGTCTGTGCATACCACCAAGCTTAGAGGGATTGCAAGTACTTTGGAGGACAAGATTACAATTCAAAATGTTCTTGACAAACTGGAGAAACTGTCTGAAATAAAGAGGGTGACATTTAATAAGGACAAATGCAAAGCACTACTTAGGAAAGAATAATCAATTGCACAAATACAAAATGGGAAATGACTGCCTAGGAAGGAGTACTGCAGAAAAGGATCTGAGGTTGTAGTGGGTCACAAATTAAATATAAATCAACAAGGTAACACAGTTGCAAAAAAAGTGACCATCATTCAGGGATGTATTAGCAGGACTGTAGTAAGCAAGACATGAGAAGTAATTCTTCCACTCTTCTCAGCACTGATAAGGCCCCAACTGGATTACTGTGTCCAATTCTGGGCGCCACACAAGGAAAGATTGAAAAAACTGGATTTGTTTAATCTGCAGAAGAGGAGGCTGAGGGAAGGATATGATAACAGTCTTCAAGTACGTAAACGGTTGTTATAAAGAGGAGAGTGATAAATTGTTCACCTGAACCACTGATGACAGGAGAAGTATGAATGGGCTTAAATTGCAGCAAGGGAGATTTAGGTCATACATTAGGAAAAACTTCATTAATGTAAGGGTAATTAAGCAGAGGAACAAATTACATAAGGAGGTTGTTGAATCTCTGTTTTTGCAGGTTCTTAAGAACAGGTTAGACTAACACCTATCAGGGATGGTTCTAGATAATACTTAGTCCTGCCTCAGTGCAGGAGACTGGATTAGATGATGTCATAAACAGATAAGAAAAGTTGATAGCACAGAAGTACTTTATATCTCTTTGACTGTAAAAGGTTAACAAGTTCAGTGAGCCTGGCTGTCACCTGACCAGAGGACCAATCAGAGGACAGGATACTTTCAAATCTTGAGGGAGGGAAGTTTTTGTGCTGCCCTGTTAGTTTTGGTGGTTGTTCACTCTGCGGGCTCAGAGGGACCAGATGTGCAACCAGGTTTCTCTCCAATCTCCTTGATACAGGTTCTTATAGATTCCAAATAGTGAGTACTAGATAGATAAAGAGAATTAGGCTTATGTTTGTTTTCTTTATTTGCAAATGTGCATTTGGCTGGAAGGAGTTCAAACTGGTATTTTGCTGAAAAGATTTTAATTTGTACTTGTATACTTGGGCTGGGAGGGTGTTCCCAGTGTCTATAGCTGAAAGACCCTGTACCTATTACATTTTTTTAAATTTACAAAGATAATTTTTACTGTTTTTTCTTTCTTTAATTAAAAGCTTCTCTTGTTTAAGAACCTAATTGTTTTTTTATTCTGGTGAGACCCCAGGGGATGGGGTCTGGATCCACCAGGGAATTGGTGGGGAGAAAGGAGGGAAGGGGGAGAGAGAGGCTAAATTCTTTCTGTGTTAGGATTACTGTCTCTCTCAGGGAGAATCTGGGAGGGGAAGAGAGAAGGAGGGGGGAAGGTGCATTTTCCTCTCTGTTTCAGGATTCAAGGGGTTTGAATCACAGTGATCTTCCAGGGTAACCCAGGGAGGGGAAGTCTGGGAGAGGAAATGGTGAAGGAAAGGGTTTACTTTCCTTGTGTTAAGACCCAGAGGGTCTGGGTCTTGGGGGGTCCCCGGGCCAGGTTTTGGGGGGACCAGAGTGTACCAGGCACTGGAATTCCTGGTTGGTGGCAGCGCTACAGGTTCTAAGCTGGTAATTAAGCTTCGAGGAATTCATACTGGTACCCCATCTTTTTGGACGCTAAGGTTCAGAGTGGGGTTTATACCATGACAGATGACCTGGTGAGGTCCCTTCCAGTGTTATACTTCTATAATTATATGTAAAGGAAAAATGCCAAAAGTTACTTTGTGGCCTGAGCTAGATTATATCGTTGAAGAGAAAACAAAAGCTTGTCCTTGGCATCAGAGTGCAAGGAACATGCCAGAACATACTCCTATACCTGTGGTCACATCTTGGCAATCCACGGCAGCACATCCATGACAATGTTGTTTGTCCTTTAAGAGGATATATTTCTTGGTAGTCACTGATTCTTACTCACTGGCCAGAGATTTATGTGATTACTTATATCTACTGTATGAAGAGCTAAATGGTTATGTTCTGCTGTAACAGCTAGTGATTCACAGGGGAATAGTCTATCTTAATAGTCCACCTTAAAAACTGTTGTATGAAAGTAGCCGTCAAATCTGTAAATTTCTGCAGAAAAATAAAGAAGGTATTGTTGCTCATCTGCAGCTGTTGCGGTTTTGTCTACGTTTAAGTTCCAAACTGACCACCTGTAACATATCTGCTTTCCTACTTACAATTACCAGGTCAGTGGAGAGGAAAAGTCAAGAAATACCATCACTCTGTGTGACGTTATCTGATAAAATATGACCATGCAGATCACTGTTGCTACCACTGTTGTATAATTGCAACAAATCTTGTACAAAGTATGTCAAGTAAGGCTTCTATGGAAAGGTTATGATTTGCTGAATATGATTATGCATTTGCATGCATGTATCATTTTTGTATTTGAAGTTATGAGCATTGGGTCTATACCTATATTTCAAGTATGTTTGCTCCCACAGGCATTTAGCCTGCACATCCAGGAGAGACTATTCAAGTTAAGTGGCTCATCAAGGAACACTTAACTCACAGTGGACCCTGGGAGACACATATCAACACTTAATTGACTTTCCTGCTATGACTAAGCGAAATCATGCATGGACATATGACTGCCCACGTGACCCATCTTGCTACCTGTAATTTTTCACAGTGAGAACAATGGGCTTCCCTTCACTTGAGAGAAGGGTGCTGAAACCATCTCCATTTTGCTTCTTTCCTGCTCAAATCTCTGGACTATGAACTTGTACTAACGGGAGCGTTCTAACCAAAGGACTGAGGACCACCCAATGATTTGGAAGCAACCAAGACTTAACAACAGTGATGAGCTGCCAAAATATTAACAACAGGTTCCCTCCTCCTTACCTCACAAGGGCGTCATGCCTCCCCCGGGGGGTCATGCCCCATCCAAGCCCCCATGTTCCTTGACACCCGCCCCGGGACCCCTGACCCATTCCTCCCCTTCCCTGTCCCCTTGCCGCCCCATCCAACCCCTCCTCTCATTCTTGATAGCCCCCCGGGACCCCTGCCCCATCCAACCACCCCTTCTCTCTGTCCCTGACTGCCCCCACCACCTCATCCAACCCCTACTCCTTCCTGACTGCCCCCGGGACCCTTACCCCCCATTCAATCCCCCTGTTCCTTGCCCTCTAACCGCCCCGACCCCTATCCATCCCCCCACAACCCACTGAACACCTCCTCCCTGCTCCCTGCCCCCTTACCACACTGCCTGGGGCCGGGGCCGGGACCGGGACCGGGTCCACTCCGCCGGGACTGCGACCGGCGCTGCAGGATCTGGCTCCCAGGGCTGGGCTGGAGCCGCTCAGCTGGCACCAGGACCGGCGTCACAAAGCCCAACTCCCCGAGCTGGGCTAGGCCGGGCCGGAGACGCTCGGCCCACACCGGGACCTGCGCCATAGGATCCGACTCGCCGAGACGGAGCCGCCCGGCTGGCACCAGGACTGACGCCACGGGGCCAGACTCGCCGGGCCGGGTCAGAGCCGCTCGGCCGGCACCAGGACCGGCACCGTGGGGCCCAACTCCCCAGGCTGGGCCGGAGCCACTCGGCTGGCGCCAGGACCGGCGCCACGGGGCCTGACTCCCCGGGCCGGGTCAGGCCAGAGCCGCTCGGCCAGCACCAGGACCGGTGCCGCGGGATCCGACTCGCTGGGCTGGAGCCGCTCGGCCGGCACCAGGACCGGCGCCACGGGATCAGACTCCCTGGGCTGGGCCGGAGCTGCTCCTGGAACAACCGGTTCTAAAAAGGCTTCTAAATTTAACAACCAGTTCCTACGAACTGGTGCGAACCGGCTGGAGCTCACCACTGCTTAACAAGCCAATAGTTTACTCCATCACTGCTACAAGCGTAATCCAAGAAATCTGCAATTATTGTATGTATTTGATTCCTTTAACCAAATTTTAACTCTCACCTTTCTTTCTTTCTTTTTATAAATAACCTTCAGATTTTAGATACTAAAGGATTGGCAACAGCGTGATTATTGGTTAAGATCTGAGTTAGATATTGACCTGGGTAATGTGGCTGGTCCTTTGGGATCAGAAGAACCCTTTTGTTTGATTAAGTTGGTTTTAAATAACCACTCATCTTTAAGTTTTGTATCTGGGTGTTCAACTCAGGACTGGGATGCCCAAGAAAACTGCTTTTCTGACTTCTTGTTAGCCAGTGTGGTGAAACAGAGGTTTATTTTTGTTGCTGGTTTGGTATATCTTATGGGAGAATAAACACCAGTTTTGGAGGGTGTCTGCCCTATTTCTCAGCAGTTCGTCTTGAATTTGGTATTCTCAGTTGTAACCCAAAAAGGCACGGTGATACACTATAACAAATTTCACCTTAAAAGTGCATAGTATAATTATTAACAGAGCAATAAACAGTTTATCTACTTGCAAACTCTGTCACCTGTGCTCTTCCTATATTAGTGATCCTTCAAATTACAAGTGACAATTCAACAGTAATGAGTAATGACACAGAAATTCTATTACTAAATGAAATGACTATAACTCTATCAGACTAATGATAAAATTAATCTCAAATTATATATTTTAATAGGTACCTCTCAGACAATTTTCACAGACACTTTTTAAAAAGCCCTGTTTTTAAATGTTGATAACTTATTAAGATATCATTATCTCACTTTGGATGCACAAATTAATAGTGCATAAAACAGACATTTTTGTTCTCAGGTGTGTAAGTGGATGCATGCCCAAAACACAGGATATAAGTTCCCAGTCTGAATCCCAAGACTGAAAACTGGGTCTATACTGTATACTGCCCTCTAGTGAAGGCTTCTTGGTCAAACCTATCCTAACAAGATTCATCTCTAAATACACATGTGGAAACTATGCCTTCTGATAAATGGCATGAAGGAGTAAAAAAGTTTGTCTCAAGGTAATGAAAGCAAAGTGACCCAAAACCAGGGCTATCGGTAAGATAATTAAGCAAACAGACTCTGCTGTGCACTGTACTTAGTTGAAAGGAAGAGGTTAGACAAGATTTCTTTGCTACATAAACTATGAATGGAACCAAATGTTAGATAACAGACACATTTGTGATATTGTGTGTTCTGAATGCCTTTACCTTCTGCATGTTAAAAAGCTATTACAAAAGTATGGTAGAGTGTAACATATCAAAAATAGTGTTCAGCTAAACCTCCTTGGGGAAGGAATAAAATTTTATTGCCTGCATTTTGACCTTTACCATTTGGCAATAAAGCCTGTGAACAACTGTGCTTCATTAATTCTGTTGCCGGTAAAGGAAGTAAGGAGACACAAACAAAATTTGAAAACCTAATAATGTTACAATTCATTGAGGTTTCAACATCCATTGTGAATTTTCTGGTGTCACTAAGACTACTTCAGGGGAAAAAGGCAGAGGAAGCAAGCAACAGAAAGAAGCAAAATCTAAAGTCATGATTAACTCTGCTACCTAACATTTTCAGCATTAAAATGTTCAAAAATCATGAGTCAGGCCCCCAAAATCACAAGACCAGTTTAAAAATAATGAGCTTTAAAAAAATTCATTTTCTATTTCTTCTCTTTAATTTCTGTTCTGTGACCCTTTGGGGATTAAACTTGAATTATACTTTCCAGCTTTTCTCTGAAGCTATGTGGGCGAGAAACTTTCATTTGAAAAAAAAAAGAAAAGAAAAGGCAAGATTCTCATGAATCCAGGAATTGGGGCTTTAAGAGAGACAAAAACATTAGGCAGGCAACATGGCTTAACTAGCTAAAGCATCTGTCTAGTAAATAGGAGATCCTGGGTTCTACCCTCAGTGGTGCCTTGTTGTATAGCTTTTGGTCTCCTCTGCTCATATTGGGGGGAGGGATAGCTCAGTGGTTTGAGCATTGGCCTGCTAAACCCAGAGTTGTGAGCTCAGTCCCTGAGGGGGCCATTTGGGGAACTGGGGTAAAAATCTGTCTGGCAATTGGCTCTCTTTGAGCAGGGGGTTGGACTAGATGACCTCCTGAGGTCCCTTCCAACACTAATATTGTATGATTACAACATTTGTGATAAAAGTCACAAGAGTTCAGAACACTCTATTTTTAAATGAAAGAAAGAGGCAAAATAATGCTAAAAGTGTCAGGCAGACAGCCTCTTGCCCTGTCAAACTCAACACAATTTATAGAGCCAACAACATGGAGGTGTTAGCAAAGAAATGAGAAAACGTGTGTGTGCGCGCGCGCGCGCACGTGCCACACATTACAAAGTGGGTGAAAAAAACATGTGCCGTATGGATGTGAGAATTCTGCCAGGTCTTTGCCTTGCCAGTTGAAGGATCCCCAGGGCATTTTATGAAGGGGGGGGGCAGCACGCAGGGGAACTCCTCACCCCTGCCCTGCCTACTCCCCAAGCACGCTGTGGCTGCTTCATTTCTCCCGCCTCCCAGGACTGCGGCGCCTAAGCTGATTGGCACCTCAAGCCTGGGAGGCGGGAAAAGCGAAGCAGCCAGGGTGAGCTCAGGGTGCTCGTGTGTGGAGCAGGGGTGAGCTGGGGCAGGTGGGGTGCCTAAGGGCAGGGGGTGGAGGGTGGGGAGCTGCCCCAAGGGGGGCACCTCAGAGCGGACGGGGGGGCGCAAGGTGGAAGTTTCGCCTAGGGCGCGAAACATCCTTGCACCGGCCCTGCTGATACCTAATAATCCAGTTATCCTTTCTTTCACTGGAGGTTAGTCAAATGTTTAGCCTCATTTCCTCTTTCTTTGCAAGGGGGCTAATGATGCAGGCAGAGTAATGCTTACTCTTCACAAATTAGGTAAATGCTAACCAGTTGGGGACTAATGGTTCCAGATTTGCCAGTGGCTACTTTTTGAGATTATCATTTTCAGACATCAGTCATGGTACCTGTGTTCAAGGATGGTGTGCAGTACAGTAATAGCGCTATTTTTGAAATATGCACGCTGTACTAAACATAGACATCAAAAGATACACTTGTTAGAGGGCTTTCCCTTCACCCTCCTACTGCCAAAAACAATGAGTCCTTGTGGCACATTAGAGACTAACAAATTTATAATTTGTTAGTCTCTAATGTGCCACAAGGACTCCTCATTGTTTTTGCTGATACAGACTAACACAGCTACCACTCTGAAACCTCCCACTTCCCTGATTCTTGTCACACAGACAGCAAACAGCAAAAGACCAGAAGTCTTAAGTGCAAACAATGCGATGTTTATTGGGGTTAGTTTCCAAGCAAGCATGTTCTGAAGCCCTTCACACCAGTCGGGCTTATATCTATACGCCGACAGTGTCTGTTCCCCAGTGTCCTCCTTCCCAGCTCTGACGCCGCAGAGCGTTTACCCACCGGAACCCTTCCCAGCTCAGACTCCATGCAGCATTTACCCAGTGTCCCCTTCCCAGCTCTGACGCCACAGAGCCTTGCCTGTGTCCCTGTGTCCATGTTCCCCATTCCCATTCCCCCCCTTAGCAAGCATGATTCCTTCTTCTCACTTCCTGTTTGAATCCAGTTTATATAGTTATATTCTCAGCTATATCTTAACCATTTTACTAAAATTTAACTAACCAATCCGAACATATTGTAACATAATTCTCTAACAAATTATATCCTACTACCCTAATTAATTTACACCTAGCAAAATCAATTACACAGCAGACAGAAACAATTAGAGAACCACACAGATTAACAATAGAAAAGTGGAGCCATAAAGATAAAACAACACAGAAATGAGGGTTTCACAACCACAACCACTGATAAGTGATTTCTTGCCAGACAGGATGCTATCACTTAAGATCTGTTTCTTTATCTGATGGTGATTGGCATTATCAGGACAGGATTGTCTTCCTAACAGCCCAATACCACCTTATTTTAATGTGACTGGTTTGGAATGTGAGGATATGACCATAAGCTTCCCAGCTAATGGCTGCCCCTGCTGCTTTGCTTAGCCTTAGAACTATCAGACTATCCCAGTGAGACTATCCTAGTGAGAGAAGGCGCATACACTGGCGGATTTGTGATTGAGGGCTTGTCTACATCAGAAAGTTGCAGCGCTGGTGAGGGAGTTACAGCGCTGCAACTGATTCTTTGTTTTACATCTCTATAACTAGCTAAGTGATAGAAGTACACCTAAATTCTAAATTCTAGCACACTCATCATGAACAAAAACATTTCTGAACCACCATTTTGAACAACTCTGGCATGGGGACTGTCCATACCAACTTTGTCTACACTAGGGACAAGCTTCAAAACTTTTCCACCTTTGCTAACATTGGTTCAGCTCCCTTGCAGTTAGTAAAGTTGGGAGCCCTAGTGTAGATGGACCACCAGTTGTCACCGTCAGATTAAATGTCAACTAAAGCTACTCTGAAGAGAGTTAAATGATACAATGCTTAAAATGGTATTGGCAGCTGGCTCCCATCTACACTGCACCAGTGGAGCAGGACCAGCATTAGCAACAGTGGGATATTTTTGAAAAAGTTTCCCTGGTACAGACAGAACTAGCTTTGAGTACTCTGCTAAAAAAGTTGTTTCTGATTGTTATTACTATTATTATCGACAGTGGTTACACTTTGAGCAGTTGTGGGTAGCTTATGCCGGGGTCTCAAATTCAATTTACCTTAGGGCTAGTGCCAGTCCTCAAATCCTCCCAGCAGACCAACAATGTCACTGAAGATGGTGTTCAGAAAAGAAAACATTTATACTGTATTTTTCATTTTGAATTTCTTAGAAATAATAAAACAGTCATACAACTTTATACAATTCTTCACCTGCCAGAGTTCCTATTACCAGTCTCATGAGCTAATCAGACATTTATAAATAACTATTCTTGGAAAGGTTAACAAATAGACTTTTTTCATGTAAGTTTCAACAAGAGAACATTATTTCCTCTTCAAGCTTCTACTAGTGCCTTTGGCACACATTTTAAGGGCTTCAGCTTTTGGATTGTACAAAGAGATGAAAATCTGTTTGAAAGCAGTGAGGGGAAAAAGAGCTTCATCATAAGCTTTTTGGCAGAACAGATATTTAAATTGCCTTAGCACAGCATTACTGACATCAAGGAGCTTCAGAATTTCATTTTTATCACACAACCTATATATTTGGAAATTCTAATTTACAGCCTGATTCCTCGGGGAATTTTTAAAGGTTGCGTGACAGGCACCTAGAGCAGAGGACATTATATACAGATAATGAATTAAAACTTTAAGATAAAAGAAAAAGGTATAAATTATCACCTTCAACACTTACTGAACCAAGAGCAAGTCACTGTAGTCTGTAATAGCAACCAGTTACAACTCCTATCCCCATTGTTAGTAATGGAAAATGAGCATCAGTGGGATTGCATAACCATGGACGAAGAAAGACTGTAGCTAGCTCAGTATAAGTGTTCCTCTGAAACTGAGGAAGTTGTTAGTAACTGCACTTGTATTCCCCCTCCATGGTCCACTAAGGACACTCACTTAAGGTCCCTGGCTCCCAGGTATCATGTCTTTTGGGTAGAGATCCATGTCTCTCTTCTGCCAGACAGGAGTTTTCAGGCTGCACAGCTCCTTGATTTACCCTGTGATATTCCCAGCAAGCCAGACTGCCTAAATGGACCAGCATCTGCACTTGGATTCCTCTCTAGAGGCTATGAACACAGGAATTGTCTGCATTTGCAAGTTACCTCACAGCTCCTTCCAGCCAAGCACATATATTTTAATGATGAAAACATTACAGAGAAAAGGTATTAAAAACGAGAAAAGAACCTACACACATGCTAAAAAGCTTACCAGTGGTTATCTCAACTACAATCTCAGACTCTGGTAGGTGTCAGTCCTTCCAACCCTTCCATAAGGATCCTCCCTCTCACCACCACCCTCCACCCCCTCGACAAAAAGTCCTGACCATTTGTTGGTTCAGAAAAAAGGCCCCAAGTCAGTTTAAACTCAGACTATTTGTCCAGAAGTCCTTCCTTAGTCTACTGGTCTCCGGATAATCCAGTTTGAACTAGTATATGTGAGATTCCCGAGGACGCTCTCTGTGGGCGTGGGGTGGAGGAGTTACAGCTTGGCTGAGTTGCCGTAATGACCACACACAGTTTTTAGTTCCTGAAGGAGCTTTGGTAGCCTTCCCCCTTTAAGCAGAACACAATCATACACAAAACCATTCATTTAAAACAATGGACCCCAAAGACACTGCAATGGGTTGCAATATCTGTCACATTTTATCCCTCAAGAAGCTATACACAATCCTGGCCCACAATAATACATAAACTTAATACAATAAGGTCTTCCAAGGAAATTGCAGGACATTGTCATATCGGCTAGCTGAGTATAAATGTCACCAATAACTGGTTAGTTTACCCCTTAGGGAAACAACATGCAATTTGTGATCTCACATGCACCTCTTGTGGAATTTCACACAGTTGATCAGGGTTCATCTCACTCTACCTGATGTCAAGCCCAGCAAGCAGAGCGTCAATAAGAGAAGCATAGCCCTGACTGCCCTAATACATCAGACATCAGAGTGTTAGTATCCACATTGAGCAAATGGACCAGTGTCATCAGGATCCTTTCTTCACAGCAGTAAGTATGGCAGAGTCTGTACTGAACAGTGTTACATGGAGAAACAAAAACTTGTTAGTATTTTTGCACATTTCCCATTTTTATGCTGACTTTATTATTATTTTGATGTCTATGAAAGTAAAATGCCACTTTTGATTTAAAAATAAGTATCAGCAGTGCAATACATTTTTGACCAGGACAGGAAAAATAACCTTTTTAAAGAGTGTGTGGATTTGTTGGAGGAGTTGAAGGACAACTATAGGTGAAGTTTACTTCAGTGTTTGCCTTATTGAATGGTGGCAATCCTACTGCCACATATGTACCACACTGACCGTATGTCTGAGGCCACGGGCCCAGGAAGAGAGAGAAGCTAGTCAATCACCTACTTAATCATCTTCCTAGTTTATCAAGTGACCTTTGAAAACTGCACGTGAACAGTGTGGCGCCAATGTGACTTAAGCTAATCAGAAAAAGGTACTTTTATTCCTGAATAGGAGTGTCCACACGGGGGATTATACCAAAATAACTATTCTGGAAAGCTTGTTTCTCTCACCAGCAGAAGCTGGTTCAATAAAAGATATTATGTCACCTCCTTTTAGGGGTAAAAGTAACTTAAAGGACTTACCGGTATGCTGGAGTCCTGATCGGGGATGTGGTCTCAATTAGAAGAGGCAGGGCATTTCAAGATTTAAAGGCCCTGGGGCTCCGGCTGTGAGCTCCAGGGCCTTTAAATCACCCCAGAGCTTCTAGCTGCAGAGGCAGCTGGGAGTCCTGGGGCTCAGAGGCAAATTAAAGGGCCCAGGGCTCCAGCCGCTGCAGAGCTCTGGGCCCTTTGAATCGCCACCAGAGCCCTGCCGTCCCGGGGTAGCAGGGCAGGAGCACTGGGCCCTTTAAATCCCCGCATTAGCCCAGCTGCAGGAGCCCCGGGAATCCAAAATCAATTTAAAGGGCCAGAGGCTCCTGCTGCCGCAGGGAGCCCCGGGCCCTTTAAAGCGCCACCGGAACTCCAGCAGCCGGGCTTGGGTGGCAATTTAAAGGGCCTGGGGCTCCATGCAGGGGCCGGAGCTCTGGGCCCTTTAAATCACCACTCAAGCCTGGCTGCTGGAGCTGCGGCGGTGAGTTAAAGGGCCTGAGGCTCCCCGCAGCAGCTGAAGCCCTGGGCCCTTTAAGTCACCGTGGGAGAAGCAGGTCCAGTCTGGCACAGCGTACCGGCTTTTGCCAGTACGCCGTACCAGACAATACCAACTTGCTTTCACGTCTGCCTCCCTTGTCACTCTATTCTGGTAAACTTCCAAGTGTAGATAAATACTAAATTACCTTCCTTTAGGGTTTTAACTGGATAAATTTTAAAATTTCACATTTTAAGTTAAATTGCTTTTCTTAAGCAATTAGCTTTATTATTAATGGATCATCTTTCATTTTTGTTGTCTCCGTTGTTACAATGTCCATTTATTAAGAAAAATGCATCCCCTACAGAAACAGCCCACTAATAATATGCTGGATTTACCATCTGACAAAATCTGGTAAAAGCTGATTCTGGCTATGCAATTTTCACTAGTGTATATGCTATTATTATTGCTTGAAGAGCAAAAATATAAAACATTAAATCAAACCCTTGTTTCTTTCTTTGCTATTTAATAATTATTGGGTAAAGTCCGAATGAGTTAGTACTGAAAATATTTATAGGAGATCACTATGAAAGTACGAAAGAGCATGTTTCACACAGTATTTTACCTGAACTCTTTTGTGTAACAACGGCTAGGCCTTATTTTATGTCTACAATGACCTTCACTAAATCCAACTTTATAAAGTATGATAGGATATTTGAAATGTACAGCACGTTATAGTGTTTGACAAAGTAATCGCATGCCACTCTCCCATTCTGGACACCAATCTGCAATCATTTTCATACAGGTAGACCCTTGGTGCCAGGTGGAACCCACTGATTTTAAATGAGTCTCCATGCAGGTGCAGGGGTCTGCGGTGAGGATCTATCTTCAAATTAGGGCCTAAACAAAACTAATATTCATATTGCATCAGTGTACTGAAGTCTTCAAAGCTGTGACATCTCCCAAATCCTGAACTTTTCTGCCCTAATTTCTCTAACCAATCAAGCTTCAGGAACTTCTGATTCCATTGATTTATTGGTAAACTACAGAAAGCATCTTAGAACTAATTTGCTGAAGCAGATCATTTCCTAAAGACTATAAACATGCTTGGCCTGTGCATTCTGAGTGATGTAAAACTCTATAGAAACAGTGAATTCTAGATTTAACAAAACTGTGAACCAGAAAAACATGGTTTTCCCCATTTTATAAGTGAGTAGATTCGGTAACAACGAGATTGTGACTTGTCCAAAGTCACAAGGAAGTCTATGGCTCAGTCAGTAATATAACTCAGTGGCTCTCAATCTTTCCAGACTACTGTACCCCACTTCAGGAGTCTGATCTGTCTTGCATACCCCCAAGTTTCACCTAACTTAAAAACTACTTGCTTACAAATCAGACATAAAAATAAAAAAATGTCACAGTACACTATTATTGAAAGATTGCTTACTTTCTCATTTTATAAAATAAATCAAATGGAATATAAATATTGTACTTACATTTCAGCGTATAGTAGAGAGAGCAGTATAAACAAGTCGAATAAAATTTTAGTTTGTGCTAATTTCACCATTGCATTTTATGTAGCCTATTGTAAAACTAGGCAAATATCTAGATGAGTTGATGTACCCCTTGGAAGACATCTGTATATCCCCAAGGGTACTTGTACCCCTGGTTGAGAACTGGTGATACATCTAATGGTTTACCACTGTTTTATGCCTTCACAACAGACCATGTTGTAATGCTGCAGTCTTGTCATACTCAATGTCGTGAAAATATATTGAGTCAAAATGTGCACAACTGGCTCCATCCTACTTAACTCATAAGAGTTATGTCTAGACACACTTATCCAAGAACAGAGTTTGACCCATTTTATTCTGAGTTGCGATTAATATATTTGCAAATTCATTATGGTGATGATGGAACAAAAAATGTGTATAACTCTAAATGTATGAGGTCTTGATTAGCTATTGACTGACACATGCTAGAGATACAATTTTTACATTCTGGTTTCATATCTAGTCATATACTGGGTTATTTTAATGAGGTTTTAAGTACACATTATCCTATACTCTTTAATCTAATTTTAGGTAAAGACCCTAACCCTGAGGACCCTTAGGAGAGTCATCAGCAACCCCCACAGTGAGCCAGCTAGGCTTGTCAGACTCAGATAGTCAAAGTAAAGTCTTCAGACAGCTAACTAGTCTATCGATTTCAGAGACAGTCAGGAACGGTCCCCAAGGACTGGCCATGTAAGGCTAAGAGCTGGTGGAGAGTGTTCAGTGTGCATATAAGCTTGTGGGAACTGAGGGGGCATCCCAAAACTTACTGGAGATTCTCTGCTTCTGCAGACTTCAGGAAACGGAGAATGGCTCCCTCATCTCCTCTTCCCTAAGCCCCCTTCACATCTATAACATGGAGGGAGAAGGGGAAAAGGGAGAGACAAAGAAATTTGTATTGGAGAAAAGTCAGCTTCTATTACATAAAGACAAAAGAATGTTAGATAACAGTAAATATTCTCCAACGTGCCTTTTTAAAAAGCTGTCTCCTGAAAACTTTTGTTTACCAGGCTTGATAAACACAATGGTTTCAAATTAATTTAGTTTTACAGTGGCTGTATTCCCATTTAACTATCACTTCTTTCCTCAGCTTTCTAGTAAAGCTAACGCAGCAGTAGAGGCTAGTACAAATACAGCTGTCTTCAGAACTGTATTCTATCAAATATACCTCTCCTCCTTACACTAGCCAGTTTGCAACACTGACCGCACCATGCCTAAAGCAGGATGGATATGTTGTCCAGGCTTGCCAGAGGAAGGCAGCAGTGCTTTAAGATGGGAAGGGGGAACAAGGTCAGAAACTGCTGCAAGAAGTTGGTGTTGGTCAGCCTTGCAGCACTGACTCATCCCCTGTGAATGTAAGGGCGGAAAGCTTTAAAAGTGCAAGCTCTGGCATTGGACACCTCTTTCTCCACACAGCAGGTAAGGCAGCACCCAGTCTCCATCCCCCTGAGGTGTGATTATCAGGTCGGGTTTGAACCTGCTGTGGGCATTGCGCTAGTCACTCCTTTTTAGGGGGGCGGGGAAGGTAATTTTACCTCACCACCATACTGGCTTTGGTGGAGTGGGGGTTTTTCATCTTCCCCACAGCGGGTGTCAGGGAAGAAGTTTATGGTAAGCACAAAAGGTGTGGTAGGCTATATGTTGCAACTTATTTGGTAAGTGTGGGGGCAGATGTCCAGTGCACAGGGAAGGCATCCAGTGACCAGATAATGGCCTGGTAAAGACTTAAAACGGAGGTGCTGGTTAAAGGAACAGAACAGGGGTGGGCTCGTTCAGGGCTCCTATGATTGGTATGACAGGGAGCCAACCCCCCCTTTCTTATAGCCCACCTTAACCTTCCTACAAGGGGGGTGGATGGTAAGGTCCCAGCAATAGATGTGCTGGAGGGAACTGGATGGAAAAAGAGGGGAAGCTGGTGGAGGCCCCCCAGGTAATTATGGAATAAATATGGAGTTGCCTGCACTGTACACTTTTATCTGACATGTAGTCCCAGACATCTAATAACAAAGTTGCAGCCTAATCAAATCCATATCAAGTGTCTCCTATCCTTCTTTTGGTATAGCCAGACAACGGCTATAAAACTGCTAAACAAAGACATGTTTCTGTTCATAATGGAGCAAGGAGATCACGAAAGAGCTCTTTCGTCACCGATTCTATGTCCTATCTATGAATAGAGAAAAGCACATAATAATGGTTCATTTTTCCTGCAGCTGAACTATATTGAACAAAATCTGATGTTCCTGAAGAATGAGAATTGATTTGTTTCTAGCCAACAGAAGCAGTTATTTTTACTGTCTTTTTTATTTAAATGAGTTCTTAAACTTCCACTCCCCTTCCACCCTTCCCCCGCAGCCCACTATTATTCAGATGGCTACACCCAAAGAATTAATCTTGTGAGATGGCAATAAAGATTTTGAATATGATCTGGGTTATGCACAAATCTTAAAATGGCCTGAGTCAAATGTCTTTGCAGATCTACCCAAACTAAAGACTGCCCTCTAAGAAGGGTTACCAGGTGTCCAGTTTTTGACCAGACCACTCAGTTCAAAAGGGACCCCGGCAGCTCCGGTCAGCACCACTGACTGGGCCGTTAAAAGTTGGTGGCACAGCAGGACTGGCAGGCTCCTTGCCCAGCTCCGCACAGCTCCCAGGAAGCAGCAGACATGTCCCTCCAGCTCAGGGCACCATAGCCAATGGGAGCTTCAGGGGGCAGCACCTGCAGCCAGGGGCGGCACACGGAGCCTCCGTGGCCACCACTCCACTTCGGAACTAGACATGCCAGCCACTTCCTGGGAGCCACCTGATGTAAGCACCGTCTGGAGTCCACACCTCAAACCCCATCCCGTGTCCCAATTCCCATCGCAACCCTGAGTCCTCCCCCAGCCCAGAGCCCGCTTCTATACCCTTAACCCTTCATCTCTGGCCCCACCCTAGAGCCCACACCCACAGCCAGAGCTCTCACACACCCTACCCCTGCCCCAGCCCTGAGTGCCCTCCCACACCCAAACTCCTTTCTAGAGCCCACACCCCTCATCCCCTCCTGCACTCCAATCCCCTGCCCAGCCCTGAGCCCCCTCCCGCACCCAAACTCCCTCCTAGAGCCACGTCTTCGCTCCTCCCCCTCCCTTCCCGAAAGTCCTAAGCGAGGACGTGGAGTGGGGGTGGGAACAGGTGGGCCTGGAGTGGAGCGAGACAGAAAGAGGCAGGCCTGGAGCATCCCGACAAAGTCAGTGCCCGTTCAGTGGAGAAGCTGACGCTGCTGCTGCTGCAAAGGTGCTTCCTAGCATCCTTGCCTGTAGCAAACTGTGCCTGTGTGGGGTAAGCCAGGGGCACCTCCCAACCACAGTACAGTACTGTACAGCATATAATGCCTTTTGTCTGCCCCCAAAAATTTCCTTGGAACCTAACCCTCAGCATTTACATTAAATCTTATGGGAAATTTGGATTTGTTTAACATCGTTTCACTCAAAGTTGCATTTCTCAGGAACATAACTACAACATTAACTGAGGAGTTACTGTAATTGTGATGTGTTTTTAATTTCTCTTTAATTTCATTTTTCTTTTCATTTGTGACTGTTCAATCTTGAATAATGTTCACGTTTCAACACCAATCTAACACTGATTAAAAAGGTGATGATAATAACTCTTTTAGTACATCATTTCATTGTGTTCTGCATTTTTATCAGCTAAAATAATTCAGTTAAGTAATTTGTTTTTGTAATTAAGCATAAGTATCTAAGACTAACCCTATTTGAGAGTGTAAGTATTACTAGCTTTTGTTTTAATAAATTAAAGCTTTAAAATATCTGACCATTTTGACATTGTCTGACCAATATTTGACTAGCTAATTGACAGATTATTTTTGGACCAGTGAAATGCTGAACTTGACTCATGCTAACAGTCTATTAACTTCAATGGAACTACTCACAAGAGTAGTGATTTGTAGGATTTGGCCAGCCACCAAAAGAGATATTAATATTAACAATAAAATTCCTTTAGTGCTTTATTTTAAAATAATTTTTGATGCAGAGGTATTTAAATGCAAAAAAACAGTCAAAATACATAGCTATATGCTGCTTCTTATTAATTGTTCTGTATCCAGGTATATTAGCATTAGGAGTAATCAGAGACAGAAAATCAAATCCTATCAAAATATAAAAAGATATCACCGCGTTATGGTCCTCAAATAAATGTTAATACTATATATGTACTGTTCAGTGTTCTTTTTCAGTACTAGAACATTCACTTAACAGTGTACAGGTATTAGCATCCACCTATCAGCACTGTCCCGGGGTAGACAAGCCGCAGCCTGTGGACCAAATATGGCTAACAGCATTCTATTATACGTCCATAGACTGACCTCATACGTAATAGGGATGTGTGGACCACATATGGCATATGTCTCAAAACACCTTACACTTGGACCTATAACAGATGACTTCCACTCCATTTTATGTCAAGTATCTGTAGCTGTTTCTTGGCAAATTCACATTGTGGTCCCCATTTATGCAAAATGTGGACGTATGTTTGCTTTACAGTTGAGAAATAGCATGGAAATACTATATAACTCTAGCCACTAGAAGAAAATCCAAAGTACTTATACTTAGGCTTGGCAGAATTTGATTTTTTTTAAATATATAATTTTGACAGATATCAACGTTTATTTTGAAGCATTTTTTCAATTTTTATCAATTTATTTTTTCACAATTGCAGGAAATTATGGGAGTCAGACAATTATTTAATGACAGTAGATATTGAGATTCAAAAATTAAAGCTTTATAAATGGTTAAAACACAAAACATCACATGAAAATATACAAAATAAATAGCCTTAAAGCTGCAAATCATACCTGTTTTTACTATTCACTCCCTACTCCATTTATCACAAGCCTAATTCATAAATCAAAATCACCAGATTTTGAGTCAAGCTGTCAAGCAGCATTTTCCTTACTTTGCCTCTGTACATTTTGATTGTTATTGATGGAAATATATTTTCCTCAGTTGGTGTTTATATGGTGAAATCAATGTTTGCCAGCATTTACCGATTATACTTGACATACTGAAATATTTTCTTGAATCTCAGGCTACGTCTTCACTACCCACCATATAGGCGGGTAGCAATCGATTTCTCGGGGATCGATATATTGCGTCTCATCTAGACACGATATATCAATCCCTGAACGAGTTCCTGTCGACTCTGGAACTCCACCAACGCGAACGGCAGTAGCGGAGTCGACAGGGGGAGCCGCGGACATCGATCCCGCGCCATGAGGACGGTAGGTAACTCTATCTAAGATACTTCGACTTCAGCTACGGTATTCACATAGCTGAAGTTGCGTTTCTTAGATTGATTCCCCCCCTTAGTGTAGACCAGCCCTCATATTCATATTGAAAGGCAGATGTACTAACTCAGACCATAAAGACATCCATTTAATTTAATTAGCTATTTACTGAATCATGCATGCATCTCCAAACAAAAAAACATCTGTAACAAAGGCACTTTGAATTGGACAGAAATACCACCCAGTGAATTAAATATATAAGGAACAATTACACAACAAACTGAAATTGATATACCAGATGTTGAACTTGTTACATGGAATTGTCTGAAGGGCACCTGTTATGTGACTGGTGTTTTTATTACGATAAAACAGCATTAATTACACAAGGACTGAAGAGTAACATCTGTTTCTGAATTTAGTCACCTATTGGGTATGCAGTAAGCATCTGATTCTCTCATTTATCTTTCTAAAAGACAAAGCTTTATTAGGGACAGAAAGAAGCTCTGGGGCATCCCTGTCACTAAAAAAAATAAAACAGAAGTAAATATTATCAATATGCATACACTGACATGTTGTACCTTTTGTCATAGATTTTGATTTGCCCCATTTTCCTAGACTTTTTTCACTGAGAGGCTGTGGAATAATTCATTGAGTCAGCTGATGCATTTGCATTTTGTAACTATACTTTTGATCCAAGAGGCAGCAACTTTAATAAATAAGAAGTTTTGATAGCAGAAATTCAAATTTTTTTAGTCAGTGCACTGATCCCTGAGAGTGGATCTTTTTCCCCCACACAGATCCCCACTGACTTCAGTGGGAGTCAACCTGCATGGATCCAATTAGGCAACTATTTCCAGGGGACCAACAATTCATTAGCTTTTCATACGAACAACATCACATCCTCAACGTATTATTTATCTGCACTGATCCCAAAATCAAATCTGCACTATATTAATTTATGCTAAACGATATGATATTAAACCAACAGATATGTCTCAGTCATAATATATTGATTATACTGAGGCTGATATGTACACTATGAGTCAATATTAAGCACAGTACTGGTTTATGCAGATCACATCATCAGAAGACTCCTGTATCACTTCCCAAAGTCCTTACTTAGGCCAGTCTATAAATTATCATTAGAAAATATGGGCCCAATCCTGCAACTTGTTTTGTGCAGGCAGAGCACTTAGTCCAGGTGGAGCCAAACTGACAGTGAAGGCCACAGCATTTCCTCCAGTAATACCAAATTGCAGGGTCAGGGTCTAAACCTGCCATGTGAGTTTAGCTTGGTTACTTAAGACTCTGATCCTGCAGTTTGTTGCATGTGGGCAGACTGATGCGCCTGTGTGGGGCCTCATCAAAGTCAAAACTGAAATTATTCTGCTGTGCCTTCATGTTGGGGGTGAGGAAAGAGAGTGGCTGAAGTAAAATTGCTCCTGGAATCCCTACTTGACATTTAATGGACCAGAGGCAGCTGCTCTCAAGGTTGCAGCTGGGCAGAGAACTGGAGTATTAACAGGCTAACAATCCCCAATTCTATTGTACTCAGTGGAATTTAGATGCAGCAGAGACTTTGCCCCTCATATGCTATCTTGTGGCTGGAAGTTGAAGCTAGACAAATTTATACTACAAATAAGGTACAAATTTTTAACAGTGAAGACAATTAACCACTAGAACAACTTACCTGAGAATGTGTGGTAAATTCTCCATCACTTGCAGTCTAAGTAAAGACTATATTTTTTAAAAACAAAGATATATTATAGCTTGAGGATAAGCTATAGGTGTCATGCAGAAATTATTGGTCAGATTCGTTGGCCTGCTTTATGCATGTCAGACCAAAGGATCATAACAGTCCCTTCTGGGCTTGAAGTTTATGAATCTATAAACAAGCTCAAAAGCTCTGTTTTATAATATTCTTTTGCCTTTGGAAGTCTGAAGCAATTTCAAACCAACGAAAGGGAAAACTGAGAGGTCCTTAAATTCACCTCGAATTTGGTGGACTACAGCTAGGCTAAAATATCTGGTTTGCAACACCAAACTGATAGAAAACAGTCAGATAGGAAACAAGTTATTTTACAGTCTTTGGAAGGCAGTCCCTTCTGAAACTCTTGCAATACACAAATTTGTCAGTTCTGTGGTACTCTAAGGGATACTATTTGGGAGCTATTCCCACTCATTTTAGTAATCATCTCTTCCAGAAACTCAAAACTCTTAAAGAATGGGGCACTTTTTGAGGAAGAGGGCTTGTTTTCTATGCGGTTCTATTTAAAATCTCTGCACTGCAGTCAGGATTATTAATGGTGGCTACAGGTCACAATGCCTTTTCCCTAGTTGGGACAGTAATTTCCAGATTAGGATTTTTCCACAAAAACAGTTTGTCAGCTATTTACTATTTTTCATAAACACTTAAGTGAAAAAGAAAGCAATAATAAAACCTATTCATACAGAAAATACCAAAAGGAAAAACAATTTACTTGAAAATCTTTGGAAGGCTACACTTTTATTAGTTTTTTAGCAAGTCATGCCAACTTGAATCATTTATAGCATTCAAAATGCAAAACACTGGATTTGTGTTTGTTTGTTCTTATGTGTGTATAGCTCCAGAGAATTGCCTTAAAAAATTTAAACACATTTATTGATCGTTTTTAATAGAAAAAAAGATCTGCCTGACAACAGCCCTTAAATAATCTGTATGGATAGCCAGTGGAAGCTGGAAAAGACATTTCCTCTAAGATGTTTGTCAGGAAGCCTAGATTTATCTTCTCATCTAGACCAACAATTTTTCTCTACTAATCTATAAAGTGGCCATGACAACTGTAGTTTTTAATACTGTCAATCACCAATTATGCTGACCTCAGCTAAAACCTACTGCAAACGATAACATTAATAGAGAAACAGTAGAGTTAAGTAAAGAAATGTTACAAAACTGTCTCATCTAACTCATGCCACCATATTGATTATATTTATTCATGTAGATTTATTCACAGGGATATATAATTTAAACACTCCAGACTGTTAGTAATTTTGTGTAAAACTACCAGTTTAAATGAGTAAAACAAGGAAATTGCAAGTAAAGGAGGAAATGCTGATATAAATACACTGTTATTCCTGGATATTTGAGCTAATCCCAGCCACTTAAGGATTGCAATGAGAGCAGGCACCGCCTATATTTCCCTAGTTGGCATAGAATACTGGAACTATGTCCTTGAATTTGTGAATTTTGTTCAAACAGCCTTCGTTTTTGATAGGGGAAAAAGCAAGTTATTAAAAAGGCTATTTTAAAAAAAAAATCTCTCATGGAGATGTCAGCTGTGAGCATCGTTCTCTGATAGACTAGGATGAAATTCACTCATATGAAGGGGGCCCACAAAAGGGCTATGCAATACTTCAGAGTACCACTAAATCCCTCAAAGTACAGTTAAAGTGGGACTTAAATAGTACACAGGCTTTTGGTTTTGCTCTTGGCACAGAGGCAAATTTCACCCAAACTGCATAAACAGCTTTTCCAGAGCATAGTTTATTTCTTTAAAGCCCTGATCCACCTTTCTGTTGAAGTCAATGGAAGTCTTTCTATTAAGTTTGAAGGGATGCTGTCCGAGCTATACGTAAATCTAGAACTTATGAAAAGTTCTTGATTGACAACCTTTGAGAAAAGGAGGACCTCTTCTATTTAGCCTCAGAACAAAAGTGGCAACACAGTAGCAAACTCCCCTTGCTCCAGCTAATGTGTTTGAACTTTGACCTGTAATTGTCAATGGGTAGGAAGCAGTTCAGTCTTCATGTCCATTCAATGCTTTGCCTTCCTCGTGAGACTCGTAGATCCCATAGGTGCCAGCTATGTTTCTATGTGATGTGATCACTTGTCTGGTTTAGGCTGGATTTAGATCACTATACTGATATCACATACACTACAGAAGAGCAGTCAGATAGTCTATCAGCTTGGGCTTTCTTCAAACTAGTGACTGAAAGGTGTATGGATTAACAGAGGAAAACAAATCTATTAAACAGATCGCTGCTCCTCCTTTTCCATACAGTACAATATATGCTCATAGTGCACATAGAGATCAATATCCACAACATTTTGTTGATTTACACATTTTCTCATATTTTAATGCTGATCAAAACATAACATGAACTTACAATGCTTACGTAAATTTAGTTTTTTACTATATCAGTAAAATCTGTGTGCAGTGGGCTGTGAAATGGATAATCTAAAGGAAGTATGATGCAGATATGAAAATAACTAACAAGAAAGAATTACAACTTAGAAAAATGCCAACTTGATACCAGTAAGCTCTGTGTTCTTAAGGAACCAGGGTGCAGTATCCAGCCTGTCTGACTCATGAAAGATACCCCCCACCAGCCTCTGCTTAAACCAAAACCCATCAGAGAAAAGACTTGCAGAGAGCAATGAAGGGCGGATGGGAGACACACTGACAAGGGTGACAAGATTAAAACATCTCCATTTGCATACAGAATGGAGAGCACAGACAATTCCCCTCACCTCATCTGCATGAAAGATGGGACAGGGAGACATCTCAATTTGCATATAGAATGGAGAACAGAGAACCGCACTGACCAGAAAAAGCAGGGAAGCATTGCATCATGGGAATATCTGCTCCAGATGTTAATAAACGTACGCCTGCCCACACCCAGCTCAGCAGTTATCAGACCAATTCTAGTAATGAATCCTTGATTGATATCCAAAATACTGAAGCAGCCTAGTTGCATTGTGAGCTCCCCGAAGAAAACACCACCCATAGCCAAGAGTGATCAGCTCCTATTGTCTAGCCTAAAGAAAACCCTTGAGTCATCAATTTACCCATAAACAAATCTACAAAAATCCCTACTTGTCCTCCAGTAAGTCTTCTGCTGCTTAGATCCAAACTATGCATCAGTTCACTGGGATCGCTTTCCAATAAGGATTTCATTGCCTGGAGGAACTAACATTCAGGGTCTCGTAGGGTGAAACGGAACGTTAAGTAATTAGTCACTCTCTTCATTTTTAGTTGGAAAGAGTAGGGTGCTGGATGTTGTCTATTCTTCTAAACTGCCAACTGAGCTAAGGCCTGGTCTACACTTGGAATTTACATTGGTATAGCTACATCTCTCAGGGATATGAAAAATACACCATCCTGAAAGACAGAGCGGTACTGACCTAGCCCCCAGTGTATACAGCACTAGGTGGACAGAAGAATTGTTCTGTCAACCTAACTACCACCCCTTGGGGAGGTGAATTACCCATGGCGATGGGAGAAACCATCCCATCAGCATGGGTAGTGTCTACACTGAAGCACAACAGTGGCGCAGCTGCAACAGTGTAGCTGTGCTGCTACAGCATTTTAAGTGTAGACACACCCTAACTTAGAAATTTTGGGGGTGAGTGAAAGGGAAAGGGAGAAATAGGTAATAATTCTGTTAATGCAATCGTGCTGGCTACTGTTCTGATAACATTGTGCCCTTCCATGTAAGAAATCAGACTGAGCTCATCTGAAGATGCTCAGATCAAAAAGTAAAATATACATTTATAACAGTCTTCTGACACAGTCCTGCCCCACCCTCAACACATGATAGTACATCAAAAAGGCATGGAGCTATGACTGCTTATATTTCTGATTAATGATGTACCTGTTCCTCCTATAAATGCTGACTTACCTGCTCCGATTTCTTTATCCTGCCTTGATCTCCTCCTGGTCTTTAATCTGGCCCACATTTCAAGTCTCCTACCTTCCTGAACATGTTCTGTAGATCCAGTCTAAATGTTCTCTTCTGCACATCTCATCAAGTTACCTAATCGCTCTTCAGTTTCATTCCGTCGGCTTCCGGCGTTGTAAAGCGTCTGTTTTCTGATGAACTATCCTTCCAGTTTTTCCTAGCAGCTGCCTCTGATACCGGAAGCTTCTCATTTCCTAATTTCCTGGTTTCATTCTCTTCTGACTAAATACTTCTGCTTTGACTTAGTAATTGTTGTTGCCATATTATCAGGAAATAATAAAGCCAAAAAAATTCAGTTGGGCTGTAATCTTGCCAATATCCTTTCAGAGGTTGCTGTAAAAGTGTGCTGCTTATAGCAGGTCCAGACATTATACATATGTCCAGTCCATTTTCCAAGTGCAAATAATTATTATACACAGAAGCAATAGGTGCAGAAGCTACATGACAGTTAAATCTCTTCAAGCGTGGGACATATCTTATTTCTGCATGCGGCTGAATCTTATTCAGAAAAGTAGTGACATGTCTATCTTGGAATCATACGGATCCATGGGGTTAGAACCCAGATCTGCCATGCAGAGCCACATCCAAGGAGCACGGTGTAGAATAGGTGCCACAGAAAATACTGTGAATGATAGACAGACTTCCTGTGAGTGTTTTCCACAATTTTTGATAACCCTCGTCATGCTCGCTCAGCAGAAGCCATGCTATGAAGGCTCCAGCAAGGGCAAGGTCCAGCTGCATCATGTGCAGCCCAGTTCCTGCAACTCGAGGTGACGTTGAGTAGAACGAGGCACCCAACTTTACCAATTTCGGTGTAGACTTAGTGAGGTAAAGGATGAACTAGCATGCATCAAGACCTTGAACAGCATGGATGCTTTTATTGACCCCTCTCTCTTTCCATATCAACAACTAGCTAAGTGAGCAAAAGGAGAAGTACCAACATGCCGCCACTTTGCCTACCCCCATGCCGAAAAACCCAGGACCCAGCCATGAACCAATGCAGGTTTACCTGGGCCACCAATGTTTAATCCTGGAAGAAGAGGAACAACAACTGTGCAATAACGTATGCTTTTATTGCAGCGCGCCAGAACATGCCCTCACGTTTTGCCCCTCACGGACTTCAACACAAAGGAATCAGGAAACAAGTGAGCCCTGGCTATATGGGTGGGGCACTCTGGGCACCACCAGGCCACTATGCTTTGGAACTAACCCCCAGAGCTTGAAGAAAACCTGATCCAGGACATGCAACTCCTCCCCTTGCTTCCAAGTACAGATACAGTTATGTACCATAGATGGGGCCCAAGCCAACGGCACTCTCCCCTATTTAGCTCGGGTTCACAGTGGGCTGTGATCAGTTCTGGGACTGCCAATAATTTCATAGATGCAGAAATTGCTCAAGCACTACAAATCCTCCTCTGTTTAAAGCTACATCCGTTGTTGTAGAGACAATAGATGGGTCACTCCTGTTCTTGGGGCCAGTGCAACAGGAATCAGTACCCCAGAAGCCATATTCCAGGGTCACTGGTAATTGCTACAATTCAGTGTGATCCATTCTCCACACCTTCCCCTAATTCTCCGTATCATCTGCCTGGAGCAAAACGACCTTGCATCTCTTGATGACAGAAAAGGATCTGCTTCCCCTCTGAATACTGCTGAAAGGTCCCAAACTCCTGCAACCAATCCAATAGCCTGAGTCTCCCTAATAAGTTTTGGGAATATGCACACATTTTTGAAGATAAAAATGCAGACATGCTACCGGTGCACCAGAACAATGACTGCCCTATAGATCTGCAACCCAGAGCAAAGATCCCTCACAGACAAATCTAGGCAATGTCTGAGCCAGAACTGGCAGCCCTTCTCATGTACATCCATAAAAACTTGGCCATGGGCTTAATCCAGCGTTCCACCTCCCCAGCTAGGGCTCCAGTACTTTTTGTTAAGAAAAAGGATGGAATGCGATGTCTCTATATAGACTATCAGGCTCTAAACCAGGTGACGGTCTGAAACTGGTATCCCCTGCCCCAGTCATGGAGTTGCTAGATTGTGTCCGGTCCGCCAGAATTTTCTCCAAATAGGACTTCCACAGGGCTTACACTCTAGTGTGCATTAGGGCGAAGACAAATGGAAGACATGCTGTAGGAACTTAGTAATGCCATTTGGTCTGACCAAAGCTCCTGTGACCTTTCAACACTACATGAATGACGTATTTAGACACACCCTGGAACATTCTGTATCAAATGATTTATTTGTATCAAAGCCCAAAAATATGTATTAATTCCATCTAGCAGTACTCAAAATCTAGTTATAATAGCTGTAATATAGTAAAACTCCTCTTTCAGCAATTCAAAACTAACCATTTCTATCCCTCCATTTCATAATGGCTGGGTACCTGTTGCCTATCCCTAACACAAACAAATTAAACTATTCATGTAAAGTCTTGTTCTGACCCAAAAGGAGTTTCAGCAAATTATTCAGTGGCAGAAAAAACAATATAAGGTGAGGAGGATATCTGAAAGCTTTTCAAACAACAACAACAATTTCTGACTGAAGTTTAAACCTGGCACAGGATGACTGGCCATGAGATAATAAGATAGGATCAGTTCACCTGTGTCTGATCAGCACACTCTTCAAGTTAGGCCGGAGAGCAAGGACATTTGGCGTGAGTACATTACAAGCAAAGGAGCTTAATTGTGATGATTAATCCCAAGTGCGGGGATAAAAGAATGATGAGAACTAGAAGCCCAGTAAGGGAATGGAAGACAAGCAAGGACATTCTTGTAGGAAGGGACCATAGGGAGCAAGCCACCTCATGGGGGGAAGAGAATTCAGTACAAGCTAGAGATAGACCCATGAGGAGCAAGAGGCTAGGCTTAAGGGGAAGCCCTAGAGCGAGGGTTAGGGAATTTTGTGGAGTTCTTTTGGAGGAAAGGGGCAGGCTGGTTAGTCTTATGAAAAATGGATCTGGAATAGCAGCCGAGACAACTGGACTTATTATTCACTAGATTTAGGCGCTGAGATGACTGGACTTTGTGTTTTTTATTTTAATGTCTAACAGATGATGCTTTATGATGGGAAAGAACTGAGTTTGTCCCCATAAAAAGAGAGAAATGGAATAGTATTTTAATTTGTTATTCATTAATAAAACTTCATCATTCTAACCTCAAGTGTATGTTTTGAAATGCTTCTGGGAGAACAGGTGCCACAGGTTAGGTGACTCCAGAGCCAATACTGACCAGCAGAAGGTACTCCTGCACAGTTCTGGCCCCTGAAAAGACCCTAATCCTACTACTATGCACAGTACTTCTCTCTGCACAGACGCTGCTGCCTCCACAACTAGTGCTATACAAAAATGTGTAGAACCAGCCCTAGAAACAGGGCCGGCTCTGGCTTTTTTGCTGCCCAAGAAGAGCCAGAGTGCCAACTTTTGGCTAGCGAGACTCCCTGCGCTGCAGAAGTGCCCTGGGCAATGGATTTCGCGCCCCAGCTAGCAGGGGGGAGGGGGAGGGAGCGGGGGGGACAGAGAGAAGGGGGGAACAGCCAGGGCGCTCACCACTCGGCCCCTACCACTGTGCCGCCTGCTGGGACGGCTCCGTGCTGCTCCAGTCAAGGGGGAGGGAAGGACGCGGGCTGCCGGGCTTGCTGCAGACCTGGCACCGGCTGGGGAAGATGGAGCATGCAGCCGGCTCCCAGCAGAGTGCTCCCCTCCTCCAGGGGAGCCAGAGCAGTGAACAAAACAAAAAAAAACAAACAAACAAAAAAAAAGGGCAGCCGTGCCGCTCTAGGATTGGATGGAATGCCACCCCTTAGACTCTCGCGCCCCAAGCACGAGCTTGCTTGGCTGGTGCCTGGAGCCAGCCCTGCCTAGAAAGGATGGAGACATCACAAGGCAGCAACTGCAGAGGCCCTAGCAGGGAGAGGCAGTTCACTGTCAAGCTAAAGGGAGAGAATTAAATATGAGGCTTATGGGAGAGGCAAAGTAAGTTGCTGGCAGACAAGACCAGGGAAGATAGTGAGTTTAAGTAGAAAAATAAAGGCAAAATATATAAACATTCCCATTTAAATTGAAGTTAAAGTTGCAGGCACATTTGTTAGTGTTTGGAATGTATAGTGCCTTTCAAAACATTACAGAAAGATTAAAAACAAGTTGGAAACCAAACCAAAAACACACACACACACACACACACACACACACACACACACACACACACACACACAACAAAAACACAGTGGTATAGGGCCAATGGGGGGGTGCTAGTGGGGCAATTTGCTCCAGGCCCATACGAGAGTTTTTTGGGGCCCCTGGAGCAGGGTCCTTCACTCGCTCCGGGGGCCCCAGGAAAACTCTCATGGGGCCCAGGCCCCCGGAGCTTCTTCCACTCCAGGTCTTCAGCTGCAATTCGGCAGTGGGGGGTCCTTCCACCCTGGGACCCGCCGCCGAAGTGCCTGGTCTTCAGCAATGGAGGCCCCCTGAATCCTCTGGGCAGCCCTACAGCGGTGAGGTTGCAATTCACCAATGCTTGCAAAATCGAACATACTGCTGTGCATCTACATCTCTTCTACACAGTTTGAGGGCAACAAACCTGGCAGAATGTTTGTCTTCCCAGCCATGACAAATAGCGTGCCACACAAATTTTGTCCTCACATCTATGCAACCTCACTGACTTCAGAATTTGGCCAGCGTAATGCAAGCCAAGAAGTGTATTAGTAGGTTCAACTATTTCGAAAGCATCTTTAGTCTTTCAGGGACAGTATTTATGAATTTTATATAACCAGAAAGACAAAAAACTAAGGCTTATGTATTATTTTTTAAAAACCTCTCATAATTTTGTCTGAATTTCTCTTGAGTTTAGAAAAATATTTCATATATTCTCCTACTAAAAATGTTTCCCAGACACCATCTGCCAAATCAAGTTATGCACCCAGCACCTCTCAGCCTTAACAGAAAAATTATATCTGAATTGTAACATCATAGAAAGATCCTCTTTGTATTACTGATTAAAGCTTTAACAACCAAAGTGAATTCTGTGCGACACCCAGTCCAATAGCATATTAGAATAGTACTTTAAACTAGCTCTTTACATTAATACTGATAACACTGATCCTGACTGATTCAAGGCACGTCAGAAATAATAGTACGGTTGTGACAAAATTAAAAAAATTCACAGTTAATACTGAATTTCATAATGAACTATGAAGAGTAAAGGAAGGAAGCTGAACAGGAAGGAAAGCTGTGTGAGTTAAGGACTTTTGTTGGTTTGTATGACCTTAAATATTCTCTGAACACACAGATGGCTTTGTACTAAAGCTTTCTATTATTTAACTTACTTATTTATTTATTATTTTTTAAAACCTCCTTCATGGAACAGCTTGGCTCTCAGGTAAACACATATTTAGGTCAATGATCTCTCCCTCTCCAAAATGGTATACGCCACCTACCCAAATAAAGGAACACTTCAAAATGGGAGGCTTTGGATTTCTTAGATAAATATGTAATTATGACAGACAACCAAAAATGTATTTATGTTGCTCTGGTTGCTACACTAAATTTGTAATTGATCAATTAGTTTCAAAAGTGAACTTAAGTTAATAAAAAAAAAATCCTGTAATCTAGGAAAAGGGCTTTCTGGTCAGATGTGTACTTACATAATTAGAACCAATTCTACAATATCCATAGTGAGCATCCTTATGAAAATGTAAGGAAAAAAAAATTATAAATGGGTAGGACTCACTGCGGCATCAAATAAGATTTTCACGTCACTTGTGCTCATGAAATCTAATTCAGGAGTGAGAGAGGAAAGAGTCTTTGTGGCTTTGCATACTGTGGAAGCCCAATGTATATATTATTTCACAAATCGTTAAGTGCAGAAAATATTTTTCATAAAATATACAAGGTCTGATAAGATTGCTGCAAGGTAACGTTCATAGCTACTGCCTGCTGAGGAGGCTTTGTCTTGTATAGCTGAATTTTCAGCATTATATGTATTCACAACTCCTCCCTACAGCATGCTGATTTCTCTGTCAACTATTGCTTTCAAACACAGTTTCCTTACTTAAATTGTAGTCCTCCAATGACCTCTGAAAACAATTCCCCTCTGACCTAACTTCCTGTTAATCTTCTCTGAGATATTTACTTCACAATGTAGTCGTCTTCTCTCTACATTGTTCAATCTCACTTCTAGACAAACGCCTCAATAAATTGGCTTTTTTCTCCTGTTTTCCTTTTCAAAATATCTAAAGCAACCAACCCATAACGGACTAATCACCTATGAGGCCAAATGCTGAGTTCCATGCTGTAAACCCATACTCATTCAAGTACATTTACTTATACAAGAAGTCTTACTGCAGTTAAGTGCCAACCCTCGTGCTTACAGCTCTGTGAGATTTGCCAATAGCTGACTCAGGCCAAATTGAGAATGAGGCCCGTAACTGGTTTGTGCTAACAAAGTGCACAAAAAGTGCTGAAATGAGAAACATCTACATTTAATTCCCATACAAGTGATTTCATATGTTGTAAAGCTTCAACTTTATATAAAGTAAATACAAATAAATCTGATACTCCTGTAATGTTAAGCTTTCATCGTTAAAATAACCAAAAACAAGTGAAATAAAAATAAAAACCAGAAAGTGTTAATGTCAACATTCCCACAACATTACTGTAACTGAATTGCATATCTTACATGCTCCACAGTACATTATTTCATGATATAAAAGAGTAAGATATCAAGTTACATATCTATGGCAAAATTGAGACATTTAGACTTTGGCCCACATTGGGGTGGTGACCTTGGTGCAGAACCACACCAGCCAACAAGGAGTTCTAGGGAGGATTGTGTCAGAAGGCATAAACTCTTCTTAACTTGTGTTCACAGGGCAGTAAGCAAACTGCATCACTCCTGTGAATTACTACATCTTGCTCCCATCCCTTTCAACCCAGCCAGCTTTGCAAGCTAGTCTTCAGTGGGCAATGGGGTCATAGTCTTGCTTCCACCCCTTCTGACAATTTGCATACTTGTGGGTGCAAACAGGAAGCAGTCTCTCCCTGCACTTCCCAAGTGCAGAAATGATCTATCCCTTAAGAAGAAAGCCAGGAACAGAAATTAATAGAAGTGTTCAATGTAGCCAAGTTAATATTGTTGTTGGAACTTAAAACATTTCTGTACCCTTTTCGTGATTTTAAATGTACAACACAAGTGTGGCACTGAATTTTGTAACTGGTTTCAAAAAACCAAAGATTGACTTGTGGAATTTATAGGATCCATGCTATAGAGCAGCAGCAGAGTTTATGGCTTATGAATGGCATAAATTTTACATAGTGTGGGTTTCCAAACAGTAAAGATTCATTTAAACACCTATGTACACATGCACAGTACCTCTATTTTTAAGTGTGCTCCTGAAGATTTAAGGAATTTCTATTACATGTGTTCAGTATGCAATTTCAAAGTCTAATATCTCAGAACAATCAAATGCTACTTTTTTCGAAACAAACAAAGATATTAGATCACAATGAGGATTACTTAACCCATGCCAAATTTCCAATATTAGCCATTTTTGCAATCGCCATGTTTAAATCTGTGATTAAAATATGCTCTGGAGTTGAAATCAAGCCTGGAAAATTTTAACCTCAAAAGATTTTTTCTCATTGCAAGTCAGAAAGCTATAAAACAGAGCATTGTACTAAAAACTGTTTTGCAATCTTAACTGGAATAATAACTATAATGCAATTCCACTGTTAGATTTCTTTCCTTATGGCTTTCTCAACTTAATTCAACTAAATGCAATTTATAACCATTTAAAGAGGTACCTTTTGGACAATGTGTAAGCCCATTAGGGTATGTCTATGCTGCAGATGGCCTGTTTCAGCTGATTCAGATCCACACAGTTCAGGCTACGAGGCTGTTTAACTGAGGTGTAGACATTTGGGCTCAAGCTTGAGCCTGGGCTCTAGGATCCTCCCCCGTCATGGGGTCCTAATTGTTAATGAGAATCTGGCCCTTTGTATTCATAAGTTTTTGGCTTATCTTTAATATAGTACAGGGGTCGGCAACCTTTCAGAAGTGATGTACCAAGTCTTCATTTATTCACTCTAATTTACTGTTTCAGGTGCCAGTAATGCATTTTAATGTTTTTAGAAGATCTCTTTCTATAAGTCTATAATATATAACTAAACTATTGTTGTATGTAAAGTAAATAAGGTTTTTAAAATGTTTAAGAAGCTTCATTTAAAATTAAACTAAAATGCAGGGGCCCCTGGACCCGTGGCCAGGACCCAGGCAGTGAGAGTGCCACTGAAAATCAGCTTGCGTGCTGCCTTCGGCACCCGTGCCATAGGTTGCCTACCTCTGTCCTAGACACTACAGTGCTAAAAAGCGATGGTCACATAATCATCACCCTATACCAGAAACCTACTGACTGCTATACTTATCTACATGCCTCCTGCTTTCATCCAGTCCACATCACACGATCCACTGTCTACAGCCAAGCTCTAAGATACAACCGCATTTGCTCCAATCCCTCAGACAAACGCCTACAGAAACTCTATCAAACATTCTTAAGATGACAATACCAACCTGGTGAAGTGAAGAAACAGACTGATAGAGCCAGAAGGGTACTGAGAAGTCATCTACTATAAGACAGGCCCAACAAAGAAAGTAACAGAACACCACTAGCTGTCACCTTCAGCCCCCAACTAAAATCTCTCCAGCACATCTCCAAAGATCTACAACCTATCCTGAAGGACGATTCCTCACTCTCACAGACCTTGGGAGACAGGCCAGTCCTTGCCTACAGACAGCGCCCCCAACCTGAAGCAAATACTTACCAGCAACCACACACCATACAACAGAAACACTAACCCAGGAACCAAACCCTGCTACAAACCCCGGTGCCAACTCTGTCCACATATCTATTCAAAGGACACCATCATAGGACCTAACCACATCAGCCACATCATCTGGGACTCGTTCACCTGCACATCAACCAATGTGATATATGCCATCATGTGCCAGCAATGCCCCTCTGCTGTGTACATTGGCCAAACTGGACAGTCTCTACGCAAAAGAATAAATGGACACAAATATGACATCAGGAATCATAATATTAAAAAAACAGTAGGAGAACACTTCAACCCCTCTGGTGACTCAATAACAAATCTCAAAGTGGCAATTCTTCAACAAAAAAAACCTTCAAAAACAGACTCCAACGTGAGGCTGCAGAACTGGAATTAATTTGCAAGCTGGATACCATCAGATTAGGCCTGAATAAAGACTGGGAATGGCTGGGTCATTACAAAACCTAAACTTAATTTCCCCAATACTAATTTCTCTCTACTGTTACTCACACCTTCTTGTCAACTGTCTGTGATGGGCCACTCTCTTAACACTTCAAAAGTTATTTTTCCTCTCTTAGTATCCTGCTGTTAATTGATTTATCTCATTAGACTGACCTCACACTTTGTAAAGCAACCCCCTCCTTTCAAGTACAGTATTTATACCTGCTCCTGTATTTTTCACTTCATGCATCTGATGAAGTGGGTTCCAGCCCATGAAAGTTTATGCCCAAATAAATGTGTTAGTGTCTAAGGTGCCACAAGGCTCCTCGTTTTTTCTGTCCCCTTGAAGTCCTATACTGGGGCTGCCACAACATGGCCAGGGAGCAGAGCTACAGTTCTATATTAACACTTGGAAGCAGAGCTAGCCTATTAAAGGGGACAGTGTGACAGCAAGGCAATGTAACTTCTCTGCAGTGGCCAGTAGATCTAGTCAGACAGTGGGTCATACAGACTGCAACCTTGCACAGGCCAGTAGTTCTGACATTACAACAAGAACTTTCCAAAAGCTCGAAGAATTATTCACAATCCTATTTTTGAAAGTGCATTTTCAAAAACTACCTAAAAGCAAAGCTCAGTGGAAGGAAAGTTGATCTTTATCTGCAAATGAAACAGTCTGAAAGTAACACTTAGCCATGGTGTGGAAATGAAATCTCTTTGGTAATGATCATAGATCAATCTGTAGACTATACTAGTGGACCAAGTCTATTTGGTCAGACTTCCCAGAAAAGTGATCTGAATATAAGGACACTTGAACATGTTTTTGCAAAGAATTAAAAACCAGGATATTTTCTTCATAACTATTTGGGGTAGACAGATACTTAAATCCTCACACAGTATAGTTTACATACATTCACAGATAAGTCATGAAGAAAATATCCTGATTATCAATGTTTGGTAAAAGCATGTCATAGGTGAATTGGATTCAGATAGTTTCTGAACATGTTAGTTCTTTTGAAGACAGAGCTGACAGCCTTACAGTAAAGCCCAGTGCTCAATACTCACTTCTGGAAATGAGCATTTATACTTACAAATTTATAAATTGTTTGTATTATGGTAGCATATGCCAGCCCCAGCTGAGATAAAGGCTCCATTGTGCTAGGCACTACGCAAACATATTGCAACAAACAACCCCCTACAAAAATCTAAATAGACAAGGCCAACAAAGAGTGGGAGAGAGGAATTATAATCCCCACTTTACAGATGGGGAACTAAGGCACAGTGACATTAAGGGCCAGATTTTTAAATGCATTTGAGGTGTCTAAAGGCAGATAGGTGCTTAGTGGGATTTTCAAAAGCACCTAGGCACTTAAACTCCCTAAGACACCTTCTTTAGGCACCAATAACGCCTTTTAAAATCTGCCCTTAAGTGACTGAGGAGTCCAAGGTAACTCAGGAAGTCCATGGCAGAGCCAGGAACTGAACCCAGATTTGAGTCGCTAGTCCAGAATCCCAACAAGACCATCCTTCCTCTCGACTTCCTGGAAGGTACCAGGGCTGAAAAACCAAACTGCTGAAAGTATTGACACACCAGTTATAAATTGAACAGTCCCAACAAAAGCTCTGCCTTGTTTAAAAATATATCTAAAAAGGGCTACATTCTCAAGCGTCCCTAAATTAAACACCACTAGCCATTACCAGTTGCATCCTATTGTGCTAAACTCTGTCATTTGCACTGCTGTTGTAGCTGGGTTGGTCCCAAGATACGAGAGAGACACAAGGTGGGTGAGGTAATATCTTTTATTGGACCAACTTCTGAACTTCACACAGCTCGAAAGACCTAAAGAAGAGCTCTGTGAAGCTTTCCTCTTCCACGAACAGAAGCTGATCCAATAAAAGATATTATCTCGCCCACCTTGTCTCTCTACATTACATAAGAAGTTTGGAATGTAAATTATAACTATTTCAGTTAATAATGCAACATTTGCACTAAAAAGTTTTAGCATTATTTCTTCATACCTAATTCCAAAACAGACAAAATCCCAGACTTCTAACGTCTGCTCATGTGTTACACTAAAAGAATTAATGGAAATCTCTCTCTCTTTTACAAATCTAAAGTATATTTTTAATTTCTACAAAATATTGCAAGAGTTATTTAAACTGGTCTGTACTTTACTTTCCCATTTCATTTACATTCTCTGCTCAATCTACAGCAACACTGTTCTCTCTCTCTCTTAGTTATTTGTAAGATATATTGTTTGAGGGTTTATTGTTTTCATTTTAAACCACAGATGTTTGTCTCACGATGAGTGTCTAAATGGCCAATTAAAAAGAACATGTCTCCCTAAGTATGGCTTGTGTTCAGCAAGACTTGAGCTTTATTTTCTGTCAAGACATTTGGAAGGATTTAAAGATAAAGCAGTAATATAAAAGAACAAAAAGGTAGTGTAAAGTCCATCATTAACATTATATGACTATAGCTCGCAAGATCCCTCCCTTCATCTTCTTCACAAGGTTCTTTTTAATCTTACAGTCTATTAAAACTGTTCACAGGCTCATGCCACTTCACTCTTCTGATCCCTATGACAGCCACGTGCCAGTCATTCTGCTTCCTTCCCTATCCCATCCAGAGCTCCCTCTCTCTTCCCCTCGGCCACAGATCCACTGCTCTTCTAATTTCACCTTCAAAACTCTTTATACACTTTCCTGTAGTTTATGACTGTCTTTTTGAGAGCATGTACCATTAATGCTGTTCCAGTACAGTACCTTTCTATGAGAGAATTAATCGCTTAATCTTTACTTGTAATTCTCTCCCACAATGTACTTCATCTTTCCAAGATTGAAGGATATTGGATATATACAGTAGCAATCTTTCCCATTCATGAAACTGTCTGCATTTGGAGACATTTTATGATATGAGCACAGCAATGATTTTGCTTGTCCAACAAAAACGGTACTGCAGTCAGATGGGACCCCCTTACTCTTCTAGCATAGGACAAGTGTTACTATCAGAACCAGTATAGAGTCATAGCAGGAATAAGCAAACGTATGGGGAAAACTCAGTATAAAAGGGTGGGTGCAGTTTTAGGATTTCACCTTTTTTCTATCATGGGGAAGTGACAATATCCTTGATTAATAGAAAATCCAGGTTGGACTAACTAGGATAGCTCTATTCCACAGTAGTAGTTGAATAGTTTAATCACAGTTGTTCTCAGTTTGTGGGTTTCAACACCAAAGGTGCCTATCAGCAGTTATTCGTTAAGGGGATGATGAGCTTAGCTCAAAATCCTTTCTCCGATTTTGCAGAAATAGAATGAGTCGTGCACATGTAACTGGACAGCCTGCAGCATCAAAGGTACTATTCCTGCTTGCGCCAACTGTAGCAATTGTGGTTGCATCTCCTCTGAAGAGCACAGAGGATTCTGGAGTGCATTTAAAAAGAGAGCTGTTGAGTGGCTAAACATGGGCTCCCGCAGAGAAAACTTGAGAACTCCCTGCTTTATCTTACAGTTTCCATTAATATCCTTAAAACTTTTGATGAAAAAAAATGGAGGAAATGAAAAGAAATGTGGGAACATGAAATGTTTCAGCCTAAGTTCAAATGAAGTTAGTCACAGACAGTAGTTTTGTCACCAAAACCCTAACCCAGATCTATATCTCCTGTATACTGCTGAATATGTACTTTCTTTATAAATAATCTTAGGATAGACAATTTCAAGCTCAACGTAAAAATCTGTTATACATTTCTTATGGAAGAAAAGCTACATTTGAATCAATATCATGTTATATAATAGTATATAATAAACAACTTTTCCAGATTGTATGCTGCTCTGGGGAAATTCGCTATATTATACATACATGTATATGCCAATTACAACATTAGTGGTTTATTTAATAAAGATCTCAAATACTTGCTAGCTAAATATATCGTAAAAATTAAAAACAAACAAATATACATTTCTATTCATTAGGTCAGTAATGGCATTATCTGCTCAGACAACGTTTAATGATACTCTTACAGTACATTTCTGGAAATACAGATGTATCTGACAGTCTTTCTACTAAATGGATGCAAGTTTCAAGGGTTCATCAAATACCAAGTATCTTGATATTAAAAAAAAAATCATGATATTTACTTTAATGAAACTATAAATATATTGCCCAGATAGGAGTTCACAGTAACAACCTTTAATGAAACAAGGAGAAAAAACTCTAGTATCCCTTCTCATTTCAACCTTAATATTGTGCTATCAAATTCCAATTCAATGGCTACGTCAGCTTTCATAAATCAGATGTCTCACTGAAATGCTTCTTTTAATTTATAACAACAAAACTGTTCAAACCAGCTGAAATATAGCCTAGCATTTTACAAAATAAATCCTTCAATGTGTGAAAAATACAGAGTATCATAAAATAAAATGAAAGTATGTTGTACGTAAATCCATTAATATATACATGCCAAACACTAATGTAAGTGTGGCACAAAAGCCAAATAAATAACAATAAAAGATGAAACGAGAGCCAGGAAAAATTGGTGCAATACCAAACAATAGTTTAAAATACACACTATGCTAATTATCTGAAAAACTGAACAGTAAAATAACCAGCACATTATTAAATCATTGCTGTAGGATACATTCATTCCCTAGTATAAACATTACTTTAACAGATGGAATGTAACTGCAACCCTTTATCACTTGAATATTTTAAATCTTTATCTGTAAAGATACTCACATGGAAATATAGGCTGATAAGTATTTAGATGATCAATTCATTCAAATCCATAAGCACAGCATAAAATCTTAAAGCATCTGACCAGTCTATTGATGTGTGTTCAAAATATTATATACAGATGTATCTCCTTCACAGTTTTCATTCTCTGGCTGTTGGCTCTCATGCCTTCCCTCCCTCTCTCAACAGTAAGCAAAGTTTAATAGATAAAATTCAGCAGCAGGAAATAAAGTGAAAGAATCTCTTAATCTTCGATTGAGCTAACTTAAAAAAAAAGACCTATCATTAACTGTGATTAAACAAAGTAAAGAAGAAATGCGGTCAATAATAAATGCAGTGTAGAAATTAATGTAGCTAGTTATATCAATACAACCTTGTTGCTTGCAGACACAGTATGCAATCTCAGCTGTGTAATCAAAACCCTTCAGTATAATACAGGCTTGCAAAAAGAATCTTAGGGGAGCAGTACTGGAATTACTAGGAATTACTCTCAACCTCCTGAGATTCAAATGCACAAATCAGTAAACTGAAGCAGCTTGAAGCAAGGTGATAAATGAATGACACAATATAAAAGTGGCACTATTCCTCTAAGCGCATAAACTTAGTTCCCACACCCCATACTTTTAAACAGTTATCTTTTTGCCAGGCTAGTTTCCTTTTCAATTAATGTGAAGATTGCTTTTGAACATTCACATTTCTTTACATTATTTTAAACCAGCAGGAACATATAAAATAGAACTATTACTTTAAAGCACACTTGGGCTATTAAGTGTGTTACCGTTTTCAGAAATATCGTGTAATTTCTTAACACCACAAAGTAAGGCATCAAATAATACATCTATGCAAAAGTAGGCATTGCTTCACTTAGCACATCTCTTGTAATTACCTAAATGCATTTAAAACTTTTTTTAATTTTATAGTGAATAGTTTGAAAAAAGACAAAGTAAATCAGTTACCTAAGTAAATGACAAAAACCACCACATTCACTTTTTTGAATATAAAGATGCATATAGAGTAAACTGAAAACCAGCAAACTAGCAAAAAGAGCTCGAAATAAAAAATAATAGTGTGGCTAAATTTTCCAATATTTAAATACACAAAATACAAATCCTACTTTCATATTTTTAATTAGGTACAGATTTTTTTTAGTGGGGAGAGTAAGCATTATTATTTTTTCATTCACTAAGGAATACATCTTCCTCTAAAGAGCAAAGCCAGAGAACAACAGCACAGTAGTTTCTCTTGTCATTATTCAAGATATTTTCTATCTACGGCCTTGATCCTGTAAGCCTTCACACACAAAGAGTAGACCTTACTCACACAAATACATCCATTAATTTCAATGAGACTACTAGAAGGATTCAGGACCCATAGCACAATCTGTTATTCAGTTTTCAGCCTCGCATCTAATAGCTCTGTGAATGTAGTTCACCCTATATTTCTCATTTATTTCTGCAATTTTTAAAATTTATTTTTAACTGACCTACAGCACAGTATTAGTTGCTTGTAAGTACCTTCCCAGAGGCGTTAGAAAAGTAGCAGCTTCAATTCATTTTTACTGATGAGGAATTTTGAAACAATAATCTAAGAGTGCTACAATCACAGACTAATAATAATACTTGGCTGCAACAGAATCTGAGATCTCTAGTATTCCCAAAGGATGCCATTATTTCCAAAGGTTGCCATGGTGATGCTGCAGTATAGCTGCTGTGCCTGCTCTGCTGCTTCCCATTGCAGTCATATGAAAAACTTAAATCAACCCATTTGTTTCACATAGTACAGCTTTCTGAACAAATTGTATACACGACTATAATGTAAAACTTCATTAGTGAACCACACAATTCTGCCGCATCGTTGAGCTTAACATTACAGTATACTAATACAATAGTCCTTAAATTAGACATATTAAATGCCAGAGGCTATAATTCTAAACACAAGACAATTTAACCACCTCTCTGACCTTATGACCAACATTAATTAGAAATGTATCTCCACTATTGCTATTTGGTATATTAAAAACTATAGCTACAGAGCTTTGCAAGGGCATCCCAGTTGAACAGTGACACTAAATTAGATTCTTCCACCTTTCAATTTCAAATCAGCAAGGCAAGGCAGCAGCTTGCCCCAAACTGCTTTCTAACAAGGCTCCTCTTTGCGGAACCATGTATCCTAGATATAACACAACCAAATACACAGATATGTCCTATTTGAGTATGTTGTCTATTTATTTTAGCAGTCACTATTGTAGAGTTTGTGGAGGAGAAGGGAGGAGAAAAACATTGGGTCTGCTGTGTTAAAACTCATTCAGGGCTTGGCTACTTTCGCGCTCAGGGGTGTGAAAAACACCCCCCTGAGCGCTGCAAGATACAGCGCTGTAAAGCCTCAGTGTAATCAGTGCTGCAGCGCTGGGAGCGCGGCTCCCAGCACTGCAAGCTATACCCATAAGGGATGTGGTTTACGTGCAGCGCTGGTAGAGCTCTCTCCCAGCGCTGGCGCTCTGACCACACTCACACTTCAAAGCGCTGCCCCAGCAGCAGCGCTTTGAAATTTCAAGTGTAGCCATACGCTTAGTATTCTCTTTTTAAATGCTTTTAGCTATGGGGTCCACACAGTTAGTTACAGGCTGCAAGTAGGACTGCACACTCAAGCTTCTAAATTCAACTGAACTGAGTTACAAAGTCCTTTGCTAAAACATGCCCAACACAGACATCCAAAGAATGAACAGCCTTTAAAAATCTAACTTCTATATTTCTCTTCACTTCTAAAGGAATGCAAGATGGAAGAGAAATGAGTGGATATTAGTCTGATCTATTGACAAGTCTGTACACTTCTGAGTGGGAATATCTGATGGGAAAAGTAAACTGCATCTTTTAAATCACAGATGCAGCAACATTTTCAGATCTTCATCAAAATAACTTTCTTCAAGTTCCAGGAAGCAAATTCTTTCCTCAGACTGTGGGAAGACACTACTGTGCCTTTGCATTAACCCCTTCTCAAATCCTCTGGACATAAATCCTCTGGACATAAATCACCTCTGTGATCACAGCGGATGGTGACATATTTCAAGGGACTTATTGTTTAACGTAAGTAGTTAACACATCTGTTCCATCTTGTATTTAGCAGGGACTCTTATCAGTTAGTTTCTCAGACCTGAAGAAGAGTTGTGTGTAAACTTAACTGAAGACAAACAGAAGGTCCAATAAAAGATATTACCTTTCTAATCCTTTAGTCATTCTCATGGCTCTTCTCTCAATCCTTATTTATCAACATCCTTCCTAAATTGGGCCCCAAATCTGGATATAACGTTGCAGCAGTAGTCACACCAGTGCCAACTACAGAGGTAAAATAATCTCTCTGTTCTTATTTAAGAACCCTCTATTTATGCATCCCAGGATTGCATTAGCTCTTTTGGCCACAGCATCATATTGGGAGCTCATGTTCATCTGATTATTCAACAGGAACCCTGAATCTTTTTCAAAGTCACTGCTTCCCAGTAAAGGGTATCCTATGGTGTAAGTATGGCCTACATTCTTTGTTCCCAGGTGTATACACTTACATACAGCTATATTAAAATGTATATTGTTTGCTTGTGTCCAGTTTACCAAGTGATATACAGATCACTCTGAACCAGTGACCTGTCCTTTTCATAACCTACCACTTCCCCAGTTTCTGTGTCATTTGCAAACTTCATCAGTGATGCTTTTATATTTTCTTCCAGGTCACTGATAAAAATGTTCAATAGTGTAGGACCTAGAACTGATCACTGTGGGACTCCACTGGAGAAACACCTGCGTCATGTTGACTCCCCATTCACAATTATATTTTGAGATCAATCAGTTAACCAGTTTTTAGCCCATTTAATGTGTTCTGTGTTAATTTTATATTGTTTTAGTTTTTTAATCACATTATGCAGTACTGGGTCAAATGACTTACAGTAGTTTACATATATTAAGTCAACACTAAAACCTTTATCAACAAAAATTGTAATCTCATCAAAAATGATATGATGTTAGGTTGACAGGCTCTATATTCCATAAACCCATGTTGACTTGCATTAGCTACATTACTTTCCTTTAGTTTTTTTATTAATCAAGTCCCATATCAGCAATTCCATTATTTTGCCCAGGATCAACGTCAAGCTGACAGGCCTATAACTACCCAGGACATCCTGTTTATCTGTTTGAAAGAAAACTAATGTTGTAACAATATTTAAGTCTTCTCAAACTTCCCCAGTGCTCGAAGACTTATTGAAAATCAGCATAAGAGTCCAGTGAGTTTCTCAGCCAGTTCTTTTAAAACTCTTGGATTAGAGTTATCTAGACCTCCTGATTTCAAAGTGTCTTACTTTAATAGCATCTGTTTAACATCCTCCAAAGATACTAGTGGAATGGAAGGAGTGTTATCACCATATGATACTATATCATCTGTTTTCCCCAAAACTATGGAACAGAAATATTTATTGAACATTTTTGCCTCTTCTGCATTATTATTGATAATGTTACTACTTCCATTTAGTAATGGACCGATATCTTTGTCAGGATTCTTTCTGTTCCTAACATATTTAAAAAACATTCCTTCTTATTGTCCCTAATTCTACTGGCCATAGATTTCTCCTTATGTCTCTTTGCTTCCTTTTTCTATTTTCTACAATTCATAACTTTTTGTTTATATTCATTACTATCAAGTTTACCGTTCTTCTATTTGTTATATATTATTATATAGATAGATAGATAGATAGATAGATTCCAGGGCTCTCTGCATAGTGCAGTCTCTGGGTGCCTTGGGCCATCAGCAGAAATCAGTCTGCTTGTGTTGAGGTTTTCAGTCAAAACCTCCACCCACCACAAACCATGTGTCAATATAATTCACACTCTCTAAGCCATATCAACAACTTTGCAATTGCCTGGTTTCAGAAAGAGAAGCATTTTCACCTAGTACATTAGAAAATAATTTTTTCGTCTTTCAAACACTAGATGAGAACGAGATAAAGATTGTCTAAATTCCCCAAGTAAGTATATTGAATCATTTGTCCAATCAGGACCAGATTAACCCATCACTGAGCCCCAGGGAAACACATACTTCTGGGCTCCTAGTGCTACCTTCTGATATGAATACCAACAAACAGCTGATAAATGGAAAGAAGAAGAAAAAACCCACACACTTCTGTGATGTTCCTTCCCATACATGCCACTGCAGTAAATTCTTACCCCAGCTTGTTCGTTTACCGCTGTTGGAGAAGGAAGTGTATTTTTTTTAAACCAATCCCCCCTCCTCTCTCTTTGGTTTGGTTGGAAATGGTAAAGGAGTCTCAGCTGTGGGTACATAGCGTACATATCAAACTTGGAGATCACAGTAACCATGCCGAAGTCAAAGCAAAACATCATTGTGCCATTGTGCGTCAGGGCGAGAATTATGGAGCTCTGCAATTCACTGCAGAACTCCTCCACTACACCCTGCTTGGAGCTTTGTCTTAACAGTGTCCCACATCTTCTTGGGCAGGGGCCTCTCACCTTCTGCCCATGGTTGGTCTCAATGTGATGGTGTGTTAAATGCATACACCCAGGAAAGGTGGAGAATGCCTGAGAGAACATTTGTATTAGCTGCTCCATCTGGGCCTTCTGTTAAACCCCTAGTATATCCCCCAAATTGGCAGTGTTATCCATCTGTGTCATCAGAATTTCAGGTCCTAGTTCAGAGTCGGTGGCAAGGGGAGTGATAAGGAAGGCTTCCCTGTCCCGCTAGGCCTTTACCAACTTAATGTAATACATGCGTTCTCAAACTGGGGGTCATAATCCCTCAAGAAATCACAAGGTTATTACATGGGGGGTCGCGAGCTGTCAGACTCCACCCCCAAGTACCGCTTTGCCTCCAGGATTTATAAGCGTTAAATATAAAAGAAGTGTTTTTAATTTATATGGGGAAGTTGCACTCATAGGTTTGCTGTATGAAAGGGGTCACCAATACAAAAGGGGTCACTGATGAAGTAGATTTGGGAGTCCCCTCTCTTTTCCAGGTGTTGTACCTTGTAATCGACAAGACTTACGCATCACAGCACCACGAATGGCCCTACCATCAGGCAAATAACTTACAGTCTGTGGTCTGCAACAGTAGTGGAACTCAATCCCCTGGCTTGAATACTCATAACCATGCTCCTCGGTTATACGCTAGTGTTACTGGGCCCCCTATAGGTTATTCCAGGCAAATGCCTACAACTTTTTAAGTCACTCACGTAACTGGAGGACATATTGGATCAGGTTTTCTGCTCGTGGTCCATGACTTTCCCAGGACTCCCACAGAGCACAGACAACATTCTGTTGTTACTCCTATTGGCACATGGCTAATTCTCTTTTCATCTGCTGCTGCTGTTGCTGCTGGGCAGCGAGCTGCTACAGCAGCTGCTGCTGCAGGGTGGCTTGTTGCTGATGATTTTCAGTGACCCACTTTAACAGCCATTCTAAATCAATCTCTTGTGAGGGTCCTTACAACCCGAAAACCTCTCGTGGTTTCTTCTCTTCTCTTCCCTTCCCTTCTCGGCTCCCTGTACAGTGACCCCTCCCCCACACCCAGAATCCCATAACACACCAAACCCTCAAAACCCCACCCCGCTGAGCCTCACCGCCTGCATCAAAAGCCTCCCACACCTGGACCCCCACTCCACTGAACTCCAATCAGCTACACCCTGACCCCACCCACCAAACCCCACTCCCCCAGCCTACTCCCCCCAAATAAGCCCTAACCACCTTCACCTGGACTCCCCTGAAGAGTCCCATTCCCCATGCACCCAGAACCCTGCACTGAGACCCTGTGCATCCAGATTTCTGCCCCTGCATCCAGACCCCAGCACTGAGTTGCCTGCACCCAGATTGAGCCATACAGAACCCTGGTAATCTTAAGGGAATTCTGCACCAAAAAATTATTTAAAAATTTAATTTTGCAAAGTTCTGCATATTTTAATTGTCAAAATAACACAGAAACACAGCAACAATATAATTACACCATTTTCAATTATTTTGGTAATTTATTTCAAAATACTTGTCAGTAAATAAAAAAATGATGTGATTATTTTGTGTAATTTTGACAAAATATGCAGAATTTTAAAATATTGTGTGCATAATATTTAATTTTTTTAATGCAGAAATCCCTCATGAGTAAAAAGTGCCAAATTTGTTATATTAGACATACATGTCACCTTTCCTCCCATCTCTTTGCCTCTTCCCTGCTTGCAATCCTGCTGGCCATGAAAGTACTTGTAAATATCAATACGCTACTAAGGAATAGGAAAAAATAAGTGTGCACTGTTATAGTGCACCTGTATGCAGTTATACCCCACCCTGCCCCAGAGTTCTAGGTTTGTTGCTGGAGGGATACCCAGCAGAGGATTTGGGAAATTTAAATAGTGTTGCAAATCTCATTTTCGAGAGATCAATAGATTTATTTTTAGCTTCATCAGGAGCTTTGACATGAATCCTTCATTATATGCAAGGTTTTTTTTCCCAATTATAAATATAAGCATGATTTCCTATTCCTTCAACCTGCATTCTTTGTTCCTAGATGTATAACCTTGCATTTAGCTCAGGGATAGGCAAACTCTTTGGCCTGAGGCCCACATCTGGGTATGGAAATTGTATGGCGGGCCATGAATGCTCACGAAATTGGGGTTGCGGTGTGGGAGGGGGTGCGGGCCAGAAATGAGGAGTTCCGGGTGCAGGAGGGGGATCAGGGCTGGGGCAGGGAGCTGGAGTGCGGGGGGGGGGGAGATGAGGGCTCTACATGGGGTGCGGGCTCTGGGGTATAGCCGCGGATGAGGAGTTTTGGGTGCAGGAGGGTGCTCCGGGCTGGGACCAAGGGATTACGAGGACAGGAGGGGGATCAGGCCTGGGGCAGGGGTTGGGCCATGGAGGGGGGAGTGAGGATTCTGGCTGGTGGGTGCAGACTCTGGGTTGGGGCTGGGGATGAGGGGTTTGGGTTGCAGAACGGGGCTCAGGGCTGGGGCGGAGGGTTGGGGCTCAGGAGGGAGTTCAGGGGTGCAGGCTCTGGGTGTGCTTACCTCAAGCAGCATTCAGAAGCAGCAGCATGACCCCCTCTGGCTTCAACATCGAGGCATGGCTGGGCGGCTCTGTGCGCTGCCCTGTGTGCAGGCACCGCCCTTGCAGCTCCCATTGGCTGCTGTTCCCTGGCTGCCCCTATGGGTAGGAGCCGGAGTGGGGACATGCTGCTGCTTCTTGGCCAATGGGAGCTGCAGGGGCAGCGCTTGGGGTGGGGGAAGCATGCAGAGCCCCCAGCTGTCCCTACATGTAGGAACCAGAGGGGAGACCTACCGCTGCTTCAGTCAGTCACGCGGACCAGGGCAAGCCCTCAATCCTGCTCCCCAGCTGGAGCGCTGGGGCAGGGCAAGCCCCAGACCCCGCTACCCAGTGGGAGCTTGAGTGCTGGATTAAAACGGCTGATGGGCTGGATGTGGCCCACAGGTTGTAATCTGCCCACCCCTGATTTAGCTGTAGTCAAAAGGCATCTTGTTCAAGTGAGCCCAGCTTAAAGAAATCCAGACCAGTCTATGCAACTGACCAATCCTTTAGATCAGAGGTTGGCAAACTACAGCCCTTGAGCTCCAGCCAGGAAGCGGGGTTTGGGGCTTGCCCCACTCCGGCACTCTAGGTGTGGAGTGGGGTCGGGGTCTTGCCCCACTCCGCATGGCTCTCAGAAGCAGCAGCATGTCTCCACTCCGGCTCCTACCCATAGGGGCAGCCAGGGAACAGCAGCCAATGGGAGCTGCAGGGGCGGTGCCTGCACACAGGGCAGTGCGCAGAGCCACCTGGCTGCACCTTCACATAGGAGCTGAAGGGGGTACATGCCACTGTTTCTGGGAGCTGCTTGAAGTAAGCGCTGCCTGGAGCCTGAACCCCTCCTGTGCCCCAACCCCCTGCCCCAGCCCTGATCCCCCTCCCACCCTCCAAACTCCTTGGTCCCAGCCCGGAGCACCCTCCTGCACCCCCCCCAACTCCTCATCCACAGCCCCATCCCAGAGCCCACGCCCCCAGCCAGAGCCCTCACATCCTCCTGCACCCCAACTCCCAATTTCATCAGCATTCATGGCCCGGCATACAATTTCCATACCCAGATGTGGCCCTTGGGCCAAAAAGTTTGCTTACCCCTGCTTTAGATTTTACACAAATTGTTTCACATTTAGGGTGGGGACAAAAATCAAACTGAATTATAGCTTTGTATTCATCTTGGGGCCACACATTTTCAGGACAAATTTATTCTTTTCATTCATTAATAAAGGAAACTAGATTGAATGGATCTTTCTTTAAAACTCCCCATCAACATTTCCTTAAGGATATGACACATACGTGTCTTAAGCTTGGCAAGATCTATTTAAAATCTTACAGGATACAAAGCAACAGAAAGATCCCTACAACCTCCATGCTTCATTTGAAACTCCTCCCCATCATAATAGTTACAAGTCATTATTCCACATTACCAGAACCATGCTGAGAATAAAATATTAGATTTTAAATCATTAGATTTTTAATGAAGCACCTATCGTGTGCAGTTCCTTGCAGCAATATGTCAATGACATCAATTTGCCAGACAACAAACTGCACTACTTAAATGTAGCAGGCATACAAAGTGTAAGATGTAACACATAGCCTGAAAATTATTGAAGAAAGCTATCCATTTCTGTACAAACTGCATCTTAAAAAAGAGAGGTCAAATCAATTTAGCTCAAGGTGACTCCGATTGTATAAATTGGTTATCCTTGGAATCCAGTACTGATGGGAGTGAACAGAATACAAAATAAGCATGATCAGGTTGTTGCATGGAAATATTTCTACTCTTGCTGAGCTACTACTTAATGTAATGCAACCTTTAAAACTATATATGCCGTCCAAAATTATTAAAATAGTATGTTTCTCAAACAAGATAATATGGATGAACATTCATTACAGCATTATGTATGCTAGAGTGAGGAGTTTAAATGTTTATTAGTAGCAGAAGAGTAGGAACTTAAGTTCATTTTGAAACCCTGGTATGACAGGTCTTAGGTAGTGTTTAAGGGTTCGATGGTAATGAACACTCCAAAGCAACATATTACTTCTGCTGGATATGCAGCAAGGAAATCTCCTTGCATGGACTGTGTACTTCAAACTGTCCAGGGAGCCTCCTAAAACCCATTAGGGCATGGCTACACTTTGCCTAGCTTCCTTCCCCTCATATATCTTCCTCTGTCCCATGTGACAAAAACTGAAGGCTCACCTCAGGGAAGTGAGGTCCATCCAACTGTATCCCCCATTTGTCTGCATTTCCCAAACTGATATTTCTACTACATTTTAATGTCTATTCCACACAAGAAGGAGAGTTATTTTAAAGGGCAAGAACTCAGGGGAAAGAGATCAGAATTTATATGCACTCACCATGAATAAAAGATAAAAGGGGATAGTTTACAAAAGGAAGCAAGTTAGTCAACCTAGAAATCAATGTACATGTAACCCTTCTGCCCCTCTGAGTTGGCAGCAACAAGGGCCGGGTTCAGTATCCAGGGTTTCTGTTTCAATAACGCAATGCAAAACCGGCTTGAGCCCCCACCCAGTGACCTGGGCCACTTACATACCACACTCCCCTGGGCGCCTCTAGGAGGCAATACTTCCCCTCTCGCAAGTATGGAGTCCAAGTGTAGCAAAATCCTTTTAATAAAGGAGGGAAACAATGCGGCATTATGTTGGGGACACACCACAAACAGGATTCATAACACAAACCATGAGCAAAAGACACACCTCCAAGTAAGTTTGGCAATGTTCTTTTCTCCTCAGGGTCTTAAAGTCTAAATCACCCCAAAGTCCAACAACCCAAAAGTCTCTGTCCATAGTCAGGGCCACTCCAGAGTTCAAAAGTTCATCTACAGAGTTTTACCCCCCCAGCCTGGGTGGAATTGGGGGGGGGGCACATGGGGTGTTAAAGGACACCTTACGTGGGCCGAGGCCGACTGCCTCATCTCTTCGTGGACGTCTGCTGCAGCCTTCACCGTGAACGGCTCTGCTCCTCCAGCCGCTCCGCTCCTCCAGCTGTCCCCACAAACTGCTCCACTCTGCTCCACTCATTGTTCCGTGGGCCGCTCCAACAGTCCCACAAGCTGCTCCACTCTACCAGCTGCTCCGCTCCACCAGCCGTCCCATGAATCACTCCAGCTGTCCCCGCAAACTGCTCAGCTCCACTCCACTGGCCACTCCAACTGTCCTGCAAACTGCTCTGCCAGCCGCTTAGCAATATATGTTCAGGCTCCCCTACTAGTTAACACAGCACTCAGTGATCTCAGCTCAGTAATTTTAGCTCTTTTAGTGGTTTCAGCTCTTAGCGATTTCAGCTTGTAGTAGGCGAGCCCCACTGCTGGTGCACCATTGGCCCAAAGTGAATTCAGCTCAGCAGCCTCTAGCTAGACTCCTAATGGAATCAAAATTAGCTCTGCTATTCAACGGTGGAGAGAGAAAGAGAGAGAGAGAGAAAGAAGGAGGTGCAATTGGTGTGCCAAGCCCTCAAAAGGGGCCCATACCATCAGGTACACACACCTGTCCCCAACCTCTCTCAATTCACTGGTTTTGGAACCTGTGTCCCTTGTCTAGCGAGTGCTACTTAGGTGAGGCCCTCTGTCATAAAACAGACTCATAGTCCTTCATTCACATAATCAGCGTAACAACACTTTACTCCTCCTACCCCAATAACCGAGAAATTGGGGATCCCACAGCTGTCAAAGTGACCATTTGGGGCTGCTGTGGGCTCATGCTAGACGGACTGGGTGTGCCTATGCAAACAAGATCAGCCTCCTAAGTTCTTTTCCACACTTGCCATAATTCACCACCAGATGTCAGGGTAGAGCTCATCCTGACTCTGCTTACATACAGACAATAGAATGGACTGTGCCTACCAGCGGTGGGTTAGTATATTCTATGTTATTGAATATAACCCCAAACACACACAATCTCAGGTCTAGTTGGCAAGCCTAGATAATGAGTTGTTCATTCCCAAATGCTGAATTTTGACTTTTTCAAGACCATTTTCAAAATTTTTAGTATAGTGCCTTGCAATTGACATATATATGCTCTTAGTTTGAGACTAGGCCTTTTCAAAATCACAGCCTCACACTCCACAGGATCAGCAGAGATACAGATTCAATTGCTCACTGGGTGATGTAAACAATTAAACAGTTGCCTGTGGCTTATTACAAACACAGCAGATGCCCAAGCTCCTCCTTAACACTGGAACAGGTGAAGCAAGGAAAACAGGTGAGGGGGCATAGAGGCCAGAGGCTGGACTGGGGAAAGATAAAGGAAGATAGTAGAGGGGAGGTTCACGGAACTGTCATCCTTCAGGGACATGCATCTGAAAACTGACCAGCTTGACAGCTGCACTATGTTCCTTGATAAATTCCATCCTCCACGTTTTTTGGTTGCATTGCTCAGTTATACCGTGTTCCTTCTGTAATGTGTGGTAGTTTCACGTTGGGATTTATGGGATTTCATGTTGGGCTTGCTCCTTTCTGTAACTCCATTGAAGTGTTTGTATCAAAGCAACAGAAGCAAAAATGCATAAAGCTGTGCAACTTGTTTATCAGCTGCCAAGAGCATTATTTAACCCATGTTACTTAGTGACCCCTTTTGAAATCCCTTATTTCTCAAGCTAACAAAACAAAAGCTACATGACAAATACTTGTTAGAAATTATGTAATTTCTCCCACCTTTTACAATGCATTCAGCTGAGATGACATTTTAATTTAGCATACTAATTCTACATCCATAATAAATGACTTTCTCAATTAGCTAATAATATATTACAATATGCATTCAGTGATTACATGCAATTTAAAAAAAAATTCCACTGGCACTAGAAATACACAAACAACTTTTTTTTTTTTTTCAGGGGGCCAGGAGTGACCCAACAGGCAAGATGCTCATTGCTGGACTTGGGAGACAGACATTTTACTTTTGGCACTTGTGCGTTTAACTTACATTGAGTAAAAGAGAGCAAATCAGTCAGGAGGCCAGTGATGCAGCAACGTGCTCAGAAGTAGGGGAGAAGAGAGAATTGCAAGCAAGTTTAAAATCAGAGATTAGGAATTCCTACTCCTTGCTTTCCATCCTTCTCCTAGCAGAAGTTCTTTAAATGGTAGCTGAAAACAGCAAGATAGCATGCTCCAATGCTGTAGGTTAAGGAAACAGCATACTCCAAAATTCCTAGATTTAAAGGAAAAGAGAGTAGTTCTTTTTGAAAGTCAGAGTGGTGGATTTGCTCAAGAGAACGGTCTCCTTTCTGTTTATTAGAAACAGGTATGTGGCTCTTCCCTGGCTGCTTTGCCCCATATATACTAGTCTCTTTTTCAGGACTCTACCCTCAGAGATGCTGCATAAGCTTCACTGACCTGCTATACCTCTCTTTTCACAGACTGTGCTCCAGAACCCTGAATCTCGATGACCTCTATAAAGAGGATTTCCTCTTTCCACTCCAAATGGCATTTTTAGCCTCTCTGTTTCATTTCCTGGCCTCACCCTTAGCTCCAACTGATCCTCACATCATACATGCTAATTAGGGCCCAATTTTCAAGATATTGAGCAACTCCAAGTCAGCTCCTCTGAAGGTTAGGCCCTAAACTTTGAGAAAGGTTTGAAATTAAAGGTTCTCCTCCCACACCGCTAAGTAGCAGTAGGAATTAACAGCTATACGAAGAGCGTAAATAAATCTTATTTTGCGCCAGAGTTCCCAGTATATAGGATGACCGACATGCCTGACACATTATTCTGTTTCTAGTAGCTGAGTTTCTATTTTCCAACTCCACTTGAATTCTCAGCTCTAATGCTTGTTTTAGATTTTTCTATGGAGTCCACACAGTTGAGAAGACCTATTTATTGCAGCTGCCTGATGTTTAAAGTAATCTTAGGGCATGAAATTCAGTCTATAATAAAAATTAAGATTAAAATATGGCCAAGAAAATATCTCAAGTGACTATTAAAGGGGAGCTGGTAGTAACTAACATTTTCCATTATTGTGACGTATTCCCTGATAAACTCTCATTATTATGACGTTTGGCAGGGAGAACACCTTTCAGTTACAGGAGTAATTCCATGAAATTATATTCAGCTTCTTCTGACAAAAATCACCATTGCTGTTAAAAATCACTATACCATCTTCTCTAGCTTGCTCAGGAATATTTTGGCAATATGGCAAAATAACAACACATAAACATTTAAAGTGCTGCTCTCACACTGGTCAGAGTGGCAGGGATGACAGCAGAAGCTGCCACCACCATGGTACTAAGAACATGTGAGCACAGCCAGAAAAGCTTGGAGAGTGGCGGAGAGAGCTGGGCTCATGTGCTCCCCAGACACAGCACGTGGCCCCAATGGGCCATTTCCTCCTCTGGAGGCTGCCTCCATGGCTGCCTCTGCCCGGCAACTAATGATGCTGTCTCCATGGCTGACTCTGCCCGCCGACTAGTGATGGTATTTCTGTCCCTCTCCCACAGCAAAGGGGAGCTGCGGGGGGTAACACCTGCAGCAGACAGAGCTAGCAGCATGGCTCTCTCCTCCTCGGGTACCAATGGGGAGGTTCTTGGGCTGCAAATGGCCCATGGGCCGGGACTTTGAGACCCCTGATTTATATCATTGATATTACCATCGGGGTGCCAGAAGAGGTGGGGGTCAGGGAGCCATGACTCCATTACTTTTCACCAGCTGAAAAGGCGAGCAACAGAGGGAGAGGAGTGAGTGAGGTCCGGGGGGTGGGGGGGGCGGGAAGAGGCAATGCAGGAGCAGGGCCTCAGGGACATGGGCAGTGCAGGGGCCAGGTCTAGAGGGAAGGGACAGGGCAGGGGTGGGGCCTCAGGGGGAAGGGGTGGATCCATGGTTCCCCACTTTTAGGGAGCTTCCACAGCTCCTGATTTACCACTGTTACATAACTGCAACAAATCTTGTACAAAAGTATGTCATGAAAGATGTCAATGGAAAAGTTATAATTTGCTGAATATGATTATCCTCTTTATATGCATGTATCATCTTTGTATCTAAATATATGATTAGTATCTTATATATCTCATATATAAGATACTGGAGTAACTGCTTAATTTCTCTGGCCATGCTTTCTAGCAAGGAAGCTTTGAACAAAGATTGATGACCCCCAATATGTTTGAATAATTACAGGGAGAGGCTTTTGCAAGCTAGCAGTTTATTCTGTCACTGCTATGATCCTGATCTATGCACACTGAACACTTGTTTGTCTATGATCTATTAACCATTTATAACTCTCTTCTTTTTAGTTACTAAAGGTTTGGCAGTGGTATGATTACTGGGGAGTATCTGATTTATATATTGACTTGGCTAAATGGCTGATCTCTTGGGATTAGAAGAACCCTATATTTGATTAAATTGGTTTTCAGTAACCACTCATCAGAGTCTAGTGTCTGGGTGGTGAGCCAAGGGCTGGAATGCCTTTGGAGAGAGCATTTTTGGCTTCTTGTTAACCAGCGTGGTGAAAGAGAAGTTCACTTCTGTTACACTTCTGGTGTAATCTAATGAGAGAATAACCACCAGTTTGGGGTGAGTCTGCCCTGTTTCTCAGCAGTTTGTCCTGAATTTGGTATTCTCAGCTGTGATCCACTGAGACACGGTGACAAAAGGTTTATAAATGAATTATAATTGTGGAATAGTCTACAGTGTGCTGCTGCAAAAAGAGCTGACTGACACTGGCACTATCCAAGTCAACCATAAACAGACCTTTTTCTTGAATGCACATATACAACTGGATTTGCAATTTATGTGCTATTCACTTTGCAATCTTGTTTTACTTTGCCATGAAAATGAATATTGTAAAGATTTGCCAAAACATACACTGATTTAAAGCAACCTCATCCATGGGTATGAGGATCATATTGTTTGGCAAAGTACAGAGGATAACAAATATCTCATTTATTTTGTTTATTGTTTGGCTGACTGGGTTGAGTTTTGTTTTGTTCTTTATTATTTTTCAATGCTTTACAAGGACAAGCTGGTGACAGTAAGGCCGAGTCTAGATTTATTTGTGCTACTTGTTCAGAGCAGCATGTGTCTTTTTAAACTTAGGGTATTTAAAAGCCCCATTTTTTATTGCGGCTACAATATTCACTACAAAAATCAACAAATTCAGTTGGAGAGAGAGATCCATAGCTAAATAAAAGGTAGTACAGATTGTTTAGCATAAGCCGTTAACCCATATTTCAAGGGACCATTCAAGGTGAAGTGGCCTGTTAACACTCCTTCAGTTACATGAGTGAAAGGAAAGGGGGAGGGGGGAAAAGCAAGAGGAGGGTTGTTGTTGTTAGCTGGTTATAGATTGTTGTAATAAGTCATAAATCCAGTGTTTCTATGCAGTCCATTATTTTTAAGCTTCAGCAAAGTTGTGAAATTAAGCTCTCAGGCTCATTGTGCAGGTTTCCTTTGAGGATAAGGAATATGAGGACTTATCTGATAGGTCACATACTGAGTGATTACTTGGTGAAAAGTGTTCACTCAGGCCTGGATTTAAATCGATTTAACGCTGCACCCGTCCACACTACACTGCTCTCTATATCGATTTAAAGGGCTCTTTAAACGATTTCTGTACTCCTACAAAACGAGAGAAGTAACGCTAAAATCGATATTACTATATCGGATTAGGGTTAGTGTGGACGCAAATCGACGTTATTGGCCTCATTATTTTACAGTAGCTAGCCACAGTGCACCGCTCCAGAAATCGACGCTAGCCTCGGACCATGGACGCACATCACCGAATTAATGTGCCTAGTGTGGACGCGCACAATCGACTTTATAATATCTGTTTTATAAAATAGGTTTAAGCTAATTTGAATTTATCCTGTAGTGTAGACGTAGCCTCATAGGTGAAGTGGGGTTTTTGGTCTTTCATCATTTTCCTGTGTGAGCTCATTCAAGAGCATTGTGACTGCATGGTTTCACCCACATAGTTATTGGAGCAGTAAAGAAAGCTTCCCTTTACTGCGGGGGGCGGGAGAGAGACAGAGAGAGAAAAAGAAACGGAGAGATTAGTTCCAATCTATTCCAGACATTCCCTGATATTATTTAAACAGGCTTTTCTGTAAAATGTAGCATGAAGAGAATACCTGATTCTCTGGTGTGGTGTCAAGGTTAGGGTGACCAGACAGCAAATGTGAACAATCAGGGCAGGAGGTGGAGGGTAATAGGAGCCTATGTAAGAAAAAGACCCAAAAATCGGGACTGTCCCTATAAAATCAGAACATCTGGTCACCCTAGTCAAGGTTGATTGGCACCTTCTTGGGATGACCTACATGACAAACTTTTAGCTTAGACATTCATGTGATGGAGCCAAACCCCTTCCCAAAATGAACAAAAAACAAACCCCTTGGTTTGACACCATGTCTACCCATCGTCTCTCTCTCTTGCCAAATTAAGAAGAACTGGCTGGGATGGGGGTGAGGGACTGCTGTGCACTACCAAGACAAGATAAGGAGAGTCATTTCTCATTAGCACTTCCCACCTTCTTGCATTTTGGTGCATTTGTCATCCTATTTTACTTCTTATTTGTTCCCTTTCATACTTTGCCCCAGTGATGAGCCAAGGGGCCTAATTCTTAACAGCCACCTCTCAGATATGTTCACTATTTTACAGAGCATTGCATCGATACCAATAATCATCAGTACCAAGAACTTCACTTTTATTTTTCCACAATTAAAAGTCTATACAAATATTTAACTTTGTCATAACTTTATTCCCAGATCTGGACCTTAGCGTCCAAAATATGGGGGTTAGCATGAAAACCTCCAAGCTTAGCTACCAGCTTGGACCTGGTACTTGCTGCCACCACCCAAAAAATTAGAGTGTTTTGGGGCACTCTGGTCCCCCTGAAAAACCTTCCCTGGGGACCCCAAGACCCAAATCCCTTGAGTCTCACAACAAAGGGAAATAATCCTTTTTCCCTTCCCCCCTCCAGGTGCTCCTGGAGAGATACACAGACACAAGCTCTGTGAATCCAAACAGAGTGACTCCCCCTCTCTGTTCCCAGTCCTGGAACAAAAAGTACTTTCCTCTTCACCCAGAGGGAATGCAAAATCAGGCTAGCCACTTCAACACACACCGATCTCCCCTGATTTCTTCCTCCCACCAATTCCCTGGTGAGTACAGACTCAATTTCCCTGAAGTAAAGAAAAACTCCAACAGGTCTTAAAAGAAAGCTTTATATAAAAAAAAGAAAGAAAAAATACATACAAATAGTCTCTCTGTATTAAGGTGACACAATACAGGGCAATTTCTTAAAAGAATATTGAATAAACAGCCTTATTCAAAAAGAATACAAATCAAAGCACTCCAGCACTTATATTCATGCAAATACCAAAGAAAAGAAACCATATAACTTACTATCTGATCTCTTTGTCCTTACACTTAGAAAAAGAAGACTAGAAAGTAGAAACTACTTCTCCAAAGCTCAGAGAAAGCAGGCAGCCAGAAAACAAAGACCTCAGACACACAATTCCCTCCACCCAAAGTTGAAAAAATCCGGTTTTCTGATTGGTCCTCTGGTCAGGTGCTCCAGGTGAAAGAGACATTAACCCTTAGCTATCTGTTTATGACAAACTTAAAAAAAAGACTTCTGCTGTAAAGGGAGAATTTATCTATCTGGTAAGTATATTTAGTGCTCTGTCCTGTTACGAGCTGAGTACCATCAAATACCACTACAGTCACTGGGAGAGGAGGGCGCTTAGCACCTCACTGAGCCTTCTAGGAGTGATTTCCTGTTTCCTGATGAGGTAACAAATTCAAAATACTTTTTAGATTTCCAGGTTGCTCTGTCTCAATGTGAATGATGGCACCAACTTACAAAGGAAGCAGACAAGAGATCTGTTTCTACTTACTAAGCCACACAGACAAGAAAAAGCTGTTCGTGTGCCACAACGCTCCCCATTTACAACGCAAAAACACACTTCAGTGAATTTAAGGCCTTGTCTACACTAAAAAGTTTTGTCAACAAAAGGCTTTTGTCAGGGCCAGTGCAAGGATGTTCACCCTAGGCGAAACTTCCACCTTGCGCCTCCCCACAGCAGCTCTCCGCCCTCAGGTGCCCCTTCCCCGCCCCAGCTCACCCCTGCCCCACCTCCTCCCCGAGCACACCATCGCTGCTTCACTTCTCCCACCTCCCAGGCTTGCAGCACCAATCAGCTTAGGCACCGCAAGCCTGGGAGGCGGGAGAAGTGAAGCAGCCACGGCGTGCTCGGGGAGGAGGTGGGGTAGGGGTGAGCTGGGGCAGGGAGTTCCACTGTGTGCTGCCCCCTCCCCCCCACTTGCTGCCCCCCATGCTCCCCTGCCCCAGCTCCCTCCGCCTAAATGCCAGCGGAATGTAAGGCCCCAAATTTCACCATTGCTTCATGAAAACTACATGTAATGCAACACTGCAGCACCAATCACAGAGAATACATTACTATACAGATTTCTGTGCAGCACAAGACAATCCCATTTTGGGTGTGCACTTGAGCACTGGGCAATCCCCCAGCTGAGTCTTCCACAAAGAGCTGATTTTAGTGCCTGTGTCCTTTTGCAGCTGGGTGTGGCCCTAACTGTGTGCGTGCCAGAGGCTTGAGGGCCTGGTACAACAGGACAGAGTGAGGGAGCCCAGGATGATAGAATGGGTGAGCTTAGTGGAACCCCATTATATCAGGTGGCACCCTGGAAAGTGAGGGGCAACTCTTCACACCATCCCTTCTCACAAAGATACCAGGGTGCACAGCATTTAAAAATGCCACAAAAGAAAGTTGGAAGACCATGGAATGCTGGGACAGAACACATTTCATTGTGGGACATTGAGCCTGGTCCCAAGATGCGCCGTGATCCTCTCCGCCTTCCCACAAGACCTAGCGGCAGAAGGTGTTGAGCTGGACTGTGGGATAGGTACCCACAGTGCATTGCTCACACTGTTAAGGATAGTGCCCCAACTGTGGGCACACTCTGCTGACAAAGAGAGTGAGTGCGAAGATGCGATACCAATTTTTATAACAACGCTTTTGGAGTGTCGACGTGACTTTAGTCAACAAAACTATGTCTGTATAGACAAGGCCTAAAACAAGTTTATCATCCAGACAGTCAGTTATATTACATTTTGTTCACTTGTCATTTCATATTATAGATCAAGGGTGAAATTCATTCAGGTGTAGACAGCAACTGAAAGGCTCCTGATTACCACTTGAATCTCACTGTCTGAGTATATGGGGGAGGGAAACATGGACAGACCTGCTGTGCGGGTGAAGAGGGGAGGTCCTCGGGGCCCAGTTAGTGCTAAGGGAAATGTGGAGAGACCACTGGATCCATGACCGCATGATTTCAGTGTCTGAGAATCCCACACACAGTGTATAAAAGAGCTGAAGCTACTATTCCAATCCATAAATGCTGAGGATGTGTATTTCATGCCCGCCTGCAGGTTTGAGGGGTCAGGGGACCACACACTGTGGCAGTAAGTTTTATCTTCACCAGTTTTTAATGCAGCTCGCCATGCAAAATTGAATTTCTCTGGCTTTGTACAGCCTAACTAGCAATAAACTAGAAAAAGGAATATTCATATTTTTTTTTATTAATAGAAAGATTTAGCATGTACCACTACAGATTTTCACATATCAGAATGACTACATCTTCCTTTCACTTAGTCCGACATAACAAATGAATCAGTAAGTATGAAGATCTAATTAAACAGTAATTTTTAAAAGAAAAAAGTGTAAAAGCTTCAGTTGAGCAGAGCTCCCCTAAGGCTGTTCTTTAGAGGACCATAAGCTCTTCCTTTTAGATTTTTTCAGGTTCAGCAAAGCACTGTGACTTACATTAAATGATATTTTTAACTCCATTGCATGGGAAACTAAACAGTGGTCAAACTTGCTATATTTTCATTATCTTTTCTGATTAAACAGATTAGCAAGAGCATCACGGAGCATCTTCAATATGAAAGTAATGTAATTTACATATGCATGGTTAGTAAAATTGTAGGTAGAAAAAAGTTTTTTACATTTCATTTTCTATTTCAAGCAGCAGGTTAGAGCAATACTTTGAACAACACAGCAGCAGCAATTCTCTAATACTGAGAATAATAATTAAAGCAATAAATATTTAAAATACCTTTTCAGGTCTCTATTTTCTTGTAGCACAAAACAAAACTACCTATTTTCTGTGAAATCCTAGACCTTGATCCTACAAAGACTTATGCATATGATTAATAAGAAGGGCTGGTCCCACAAAGGGACTAGTCATGTGCTTAAAATTATACATGTGCGTTAACCTTAGGAGGATAGGGCCTTAGAGAATCACTCTCTTGGATTTAGGTAATAGTTCCTCAAATTCTGAGATTTCTCACCCTTCCCAATAGAATAATTCAAAAATTTTAAATGGCACATAATTTGTAGTTTTATAATGAGTCCCCATTTTATATCTTCTATTGAGATCACTTCAGAGATGTAGAAATATCTGACATCTTAATAAATCTTGGCAGTTTACAAAAAACATGCTTTGATGTAATTAAAAAAAGTAGGAAATAAGTTAATTCTATTACATATTAGAGATAGAAATTTATAAGTGTGTGTGTGTGTGTGCTTATGTATGTGTACATGTACGCACTTGGCTAAGTTAAACAAACTAATGACTTCCTTTTCTCACTTATCTCTGCCATTCAGGGTAGCAGTGATTGAGAACCAATGCAGCAGCATAGGACTCATTTTTTTCTATCAGCTGAAAGTAGTTTTCTGTCAAACTTATTTCAGAACAGTGGTTTCCTCAGGAATTGAAATTAAGGGGGGGGTTGAATTTACAGGGGGGTGTCAGGATCAATGAGATATATAAAAGAGATGAGTAAAGTAAATGTTTTGTAAGGATAATGCAAATTTAATATAAGGAAAATGTAAGTTACACCAAGACACATAACAGATCTAGATTTCTAAAAAAAAAAAAATTTAAAAAAATGTATTTAATTTAAATTGACTTTTGAAAAGTAAGCCATCATGGGGTAAAAGGAAAGTCCCGTCATGGGTCAGTAACTGGTTAAAAGATGGGAAACAAAGGGTAGGAATAAATTATCAGTTGTCAGAATGGAGAGAGATAAATAGTGGTATCCTTGAGGGGTCAGTACTCGGACCAGTACTGTTCAACATATTCATAAATGATCTGGAAAAATGAGTAAACAGTGAGGTGGCAAAATCTGCAGATGATACAAATCTATTCAAGATGCTTAAGTCCCAGGCAGACTGCGAAGAATTACAAAGGGATCTCATAAAACTGGGTGACTGGGGAACAAAAATGGCAGATGAAATTTAATGTTGATAAATGCAAAGTAATGTACATTGGAAAACAATCTCAACTACATACATACAAAATGAAGGAGTCTGAATTAGCTGTTAACATTCAAGAAAAATGTTGGAGTCATTGTGGATAATTCTCTGAAAACATCCACTCAGTGTGCAATCAATGATTCCCAACATTGTGTTTGCTTTTTTAAAAAGAACAGGAGTACTTATGGCGCCTTAGAGACTAACACATTTATTGGACCATAAAGTTTCATGGGCTAAAACCCACTTCATCGGATGTCGCCCACGAAAGCTTATGTTCTTTTTGCAGATACAGACTAACACGGCTGCTACTCTGAAACCTTTGCTTTTTTAAGAAAGGATAGATAATAAGACAGAAAATATCATATTACCTCTATATAAATCCATGGTACATGTACACCTTGAATACTGTGTGCAAATCTGGTTACCTCATCCCAAAAAACACATACTGGAAATGCAAAAGGCACAGAGATGGGCAACTAAAATGATTAGGGTATGAAACAGGAGGAGAAATTAAAATAACTGGGAATTTTCAGCTTAGAAAAGAGACAACTAAGAGGGGATATGCTAGAGATCTATAAAATCTTGACCTATGTGAAAAAAGTGAATAAAGTAAATGTTTTGTTAGGATAATGCAAATTTAACATAAGGAAAATGTAAGTTACACCAAGACACATAACAGATCTAGATTACTAAAAAAAAAAAAATTAATTAAAAAAATGTATTTAATTTAAATTGACTTTTGAAAAGTAAGCCATCATGAGGTAAGAGGAAAGTCCCGTCATGGGTCAGTAACTGGTTAAAAGATGGGAAAACAAAGGGTAGGAATAAATCATCAGTTGTCAGAATGGAGAGAGATAAATAGTGGTATCCTTGAGGGGTCAGTACTCGGACCAGTACTGTTCAACATATTCATCTGGAAAAATCGGTAAACAGTGAGGTAGCAAAATTTGCAGATGATACAAAACTATTAAAGGTAGTTAAGTCCTAGGCAGACTGTGAAGCATTACAAAGGGATCTCACAAAACTGGGTGACTGGGCAACAAAATGGCAAATGAAATTCAATGTTGATAAATGCAAAGTATTGTGCACATTGGAAAGCAATCTCAACTACATACATACAAAATGATGGCACCTGAATTAGCTGCTAACACTCATGAAACAGATCTTGGAGTCATTGTGGATAGTTCTCTGAAAACATCCACTCAATGTGCAGCAGCAGTCACAAAAGCAAACAATGTTGGGAATCATTAAGAAAGGGATAGACAAAACGACAGAAATTATCATTTTGCCTCTATATAAATCCATGATACATGTACACCTTGAATAGCGTGTGCAGATCTGGTCACCCATCCTAAAAATATGTATATTGGAATTGGAAAAGGTACAGAGATGGGCAACTAAAATGATCGGGGTATGAAACAGGAGAGATTAAAATGACTGGGAATTTTCAGCTTATAAAAGAGATGACTAATGGGGATATGATAGAGGTCTATAAAATCTTGACTGGTGCGAAGAAAGTGAATAAGTAAATTTTATGTAATCCTTCACATAACACAAGAACTAGCAGTCACCCAATGAAATTAATAGGCAGCAGGTTTTAAAAAAGACAAAAGGAAGTATTTCTTCACACAATATAAAATCAACCCATGGAACTCTTTGCCGGGGGATGCTGTGAAGACCAAAACTATAACAGGATTATAAAAAGAACTAGATAAATTCCTGGAGAAAGGTCCATCTGTGGCTATTAGCCAGGATGGGGAGGGATGCAACACCATGCTCTGAGTGTCCCTAGCCTGTTTGTCAGAAGCTGGGAATGGGCAACAGGGGGTGGTCACTTGATGATTACCTGTTCTGTTCATTCCCTCTGAAGCACCTGGCCTTGACCACTGTTGTAAGACAGGGTACTGGGCTACATGGACCATTGGTCTGACCCAGTATGACCATTCTTATGTAAAAATTAATTATAATAATAAAAATGTTTAGTACAGGAACTCCCCAACATAATGACCTCCAAAGATAGCAACAATGTGAGATAACAACCTTGGGAAATAATGCATTTTAAAAATCTTGGCCTACTAGGAAACATATTTATATAAGTTTCCATTCCCAGTCACAAATCTAGCATTCTGGAGCAAAGTGACTAAAATATAGTCCAACAAATGTTTATTTAACATGCCCCTCACTTTTCCCTCCACCGCACTCACCAGTGTTGTCCTTAGTCAGTGGAGACTCAGAGTTCAGAGGTGCTTTCACGTGAGAACACCTTCCAGGTGGGGGACAATAAGGCACCTTGCTTGTCCCTCCAGCTGCTCACTGTTCACTCTGACCACTGTTGTTCATTGTGCCACCGTTCACTCCATTGCTCTGTTGCCAATGGCCCTGCGCCAGCACCTTCTGCTGCCACCTGCCACTGTGACCTCTGCTAGTTGGTCTCTTGAGGTTCCACCCAGCTCTCAGTGATTTCAGCTGAGCTCTCAGTGTGGGAACCTCGCTGCTAGTGCAGTCTGGGCTGCCCCTTACACAAAAGCACTGTACCCATAGGAACACTGTCCCCACAACAGGACTAAGCACTTAGACCTGATTGTCAGTGATTTCAGCTGCAGCGGTCACTTAACAGAACAAAAGACTATCTATGGAGCCTAATCAGCTCTGTCTTTAAACAGTGGAGAGGGACAGAACCCCACCCTCTCTCTTGATGCCTTCAAATCATCACAGGCTAAGTACAGTTCTACTGCCCTTTACTCATACAATAAGAACAACATTTCATCCCCCATCTCCCCCACATTCAAGTGATTTGTAACCCAACCCCAGCCAAAATCTATCACTTGGACAACACAGCTCTGTTAGCTGGATACCTAGGCAGATTAGGTGGGGTGGGCCGTTGCTACGTGCGGCTCATGAGACGCCTAATGGTTTCGGACGCTATTCGATGGTCTAGAGACATTTACACAGAGCACATCACCAGCCACCGATAATACCGAGTGTGAGCCGGTGTGACTCTATGAACCCACGAGGGGGAGGAAACTTCTGGACCTCCCCTGCTGGACTTTATTCCCTGAGCCCTGAACCCACCCAACTGAACTCCACCATGTGAAGGTCATCCTATCCCCATTACCCAGCCCGCTTATCTTTACCCATGACTGTCTGTAACCTGTATGTATGAGCGATGTACCCCCACTGCTTACTGACTGTATCTTGATCTCACCCACCGTACACCCCGCATTGGGAACATGGCGGACTGTATATGCTATGTGCCGTTCAATACCAAACTACTAGCATCCCCCTATACTCTGCATGCTACCCCCGATGATCAATAACTGACTTCTCAAACTCTCTGTATCATTTATTTTTAAACATTTTCTAATAAACTTCTAATCTGGCCCTGAAGCCTTTCCCCGCAGCCCCAGCTCATCACTAGCCGTCAGGGAGAGCTCATTTAGACTTTGCTTACAAATCATCATTTGAAATTAGTAGGTTGGCCAACATCACCGAAATGAATGCACTGACATCATAAAAAACAGCTGTATAAAGAAGCTAGTCTATGTTCATACTTTTCAAATCTATTATGCTTTTTCAGATACACATATTTTATCATACACTGTATAAGCTTTTAAAGTGTGTATTAATGTTTCAGTTTAAATTCAGATTTCCAAACAGTCACTAAACTGGTATGTAACTAGCTCACAAAACGGGGGGGGCGGGGTGTTGGGGAAATTCAGGGGGGGTGTAGGGAAATCACTGTTTCAGAATACATTAGCCCAGTGCTCCTGAGCAATTTTATAGAAGAAACTCAAAGTCTTCCCACTCCCCACCACCAAGTAAGCTCATGGAACGGGTGTTGCTCCACCGTCTGTCTGATATTATTGAAGACATCTTCCCAGTGGAGCAAGCAGGATTTCGCCCAAAGAGGAACTGCTGTGACCAAGTAGCTTAGCTTACCAGCCACACTGAGGTAGGATTCCAGCATAAATTGAAGACATGAACTGCCCTTGTTGATCTGTCCTCAGCATACGACACTGTCTGGAGACAGGGCCTCCTCCTCAAGGTCTCCCGTGTTATTCACTGTCGGCAAACGATCTGCCTCCTGGTGGCAATGACTGGGGACCTCCGCTTTAAGGTACATCTTAATGGCCAGATCAGTAGACCAAAACCTCTTAACTCGGGCATCCCTCGGGGCTATTTCCTGGCCCCAGTACTTTTTAATCTATACACTGTAGATATATCAGCGATGGAGTCAAGGAAATTCATGTATGTGGATGATATTGCCCTGGCTGTTCAGCATAAAGCCTCCATACCATCAGCTGCATCCTAACCCAAGATCTTAGCACAATGGCTGATTATTTCCAATGCTGGAAACTTGGGCCTAATCCAAAAAAACCCCATGGTAACTGCTTTCCATCTGAACAATAAAATGGCTAATACCAAACATGATGTGCAGTTCTGTGGTCAGAGTGTTAACCACAAAGCTAATCCAAAGTATCTTGGCATAACACTGGACCAGAGTCTGACCTTGCGACAACATCTCAAGAACACCCGTGATAAGGTCAGGTCTCGTGTCACGCTTATCAGAAAATTGGCTGGAATGTCATGGGGCTCCAGTCCACAGACTTTACGAACCGCAACAATTGCCTTGCTATATTCTGCAGCTGAATATTGTGCACCAGTATGGTCTCATAGCAGTCACACCAAACTTCTTGACACTCAACTCAGTGATATGCACTGAGTGTCAGGGATGCCCAGAATCTACTCCAATTGACTGGCGACCAGTCCTATCGTATCTAGACTCCATAGATTAGAAGAGCTGCTCGGATGGGCCTTTGGAAAAACATTCCTATCCAAGAGATCTGAGACATTTCCTACAATTCACAAGCATGGAACTAAATTTCAAGGCTGATCCCCAATGTAAATATTCCTTATATCATTTAGGGTCATCTTCACTGAGATAAAAAAGCCACGGCATGGAGTCTCAGACCCCAGGTCAGCTGATTATACCCACTCTGCTCATAGGGTCTCAGAGCTTGGGCTCCAACCCAAGCCCAAATGTCTACACTTCAGTTTTATAGCCAGGAAGCCCACACCCTGTGAACCCAAGTCAGCTAACCTGGGCAAGCCACGGCTGCCGCCGCCGTTCTTTTATCACAGTGTAGATGTACCCTCAGTAAAATATATAGGGGAAGGGAAGAGTATGTTTTATACTTGAAAAGTTCCAAAAAATTTGTAACATTGTACTAACAGAGTGTTTAAAGCTCCCTTTTTCTTCTGCACCTTCAGGAAAAAATAAAACCAGGAGCTCACCTCCAAGTTAGGGAAGTTACGATTCAATCTGGGGAAAACAGATTTACTTTAAAGTGTCAGGATTGTTTTTGTAAACTGCTGCATATACGGAGAGAGTTAGAAGGCTTTCATACAGCGAGAAGACCAAATAAGCCAATCAGGTTTAAGAGAGCACAGAGGCAACTTAGTCATCTTCTGAATCATAAGCATTCCAGACTTTGAGGAGTTTCATATCTGGATTTGAATTTTGCATCTCAGGCTCATCAGTAATCCTGCTTCTTTGGAACTTTTTTGGAATATTTGTCATATGGTTTGTCTAATGAAGGAGAACTTCCACTCTGTTTTAAGAGAGAGAGACACCACCCCAGAACATCTCTGAGTGAAACTGAAGTCAGCACATTTAGGAGAGCAAAGAAACAGCTTAGCAAGCAGCCATTGAAAAGGTGAAATCTGGCCCTATTGAAGCTAATGGCAAAACTCCCATTGACTTTGATGAGGCCATGAAGATTTGTTTACATAATAGTATGTATATGCTGAAACAAACAAAAAACCCCAATAAATAAATAAATTTGTTAGTCTCTAAGGTGCCACAAGGACTCCTTGTTGTTTTCGCTGATACAGACTAACACGGCTATCGCTGTGAAACCTGTCACCAATAAATTGTGCCTCTCCACTGCATATGTAGACACGATTTTCAGAGGTGTCGAGAACCTGTAGTTCCAACAGACTTCAAGAACACACAGCACAGCAACATTCAGATAAAAGACAAACAATGACTTCAGTGGGAGTTATGAGTGCTCAGCACCTCTGAAAAAAATCAGACCCTGTGTGTTTATAATGGACGGTTGTTGTTTTTTAATTCTCTAAACCAGTTGAGTTTTCTTTATGAGTGAATTGCCTTTGTGGTTTCTGTCTGAAAGCATCTCTCTTTTTTTATCCTGTGTGTCAGACAGTAGCTACCAGATCTGTCAAACTATGGTCTGTATATTTTGTATCTATGATTTTTTATGTGGTTTAAGTCATTCATCCAATGTTTAATGAGAGTCATTTAGATACTTATATAGTCCTCATCACTATAATTTCTGGGCAAATCAAGAGTTAAAGTAGTAACAAAAAGAAAAAAAAGGTACCCCCCCCCCATCCATGCCTTCTTTTTGTACGTTATTTAGACACATGCCTAGTCCAGACACAACTGTGCTGATATTATATCCGTTAGATCAGAGTTCGGCAACTTTTCAGAAATGGTGTGCCGAGTCTTCATTTATTCACTCTGATTTAAGGTTTCATGTGCCAGTAATACATTTTAACATTTTTAGAAGGTCTCTTTCTATAAGTTTATAATATATAACAAAACTATTGTTGTATGTAAATTAAAAAGGGTTTTTAAAATGTTTAAGAAGCTTCATTTAAAATTAAATTAAAATGCAGAGCCCCCGTGACTGGTGGCCAGGACCTAGGCAGTCTGAGTGCCATTGAAAATCAGCTCGCATGCCGCTTTCGGCACACATGCCATAGGTTGCCTACCCCTGCATTAGATTCATTTTACCACTGCTCATTAACTTTGCTATAGTTAACCTGTAGGCCAGTCTGTCTTTCATTGTATAGTGATTTCTCAGGCTTTTTACAGACATCACTAGTCGATTCTAGCTGAATTGAATAATTTAATACCAATATAAAAGTCATTTTTTCTCGAGGCACTGGAAGAAATTAAAATAATAATGTCAGATAATATTTTAACAAATCCACAAAAGCAAGGCCAGTCAGTCAAGAAACTAGAGTAATGGTTATGCATAGCCAGGTGCCACAATTATATGATTATAGCTTTGTGTCTTTGCCAGACTATTAATGTAGTTTACCTTTAGATGTGTTAATACAATATTTCAAGGTTTATAAATATACTGTATTCAAAAGCAATTTCCACATGGAACAGTGCAAGCAACTTTCAGTGAAAATTCAGGGAACTTCATAGCCCATATGCATTTGCACAAATCTATGTTTTTCAAATTCTTCCCAAACTCCAGTAAATAGGAATTTAGCATGACTCAATTCTCAGAACCCAACATGCATGGGCCCTGATTGCTCAGTAACAATTTATTGATAAATTAAAAAAAACCACAAGCAATTTTTGTGTTTGAGGTCAAATGTGACTTTTACTTTTTTATTTAGTGGGAGAATGCACAGATCTCTTTTAATGCTTACAAGTAGCCCTGAAAATCTTTCCAATGTAGTATATACAAAATCATTCCAGTTTCATATTAGTACCAGCAGATACAGAATAAACATGTCAAAGAACTGGAGACATTCTCTCCATAGTCTTGCAATGCTGGCATTTGCAGCAGTTTATAGATGTCATTATTTTAAATATTTAACCATTCTTATTTTTAAAGAAAACATTTTCTCTATTTTTGGTCATGTAAAAAATATAATTTGTTTCATGTCAGAACAACAGAAGAGAGGTATGTTTTTAGCAGAACTCTTCTCTTTTTAGAGTTAAGTATTATCATCATAATCATCCTCAAGAACTACCAACAAGAACTACAATATTATGCTTCCTTATAATGCTAGAGTAAAAATAGTCTCCCTCTGTTAGTCAATGTACTGCTTCCTGTCAAGGAGGTATTTCAAGAAGCATACAACTGCAATTGTCTTTGTTATCAGGCTATCAAATTCTGTCAAACACAGCATAAGACTGCTACTGGTAATGAAATGGCAGTGCAAAAAAGTTGCCTAGCACAAGATTAAGACACAGCGTGCAAGTGTGGGGGCAAAGGAGGGATTTAGGGATGGAGTATAAATTTATTTGGGAGGATAAGACGGTTACTCACCTTGTAACTGGTGTTCTTCGAGATGTGTTGCTCATATCCATTCCAGGTAAGTGTGCGTGCCGCGCGTGCACGTTTGCCGGAAACTTTTTTACCCTAGCAACTCCAGTGGGCCGGCAGGTCGCCCCCTAGAGTGGCACCACTATGGCACTTGATATATACCCCTGCCGGCCCGCCCGCTCCTCAGTTCCTTCTTGCCAGCTACTCCGACAGTGGGGAAGGAGGGCAGGTGTGGAATGGATATGAGCAACACATCTCGAAGAACACCAGTTACAAGGTGAGTAACCGTCTTTTCTTCTTTGAGTGATTGCTCATATCCATTCCAGGTAGGTGAATCCCAAGCCTTACCTAGGCGGTGGGGGCGGAGTGAGAAGTCGCGGCCTGGTGCACTGCAGAGCCAAAGGCCGCATCATCTCTGGACTGCTGAACCAGGGCGTAATGGGAAGCGAATGTGTGGACCGATGACCAGGTCGCCGCCCTACAAATCTCTTGGATCGGCACGCAGGCAAGGAAAGCCAGAGATGACGCCTGTGCTCTGGTGGTGTGAGCAGTCACACGGCTCATCGGAACGTGGGCCAGGTCATAACAAGTCCTGATACAGAAGGTAACCCAGGAAGATATCCTCTGCGAGGAAATCGGTAGTCCCTTGACCCAGTCCGCTACCGCCATGGATAACTGGGGGGACTTGCGGAATGGTCTGGTCCTGTCCACATAAAATGCGAGCGCCCGACGGACATCTAGCGAGTGGAGCTGTTGCTCCCTGCGGGACGAATGGGGCTTTGGGAAAAAGACGGGGAGGAAGATCTCCTGGTTAACGTGGAAAACTGAGACCACCTTGGGAAGAAAGGCAGGGTCTGGTCGCAGCTGCACCTTGTCTTTATGGAAGACCGTATACGGGGGATCTATTGTGAGGGCCCGTAGTTCTGACACCCGTCTAGCTGAGGTGATGGCCACTAGGAAGGCGGTCTTCCATGAGAGATAGAGCAGGGAGCAAGTAGCTAACGGCTCAAATGGAGGACCCATGAGCCGAGTTAGGACCAGGTTGAGATCCCATGAAGGGGCAGGAGGGCGGATCTGTGGATAGAGACGTTCCAGTCCCTTCAGGAATCTCGCAATCATAGGGTGGGAGAAGACGGAACGTCCGTCCCCTCCAGGATGAAACGTGGAGATAGCGGTTAGGTGGACCCAAAGGGACGACAACGCCAGACCCTAGGCCTTGAGGGACCAGATGTAGTCCAGAATAGTGGTGATGGGAATCTCCATAGGGAGAAGACCTTTCTCCGAACACCAACAGGAGAAATGCTTCCACTTAGCCGAATAAGTAGCCCTGGTGGAAGGCTTTTTACTGCCCAGGAGAACCTCCCGAACCGGGGTAGAGCAGCGTAACTCGGAGCCTGTCAACCACGCAGGAGCCATGCCATAAGGTGCAGAGACCGAAGGTCCAGGTGACAGAGCCTGCCGTGGTCCTGGGTGATCAGGTCCGGATATAGGGGCAGGGCAACCGGGTTGGCTACTGAGAAGTCCAGCAACATGGGGTACCAATGTTGTCTGGTCCACGCTGGAGCTATCAGAATCACACGAGCTCTGTCTCTGCGCACCTTGAGGAGGACCCTGTGTATCAGCGGAACGGGAGGGAACACGTAAAACAGGTGGGTCGCCCACGGGATCAGGAAGGCATCCGCTATAAGACCCGGGCTCCCGACCCTGAAAGGAGCAGAATGTTCGACATTTCCTGTTCTCCCTGGATGTGAAGATGTCCATCCGGGGACGACCCCACCTCTGGAAGAGTGAGAGGGCGACGTCTGGGCGGAGGGACCACTCGTGCGAGCGGAAGGACCTGCTCAGTCGATCCGCTAGAGTGTTTCGTACTCCCGGGAGATAGGAGGCAGAAAGGTGAACGGCATGGGCTATACAAAACTCCCAGAGACGCATCGCCTCGAGACATAGGGGAGAGGACCTGGTGCCGCCCTGCTTGTTGATGCAGAACATGGTCATAGTGTTGTTGGTGAACACCGCGACACAACGATCTTGAAGGTGATGGATGAACGCTTGACAAGCAAGACGGACTGCTCTCAACTCCCGTATGTTGATATGGAGGTCCAGCTCCTGAGGGGTCCACAGGCCCTGAGTTCTTCGGGCGCCGCAGTGCACCCCCCAGCCCAGATCTGAGGCGTCCGTAGTCAGGGATGCCGAGTGCTGGGGCGGATGAAACGGGAGCCCCGCACAGACTATGGACTGGTCCAGCCACCACCGAAGGGAGTCCAGTACCCTTTGGGGAACGGTGACAGCTGTTTCCAACGAATGTCTGGCCAGCCGGTACTGCACGATGAGCCAAGATTGAAGAGGCCTCATGCGGAGCCGGGCATATGCTGTTACGAACGTACAGGCCGCCATATGTCCCAGGAGGGCCAGACATGTTCTTAGAGAGGTCAGCGGGGCCGCCTGCAAGTGCAGAATGATGGCCGACAGCAACTGGAACCTGGGCAAGAGTAGCAAGGCCCTGGCTAGGGTAGAGTCCAGAACGGCCCCGATGAACTCTATCCTCTGCATGGGGAGCAGAGTAAACTTGTCCACGTTGATCACGAGGCCCAGGACTGCAAAGAGGCTGCTGATCCTGCGGTCGTGGTCGCGGACCTGCAGCTCCGATGTGCCCCGGATCAGCCAGTCGTCGAGGTAGGGGAACATGTGAATGCGGACGCGCCGAAGGTATGCGACGACGACTGCCATGCATTTCGTGAACACCCTCGGGGCCGTAGAGAGGCCAAACGGGAGGACCACAAATTGATAATGTTGGCGGTTGACCACAAAGCGGAGGAAACGCCTGTGCTGGGGGAATATGGCGATATGGAAGTAAGCGTCCTGCATGTCGAGGGCGGCGTACCAGTCTCCGGGATCCAGGGATGGGATGATGGTTCCAAGGGATACCATACGGAACTTCAACTTTACCATATACTTGTTGAGTTCCCGCAGGTCGAGGATAGGCCTGAGGCCCCCCTTGGACTTGGGGATTAGAAAGTAGCGGGAATAAAACCCCTTGCCCTTCTCGCTCTCTGGAACCTCCTCTATGGCTCCCTTGACGAGGAGCATCTGCACCTCCTGACGGAGGAATTGCTCGTGAGAGGGGTCCCTGAAGAGGGACGAGGGTGGTGAGTGGGTGGGGGGGGCGATGAAAACTGCAGGCGATAACCGGCCTGCACAGTGCGCAAGACCCAACGGTCCGATGTTATTTGGGTCCACGCCGGGAGGAAAAATGAAAGACGGTTGGAAAACTGCGGGGAAGGATCCGGAGGGGAAACTGATACTGCGCCCTCAGGCGCACCTTCAAAATGAAGACTTGGGTCCAGGAGGGGCCTTGGCGGAGCCTTGGTTTTGCCCCGTTTGGCCACCCGACTGTCTGCGTCGGTTGTTCCTGCCGCGGCGCCTAGTGAGGTCCTGCCGCGGACGGAACTGAGGATACGGCTGACGCTGCTGTTGTTGGTTCTGCTGCCGGAATGGCCTGCGCTGTGTCGCAGGCGTATGCATCCCCAAAGACCGTATTATGACCCTATTGTCCTTAAGGTCCTTTAATCTGGGGTCTGTCTTATCAGAAAACAGGTCCTGGCCTTCGAAGGGGAGGTCCTGGATAGTATGCTGGAGCTCTGGCAGAAGGCCAGAGACCTGAAGCCAGGAAATGCGGCGCATCGTAAGCCCCGAGGCAAGGGTCCGAGCGGCCAAGTCCGCAGCATCTAAGGAGGCTTGTAGCGAGGTCCTCGCTACCTTTTTGCCCTCATCCAAAATGGTGGTAAACTCCTGACGGGCGTCCTGCGGTAACAGCTCTGCAAATTTTCCCGCCGCTACCCAAGAATTAAAGGAGTAGCGGCTAAGGAGGGCCTGCTGGTTCGAGACCCTGAGCTGTAGCGCCCCCGCTGAATAGACCTTGCGGCCCAGGAGGTCCATCCGCCTCGCCTCCTTAGACTTGGGCGCCGGGGCCTCTTGACCGTGGCGCTCCCTGTCGTTCACCAACTGGACCACAAGGGAGCAGGGTGTCGGGTGAACGTGCAGGTATTCATAGCCCTTCGAGGGGGCCATGTACTTCCTTTCCACTCCTCGAGCGGTCGGAGGGATGGAGGCCGGTGACTGCCAGATAGTAGCGGTGTTGGCCTGAATAGTCTTGATAAAAGGCAGGGCCACTCTGGTGGGCGCATCGGCGGAGAGGATGCTCACGACAGGGTCCTGGATTTCAGAGACCTCCTCTGCTTGAATGTCCAGGTTTTGTGCCACGCGTCGGAGGAGGTCCTGGTGTGCCCTAAGATCTAGAGGGGGAGGGCTGGAGGACGAGGTACCCGCCACTGCCTCATCCAGGGAAGACGACGAGGAAACCCCTGGCAACAGAGCGTCCACGGGGGGTTCTGTCTGGGGCTGCACCTCTGTCACTGGAGGGAGCTCTGGGTCCTGGTGGCTGGACCTGTCTTCTGCTTCCGGGGAGGGAGGGGGTCTAGACACCGTTCCCTCTGGTGGCCTGCGTTCCGCCGCAGGGCGGGGAGTGATATGTTGCGAACCCTGGGCTTGGTGGTACGCCCATGGGGACCAAAACCCCCACTGTTGAGGCCCTCGTTCCTGAGGTGGAGGGTCCTGAAACAGGGCCGAGTGTCTGTCCTGGCCCAGCGTGTAGGCGCTCTCTGCCTGAGAGGACACGGATGGTTCCCTTGAAGGCCACGGAGGTGCTGAGCCAGTTTGATAGACCTCTCTATATGCCGACGCCAACGATCTCCTCGGTGCCGAGGATCGGTACCGTGACCCGTACCGGTGCCGGGATCGGGACCGGGAACGGCGTGGTAGTCGGTGCCGGGATCCGGATCGGGATCTGCCTCGAGGTCGGTGCCGAGAGCGGGACCGCGATCTTCGTTCAGCGCGGTGCCGGGATGGCAGTGGGGACCGGGACCTACCACCGACGCGGTGCCGGGAGGTCGACCGGGATCGGGGCCTACCACCGGCTCGGTGCCGGGAGGTCGACCGAGGAGGAGCTGAACGCCGAGGTGAACAGCTCCTAGAGTCTCGGTGCCGGTGGTAAGAGGAGCCAGACCGGGACCGTGCAGATGCTGATCGGCGCCGCGAGTGCGACCGGTACCGCCGGGGAGAACGGTGCCGGGACTGCGAGCGGCGCCCCGAGAGCGAGCGTTCACGTCTCCAGGGCGATCGGTGCCTGGACTCCGGAGACAGCGCTCTCAGCATCGGTTTGCCTCTGGAGGTTACCCATCCCAGGGGTGCCATGGTCTGAGGCTGCGATGGCTCCGTGAGCGCTGTCAAGTCCCGTGCCGAGGCAAAGGTCTCCGGCATAGATGGGACTAACAGCTCGACCCCTGATCTCAAGGGGGAGCTAGGAGGGGCTGGACTCGACAGACCTTCCGGACCCGGAGTCGACAGCAGTCCTGCAGGCGGTGCCGCGGCCAAGGTAGGTGCCGGGCGTTCCACTCGAGCCTGCCTAGGTGGTGTTCAAGACGTCGAGGGTCATGAGTCTGCTCCCGGTGCCGGGGATGGACGGTGCCGGGGAGTCTTGCCGGTGCCGGAGTAGAAGTGGCCGGTTGCACCGCCGGTACCGGAGTCAGTGCCGCTTCCATTAGGAGAGTGCAGAGTCTTTGATCCCTCTCCTTCTTTGTGCGAGGCTTAAAGGCCTTGCATATATGACACTTCTCACTGATGTGCGATTCCCCCAGGCACTTGAGGCACGCGTCGTGGGGATCGCTAGTCGGCATCGGCTTCTTGCATGCCGAGCACTGCTTGAAGCCCGGCGAACCAGGCATGAGCCCAGTGCCAGGCGCCGGGAAGGGCAACAGCCCACCCGCGAACCACTTATACAACTATATACGATAAACAACTAACTAATATACTACTTTAAACTGTCTATAAAACTATTTACAACTACGACTACGAACAGTGTACAGGAGAGGTAGGTACGTGGAGGACAGCAAGCTGCACTCCACAGTTCCAGCAACCGACACGGCGGTAAGAAGGAACTGAGGAGCAGGCGGGCCGGCAGGGGTATATATCAAGTGCCATAGTGGCACCACTCTAGGGGGCGACCTGCCGGCCCACTGGAGTTGCTAGGGTAAAAAAAAGTTTCCGGCAAACGTGCACGCGCGGCATGCACACCTACCTGGAATGGATATGAGCAATCACTAGAAGAAGAAGACTATTTAATGCTATCCACATCCACTTCCCTGCACCCAAAGAAAGTTATCTGTCAAAGTAAATAAGAAAAAAAACTGGACTGCCAACTTGATTTCAGTCTACTTCTATTTCTTCAATTTTCTTTGCCCACTTTGATTTATTTCATTGTCTTTTCAATTTTTGCTCTTCTAGTTCCAGAGCTGTAGTATGTAGAGACTAATCTCAATCAAAATCAACAAGCCATTGCAGGCTATCAGATAGTACTATAACAACAAGTATGATCTAGATCAGTGGTTCCCAAACCTGGTTCCCGGCTTGTTCAGGGTAAGCCCCTGGTGGGCCGTGAGATGCTTTGTTTACCTGAGTGTCCGCAGGTACGACTGCTCGCAGCAACCAGTGGCTGTGGTTTGCCATTCCCAGCTAACGGGAGCTCCGGGAAGCGGTGGCCCACCCTGCACCGCTTCCTGCAGCTCCCATTCCCCTCCTCATCTCAAGGATAAGGGTTGAAAAGGCAAACATTGGTGAGAATTCTTTTGGGGATGAGAAAAGTGTGCAAAGAAGGGTGGATAGATTTAAATCAAAGCGATTTAAATCATTTTAAATAATGATTTATATCAGCTAGCAGAAAAAAATAATTTAAATAATCATTTTAATTGGGTTTTGCATTTGTATTTTTCCTAAAGAAAAGTTGATTCTCATTGATTGGTAACCATCAAAATGTGATGATATACGACTAAATATGGCCTTCACACAAAATTTGGTGCTTCTTTTTGCCAATCTGGAGAAATTTAAGAATTTAAGAATTTGAAATTTGAAATTCAAATTCAATACACAAAACAGCATTTTAAAGTTTATTTTATATTAAATTCAATACAGAAAACAGCATTTTAAAGTTTATTTTATATTTATCATTACATAAAACACTACCTTAAATGTGCTGGGTACATAAGAAAAAAAGTTTATCAGAACATGTTCTTCATTTTTAATTGATTTATTAAACAAAGGAAGTATTGACTGTAGTTAGTGAATTGAATGGATTGTTTCCGGTCATCATGTCCTTCAAGATGTTAGAACTAGTAGATCTAGTCCTCTCACACCTAGTTTTCATTCATAGATGGGAAGAGGAAAACAAGCTTTCCTACTTTTTCAATTAAAAATTAGTTTCTTAACTTAACTTGAATGAACTGATCATTGAGCAAAACTATTTGAATAAACTGAAATAAAGAAAAATGTTGCCTCTCCACCTCAAGAACAGACTACTTGCTGTCAGAAGCTGGTTTAGCACATCAGCAAACTCTGGTTTCAGGTACTTCCACCAGTTCAGTGGTATGACTTTCTTTAAAACTTGGCAGCTAACACATAATGTTTATATTAAATACAAACAATAATATTAAATGGTTATAAGTTCAGGCCTTAACATAGGTTGTGAAATTAAATTTTTAAAAAATAAACCTTTAATTTAAATAAAATAATCCAATTTAAATAAGAAAAAACAGATTCTTTTTAAATCATCAATTTTTATCCAACTTGGTGAAAAGCTAAACTTCCACCCTGTCCCCTGATCCACTGGGAGAAGAGAACCAACATTTCCAACATCCCCGCTTACAATCAGTAAAAAGTCAATTAGTAAGAAAAGAGTTGGTTGGAGAAAAATGGTGCCCATCATGTTCAGACCATCTTTTGGAAGCCCACACAAAATATTAAAATACAGATGTAGAAGTATGATGAGAAAGATTGCAGACTTCAATTTTATGGAAGTACTAGAACAGGGGTTCATAGATTCATAGACTCTAGGACTGGAAGGGGCCTCGAGAGGTCATCGAGTCCAGTCCCCTGCCCTCATGGCAGGACCAAATCCTGTCTAGACCATCCCTGATAGACATTCAGCTAACCTACTCTTAAATAGCTCCAGAGATGGGGATTCCACAACCTCCCTAGGCAATTTATTCCAGTGTTTAACTACCCTGACAGTTAGGAACTTATTCCTAATGTCCAACCTAAATCTCCCTTGCTGCAGTTTAAGCCCATTGCTTCTTGTTCTATCATTAGAGGCTAAGATGAACAAGTTTCCTCCCACCCCCTTATGACACTCTTTTAGATACCTGAAAACTGCTATCATGTCCCCTCTGTGTCTTCTCTTTTCCAGACTAAACAAACCCAATTCTTTCAGCCTTCCTTCATAGGTCATGTTCTCTAGACCTTTAATCATTCTTGTTGCTCATCTCTGGACCCTCTCCAATTTCTCCACATCTTTCTTGAAATGCGGTGCCCAGAACTGGACACAATACTCCAGTTGAGGCCTGACCAGCGCAGAGTAGAGCGGAAGAATGACTTCTCATGTCTTGCTCACAACGCACCTGTTAATGCATCCCAGAATCACGTTTGCTTTTTTTGCAACAGCATCACATTGTTGACTCATATTTAGCTTGTGGTCCACTATAACCCCTGGATCCCCTTCTGGGTTCTCAGATTTTTGTACTAGTGAACCCTTTCATATAGCAAGCCTCTGAGTGCAACCTCCCTTATACATTAAAACCACTTTTTTATATATTTAACATTATAAATGCTGAAGGCAAAGCAGCGTTTGGGTTGGAGGCTGACAGTTCATGACCCCCCATGTAATAGCCTTGTGACCCCCTGAGGGGTCCCAACCCCCAGTTTGAGAACCCTTGTACTAGAACATGGCCAACAAGTGAACTGCGCACATGCATTCTCTCACTCTCTCTCTCTCGCACATGCACACACAATTTAATTTTGACTTTCAAGTCTTTCAGAGAACAGGTCAAGCATGAACTTGTCTCTCTCACCACAGAAGTTGATCCAATAAAAGATATTACTCCCCCCCACCCATCAATCAAAAACCAAGTCAGTTATGATTAAAAGTCTCCTTTTCTCTAAGAATAAAACCATTTTTGCACAACACTATTATCAACTGACCCCCCCAACAGGAATGCAATTACAATGAAGGCAGCACTGTTTTGCTGATATCAAGATCTAGAATACTTCATTTTCAGTAGTTTTCCCAATAGCAGCTCAATTTTAAGAAGCAATTACCATTAATGCAATTATCTGAGTGTGCTCCCTAATGGTTTTCAAATGTGTGTCACTGAGATAACGCAATACCTTCTTTAAAGTGACTACAAACTAATGAAAGTTAAACATGCTGAAGATATGTTCTGAAGAATGCATTTAGTGAGTATTCAATAGTAAAGCAATAGTGGGCTCTGATATATAACTTAACACAGAGTGTAACCCACATAGCAAAGTATAAAATTAAATATAACATAGGTGGCATTATAGCCTGGAGTTACTGATTTCATCCACAAGTTGAGTAATTTTTAATGTCAGCAGCATATTACATGTGGTGTTCTCAGCCAGGTGTTGCAATATTAAATAATGGAAAATAGAGTACTCACCTGAAGAAAGAAGTAGCTACACGCTGTAAGAAAAGAAAACAAAGGGAGAAGTTAAAAAGTTGTCACTTGTTCTCCATTTTCAAAAAACTTTATTATTTTAGAATGACAGTAATGGAGAACTAGAAAGTTGTTCAACACAACACTCTAGCTCTGATTTTAAAACTTTATGTCCCAAAACATCAGCTTATTTGTATTGTAGTAGTGTCAAGAAACGGCAATAGGGCCCCACTGTGCAGAGCAATGAACAAACGTAGTAAAATACAGTCCCTGAACCACAGAGATTATAATATAAATTAAAAGAAGATTAACAAGTGGGTGTAGTAAACAGAGGGCAATGTGGGATGGAGGATGAGGATATCTGACTAGCTGTGTGTAAAAGGAGCAGAATACATTTTTTTATATATATAAATAAGGAAAGAGAAGAAAATATATCAGTAATACAGCCTACTTCATGCAAAATGCCTATTCTTAAAATATCTTTAGTTGCTAAAGAGCCAGTATCTGTTCTATGCATCCCCAGAGAAAACAAAGTGTTTGCTGTTTGGACATGGAGAAGAAGCTTCCAAATCTATGCCTGTGAATTATTTAGGTTTCTACATTACATATTTATACAGAGCAGGAACAAGATTTTGCTTGTAAATGTTTGTGACTTTCGCACACACAAATTCAGGATTAACTGGTTGCAGTCTGATTTCTCTGAATGCCAAGTAGTACCAATGAAGATGCCAAAAAATGTCCATCTAGTAAGAGGATTACATCTCCTCTGACAGGCCCTTTTCTTCTTGTGAAGGAATGCTGAAAGAGCAATTCATACAGCATCTGGCTCCAAGGGGTCTCAAACATACCCAGCGATCTCCTTTTTCATGTAACAGCAATACACAATCTAAAAGTTTTGCCTGTCTTCAATCAATTGAATACAGCTGGCACTGAACCCTCCTCTTCTCTGTAGCCTCTTTTAGTGCCTGGTTAAGGAGCTCTATGGAATACTTCTTGTCATAATCTAGTTCACATTCAACTAATTGAGGTTAGAAAATAGAGCACAAAAAGGGGGCAGAAGGCAGAACAAAGAGGGAGATGAATCCGGAGAAACAGAAATGTTTGCCAGTTTATCAGAGCTACACTTTATTCCAAGAGATCCAGAAGCAATTTATCCATTCCTGGTGGGTGAATTAGAAGGTCCATAAGTTGCCTGTAGAATATTGCTTTATATGATCCCTACTGTAGCTGATTTTATTACACATCAAAAAGAAATGGAAGTAACTACCGGTAATTCTATAATAATTCTGCATTATAAAGATTAACAGGCCACAAATGCTTCCAATAGCCCACTGAATTCAACAAACAATTATTTTTCCTGCACATTCTGCACAATACCATCCTGCCCTGTGCATTTGTCCTCCTTTCCTACTATGCTCTTAACTTCTACCACCACACTAAACCTTTCAGCCACTATCCTCCAATTTGTGAATGTAACCTACCAGCATAAATAAGTAGAGACAATTTTGCTCCCATAACTATTTGCACTCACAGTTTAACTATATATCTGGTCAAAATTTTTCAAATGAAATATTTGAATGCAAATGTTGAAAATGGTCTTTACTCAACAGCAAAAAACTTTTAATTAAAGTTATGACTTCACAGAAAAAGATTATTATTGCAAATAAACTACCCCCTTCGCCCAACTGTAACGATAGACAAGGTGGGTGAGGCAAAGTTTGATTGGGACATACTCTGTGTAACAGCTAAGTATTGATTAGTTTCATACAGGAAGTGGGTTAAGGCAAGTAAGTGTTTAAGACCTGCAGCATGTGTTTGCAGGCCTATAATACATCATATTTAAATATTTATTAAAGAGAAACAAACTGAGCTAAAATAGGCCATGTATTGTAAAACATACTGTTTAGAAAAGGGTTACTAAGTACATGAATATGAAAGTCATGGTCCCATATTCTTCCCTTCTCTAAGACAAGTGTGTGGGCGGGAGGAGGGGTAGAATACCAGTAGCAACTAATCGAGAGAGCACAGGAGGAGCAGCAGTATGGTTTCCAGGTCTCATCTCTTCCAAAGAAGCCCCTCTGCCTCCATCCCTGAAGTCACAGATTCTCAGAGGCACAACACAGAACTTGAAGACCAGGGGCAAGACTGGAGCAAAAAGGGTCCATAAGCCATCTTTGCACCTTCCCAGTCCTGGGCTGCTCCGGGGACTGGAGAGCCCCAGTATAACTTACACAACCCTGGGGTCCTGTCTAAATTAGAGCAGCTTCCTCAGACTGCCTTTTGGGCCACAGTGTTGCTGCTTTGTCTCATTCCCAAGACCCCTGCACTCAAGCCCTGTTCCCAGCACTCCCTATGCCAAGGCTGGTAAGGAGGTAGTATCACAGGGGGGGGCGGGTTGCATAGGCTGGGGGAGGCTTTGCCTCCCCACCCATCCAGGTGTGACCCTACCCCCTGCGGCAGCATGCAGGTCCATTGGGGTTGGGACTATGCGCCTTCCCGTGCTCAGGAGGTGGGAAGGCTGGGGCCAAGTCGTCACCTGCCTTCCCCAGCTGGCGGTTCATGCACTGCCCATGCACACGGGACCATTATGACAATTCTGTTTCACTTCCTGCATAACACAGATAATATAACTTAACCCAGTTATTACTATATCACCAGTCCTCTGCTTCCAGAGATTCCCCCCACCAAAGGTAACACAGTACTAAACTTGTCCACATTATCTTCCATGGTTTCTTGCCTTCCATGGACATTCAAAGATCAGCAGTGAGTTTTGTAGGTATGTAAGGACATCTGGGGGCTTAGAGACTCAGACTCCCCTCTATTCCCTCTTCCCGGCAGGGATTTCCCTACACAGCCCCTCAAATTTCCCCAAAACTCCCTCCCCCCATTACATGCAGTGTTGCCAATTTAGTCAGTTGGAAATCTGAACTGAAACTGAAACATTAATACACACTTTAAAAGCATATACAGTGTATGAGAAAATACTTGTACCTGAGAAAGCATAATGGGTTTGAAAAGTATGAACAAAGCCTAGCTTCCTCATACAGCTGTTATTTATGACAATGTTGGTGCATTTGTTTTGACTATATTGGCCTACCTAATAATTTCTAATTATTATTTGTAAGCAAGGTCTGAATGAGCTCTCCCCGACAGGGAAGTGATGAGCCACGGGTGGGTGAAAAGGTTTCAGGCCCAGACTGTATTTACATGAACACCCCTACTCTGCCTAGGTATCCAGCAGAGAGAGCTGTGCTACCCAATTTTGGCTGGTGTTGGGTTACAAATCACTTGACTATTAAATGTGGGGGTCATGAAAATGTTGTTATCCTTATTGTATGAGTAAAAGGCAACAGAACTGTACTTAGCCTACCTGAATGAGGGTGTCTTCCTCAGTGTTTAATCTGTGCTAGGGCTTGCAAAGGCTGAGCCCCAGCACCTCTAGGCTTGGCAGTTCATAGCCTTGGGACCTCTGAACTTGCGACATCAGTTATGAAAATAACAAGCTTGCTTGAGCCCAGCACCTCTTTCATTACAAATTAAGCACTGGGCACGCTCAACTGAACTGCACTCCCTAAACAGGAGGTTTGGATGCCATATCCTAGTGAAACGAGAGAGGGAGGGGCACAGGTGATTTGCTCGGTGGAGTGGGCTCTGCCTAAGAGTCACAGGCACTATTAGACCTGCCCCTCTCTTCTGTCTAGAGATACTGCTGATTAGGCTCCACAGAGTCTCTTTTGGTATGTTAAGTGACCTCTAGCGCTGAAATCACCGATAATCAGGTTTAAGTGCTTGGACCTGCTGTGGGACAGTGTTTCTGTGGAAGAGACAGCCCAGACTGCACTAGCAGCGAGGTTCTCCCACTCAGAGCTGAAATAACTGAGAGCTGGGTGAAACCTCGAGAGACCGACTCACACAGGTCACAATGGCAGCAGAAGGTGATGGTGCAGGGCTGTTGTGGACGGAGCAGTGGAATGAACAGTGGCACAACGAACAACAGTGGCCAGAGTATTTGTTTGTTGGACTATGTTTTAGTGACTTCACTCCAGAATTCTGGATTTTTGCCTAGGAAACTTAAATATATGTTTCCGACTAGGCCAAGATTTTTAAAATGCATTATTTGCCAAGGTCGTTATCTCACATCATTGTTATCTCAAGAGGTCATTATCTTGGGGAGTTTCTGTACTAAACTTATTATAATTAATTTTTATGTAAGAATGGCCATATTGGGTCAGACCAATGGTCCATCTACCCCAGTGTCCTGTCTTCCAACAGTGGCCAATGCCAGGTGCTTCAGAGGGAATGAACAGAACAGAGAATCATCCAGTGAGCCATCCCATGTCGTTCACCCCCAGCTTCCGGCAAACAGAGGCTAGGACCACTCAGAGCACGGTGTTGCATCCCTACCCATCCTGGCTAATAGTCATTGATGGACCCAACCTCCATGAACTAACTTTAGTTATTTTTGAACCTTGTTATTATTTTGGCCTTCACAGCATCCCTGGCAAGATGTTCCACAAGTGACTGTGCACTGTGTGAAGAAATACTTCCTTTGGTTTGTTTTAAACTTGCTATCTATTAATTTCATTGGGTAAACCCATGTTCTTGTGTTAAGTGAACACTTCCTTATTCATTGTCTCCACACCAGGTAAGATTTTCTAGGCCTCTATCATATCACTGCTATCATATCACCTCTTAATCGTCTCTTTTCCAAGCTGAAAAGTCTGTTTAATTTTTCAGTCTTTTTAATTTCTCCTCATAGGTAATCTGTACTATACCCCTAATCATTTTTGTTGCCCTTCTCTGTACCTTTTCCAGTTCCAATATATCTTTCTTGAGATGGGGTGACCAGAACTGCACGCAGTATTCAAGATGTGAGCATATCATGGATTTATATAATAAAAGTGTCAGAGCTTGGTTTGCCAGACTGATCAGCCAAGCCAATACTGACAACCTACATGAAAAGGCTGCAAAACACCATGCCTCTGGACTGCATCAACATGCAGAAAAGCTTAAGACAGTTTAGAAGAACTTAATGAGGCTGTTAAGAATGATGGAGACACAACTCAGTTTATGTGAACCAACATGGCTGTTGTATCATTCTTTCTATTTAAACAAGAGATGCCACACACTACAAACTGGAGACCAGTGTTAAGTGCACTGTCACTTGTTCAGAACCAGTGTCCAACTTCAGGATAAATAAGACTGGCAAGTGCTTGCTATCTTTTGGCAAAAAAATTCAGCTGACTGGCTAGATGCATGCGGAGCAATAGTGAAAGACTCAGCAGTTGAAAAAGTGAAAAACTCTCTCACCACATTCAAAAAATGTGCATACATGGCTGATGAATGCACCAATGCAAATAGGCATCAAGCATTAAGTCATTGCATATGTTATCTTGATTCCGTGGTAGGCCAGCAGATGCATTCTAAATTGAGGTTATAGAAAACACATCAGCTGCATCTGTGACATCTTAGAAGAGTTAAATGCTTGTAAATTGAACCCCAAACAGATGGATGCTTGTGCATTTGATGGAGCTACAAATTTCTCTGGAAGACATAGTGGAGTACAAGCTTGGCTCACAGAAAAGTGTAACCCTAATCTCTCCTATACACACTACAGAGGCCATCTACTCCAGCCAGCGCTAGTACAAGCTACAGAATCTTCAAAAGACATTAAAAAGCCATACATTTAATTGCTTTGTTATACTCTTTTTTCAAAAAGACTGAACATCTTGGAAACAAACAGAAAATACACTGAGACTGAAGTTCAAATTAGTCCTCCCTGGGACAATGTTCTGGCTTTCTCATGAGCAGTTCTTGGCTGTTTAAAAATTACTGCAACAGTTACTACTGGCTTTGGAAACTATCAGTTTTTACTATGGTGCCATACAGCCCAGTTTCACCTTCATGGTCTCAACACTTGTCGGCCCTCAGCCCGCCTGTAAAATCGAACTCTCCCTCTCCGCCCTTCCCTTCCCCATTTTTAATTCCTGGGTAAAACACTGCTTCCCAGTCTACAGAGATCAACCTTTCCCCTTCTCAACAGAAAGATCTGAAGGAAACTATTAGCATTTCCTGAGTCCTACACAGGTGTTTCCTGCTTGGGGGATTTGACATGACTTATGGTCAGTGAGATTACCATACTTTATATGGGTGAAATTTATTCTAGTGCAAAGAACTAAAGGAGGTCCCATGCATCACTCCAACCCCAGTTAAGGATTTAAGTGAAATTTAAACCATACGCAAGTGTGTGTGGAGCCCCTACAGGGGGGGAATTTCATTCTTAGCATTATTTAAGTTCCAATAAGAGATTTAGTATTCAAAGAGATAAATATTACCACTCTTAATGTTTTAATCTGCAAACGCACAAACAAGACAGCTATTTTGTATTTTAAAGTCCAAAAATGTTGAACAGGTAATTTCTTGAGATTAATACAAAAACTCTACTAACACACATTTCATTTTCTCCCCTAAAACATCTTACAAGAAACATTAATTTAATGCATGATTAAAAATTATTGAAGACTTAATCTTCTTTATATTCTTACCACAAGACGTTTTTAATGAATTAACATGTTAATTAGCACTTATTAAAAAAAATCCAAAAAACCCAGGTTTAGATATTCCTTAAGAGACAAACTGATCATCTTGGGTTATACTCACCAGCTCTTGCCAACTTCAAAACTGACCACTCATTATACCAAAGCAGTCTCTGAGCTTCTGGTCTTACATATCATGGTTAGACTCGTTAGGCATATTACCAGAAGAATGCTTTTTAAACAAAAACTAAGAAAATAAGAGTCAACCAGTTAATAATATAATAATGAACATTTTGTGCCAGGCCAATGGTCATTCACACATTTCATTCTAACCACTCGAACATGCACTAATTTTTCAATTTCTGAAAAAGTGATAATTATAAACTGTAATCATGATTTTATGTATGATGATTTATCACTAAATATGGCAGTTAATCTTATGTTTATATTCAGGCATTATTTTCCAACATGTCTTGAAAAATATGACATCCTTATTTTTTTCTAGCTGAAAATACATCATTCATTATTTTGTCATGTTTTCTTCTGATACTACTCAGTTACTGAAAATGACAAACATCTTTCTGGAAACAAATATAAATACTGAGTGATGAGGCAAAAAAAAAACAATTTTTAAAAAGTCTAGGCCATGCATGAAGGTTTGAATCCTCTAAAGCTAAAATGAATGGCTAAGCAAAGCATATGAGGCATAACAGCTTTTTTGCTGTAGGAAAACCAACTTCTATCCCAGTTCACTGAACAATTTCTAGTAGAGTAAGTGTCATAAACAGATAGTAAGAGTTTATAGAACAGAAATACTTTATGTCTCTTTTGACTATAAAGGGTTAACAAGTCAGTGAGCCTGGCTGTCACCTGACCAAAGGACCAATCAGGGGACAGGATACTTTCAAATCTTGAGGGAGGGAAGTGTGTGTGTGTGCTGTTAGTTTTTGGTTGTTGTTCTCTCTGGGGGCTCAGAAGGACCAGATGTGCAACCAGATTTCTCTCCAACCTCTCTGATACAGTCTCTTATATGTCCAGAATAGTGAGTACTAGGTAGATAAGGCGAGTTAGGCTTATGCTTGTTTTCTTTATTTGCAAATGTGTATTTGGCTGGAAGGAGTTCAAAGTTGTATTTTGCTGAAAGGATTTTAATTTGTACTTGTATACTTAGGCCGGGAGGGTATTCCCAGTGTCTATAGCTGAAAGACCCTGTAACATATTCCATTTTAAATTTACAAAGATAATTTTTACTGTTTTTTCTTTCTTTAATTAAAAGCTTTTCTTGTTTAAGAACCTGACTGTTTTTTTTATTCTGGTGAGACCCCAGGGGACTGGGTCTGGATCCACCAGGGAATTGGTGGGGAGAAAGGAGGGAAGGGGGAGGGAAAGATTAAATTTCTTTCTGTGATAGGATTACTTTCTCTCTCAGGGAAAATCTGGGAGGGGGAGAGAGAAGGAGGGGGAGGTGAATTTTCCTCTCTGTTTTAAGATTCAAGGAGCTTGAATCACAGTAATCTTCCAGGGAAACCCAGGGAGGGGAAGCCTGGGAGAGGCAACGGTGAGGGAAAGGATTTACTTTCCTTGTGTTAAGATCCAGAGGGTCTGGGTCTTGGGTGTCCCTGGGCAAGGTTTTGAGGGGACCAGAGTGTACCAGGCACTGGAATTCCTGGTTGATGGCAGCGCTACAGGTCCTAAACTGGTAATTGAGCTTAGAGAAATTCATGCTGGTACCCCATCTTTTGGACGCTAAGGTTCAGAGTGGGGAATTATACTATGACAGTAAGTTTGCCTCAAAATGTTATTACATTATATAGAATTTATACATGCACAAAATATGTCTCAAAAATTATGAAATAGCACATATGTACTGTTAGCTAAAATGTAATACAAATTTCCATTATTTATGAAAAGTATTCTATCCTTACAAACTCAGACCATAAGAGATTTTGAAGGATTTCATGAGACTAAAACAATTACAAAGTATCAAAGAGCTATAACTTTCAAATGCTGTACAATAAGTATAGTAACAGTGCATATTCAGCAATGCAGGCCGTATTAACTACATAATAAATTCTCCTCTCCCTGACCCTATTACACTCAGATGTTGATTCTCTTTGATAAATGATTCCAAGTATTATTACTTCTGTGTGGGTTTTTTTTCATAGATTCATAGACTCTAGGACTGGAAGGGACCTCGAGAGGTCATTGAGTCCAGTCCCCTGCCCTCATGGCAGGACCAAATCCTGTCTAGACCATCCCTGATAGACATTCAGCTAACCTACTCTTAAATAGCTCCAGAGATGGAGATTCCACAACCTCCCTAGGCAATTTATTCCAGTGTTTAACTACCCTGACAGTTAGGAACTTTTTCCTAGTGTCCAACCTAAATCTCCCTTGCTGCAGTTTAAGCCTATTGCTTCTTGTTCTTTTGGTTTTTAAAAAAAAATGTTTTTTAATTCTGAGTTAATCATATCAAGTAGTATATACAAGTACAGTTTCCTGAAAAGTATTTTAAGTGAGCAGTAATACTGTATGGATGAATTATCATCAATGAGCAGAGAATGCAGAGCATTTCCCATTGTTAGCTCAAAATACAATGAGGAATAGATCTCATGCAACATTGATTTCACTGTTTACTGTTATAACACTCTACCAGCGGGCAATTCCATTTTGATTCCGGGTGGTTACAGAAATGATGAAAAAAATGTAATCAAACCATATATCTGAATGATCTCTTGGGACTCAGATCCTCTCTGATATACGCTGACCATGCTAAGTTTCACAGTTTCACTGGTTTACCTCCCAGGCACTGGCAAAGCTGTTATTTTCTGTTAAGTCTAATAATCCATGACAGGATAAAAGTATGTCATAATCAATATTAAAGAGGAAAATAATCACCCTACCAAGGGCCCAAATCCACATTCCTTGTACAATTCACATTGTCACCAGGCTCAGTGGCTGGTTTGGAGTACGCAAAGAACACAACTGGGACCAAAACAACATCCAAACCTGCCTCCATTTCCCTGGAAATCAGAAAAGAGAAATGCTCCAAGAGCCTCTATCATGTTGGCAGGCCCTACTTGTCTCTTACCTTTTGACCATTTGCTACTGATTCACAATAGAGCAGATGCCAACAACTTAGGGCTTGGCTACACTGGCGCTTTACAGCGCTGCAACTTTTGCGCTCAGGGGTGTGAAAAAACACCCCCCTGAGCACTGCAAGATACAGCGCTGTAAAGCCTCAGTGTAATCAGTGCCGCAGCGCTGGGAGCGCGGCTCCCAGCGCTGCAAGCTACACCCGTAAGGGATGTGGTTTACGTGCAGGGCTGGGAGAGCTCTCTCCCAGCGCTGGCGCTCCGACCACACTCACACTTCAAAGCGCTGCCGCGGCAGCGCTTTGAAATTTCAAGTGTAGCCATACCCTTAGATCAAATGCAGGCACATACCTGGTAATCAGCGCTGTGCCTGGAGTTAGTTTTATATGTTTGGGTATTGTTGACACTGCTTAACTCATTTACATATATCTTGATGACAGCTAATTTAAAGATTTTGGGATTGATTTTTTTTTTTAAATGTAGCCTAGACACAATTTTGGCTCATCCAAGCTTACATTTGTCCCTTCAAGGATTCTGTCAAGCACTTTTTCCCCACCAGAAAGTCTATGGTTTACATCTGCTGAGAAGGAATCAACGCCCATTTTAAAGATTACAAGAAGCTGTTTGAAACCCTAAATATGCTTCAGACAAGTAATTATGGAGAATGAATTAGTTATCCACACAGTCATTAAGAAACCTCCACATTTGCATGAAAGAAATGAAAATCACTACCAGATAAAAAGGTCAGACTCCAAGGTCATAATAGAGGTAGTTGACTACCCTGTTAATTATCCTTAAACGATCCTCAAACATTGGTTGCAAACATCAGGGAATAGCTAGAGCTCCAGAATTCCAACTTGCAAGACTTTCAAAATGAGTCATCCTGATCAGAATCATTAGTTTCACACTATAGCACTGAAACTACATTCTAATTTATTTAGCCTAACATCAAGGCAGAGTCACAAAGTGACTATTAAATTAATATAATTTACAGGGGGAGGGAACCTCCACAATTTCAGAGGAAAAAACCTGATCAACCACTTCACATCTAGATACATTTATCCCCTTTCATGACTGTTACTTGTCTTCAAAGCATGACTGTAGCATCCTACCATCCAGAGGACAAAGTATTCTGCTCCTTGGAAAAAAGTAAAACAATGCATCATCTCTGCATGTGATGCAGCCACGTTTACATTTCCATTTTGCCACGACTTCAGGATTTGGCCCTGTTACTACCATATACTGGATTCAGGAGATATCCTACCACATAGCAATGACCCAAAGCATATATTTCCACTATACTGACGCACAGTGCTGTCCTATCACATGGCACTATAAATCATTCTGTGTAATGCACAAACGCCGAGAACAATAGTTGATGTTGGTCTAGCAAGCTAATTTAATTTGGGCTCTTTGGAACTGGTGCAAGAAGCAGCCACCTGAATCACAAAGACAACAACAATCTACACTGGCTTGTGAAGGAACTGGATTTGGTCATTGTAGCAGGGTGGTCCCCTGCTCCTGTCCTGAAGGGGTTAAAACAGCCCAGGAGAGGGTTGTGGCTGGGGCAAGAAGCCTGGGCTGATTAGAGAAAGTAGGCTCAGCTGTGGCCATGCTCCAATCAGGCCCACCTGGCCCCTATAAGAGGCTATGAGCCAGAAGCCCAAAACAGTCTCTCTCTAGCTATAGAGGGAGATGGGCCTGGCTGCAGGGAGCTGGACATAAGGTGCCTGAATGAAGCAGGGCTGGGAAAAGGCAGAGGAGCTGGGGAGCTCTAGCCTGGAAAGCCCTAGGCTGTGGCCTAGCATTGGGCTAATAGGTACTGGGGGTTGCAGAAAGCAGCAGGTCCAAACCCTCCTTGCCAGTGATGAGTAGGCTAACACTGAAGTCTGCCCCAGGGTGTGGGACTAGACAGTGACTGGCAGTAGCCATATACTGAGGCAAGGCGGGGATAGAGAGTGGGGGTTCCCCAGGGAGGGGAGACCCTGAGAGAAAGGGGTTACTGCCAGGGGGCAGCACCCCATGTAAAAGGGCACCAGGTCCAGGGAGGGACAGGGGGGCCAGAGGACAGGTGGATCACCGGCCTGCAGAGGGTGCTCCAGAGCTGGAACGAGCTCATTCCTAGGAGTCACCAGCAGGAGGTGCTGCAGGGGTGAGTCAGCTCGTCTACAGTCAGTCATTTCCCTAACATCTGTGCCTGAAACCAACAGGACTCCACTGGCCATCACATACAGCCCCCAGCTAAAACCCCTCCAACGCATCATCAAGGATCTACAACCCATCCTGGACAATGATCCCACACTTTCACAGGCCTTGGGTGGCAGGCCAATCCTTGCCCACAGACAACCTGCCAACCTGAAACATATTCTCACCAGTAACTGCACACCACACCATAATAACCCTTGCTCAGGAACCAATCCATGCAACAAACCTCGATGCCAACTCTGCCCACATATCTACACCAGCGACACCATCACAGAACCTAACCAGATCTGCCACACCATCACCAGTTCATTCACCTGCACATCCACCAATGTAATATACGCCATCATATGCCAGCAACGCCCCTTTGCTATGTACATCGGCCAAACTGGACAGTCTCTACGGAAAAGGATAAATGGACACAAATCAGACATTAGGAATGGCAATATACAAAAACCTGTAGGAGAGCACTTCAACCTCCCTGGCCATACTATAGCAGACCTTAAGGTGGCCATCCTGCAGCAAAAAAACTTCAGGACCAGACTTCAAAGAGAAACTGCTGAGCTTCAGTTCATCTGCAAATTTGACACCATCAGCTCAGGATTGAACAAAGACTGTGAATGGCTTGCCAATTACAGAACCAGTTTCTCCTCTCTTGGTTTTCACACCTCAACTGCTAGAACAGGGCCTCATCCTCCCTGATTGAACTGACCTCGTTATCTCTAGCTTGCTTGCTAGCACACATATATATACCTGCCACTGGATATTTCCATTACATGCATCTGAGGAAGTGGGTATTCACCCACGAAAGCTCATGCTCCAAAACGTCTGTTAGTATATAAGGTGCCACAGGATTCTTTGCTGCTAGCACAGAGAAAATATTTTTACTCCACCCCATATGCCCATCTATTCAGCTCTATTGGCCAATCATGCTAGAGGAGGAAGGCGAGTTTGCCTGTGCTGGTGGGATTGGTACTCCTGCTCTGCCTGAGGACTTCTGATGGTGCCCAACATAGGGAGAAAGATTAGGGTTTCATTCATCTTAATGGCACCCTGGAAGAGAAGGGGGAGAACGCTCTACTGCCTGACTCACAGGCCTTGTGTTCCACTGCAGCTTGGGGAATCAGGGTACCATGAGAGATGTCTAGACCATAAATTGGCCTGAGCAGATGTTAAGAAGGAAAACTAGGCAGAGAGAGTTTGGAATTGAAGTGGAGGGTCATTCGGTCCTCATTAGATAACTGAGCCATTCACTGGCCCCATCTCCTTCCAAGCCAGACAGACTGACTTGGCTGATGTCTGCCCCAAAATGGTGACCTGGACAAGAAGATCCTGCCACAGATTATACCAGGCACGATTCATAGGAAGTCACAGCACTTGGTGCACTCTCCTGGAAGTTGCTGCTGTAGCCCAGGGTGAAGCTACACTCCACTCAAGAGCTCTCTGAGCCATCATATAGTAACTGCATGCAAAATGGGAGACAGTATGGGCTGCAGGGGGGAATAAAGGGCAGCACTGGGCATGAATTGTCTAGCAATAAGTAGGTGTGATGGGTTGGGTCACTGAAACCCCTTTGGGACTACCTCGAGCCTGTTTTCCCTGGCAGCTTAGGACTTCAGAACCCTGCCTGGTTGTGCCAGACACTCTAGTGTGCTACAAACAGAGACCCAGGTCTGAACCAGGTCCCCCAGAAGCTGCAGGCTTAACTGAAAAGAGCTTAAGAAGTGTTCCTGTCTCCAGCACTCAGATAACCAACTCCAAATGGGGTCCAAACCCCAAATAAATCCATTTTAACCTGTATAAAGCTTATACAGGGTAAACTCATAAATTGTTCGCCCTCTAACACGGATAGAGAGATATGCACAGCTATTTGCCCCCCACCCCAGGTATTAATACATACTCTGGGTTAATAAGTAAAAAGTGATTTTATTAAATACAAAAAGTAGGATTTAAATGGTTCCAAGTAATAACAGACAGAACAAAGTGAATTACCAAGCAAAATAAAATAAAACAAACATGCAAATCTAAACCTAATACAGTAAGAAAACTGAATACAGATAAAAATCTCATGCTCACAGATGTTTCAATAAGCTTCTTTCACAGACTGGACACCTTCCTAATCTCGGCACAATCCTTTCCCCAGTACAGCCTTTGTTCCAGCTAGACCATTCCTCATCACTGCAGCCTTTTTTTTTTTCCTCTGTTCCATCCCCTTATATATCCTCAGTCCCTCCCATCCCTCCTTCTAAATGGAAAAGCACCAGGTTAAAGATGGATTCCAGTTCAGGTGACATGATCACATGTCACTGTAAGACTTCATTACCCACTTGCCATCACACAGGTATAGAGGAAGACTTACAAGTAAACAGAGCCATCTCCAGTCAATTGTCCTGGTTAATGGGAGCCATCAAGATTCCAAAACACCATTAATGGCCCACACTTTGCATATAGGCCCTCAGAGTTGTATTTCATATTTCTAGTATCAGATACAAGAATGATACATACATACAAATATGATGACCACACTCAGTAGATTATAAGCTTTGTAATGATATCTTACAAGAGAACTTCTGCATGAAGCATATTCCAGTTACATTATATTCACACTCATTAACATATTTTCATAAAATCATATAGAGTGCAACGTCACAGTAGGGACAGAGCCTACCAGAGCAGAAGACAAAAGAAGCAGCAGAACAGTTTCAGGCTGAGGTATGATCCTCAGAGGAAGAGCTATGTACTTGATGAAAGGCAAGGGAGTTGTGGGAATTGTAAGAAGCTAGCGTAAGCCAGTGTTGGGGCAGGGAACTGAGGTCAGTCCGTGAATGATTGGCCAGATCACTGTAACTGGCTGTGTCAGTCCATAAAAAGTTATGTCTAAGCCTAGCCTATGGGATAACCATCTAAATTCTAAACCAATACCGTGAATAGCTTTTATGAGTTACTTTATTATTAAGAAAGTGCCTAGGGGCCCCTACTAGGGTTAAGGGCCCTATTGGGCTATGCAGCGCACAGACACATAAAAAGATAGATTACAGATTCTTCGGGGAAGGGACTAAGTATAAAACATGCATCTGTCGCTTACAGACAGACAGGGAAAGCACTAGGATTATTATGAAGTGTGCTCAGCACATCAGCCATTGTCAGATTTTTGAGGCATCACGGCAGAGAGGAGTGTTAAGCAGGATGTAATGGGGTGGATATGAACTGCTGCTGAGCTGTCAAGTCAGGTCTGTGGACACAGTTTGAGCACCAATTTAATTAAGTCAAAATAGGGCACTCTTCATCCAAAATAAGAGTGTGTCCAAATCAGAAGGTGCGCCAAACATGCAAACAATTTAGTTAAAATCAGCACCCAAATGGCATGTAGACGTACCCGCAGTTTCAGAGCAAGAGGGGCTGGGGAAAGGAAAAGGAACAAAGGATTTCTGTAAATCCAGTTTGGTCAGGATTTTTTCTTTGGCAAACTGACAAACCAAAACAGATTCGCATTGGAATCCCATTGTAATCTACCTCCCAAGTCAGATGGGGTTTGGATTTGTGTCCCCAGTTCTGTCAAATTTACACTACAATCTCTATTCTTTCTTTAAAGCACCATTTTATATCTTGTACACTATTACTGTAGGCAACTTAATACTAGAAATTCTCATTAAAATTCAGACTAAAATATCCTTTTTATGTTATACATGAGAAAAAAATCTCAAATAATTCCAACTTTTTCCTCAAAGTCAACAAAATAATCCTATCTTCACTTGAACTGCTGAGCACAAGCACCTATTTTTCCCCAATTCACTGAGAAAGTTTTGTGAACTCATTATGAATACCTCCTCCACATAAATGAACACTGCTGTATTCATTTAGAAAACAAAAACAGTATTATAGGAAAATATGCTGCTCTCCATTCTGGTGCAATATCCTCCAACAAAAGTGTAATGTTAGAAATGGCATTCTGCTCAGCCTACCTGAAACAATCACAAGTTTCTTCCACTATAAAACAACAACTGTAATATATTAGTGTTTTGTTTTTTTTCCTTTTACACTGCAGCACTAGATTTTACAAGATATGATATATTGTGCTATAAAATGAAGATGTCTGAATAACTGTTTTGTCTTTCTGTATTTTATTGTTCATTCCTTCACTGCCATGTACTAAAAATTATACATATACACATCATATTTAAACAACAGAAAACACCTACCCCAAACAAGCCATACTTTTATTACATCAGCCTGCATTATAGCTTCAAATGAAAGAACTATATAATATTTCAATTTAGGAGTGTCTGACCAGATGAACATGAAAGGAAAAGTTCATTTCAGGTCAACTTCATAGCTCAGCAGTTGGTACTTTATACTACCACAAAGAAACCAAAAAAAAGTCTGGGCATTGTAAAGATGCCTTTTCAGTATCCAGGAAGAATCAACATTCATCTTTCTTTTATCACCTTCTCCTGAATGTATGTCATGGAGGTCAGAAAGTCAACAAAGCATTGACGTGTTTTGAATTCATTTCTATTCTGCAAAATGTTGAAACAAATGTTTACAGTTCAGCATGTGCTGACCTGGGCCTAGATGTGGAACTGAGAAATTCAAAAAACACCTTCTCCACTTTCTATAACCATACTTTTCAGTCCCTTCTTTGCATTTTGTACGAGAGAAAAAAGTCAATCAGTGTCTGGGATCACCCACTGCAAAAACTGAAATAATGAAAATTCTGTTTACATTGATTTTACAATGCTAAGCTGTTAGGTGCTAGGCAAAATTATCACTGCTTGGTCTCCAGCTAATCCTCAAAAATACACAGATGATTACCAGGATATCTGCTGTAACTGACAGCCTCAGATGTGACAATAATACAGGAGCAATGGCAGAAATGGGCCCTGGGAGGAATAAAAACCTATACAACATTCTTAGAGGCCAAAACTTTAAAAAGTTTAATTGAGTCATGTAAGGCATTTGATGAATATAACACACCATTTATTAGTACAAGGCTTCACTATGAACTGTCTGCAAACTAGATTTTTATAAAAAAATAAGACTAACTTTAAACACAGATCTTTCTACTCACTTATCTTAGTTCTTTCTTAGGCCTGGTCTACACTACGCGTTTAAACCGAATTTAGCAGCATTAAACTGATTTAACCCTGGACCCATCCACACAACGAAGCCCTTTATATCGATATAAAGGGCTCTTTAAACTGATTTCTGTACTCCTCCCCGACGAAAGGAGTAGGGCTGAAATCGGTATTGACATGTCAGATTAGGGTTAGTGTGGCTGCAAATCAACGGTATTGGCCTCCGGGTGGTATCCGACAGTGCACAATTGTGACCACTCTGGACAGCAATCTGAACTCGGATGTACTGGCCAGGTAGACAGAAAAAGCCCCGCGAACTTTTGAATTTCATTTCCTGTTTGCCCAGCATGGAGCTCTGATCAGCACGGGGTGGTGATGCAGTCCCAAATCCAAAAAGAGCTCCAGCATGGACCGTACGGGAGATACTGGATCTGATCGCTGTATGGGGAGACAAATCTGTTCTATCAAAACTTCGTTACAGAAGACGAAATGACAAAGCATTTGAAAAAATCTCCAGGCTATGACACAGAGTCCACAGCACAGTGCTGTGTGACAAGCATAACGGAAAGCCAAAGAATCAAATGGACGCTCATGGAGGGAAGGAGGGGGTACTGAGGACTTCAGCTTTCCCATAGTCCCCACAGTCTCTGAAAAGCATTTGCATTCTTGGCTGAGCTCCCAATGCCTGAAGGGTCAAAAACATTTTCCCAAGTGTTTCAGGGTATATGTCGTCAATTTACACCCTCCCCCCCACCCGTGAAAGAAAAGGGAAAAAAATCATTTATTGCCCTTTTTCAATGTCACCCTATGTCTACTGCATGCTGCTGGTAGATGGGGTGCTGCAGCGCTGAACATCAGCATCCCCTTCCCGGTGGCAGATGATACAATATGACTGCTATCCATCAGCAGCAGCCCGTGAGTGCTCCTGGCTGGCCTCGGTGAGGTCGGCCGGGGGCGCCTGGATAAAAATGGGAATGACTCCTCATCATAGCAACTGGAGGCTGAGCTCTATCAGCCCCTCCCTTTCATGTCTAAAGAAAAGATTCTGTACTTCCTGGACTATCATAGCAGCGGGAGGCTGCGCTCCTCTCCCCCTCCACCCTTTAATATCCTGCCTGGACTATCATAGCAGCTGGAGGCTTCCTCCCCCTCATTTTATCTCACTAAAAAGATAATGTTTCTTATTCCTACATTCTTTATTACTTCATCACACAAATGGGGGGACACTGCCATGGTAGCCCAGGAGGGTTGGGGGAGGAGGGAAGCAACGGGTGGGTTTGTTGCAGGGGCACCATCTAGAATGGCATGCAGCTCATCATTTCTGCGGGATCTCTGGGGCTCTGACCCAGAGTGGCTGTGCTCTCTGGCTCTCTAGTAGACTTGCCCCATATTCTAGGCAGGACTGACTCTATTTTTAGACAAAACAAAGAAAGGAATGACCTGGGGAGTCATTCCCATTTTTGTCCATGTGCCCCCGGCCAACCTCAAGCAGGCCAGCCAGGAGCACCCATGACAGCAGCAGATGGTACAAAATGCTTGATAACCGTCGTCGCCAATTTACAATGGCAGACGGTGCAATAGGGATGGTAACCGTCTCTGCTACCTTGCAAAGGCAAATGAATGCTGCTGTGTAGCACTGCAGTATCGTGTCTGTCAGCAGCATCCAGTACACATATGGTGACAGTGACAAAAGGCAAAACAGGCTCCATGGTTGCCATGCTGTGGCATCTGCCAGGCCAATCCAGGGGAAAAAGGGCGCAAAATGATTGTCTGCCATTGCTTTCACGGAGGAAGGATTGAGTGACGACATTTACCCAGAATCACCCACGACACTGTTTTTGCATTGGGATCTCAACCCAGAATTCCTATGGGCAGGGGAGACTGCGGGAAAGCTACCGGATAGCTACCCACAGTGCAACGCTCCAGAAATCGACGCTAGCTTTGGTACATGGACGCACACCGCCGAATTAATGTGCTTAGTGTGGCCGCGTGCACTCGACTTTATACAATATGTTTTACAAAACCATTTATGTAAAATCGGAATAATCCCGTAGTGTAGACATACCCTTAGTTTAAGACTGTTTAGAGGGTGTTATTTTTTACAAGCCTTAAAGGCTTCCTTTTAAAAGATTTCCATTCTTACTTGGTATCTCCTGCTCTGCCTCTCACACTTAACATACAGTGAGGAAAAAAACAGGGGGAAAATGCAATAGAACTCTGATCTCTGAAGCACATCTCAGGAAGCCTTAATCCAATATAATGACAGGGAAAGTAAGTCTGGAGAAGAATAAAAGGACCACAGAGACCTAGAGGCAGAAGTGTATATGATAAAGGGGAAGGTGACAAACTGTATTACCTAAAATTGCATAAATTAGACAAGGCTGGGCAAGATCAATACTTGACTGGAAGACTTCCAAGGAAGTCGCAGTGCTGCTAGAAATGGAACTGAAAATTGAGTACATACCACCACATATTCAGTATTGAATCAAATATCCCAGAATGGTGGCAAGTGGGCACTATTTTATCTTCCAGATGGGATGTAAAACTGAGCAATTTATGATATGCGGCTATTAAAAAACCCCATGGCACTGTTTGCAGATTAGGGGGCTCCAGGCTAACTGTCAGTTTGCATTATTTACAACTTCTGCAACAAAATACAGTATTTTTCACCTTCTGTCAAGCTGGCCTAGCGTTGTAGTGTATTGTTAAAACATTTCAGTCCAGAGGTGGCTGCATATTCTGAATTTTAATATATGTACATCCTGAAAGTTCACATATGTAGCATTCCCTAGTCCTGATTTCCTTTCAAGTATAAATTTTACTGTAACGCTAATTATTAATGTATGTCGTTAAACGTACAAGATGTGCAATGTGGTAGAGCTTCAAGACCAATTTTAATGTTATTGGCCTTGAGTTCTCAACCTTCGCATTAGATTATGGCCAGCTTCTCTTTTTTTTTTTAAATGAATGCAATCACCTGGCAGCATTTTGGGTTGTAAAATAGCTTCCATTTTAACACACAGTTTTCACATGCTCAGAACTTTTAAGAATAGTCACACTTTGGCCTGAAATTTTCTATGACTGGTTCCTGCCCAAAGATGAATTTTTAAGTTTCAGTTCTTTAGTTAAGTTCTTTCTGCTGTCAGGAAGAATATAAAAATACACTTCCATTTAAGATCTGATTTGCAAGCACCATCTGAATATTAATGCATATAGATTTGGCGCATGCCTAACTTTGAAAATCTGGACAAAAATCTATGTGATAAGAGATTATTTTTCTCACAAATATGTAAGTAAGGTTGTTTAAAAACGCATTGTACGAGACTTGTAAAATACTATGGGATCACACTAGACTGTTCCAAAATATACACAAAAGCAGGCAAGAGTTGGGCTCATCCTTAACTTTCACATTTCCTGACTTAATTGTGAAACCTAAACATTGCATTAACATAGATTTTTGCATTATTTATATAATCAGACTGAGTTTGCAGAGTATCTTGGGAGTCTTCTGATGAAAGACTCTATATAAATGAGAGTCATTATAATTAAAAGTACGTTAAAAGGCCTGCTAATCTGAGAAACAGTAGTAAATCAAGAGGGACATGTTCATTTTTAAATGAAGATCCTTGAAATTTTATCAGCAGTGGGGAGGGCTAGGAGGGATCTCCAATTATTATCTTTTTCCAGTGGAAGATCAGAATCCTTGGATTGTCAGACTTATTATGAACATTCAGTTCAGACACTGTGATCTAAAAGGGGCCAATGCTCTTTTATCAGGAAATATTGAAGTCCAAATTAAACCCAACAGGGTTTATGCTGGATACTCATTGATTTCTAGGAATAAAATATTGGGTGAAATTACATATATTCACTAAAGGATAAGCACTATCAAAAATACGCAGGTCAGGAATATTTTTGTCTGAAACAGCAATTTTCCTTTACATGTATTATTTATCTGTTTCATCTCTTGAATTCTCCCACATGGGGGAAGGAAGACTAAATTCTTAACCTTGAAAAAAATCTTTAAAACTGAACAAAAGAGGGAGATGGCAAAATGCCTGTAGAACATTGCTTTGATTTTGACACACAGGAATAAAAGAAAAAAAGCAGCCAACTTTTTTAATTAAAACATCTTCCATCTCATGTGCAAATCGCAACAGCTGAGAAAGCATCCTACTCAATCTCCCAAAATTGGCGTCAGCATGCTTTATGTAAATATTGGTTTATAAGGGATGTGTGTATACAGTAATCATCTTGGGGCTCTACTGGATTTACCACTTGTGTCACATGTTGGAGAAACAGCAATTCTGACATACATGCGGGAGGGCGAGGGGGGAGAGTATAAAACAGGAATAGGTGACCTAGTCACCTAAGATAGAAATCTTTCTTTCTTTTTAAATAGACATCAGAGTGATACAACTGTCATTAACAACCCACACTGTGCTCTGCAAGGGACAATATCTATTAAACAAATTGACAGTGGAAGGTTTAATAGATGGTTCAACAAATTCTACTTAAATTCTCATAGAATAGACATCTGGAGAGTAATCCTGATTGCTCAATGAATTTCTGAAATGTTTAGGGCAATATTCTACATTCATTCTGAAAGGATCACTGACTAACAATTTTTCCCCAAGCAATCAGATCAGTTTTTACATCTCAAACTAAAATTGCAAGATGTCTTTCAAAAATAAAGATGGGAAACCAAGAGACCATAATGCTGTACCAAAAACAAGGCTGTCAGTGGGCAGCTATCAAATAATGTAGCTAAAGCAGCATGGATTAGGCAGTGCCACCATTCCATAAGTTCTGTAAACACTGTCAGCTATGGTACCTTGATACAACATAGATGTGTCCTTTCCTGTGCGCTTACAAAAACCACAAAAGCATCAATTTAGAACTCAAACCTGAGTTTCATGCTGAAAACCAATGCACTATTGTTACTATTCAATTCCTTTGGTTTACCTATGTGTTCGTCTTTCTTTTCAAATCAGTTTCCATGTTATTTTTAAGAAAATATCTCCAATTCTGATCTGACAATCTGAACAAAACTGCATAAAGTTATGGTGACCTTATTGTTTTAAAAATTTTAGTAAGGAGCCACAGCCGAAGACGACAGAAAAGGAAAACTTTATGCACTTAACAGTTTTTTTTAACATAAGAGAAACTATGAAATGTATCACTCTGGGCGTTTATTACAGCTCTCTCTCTTTACAGGGACCTGATCAGAAAAATTGTCGAGGAAATAGTTAACAGGGAATTTCCTTCTTCCTTCCTTGGGGAATGGTAAATAATGAAGAGGACAAGTCATCCATACAGAGTGATCTGGATTGCTTGATAAGCTCAGCACAAGCAAACAATATGAACAAAGTGAGTAGGCCATTCTTACACAGATCAGTATCTGGAAAACCAAAAGAGACCCACCTTGGATGAGGCAGGGAGTCCCTCAGCACCATGCTCAGCCAGCTGCAGAGGGGGTGCACCATGGAGTAGCTACACTCTTGTAATAGCATTGCTGTATGAATGCATTGAACTGTTGTGAGTTCAATCCTTAAGGGGCCATTTAGGGAACTGGGGTAAAAATCTGTCTTGGGGTTGGTCCTGCTTTCAGCAGGGGGCTGGACTAGATAACTTCCTGAGGTCCCTTCCAACCCTAATATTAAAAGAGGGAGGGATAGCTCAGTGGTTTGAGCATTGGCCTGCTAAACCCAGGGCTGTGAGTTCAATCCTTGAGGGGGCCATTTAGGGATCTAGGGCAAAATCAGTACTCGATCCTGCTAGTGAAGGCAGGGGGCTGGACTTGATGACCTTTCAGGGTCCCTTCCATTTCTATGAGATAGGTATATATCTCCATATATTCATGCAATTGATCACCTTGCAACAGTAATACGGTCCAGTATGAACATAACCAAATAAAGCCTCCACAATTAGGTAACGAACAAAATCTTAAATTACCTCCAAAATTAAGTAATCAAGGGAAATTTAAAATCAACAGAAATGAGTGGTACAATTGGCTTAATGCTGGCCTCCCACACTGATATTGATACTTATGATGCCTGAAAGCCTGTTGTCTTGTTAGATATAAGACAAAAATATATTCAGAATGCTCACAGTAAGCAGATGGATAACCCAAAGGAAATGGACATACTACAGAAGAAAGCCTACTAATAGCAGCAGCTAACAGTGTGAGGGCACACGCTGTTTCGTAGAGAAATAAAACAAAATCTAACACAGCAGAAATGTGAAGGAAGATATGTTCCAGCATTATACTGACACACCATAAAAAGAACATAAAAATAAGATAACTAGTATTTCTTTAAGATATCCATAATAAACATTTCAGTTGACAACACAAAAGGTGGAAAGAAGGTATGTCTGCCTGACACTGAAGGAAAGCATCTTTGTGCATAACCGAAAGGAAAGACAATCAAGCACAACTCATCCATGCAAAATTATGACCACTTAATGTTGCCAAGATAATTGAATAGTAACCTGAGTTTGTATCCGAGGCAGCTTTAATTTTTGCACCCACAATTTAAAAGGTCAAAGTAAAGAATTTCAATAAACTTGCTGATTTCAGTCAACACTTTTCTCTTGATACAGTTTCTCTGCCTCATTTTCACCATGTACAATTCCACTTGCACAGTTATTGCCATTGAAATGTGCCAATAGTTATCTCACAGTGGCAGCGATTTCTTGTTCATAAGACAAAGAAAATCTGAAGGTAACAGTTGACAAAATTTCAGCTTTTTAGTTACAGTTACTGTATTAAAATAAAACAAATTTCTCTGATATTTACATCATATTCTGCAAGGCAGAAAATGTAATGTTTTTCCTTTTGAGCAAGTGAGCAGAATAATTTGGGTATTTTGTTTTGTCCCTCCCCACCCCTTTTGTTTTAATTTATTTAATCACAGCCAGTTAAAATCTGGTACAAAAGGTACATTTTGAGCTTTGTTTGAAAAGTAGTAAAATATCTGAGAGAAAAAATATTGTAACAAAAAAAAAAAAACCCAAAGCACAGACTGTTACTCAAACGGCAGCTGGCTAGTGTCATCTTAAGCTCTGCTGTTTCCAATAAAACAAATTTAGTACACGTGACATGGTATATTTTGTTGTAACAGCAAGGTATTAAATAATGTCCCTTCATTCAGTCAGGATTTTTGAAGAACGCCAGGATACATGTACAGGATTTTAGAAAGTATTACAGAATTAAATCTGAGCAACAAAAGAAGAGTTCTGGAGGATTTTTGTTTGCTTGTTTTAAAAACATCGGTAAATTAAGATCTTGGCACGTATGTGCATCACCAAGACAAATTAAAGTACATGTGGGCCCAGTGGATTTAAGAGGGGAATATTAGCAATTAAATAAAGGTAAAAGCAGGTCTAACATTGTATTTGAGAGGCTTAATTTTCTTTGCATGTTATGAATCCTTAATATATCCTCAGGAATCTGTACGGTCAATCTTCAAAGGGAACAGCACGTTAAATCATATTTTTAAATCTTACTTTTACTTTACCTTAGAGATGGACCAAATCATTCCCTTTCATACAAATTTGGAAGGGTGGGAGAAGGGAAGGGAGGAGAGAAATGTTCAGACTCAAATCGCTGGATTATAACCTGCTTTTATGGTTTTCGTTCTAGGTGAGATCCAGAACCAAGGGATCTATTCTCTATGTCCAGTTCAGCTGAAATGTGAAAACAGATATGCCTGTGAAATTTGGCTCTGGATAGCAGAAAGTTCATGAGACTTCTGCCATTCAAGAGGGCATCACAGGGTATGCCTACTATGCAGCTGGGAATATACCTCCCAGCCCAGGTAGATACACATGCATGCACTAGTTCAGCTTGAGCTAGCACATTAAAAATAGCAGTGCAGATGATGCAGCTCTGGCTCTCAAGCTCAAACCCCACCCGCATCCCCATCCCCCTGCCCGGTCTGAGCTCAGGTGGCTAGCCTGAGTCTGCCAGAGCCGTAACATGCACAGTGCCATTTTTAGCATGCTAGCTTGAGTTTGAGTCAGGCTTGCTCCCAGCTGCAGCAAAGACATACCCAAAGAGAACAGGAAATCCTCACCTAAACCTCACTCAGATTTCAACACTGCCTCTTCGTGCCATCTCTTATTTACTTTCTCTAAATATGTTATTTGGACTATGAAAATAGTCAAGTCAATGTCATCTGCATTTAGATTCCATTTCTAGTGAACTTCATTTTCAGGTGCTCAGACACCAGCACAATGATCCTATATTTGCAAAATACAGGGTAAAAGCGTGTGGTTTTGTTTGATTTTAAGTCAGGTAAACATTTCTACTCTGTTTAGGTTTTGTAAATGTGTGCGTCCAGGCTAATTTCCCACTCTGCCACTGCCAAAACAAATACACCAAATCCAAAAGGGACTTGGATTACACAGACTCATCCCAATTGCCAAAGAGTCCATCAGAAACCTACAGAGGATTAATAATTTCATCCATATTGGGGCAGTACCACAGTACATTTTAATCTTAAATTGATTTGAAATCAAATTCCTGAACACAGTTATCAGACTACCTGGGCAATACAGAGCATTCCAGTATGAAGATCATTTTTATTTGCATGTCAATAGCACCTACTGACCTCAAACAACTTTGGGGAACTGCATAAATAGATAATTCTTGCCCAAAGAGTTTCTAATCTAATTAGGCAAAAACAAGAAACAAGTCAAGAATATAAAAGGAAAAGGTGCTGCAATTTTTTAAATAAAGCAACTGCCTCCCCATCAACTGCTGTCCATGTGCCCCAGCAATGAGTTTCATCTTACCTACCCTAAGGTGACCTCATCCCATCCTCCCCACAAAACTAGAAACGAGGAGAAACAAAAAACGAAACATTTTAGTGCACATCTTATGTCCGATTATGCTGGTCCCAGGTCCAGCCCTGGTTAAACACTTTTGCATATGTTGAAAACTAACAGTTGAGTTGTAATTTAAGAAAAGTCCTTCAAATCTTGTGGATTCAAAACTAAACTTCTATTCAAAGAATGAACACACACTGCAAGTATTTACACATCACCACAGGGACCTAAAATCAATTTTAAAACACTTAAAAATAATCAGAAAAAGGTTAAGCTTTATGGGTTGCCTGGGGAATTCTTAACTGAAAAGCTTAACTGAAGTCTACACTGCGCACTTTACAACAGTGTGGCTGTGTCACCACAGCTGTGCCCCTGTAAGATAAGCAGCGCACCTGCTCTGTGTCACTGGGAGAGATCTCCCAGCAACCAAATACAGCTACATCCAGTGAGTGGTGGCGGCTTCACCGACGGAGAGAGTGGCTCCCACGGACAAAGCACTGATCACACCGGTGCTTTTCACCATTAAAACTTTTGTCATTCGGGAAGGTGGTTTTTTCATACCCCTTAGCGTAAGTTTTAATGACAAAAGTTTAATGATCAAAGTGCAGCGTAGAAAAAGTCTAAATGATCATAATGGTCCCTTCTGGCCTTGGAATTTATCACACCCACTTTAAAAACAGAATGAAATGGCTAAGCAAGAAGGGGCTGTTATAGGAGTTAAAAGAAAGGGCACCCTCTACTGGCACATAGCAGTATGTAACATTATTCATAAGTTAGTAGATTCAGTAAAGTAGTAGAAGCAGTTGTAAGGCAATGCAAAGGTCTTTCTGATTGAAGAGCACTTAATATGGGCAAGGCTTTTAACTAGCAAGCCAATCATATTTTCCTCCTTCACCTGTCTCCTACTTCTCCCTTCTGCACCAAGGATCACCCTGTGTGCAAGCAAACCCTTAATTCTGCAGCTGGTCCTCAGTCCAACCTGTGACAGGAAACAGGAGGCCAACCGTTGGGTACAACTACCCATGCAAAGGAGCCAGCATGTGCAGCTACAAGAGCGGGGCACATTCTCCTGCTGCTGCTCCTCTTCCTCACCTCTTGAAATCCTATCTCTAAAGTATGGGGAGACGAAGGAAACCTGAGACTTTAATGTGGAACTCCTCCTCCCTCTTATGCAGCACACAAAGATAATAGACCCTACTACCCAATGCCTTTACATAACCATTATTGCAAAAGCTATAGTAATGCATTTACTTAACCAACCCAAATAAGCTTATTAAACATTTCTCAGCAAGTATTTTGAAATATTCACTTCTAATTGCGCATGTGTCACAGTTCAGGTCAATTGCATCTGTATTCCCCTCTATGGTCCAGCAAGGGCACCCACTCTAGGCTTCCAGCTCCTTGGACATTGCCTCTCTCGGGTGGAGACGTCTCTCTTTACATTCTGACCAGGATATTTCCAGGCTGAACAGTTCCCTGCCTTCACTGTGTTATTACCAGCAAAGGACAGTCTGCCTAAGGCGGCCTGCTTCGCTTCTCTCCTCAGAGGCAGTTTACAATGTAATTGCCAAGGATTTAAGTTACCACACAGCTCTTTATAAGCAAGCACATTTTATTCTGAAGGTGAAGCACTACAGAGAAAAAACATACTAAAAACAATAAAAGAACCTACATGAATGCTAATAAGCTTACCTGAAATCATCCCAACTGCAACCTGGGCTCTAGCAGGAGCAGGAGAAGTCCTTGAACCTCCACCCAAGGGTTTTCCTGTGGTTTCAAGTTTATCACACCCTTTGCTCCTAACAAGAGCCCTCATGAGTAAAAGTATCACTCATTTATCCAGTTTGGCGCTTTGAAGAGACTGTGAATAGCTAAATCAGCCAGAGAACAGGCCTCTGTGCAAAATGCAGTTTCAAAAGGACAGATTTGACGCGAGTCATTTGTATTCCTCTGAACCACAAGTATTTCTTAGAAAATCTACTTTATGTGTATGGTCCCAAACAAATCCTTTGATGTTCCTAATATCTCCCAGAGATTGCATTAAATCCTACATTCCTTCTAACAAAAGTTCTATACAATCCAACATTAGTACAGACAAAAACATTTGCATTTTCAACACAATGGACCCCAAAGATACTAAACTGTTTAATTTCATTCCAGTTTGTCCAGGATATTGTCATATCTGTTACAGCATGTATCATTTATTTTTTTACTTTATTGCATTGTTCTAGTAACTATTTTCCTCCATATTTTCAGAATGCCTCTAAAGTCCAATTCCCTGGCAACAAAGATACTTATATTCACACTACTAATTTCATTAAAAAAAAAAAAAAGATATTATCGTTACCTTGGATATAAGAAACTATATTTCTATGGCACTGTGTTTGATTCATCAGCATTGGCAGGGCCAAAACAACAATTAAATTGTCTCATTTCAAAAAGTATAATACTACAAAGAACCTTCGAAAAAAATACTTCCAGATCATACCGCCCCCCCCCCCAACTCATTTGTTTGTTAAAAACAGTCAATTTCCATGGAATCACAAGTGAAGATAAAATAGGACTGCAAAACCAGCCCGCTGGAGAGGCTTGTACCACCACCTGCTTTTTGTACGATAGAAAGCATCTTCCCACACCTGCCCTGCTGTCGACAAAAATGGAGCAAATGGATGCTGAACAGTCATTTTTCTTAAGCTTTTTCTGCTTCTGACCGAGAGGCGAATTCTTGTTTCTATGCAAAGTTAAAGATTGTTGTCAACCTCCTGAACCAGACAGTATGAATGGCTTCAGTGTCAAAGGCTATATTAAGAGAAAGCTGCAGGGCATCAAACAACGGTTATTTGTCATTCTTGCTGTCAGAGCCCAAGCAGTTAGCAAGCATCTACAAATGTGGTTTTAGCACCTGTGGTTAAAAAATTGTCAAAATACAAATTCTCTTTTTCTGTAAAACTCAATCAGACAATTTTTGTTTTTAAAATATCTTATTAAGCCATCAGTTTCCAATAATACAGCTATTCAACAGAACTACACTGATTAGGAGAATCTCAGGGCATGATACAGAAGAAAAAAGTCAATTATTTTAAAAATTATTTCACTCCAGCTTTATTTTTCTCTTCATTTATGTCATCTCATCTGCAGAGCATTAACAGTAACACAACTACAATTTCGCTGGCATGCAAAGCAAGTTTGCATACATTGGTTCAGTGTATTATGCATTTGTTTTCCATTGCTAGAAAGGAACATTATGAAAATGCACAAGGACCTCCCTTCAACTGCAAAGATGTTACCACGGTGTTTCTAGCATGCTTTTTTTGGGTGGGAGGTTGGTGGGTGTGTTTTTAATTACCAAATTACATCTCAAAGCATCTTTCCTTATATGAGAATGTATATGTTAAGTTCTCTTTATTTATTTGGATTTAATTAGAGTACTGCATAAATAATAGCACCACTTCTGAAAAGAATAATCCTTTCCCTCCTAACATCCAATTCTCTACTGCAAGGTTCTCAAAATGTTTTAATCTCCAAACTACTCGGAAGGTTTTATGAACTACAAGTTGTCCATAGACCACATTTTTAGGTGCCATTGTCTTGTAGCAGGTTGTCTTCTCTTTGAGCTGTCTACTAAAAAAAGGTTCTCTCTTTAAGTTATCATTTGAGGACAGAAGTTTCTCCATATTTATCCCTTTGATACAATGTGGTAGCCAATGAGAGCTGGTTACCAGCTGATGCTTTTGAAATATTGTGTTTTTAAATTATAAAGCACCAGGGCCTACACTTCTGCCACCAAAATGCTCGTTTGACATTGTTCTATTTTTATTCTAGTTTATGTTGTCAACACTTAAAGGCCTGCTTAACTTTCATCATGTGAAGACAAGCCTGTAAGTGCTCAAGCCAGGGTTCTCAGAGCTTCCAGGCTCTGTGCTGCAGAGCTGGGAGCTGAGCCTCAATTAGAGCCAGGGATCCCAGGTCTTTCTGGCTCTCACCTTAACCTGAAACCCCTACATCAAACCCAAGCTGTTACTGCAAAACATTTCGGCATCTTTGAATAGGCATTTTCGCCCATAGCAGAGTTTCACTGAAAAATTTCCAACCAGCTCTAGTTTTGACTACTATGCACTTTTAGGGCCAAATTCTGCTGGCAACCATAAGCATGTAAGCAGTTATGCAGGTGTACTGTATTCTGGGGGAAGCATCTGGACTATTGTGTTGAAATAGGAAAACTTTCTACAATTACATTTACCATAAAACCCCATTAAATCAGCCTGATTTACTTTTACAATTATTTTTATTGGAACACCTGGTAAATTATTACCACAGTTGGACACACTGCTGATTTTCCACTGAAATATATTCGTGGTAGGAGTGATTCCCTAAGGCTTTCTACAGGAAAGCATTCACTAACTTGTATTTGTTTTCAGGGTGGAAAATTTCTCTCCTGTAGTTATCTGCTGTATTCTGGGCCTCTACTGAGGCAGTGTATTAGCAGCTGTAACCTCTATATCATCATGGCTGGCTACATGCCTAATTCAGAAGCTGATCAACTGCAATCACGAGTACCTGCAATCAGTGGTGGATTAGCCACTGGGCCAACTGGGGGTCCCCAGAAAAATAGGTGCGCCCAATCAGCCCGGCACTCCTGCCAGGGAGCAGGGTCGGGGCACGGCAGTGTCCCCTGCTCTGCCCTCCTGGTGCTCCAGCCAGGAAGTGGGGTTGGGGGGTTGCCCCGCCTGGCACTCCAGCCAAGGAGCAGGGGAAGTCCCTGTACCCCGACACCACTCCCCAGCAAGAGCACTGCGTGGGTGAAGCAGTGCAAATCCCTGCACCCTGACCCCACTCTCCGCCAGAAGCACTGGGGGCAGGGGTTTGTGACTGCAGGTTGAAGGGGTAGGGAGGGTCCCCACTTGCTCTGGCCAAGGCCCCACAAACTCCTAACCCACCTTTGTCTGCAATTGTATGTTCAAAGCACTTTTCAAACTCTGCTTAAAAAAACAACAAACAACAACAACAAACACTTGTCCACCTGCTGCTCACCACACCCATCCTTCTACTCCTTCCACCCCCGGCCCTTGCTATCTCTGTATCACTCACATACCATCTCTGAAAAGATCACAGTCCTCAATAACCCCTTCATATCTTGCTCCCTCCAGCTCTTTGCTCTCAGATAGACCAAACTAAAATCTCTGCCTGTTTCTCTGATATCTCCTTGAGTGTATCTAGCAGTCAGCTCCAGCTCATGGCAAAAACAGAGCTCTAAGTCTTCTCCCAAGCCCTCCCCCCCACCTCCATTCTTGATCACTGTGGTCAACACCACTATCCTGCACATCACTCAGGCTCATAACGTAGGTGTCATCTTCAGCTTGGACCACTCTCTAGGTCCTCACATCTGGGCAATATCTACATCTTGTACACCTTTCTGCATCACACCTCTAAGATACAGCCTTTCCTATCCATCCACACAGCTAAAACTTACATCCAGGCTCTCATCTTGATTACTGCAACATCTTTCTTGCTTGCCTCGACAAATGCTAGCTTGCCCCATTCGCATCCATTCAGGATGCTGCTGCAAAGATTCTGATCCTAGTCCATCGCTTTGACCATGTTATCCTCTGTTTGCATCCCACCACTGGCTCCCGCTTCTCTCTCACATCAAACATAGCTGCTTGTTTTCACTTTCATGAATCTTCATGGTTCTCATTCACCAAGTACTCCTGACTCTGACTGGCCCAATATGCCAGCCTCTATTCACCCTCTTCTAAGTTTTCATACAAGCATCTTTGTGCTTTCTTCCATGCTGCCCCTGATGCTCAGGAGAAGCTCCCTAGAACATCTACAAAGCTACCTCGTTATTGTCCTTATAACAGGGCCGCCCAGAGGATTCTGGGGGCCTGGGGCCATCGGCGGCAGGCGGCTCCGGTGGACCTCCCGCAGGTGTGTCTGCGGAAGGTCCACTGGTCCTGCGGCTCCGGTGGAACATCTGCAGGCACGCCTGCGGGAGGTCCACCGGAGCCGCAGGACCAGCGGAACCTCCGCAGCCATGCCTGTGGGAGTTCCACCGGAGCCGTAGGACCGGCAAGAGGCAGGGGGCCCCCCGCGCGGCGAAATGTCTAGAGCCGGCCCTGTTCAGTGGCAGGGGGCCTTTCCGTTCTGGGACCCGCCACTGAAGTGCCCCAAAGACCCGCACCAGGGGCCCCCTGCCGGCAAATTACCGCCGAAGTGGGACCCGCCACCGAAGTGCAACCCACTCTCTGTTGGTAATTCGGTGGCAGGGGGCCCCCGCCGCGGGTCTTCGGGGCACTTCGGCGGCGGATTCCTGAACAGAAGGGCCCCTCGCTGCCGAATTACCGCCGAAGACCGGGCTGCACTTCGGCAGCAGGTCCCACTTCGGTGGTAATGCGATGGCGGGGGGGTCCTTCCGCCCCGGAGCGGAAGGACTCCCCCGTCAGCGAAGACCAGGAGCGGAAGAAGCTCCGGGGCTCGGCCCCGCAAGAGTTTTCTGGGGTCCCCGAGCGAGTGAAGGACCCCGCTCCAGGGGCCCCGAAAAACTCTCGTGGGGGCCCCTGCGGAGCCCGGGGCAAATTGCCCCTCTTGCCCCCCCCCCGGGCGGCCCTGCCTTATAACTCTCCTTTTCTATGATGCCTACAAAAACACTTGTGAACAGCTGGGCTGCTGGGGTACTGAGACTACTGTCTATCATGCTGACCAATACTGTCTCATTGTTTTCTTATATTCCACTGCCTATGTCTGTATTCACCTGTTCCCTAGTCTTATACTTGTATTGTAAACTCTTTTGGGCAGGGCAGCTTTTTATTCTGTGTTTTTACAGCATCTAGCACAGTGGGGTCCTGCTCCAGGACCAGGGCTCCCAGGCACTATGGAAACACAAATAAATACCACTGGTTGACCCAGAATCCCCCAAACACAATGAAAGAACATATAATTTTTAAAAAGTTTAATGCTGAGGATTTGAAACTGGTGGATACACATGTGCAAGGATATCATATGTAACATTTCCCCCCATTTCTTATGAAAAAGATTATCAAGACCTCTGAAAGAGAGGTTGCAATAGTCTTAAAGCAAAATATTTATTCTGCAATACCTAAATATAACCTTCCTGAAACTCCTATTCTAGATTCAGAATACTATTCTGTTCCTTGAAGATATGTCTACACTGCAGTGAGACACCTGCAGCTAGCCCATGCCAACTGACTCGGGCTCGTGGGGCTTGTGCTGCAGGGCAGTTTAATAGCAAGTGTAAAAAAAGAAAAAAAGAAAAAAGAAAATCACTGTAAATTCAAGATGGAATATTACAGGGTCTCTCAGCTTCTAGAAATTGGAAAAACAGCCTCCTCCAGCAGAAATATAAATTTAAAATACTTCCAGCCAAATACACATTAAAACTCTACCAGCCAGATACACATTTGCAAATAGAACAAAACAAATAAAAAGACTATACCACCTTTCTACCTTTGTACTTACAAAATTGGAATAGAAGATTAGAGAGCCTGTAGGTATGTGTGGTCACTCTCAGAGCCCAGAGAGAGCAAAGCAAAACCCAAAAAACACAAACAAAGGCTTCCCTCTACCGAGATTTGAAAGTATCTTGTCTCTTGATTGGTCCCCTGGTCAGGTGTTTGGTTCCCTGTTTGTTAATCCTTTACAGGTAAAAGAGACATTAACCCTTAACTATCTGTTTATGACAACTCCACACTGCAATTAAAAAGCCCCACAGCCCCAGCCCAAGTCAGCTGGCATGGGCCAGCCATGGGTTTTTAATTGCAGTGTAGACATACCTCTAGAGACCCAAGTAAGCTGACCTTAGATCGCAGAATATAAGAACACTTTACATTACACTAGAAAAAAGTATGAGGGACACTGTACACATTTCATGTACCCATCCATTGTCAGAACTGGCACAATATTTTAAACTCGTGAGAGTTGTGGTCTGATTTTCGGAGGTGCTGAACAACTGTGGGAGCTCAAGGTGCACAGCATGTTGGAAATTTAGGCCAATGGTATATGGCATTCAAAATCAACCTATGTGCTATACAGCCACAAATAATAGGATTCTGCTACAAAGAGCTTAATATATAAAGTAGTAGACAATCTATACGCCAATGAGTGGGAAAGGATACAACCCAAGTCTATTTTCTTAGAATTTTAGAACAACTTTTCCTAATTTTGTTCATTATTTTTATTCACACATTTAACTTACAATGCTTCACCTCCTGCTTATTTAATTCTTGTCTATGTTCTAATTTTGGTTTTTAATTTAGCTCTTTTTTTCCCTATCATACAAATCAATAGCCCTTGCTTGTTGCCCCATATTTTCCTCTCTCCTGTCCTTTCTAATAATCATTGTCAGCAATAGAAAGATGAACTGGTTGGAGACAACCAGTTCAAGAATTAATGATTCAATTTGTCCACATTAGCCATGGTGATTCAGTTTGACAACAGCTGCAATCTCACCTGCAACCACACCAGTGCTGTTTTAAATTGTTTCAGTTGCAGTGCCCCCACTCTGAGAACATATCCCGTATTTCCCAGCACAGATCCAAGAAGCATACATTAATCCTTCTTGTCCAAATATTTTAAATTACCATCACACTTATCTTCACTCTCTCTCCTCGTGCCCCAGGCTGAGTTCTGCACACCATTGCTGTATCTTGTCACTATTTAGGGCAAGAACTGTTCTTATTTTATATCTATACTGCCTGTAAAATGAGGCCCCAATCCTGAATGGGACCTTTGGATACAACTATAATAGAAATAATAGCAACCTCAGAAGCCCACTGGAGACAGCACTGGACTAGAACTACAAAGACCTGGGTTCTATTCCCAGCTCTGCTGCTAGCCTAGACTTGCACAAATCACTTTCCCTCTCTGCCTCAGTTTCCGTTACATAATATAGTATGAAAAGAACCCCATAATCAGTTTTCCAGTCTGATTATGGCAAAAAAAAATAAGCAGTTTGAATATGTATTTCATTTATATGTTAATTCAGCGGTGTTGTGTAAGAATACCTAATGAAACTGCGTGCAGAAAAAGTTCTAGGATCTGAACCTGCTCCCACAGAAGTCAGCAGCAAAACTCCCCTTGATTTCAATAGTAGCCAGATCTGCATCCAATGAAGAAAAGTAATATAGTGATACATTAAGAACACAACACACACATTTCTCAGAAGAGATTGGTCATTTCATCTGTTGTATTTCTCCCACACATGCAAGAGTGATTTCTTTGTTGCCCCACAGAGAGAAGCAGAATAGTCGGGCCGCAGCAGTGGGAGCCAGGAATGTCTCAGTACCAATCTTGCTTCTAACACTTTCTCAGTGGATGGGGGATCTTTGGAACTGGCACTTTACCTCTTTGAGGCTCAATTTCTCCCGTTGTTTAAATGGGGATATTTACTTAACAACTTAAGTGAGTAATCACTAATCAGCAGCTGATCTATGCAGGATTTGCAGGATCAGGCTCTTAACATTTGTAAAACACTTTGCAAGCGTAAACAGCGAGGCCAATATTATTGGCATCAAGAATACTGGAGTACTAGAATTCTTTCAATGCTGCCAGGATACCATGCAACTCAATAGCAGTTTAAGTGATACACATCCATTCAAATATCAGGTCACGGCCAGATATTCTGCAACTAGCAGCAGTCATTTTTTGAACATACTCTAGTGCACCTGCTGCGTAGAGTAATTGAGGCTTTATTTAAAGACATAAGCACGACTAAACAAAAACCCTTGGAACTATGCCAGGCCTCTATTTATCATTCTGTACCTAGGGGTATGTCTACACTACGGGATTAATCCGATTTTACATAAACCGGTTTTGTAAAACAGATTGTATAAAGTCAAGTGCATGCGGCCACACTAAGTACATTAATTCGGTGGTGTGCGACCATGTACTGAGGCTAGCGTCGATTTCTGGAGCGTTGCACTGTGGGTAGCTATCCTATAGCTATCCCATAGTTCCTACAGTCTCTCCTGCCCATTGGAATTCTGGGTTGAGATCCCAATGCATAATGGGGCAAAAACAGTGTCGCGGATGATTCTGGGTAAATGTCGTCACTCAATCCTTCCTCCGTGAAAGCAATGGCAGACAATCATTTTGCGCCCTTTTTCCCCTGGATTGCCCTGGCAGACGCCACAGCATGGCAACCATGGAGCCCGTTTTGCCTTTTGTCACTGTATGTGTACTGGATGCTGCTGACAGACACGGTACTGCAGCGCTACACAGCAGCATTCATTTGCCTTTGCAAGGTAGCAGAGACGGTTACCATCCCTATTGCACCGTCTGCCATTGTAAATTGGCGACGACGGTTATCAAGCATTTTGTACCATCTGCTGCTGTCATGGGTGCTCCTGGCTGGCCTCGCTGAGGTCGGCCGGGGGCGCATGGACAAAAATGGAAATGATTCCCCAGGTCATTCCCTTCTTTATGTTTTGTCTAAAAATAGAGTCAGTCCTGCCTAGAATATATGGCAAGTCTACTAGAGAGCCAAAGAGCACAGCCACTCTGGGTCAGAGCCCCAGAGATCCCGCAGAAATGATGAGCTGCATGCCATTCTAGATGGTGCCCCTGCAACAAACCCACCCGTTGCTTCCCTCTTCCCCCAACTCTCCTGGGCTACCGTGGCAGTGTCCCCCCATTTGTGTGATGAAGTAATAAAGAATGCAGGAATAAGAAACACTGACTTTTTAGCAAGATAAAATGAGGGGGAGGAAGCCTCCAGCTGCTATGATAGTCCAGGCAGGACATTAAAAGGGGAAGAGAGGAGCACAGCCTCCCGCTGCTATGATAGTCCAGGGAGTACAGAATCTTTTTTTTAGACATGAAAGGAGGGGGGGGACTGATAGAGCTCAGCCTCCAGTTGCTATGATGAGGATGGTTACCAAGCATTTTGTACCGTCTGCCAGAAATGGCTGGGAGTCATTCCCATTTTCACCTAGGCGCCCCCGGCCAAACTCACCGAGGCCAGCCAGGAGCACTCACGGGATGATGACAGTTTTCCACCATTTTGTACCGTCTGCCATCAGGAAAGGAAGGGGAGGGGATGCTGCTGGTCAGCGCCGCAGCACCGCGTCTACCAACAGCATGCAGTAGACATACAGTGACATTGAAAAATGGCAAAAAACGATTTTTTTCCCTTTTCTTTCACGGAGGGTTGGGGGGTAAATTGACGAGATATACCCTAAACCACCCCGGACAATGTTTTTGACCCTACAGGCATCGGGAGCTCAGCCAAGAATGCAAATGCTTTTCGGAGACTGCAGGGACTGTGGAATAGCTGGAGTCCTCAGTCCCCCCTCCCTCCCTCCATGAGCATCCATTTGATTCTTTGGCTTTCCGTTACGCTTGTCACGCAGCACTGTGCTGAGTCCCTGCTGTGGCCTCTGTCTATCATAGCCTGGAGATTTTTTCAAATGCTTTGTCATTTTGTTTTCTGTAACGGAGCTCTGATAGAACAGATTTGTCTCCGCAGACAGCGATCAGATCCAGTATCTCTCGTACAGTCCATGCTGGAGCTCTTTTTGGATTCTGGGACTGCATCACCACCCGTGCTGATCAGAGCTCCACGCTGGGCAAACAGGAAATGAAATTCAAAAGTTCGTGGGGCTTTTCCTGTCTACCTGGCCAGTGCATCAGAGTTCAGATTGCTGTCCAGAGCAGTCACAATAGTGCACTGTGGGATACCGCCCAGAGGCCAATACCGTCAATTTGCGGCCACACTAACCCTAATCCGACATGTCAATACTGATTTCAGCGCTACTCCTCTCATCGGGGACGAGTACAAAAACCGGTTTAAAGAGCCCTTTATATCGATATAAAGGGCCTTGTTGTGTGGACGGGTTAAATCGGTTTAATGCTGCTAAATTCGGTTTAAACACGTAGTGTAAACCAGGCCCAGTGGTACAATGCTCCTTCTTCCATTCGTATCATTCGTGGGATCAGATCACCATCATTCATGAAGAACTATTCCTATCTTTTATAATTAAACATGAAAGGCTGCAAAATGAGGAATTGAGTCCCCAACTGATCAATATCAGGAACAGTCCATACACCCTGGGAAATACCCAGCAGTATGTCTGAGTTACTACAGAAAGACAGCTTAATAAAAGAATAAATAAGGTCTAATATGGATTGATCCAATCACTGACAAATGTATCATTAGAAAGAGAAAGAAGCCAAGTAATATAAAAGTGGCTCTGCTAAATAAAATACTTCAGAGAAGTTGAGAGACAGGTAGTACCAAAACAGGAATATTAAGAATGTTAACCAAGAAGTTGAGCAAGCATGTAATATCAGTGTTTATTACAAACAAAAATGGGTGAATATCAGTGCAGAAAATTAACTTTGCAGCCTAGGTAAATATTGGGATTAACATTGAAGGGCGGGATGACGGGGAAAAAAAGCAACAAATCAAGAAAACTAAGAGTTTATGAAACCATTACCTCTAAGCCACATTACAAAAATAAAATAAAAAACTTTTCTTTTTTAGAACAAACTTCCTGTTGGTGTCTGATACTTCATGTAAAGGGCTTCAGTGTAAACAAGAAAATGGAGCATAACTTCATCCTAAAATCATAATCTTTCCTGTCACACAGGTGGGATGCAGTGGCTGAAAGCCAGGAGAGAGCAAGGGAAAACAGGGCAGAGTGGAGAGGTAGACCTAGAGGGTGGGAGATGTGCAGGGGAAGGATATGAACAAACAAGAAATAATCTGCAATTGATACCCAACACTGCTCCATCAGATCCTAGACAATGAGACATAGATCTGCCAGCAGCAACCACCAGTATCTCCTCCCTGCACATCTAACTCTGCTCCCCGGAAATGCAGGGGGATGAGAGCACTCTGTTCCCAGCTCAGGTGCAGAAGAGCCGGGGTCAGAAGGAGACCGTCCAACAAAGGAAGCAGAGGAGGCTCTGTGCCCTGGGACTCCTCTCCAGGCAGTGAAGCATGTTTCTCTCCCAGCAGGAGAAGAAGTGGGATTATTACTTTGTCTCCTCCCCTACCCTTTGGAGTGAGTTGTGCTCCCAAACACACACTGACTCTTCATGCCTTGTCTTTATGCACAGGGCCAAGGACAATCTGACTCTTCATAAAGCAAAGCATGAGTGTCCTTCATTCAAAGAAGCTCGGAAGCCTTCTAGTGCATAGTGCACAACATCAGCTCTTCCAGCAACTTCTCCCAACTTATTCAGTAATCAAATTACTTTTATTCTATTAAATATGACAACCCAATTTGTTCAAACTGAATTGGCTAATATAAACATATTCTTCCTCTCATGATTGCATTTCAAATCAACATTCCATAGACAACTTACCTCTAAGTGAAAGTCTAATCAAAATTAAATAAAAGCACTCAGAGTAAAATATAGTTTGATAGAGCACCTTTCATACTGCAGGCATCTGATAGTGCTTTCCATATTATATTTATTATTTAAGCATTAGTACTGCAATGCATGCAGACAGAAGATGTTAAGCACTCAGCAACAGCTGACAGACAACACCTCACAGACAGAAAGAGAATGCTGGCCAAGCCACCAGGGCTATTCTCTCTTTCTGAACACACCATATCGTCTCAACTTACACCAAGACAGCCACCAGCAAGGAACAGAAGGGATCTTAGATTAACATTTTATCCAAAGGATGACATTTCTGGCAGTAAGAATCCCAGCTACATACTGCTCCACTGGATTGTCAAAATTAGGTATGAATTCAAGTCCCAGTTTGGGATTTGAGTCCAGAACTTTCTTGGCCCTGGGACTAGAAAGCTTCAATTCTAGTCATTTGAAACTTAAACCCTGTCAAATGTTCATTTCTTCTAAAAAATAAACAGCATTTAGATAGCTGAAGTGGTTTTCAAAAAAGCATTTAATACTTTAATCATGTACAAGGCATAACATTCACATGTGATTCGATTCATTAGATTGGTAAACTATTGTATACAAGGATCCATTTGAAAGATTTGTCAGCAACCACCTCCCCCACTGAAAACTGAAGAACCCAGTTAATTTTTTCTACATTCTTTCATCATCTATAATTTGTAATACAAAGTTATTTTTCTGCAGCCTTTCTAGAAAAAGTTTAACACCCTCAGTTAATATCAGTGATGCATTTGCTCCTTTCATTTTTTATATTTTCCCCTATGATTCAATTCTGCCTGTAATGAGCCTAGAAGTCGTTTTTTTTAATGGAATAAAGAGAACAAAGTACTTTAGATCCTCGAGTATGGCCAAAGGAACAGAGTGTAATTCAGGGGATGGTGCACAGAAGGGGTGTAAACTCTCCCTTCCATTGCTCTGATCCTGATGTTGCTCTGTTTGCGCCCTCCTTCCTGCACTGGGCTAGAACAGCCTGAGGTCAACTCTAATTTACACCAACCTATAACAGCCACAAGGGCCAACAACATTGCTTTAACCAATCCTCCTCTCCACAATGCTAGCTGCAGAGAGGAAATGTAGTAGTCCAAGAATAGTCAATGCTAACATCCTGTCCTAATATATCTGTGGCCATGGTTATGCAGTTACATTAGATAGGATTTAAAAAATGTAGAGGGGCATAAACTGATGGAGTTCTGCTTTCTCCATGGACAGACTGTTCCATATGTCCACTCCAAGTTTTCTTGCAACTTCCTCTGAAGGATCTGGTAATACAGGCTGGACTGGATGGCTCACTGATCTGATCTGACACAGTATGGCAATTTCTATGTCTTATCAGTGCAATGGGAACAAAATACAACATATACACATGCATTATCTAAGCATAATCCAACTGAGCCCTGAGTTTTCCTGCCCCAAACATTCAATGAAGTAAAAGTGAAGTAGACTGAGGGTTGAATAACGGAGGCTTCTTCCATATTACATCATTTGATGTCAAGGAAATCAGGATGAGAAGAGAGATAGGATGGAAGGAGCATGACAGTCTCCTTGAACATTAAAAATGTTACAAAAAAAATCAGCCACATCAGCATCGAGTTTTGATAAAGTTATATATTACTTCTTATAACTAAAAAAATAAACTTCATGTAATGCAATGGAAGTAGGTCTTCTCCTGGAAAGCCGATTCAAATGTTAACCACAATAACCTGCCATTTATGCTGTTTCATCTTTGCATAAATTCTTAATTTAATGCTGACATTTAAAGTCACATCTACATTGTAATATGTACTGGGGTAAGAGATCCTGACTGCAACAAGTAAATGTCCTGACAGAGTTAAAACATGGTTTGGTCTTCCAATCTAGAACCAGCCTCGACTATATTCCTGAACCATGTTATATCTAATACTATAGAAATTAGGATAGCTACAGCACTTTAAATTAGTTACATACATGCTACTTACAAATGTTGACAATGCATTTTTAAGCATTTGTATTTTATTTTTGTGACACAGATAAATTAGGCTGTTTAAATAAGTTAATAGACTCAGTCTCATTGTAGTAAAATGCACATGTGCCTTGATAAATACTACTTTTGCAGCTACAGTAGATTATGAATACTTTGCATCCTAATATTTTATGTTAGGAAGTTTCAGTATGAAAAAATATGAAGAATTGGCCCCTTAAAATTATTTTAAAACTACATCAAGAGGTACAAGATATACTTCTTGGAAAAGCATGGCAGAAAGCATGCATAGGTGCTAGAAAGCCCAAAAACAGTGAGCAGCGATGAGGCAGAGCCGTCGCCACCCCCTTCTACACCAGCCTGGCCAGCAGGGCTGGAGCCTTTCAAAGTATGTTAAACTCCCACCTTCACATGCTCTCTTCCAGAGAGATTTTAAGTTACCAAGAATCCACACCCCAACACATCCTATGGGGGTTCAGTCAGTAAGAGATAGCTTAGTACCTGTCAGGGCTGGCTCTAGGTTTTTTGCCACCCCAAGCAAAAAAAATTTTGACTGCCCCCCACCCCAGTCCTGGGCTCTCTTCCCCCCCATACCCGCACCCCCAGCCACCCCAGCCCTGGGCTCTCTCTCTCCCCCTACACCCGCAGACCCTGAGGCCCCAGCGCTGGGCTCTCCATCCTACCTACAGCCCCTGCTTCCCTAGCCCTAGGTTCCCACCCACCAGTGCTGACTCCACCCGTTCTCCCCTCGCCTCCAGCCGGTCCAGCACTGGCAAGGTCAGGGTAAGCAGCGTGGCTCAAGGGCCGTGCCTCGGCCCAGGGTCCCTCCAGGACAGGCCTGGACGCGGGAGGGTAGAACCAGGGGACCGAACGGGACCCAGGAGGGCTGAGGAGCTGGGGAACCGGCCCCGCAGAGGGCTGAGGAGCCGCAGAAGGAGCGGAGCCCTGGAGAGCAGGACGCGGGCCCTGCACAGCAGCACCCCACACTCTATGGCCCCACTGCTGCTGCTGCTGCTTCTGGCCATCCTGCCGCAGTCCCTGGACAGCTCGAGCCACTTCGCCCAGCCCTGGTTGCAGCGCTGGGGGGCAGCCACACTGCAGCACCTGCTGGAGGCTCCGTGCACCCTGTGGGGCAGCCCCCAGCCCAAGTGTCCCCCACTCGGAGCCTGCCCAGCCCAGCCCCAAGGTGTGGCACTGATCCCCCACGGAGCAAACCGCAGCATCCCCGAGGCGCCCCCCAAGCAGACGTGCTGCTGCTGCCAGGGCCGGCTCTAGGCTTTTGTCACTGGAAGCAAAAAACAAACAAAAAAAAACAAGATGGCCAAAATGCTGCCCTTGAAAATGTGCCGCCCCATACATGTGATTGGTTTGCTGGTGCCTAGAGTCGGCCCTGGTAGCTGAGGTCTTGAGATGTGCCCTAGTTCAGGTTTTAATTTAGCTTTTCAAGACTGATCAGCACATGTGTAATTTAAAAGTAATTTGGAACAGCAAGCTAGGTAGTTTGACTTAAAATTAATGAGATTTTGACAATTGCAAACAAAATGGTAATGAAATCCATTTAAACTGATCCGTGATATTTAACAAGAAAAGCAAACCTAATTTTAGCATGGTTATACACAGTCTTTTCTTCTGCAGTATGAAAGCTGTTTTACCATGACCTTGCACTTGGTGACAATTCATAAACCAGCTCAATCGTACAAGATTAGCAAAATGAAAGAGCATCAGAGAAATTCATGTTGCTCAGTAACAATTTAATATTTTAAGTGACAATATGCACGGTCATCACAAGAGCTAGATGCATCCTTTTGCTCTGTACAAACGGATGTTCAAAATGTAAATCTAGATTTAAAGAAACAAACATTTTAAATTTGTCTAGATGCTTGGAATTTTGGATGCAGACAGTACTCATTGCTTGCTCAAATCAGTAGTATTCTAATAGCTGGAAAGAAGCTTGGCTTTGTAGCACAGGCAAATATATCAGATATATTATGGGCCGGGTTTAGGACTAGAAAGGCAAAGAAAGACACAAAGATGAACAGAGAGATAATGGGGAATGAAATTCAAACACTAGTGAAGAAATGAAAGGAAGTGAAGATGGGATTTATTAAAAGGGGAAATAGTTTGGGGAAAAAGTAGGATGAGGCAGGACATGATGGAACAATCAATACAGATGAAGTCTGTAGAGGAGGATTTTAAGGTTAAGGATTTTTTTTAAAAACAGCTACAAGTTCTCAGGGTGAGTAATCTGGTTGAGAAAAAAATAAGTGTAAATTGCTAATAAAGAAATATGTAAAATGATAAATGTGTTAGGAAAGTTAGTGATATCCAAAACAATGGATACTAGATAAATTCAAAACATTTATCCCACAAATTTTATATTAGAACACTGGAACCTGAAGATTTCAACTCAAGAAATTTAGGAACACAACAAAAACCTCAGCATTTAGCGATAGCCTACAAATCAATATGATTTAAAGGTTTTCAAAATAAATTACCTAGTCATTTACTGTGACGATGAAGGATTGTTGTTTGTACTAAGTTTCTTTCTAAAATACAGCAATTTGTAACTACATCCCAGTATGAATGTGAAGGAAGGAAGGAAGGAATTAAAATGTGCACTACCCTTCTGAGAAACAGATTAAAATGCACCTGGTATAGTAAGAAAACTACACGGAAACCAAGAAAATACAGTTCTCTACACAAAGGCAAAAAATGACAAGAAAATGATTGATTTAAAACAACTCACTAGAAATAACTCTTCAATTATGAACTCTGAAAATGGTCCAGACACTAGTTTTATCCTGATTCAAATTTTGAGTGCTCTTCTCGTCATCCTATAGAATCACAAATGAGGCAATATATTTTCAAAAGGAGACAAATGCCTCCTCTTGTGGCAAACAAAACTAAGGGACCAGAGATCTGTGAAAACATGAGCGATAAAAGTCAAGAGCAAAGGAAAGCATTGTATGATACCATCTAATAAGCACCCAATGCCTAGATGAGAAGCACGTAGTGCAGATAAAACAACAAAAATATTGTTTGAGAACATTTAGTAATAAACTTCTGGAGTGAAGTCACACCCGCAGGACCATTTCTACACAAGATGCCAACAGGCTTAAAAAAGCTGAGCCCTGTCCTCTTGAAGATCCTTGGCTAGGACCACATGCTAATGAACATCTCTTGAGTCTCAAGGTCATCATCAGTACTTCGCTAGTTCAAAAGAACAGAAGAGGCAGGGAAAGGAGTGTGGAGAAGTGACATGACTTATTGTCATAAACAGATAGTTAAGGGTTAATAGAACAGGAGTACTTCATGTCTCTTTTGACTGTAAAGGGTTAACAAGTTGAGTGAGCCTGGCTGTCACCTGACCAGAGGACCAATCAGGGGACAGGATACTTTCAAATCTTGAGGGAGGGAAGTTTGTGTGTGTGCTGTTAGTTTTTGGTTGTTGTTCTCTCTGGGTTCTGAGAGTGACCAGACGTACAACCAGGTGTCTCTCCAATCTCTCTGATACAGTCTCTTATATGTCCAGAATAGTGAGTACTACGTAGATAAGGCGAGTTAGGCTTATGCTTGTTTTCTTTATTTGCAAATGTGTATTTGGCTGGAAGGAGTTCAAATTTGTATTTTGCTGAAAGGATTTTAATTTGTACTTGTATACTTAGGCTGGGAGGGTATTCCCAGTGTCTATAGCTGAAAGACCCTGTAACATATTCCATCTTAAATTTACAAAGATAATTTTCACTGTTTTTTCTTTCTTTAATTGAAAGCTTTTCTTGTTTAAGAACCTGATTGTTTTTTTATTCTGGTGAGACCCCAAGGGACTGGGTCTGGATTCACCAGGGAATTGGTGGGGAGAAAGGAGGGAAGGCGGGAGAGAAAGGTTAATTTTCTCTCTGTGTTAGCATTACTTTCTCTCTCAGGGAGAGTCTGGGAGGGGGAGAGAGAAGGAGGGGGGAAGGTGAATTTTCCTCTCTGTTTTAAGATTCAAGGAGTTTGAATCACAGTGATCTTCCAGGGTAACCCAGGGAGGGGAAGCCTGGGAGAGGCAACGGTGAGGGAAAGGGTTTACTTTCCTTGTGTTAAGATCCAGAGGGACTGGGTCTTGGGGGCCCCCAGGCAAGGTTTAGGGGGACCAGAGTGTACCAGGCACTGGAATTCCTGGTTGGTGGCAGAGCTACAAGTACTAAACTGGTAATTGAGCTTAGAGGAATTCATGCTGGTACCCCATCTTTTGGACGCTAAGGTTCAGAGTGGGGAATTATACCATGACACTTATAGTATGTGAGTCTGAGCTATAGCCCATTGAAGTCAGTGGGAACCTTTCCATTTTCCTAAGTGGGCTTTGGCTCAGACCCCGTATGAGCACCCATAAACACACAATAATCTTCACCTTGGATTGATGACCCAGGACTGCAGTTCTATCACTGATATAGCCCCCATTTAGTGGGAGATGGGGACTGTTCATATTTTTATATCACGCTCATCACCACAATATCCAAGAATCCAAGCGACACTTTAAAAAAAGCATTTGTTAGAAGGGGGTTAGACTTTGGGCCTGTCAACTTTGACAGTATCCTGTTACAGTCGTGTGTGCGCGTGCGTGCGTCTCTCTAAAAGTCAGAGAGAGTGAGAGAGATTACTTTTTATTTGTTTACAAAACTGTTGACTAGTTTAGGTAACAAGGTGAAGAGCCATACTCTGCACACAAGTTTATACAATCTCTTTCATGCACCAATCTGTATTCTGTTCCCGCAGTCAACTAGACTCATTATTTCAGCACTCATTGAATAGGACACGTAATACACCTTACACACAATGTTAACCACTTAGATTATTTTCACAGTCCTTCAAATATAGTTTATTAAAATAGGTGTTTTATTGAATTACAATACATTTCTGTTTTTACCTCAGTTTTCTCTTTGGCCGGTGGTACCTTGTAAAAAGGACAAATACAAGCACATCCCAGTTCTAAAAATATCAGAAAACCTGTAGTTTTGAGTTTTTGCCTGGAGAAATGAAGACCTTGCATGAGTGTGCAGATGCATATTTCATTCTGAAATATCCACTAGCATTTTCATACAATGACAGAAACTAAAGGTGGAAAAGACTTAGGGCTTCTCTACATGGAGCAGCAAGTGCTCTAGAGGATGTGATTTGAAAGCACTAACACTTTGCTCTCTAACTGTCCCATGAAGACCTTGCTTGTGTGCTCTAAAAGGTACTTAGTTCACAGGACTATGTTAACACAAACTATGTACGTTTTAGACCAGCAGGAGCTATATGGGGCAGTCAGAGGGCAACATAGAGTGCTCTACAAATCACGCCCCTCTAGAGTGCTTTGGCAGTGCCCTATAGACAAACTCCTATTAACTCGCCCACTGTACTTTCCTGCCAAAGCAAGAGTCTCCTCAAATGTATATATTTCAGTGTTTTGTCTGACAGCGTTAAATGTCACAAACAATGGAGTTTCCACCACTTGAAGACAATGCTAATGGACGCTACTGTCAGGAAGTTTCCTGATATCTAGCTGATTTTCCCCATTATTAAATTTAATTCTTTTATCTCTACTTATACAAAGCTTCTTCTAAACAGCATTCTGATAGCTCTATCATCTGTTTTAGGACTTGAAAGGAGATGAGGTTAATCCATGACATTTGACATGGAAGGCTTTTTTACTATGCTCTCTCTTTCTGCACACTGTCTGTAATAAAGAACTGTGCTACCAGTTAGTAACAGCCAAACCTGTACATCCTGATCAAGGTTTCTTAGTTTTAGGGATTCATGATTTTCCTATATAAAATATCAGAGGGTAGCCGTGTTAGTCTGGATCTGTAAAAGCAGCAAAGAATCCTGTGGCACCTTATAGACTAACAGACGTTTTGGAGCATGAGCTTTCTTGGGTGAATACCCACTTCCTCAGATGCATGTAATGGGATTGCCATTACATGCATCTGAGGAAGTGGGTATTCACCCACGAAAGCTCATGCTCCAAAACGTCTGTTAGTCTATAAGGTGCCACAGGATTCTTTGCTGCTTCTATATAAAATAGTTATCTATTTCCAGACATGTTCAATATGAAAGCTGTTCTCATTTGTTTCTTTATGTAAGTTATGCAAGATATTTTCCGTTGATACCTTTTTACTTGCTAGTATCTCTCAATCCTACTGCTAACTTCCAGTATTTATCAGAAATGTTTCCCAAGTTAAGTCTTTAGCACTAAAAGCATTAAAAGTGTTTCCTTCTCCTAGGCAAGTCAGATTAGCATTAGGAACTTTTATCATAAGAAGAATCTGATCAGGAAGTTACAGATGATGGTACCAGCATATTTCCAAGAGTCAATCATTGCAAGATATGTGAACTGGAGACTTAGAGCCTGATTCTGTGAGGTGCAGAAGTTCCTCAGCTCATATTAAGACCAAACAGTTGAGAACTCCGGAAGAACTGGGCCTCTCGTCAATCACTTGCTGAAGTTATTCACAGATTCTAAATCTGTTTCAAGGTGCTTCCAAAAATATGCCAATATTGGCCAGATCATCAGCTCCTATAAACTGGCACAGCTCCACTGAAGTTAAGGATCAGGCCCGCTGCATTTTTTAAAGTGTAATTTTCCTTTTTTTTTTTTCCCCTTACATTCACTTTCATACAATTACTGAAACTCCCCACAAAAATACTACTTCCTGTTCTAATGGGAGCTACACTACAGGTCCAAAAGCAGTATTAAGTTTAGGGCCCTATCAAATTCATAGTCCATTTTGGTAAATTTCATGGTCATAGGATTTTTAAAATCTTAAATTTCACAGTTTCAGATATTTAAATCTGAAATTTCATGATGTTATAACTGTGGGGGTCCTGACTCAAAAAGGGGTTGTAGGAGGAATCACTAGGCTATTGGGTAGGGAGGGGTCATGTCACAGTATTGCTGTGCCTTCAGAGATGAGCAGTTAGAGTGTGGCAACTGCTGGCCGTAAAGCCCACCTCACCATCAGCAGCAGTGCAGAAGTGAGAGTGACGTGGCATGGTATTGCCACCCTTACGTCTGTGCCACTGCCGCAGGTGGGTCAGACCCAGCCTCAGAAGAGGCCCATGCAGAGGAAGAGGAAGTCTCATCCCTCCACAGCCTGACCAGGACTAGCAACTAGAGCCCGGTGATCAGGAGGAGCCCTAGCCAAGGCGCCCCCAGCCCTACTTCTTCCCAGTGCTCAGAGGTTACAGAGGCCCTGGGCTGGCTGTATGTGTGTGGCAGGTGGGGCAACCACAGTGCCCCCCGACTCCAGTGCCCACCCATATGGCTGGCCCTGCCCCCCAAAAAAAGTGATGTCTCCCCATACCATGCCACCCTCACTTCTGTGCTTCTGCTGGTGGCAGTGCTGCCTTCAGAGCTGGGTGCTGCCACTGCTCTCTGGCTGTCCAGCTCTGAAGGCAGCACTGCTGCCAGCAGCAGCACAGAAGTCAGGGTGGCAATACTGCAACCCTCCTACAATAGCCAGCTTTTCCGGGGGGAGATCAGATTTCACTGTCACAACGCATTTTTCACAGCCTTGAATTTGGTAAGGCCCTATTTATGTTGGTCAGATCTCATGCCTTTTTAAATCAACCAAAATGACACTAACTGGGTAACAACTTTAGGGCTTGTCTACATCAGAAAGTTGCAGCGCTGGTGAGGGAGTTACAGCGCTGCAACTTTGAAGGTGTACACATCTGCAGGGCATCACCAGCGCTGTAACTCCCTGTTTGCAGCGCTGGCCGTACTCCCGTTTTGTCTCGAGTGTAGAGGATCCAGCGCTGGTAATCCAGCGCTGGTAATCCAATGTAGACACTTACCAGCGCTTTTCTTGACCTCCGTGGAAGGAGGAAGCCTCTGGTAATCAAGCTGGTCTCCTTTCCCGGTTTGCTCTCTCGTTCCCGGAACCCCGAGCAAGCAGGTCTCCTTCCCTGCGGTTTGCAGGGTGGTTCGGGGAACGCGAGAGCAAACCGCGGCGAAGCTGGTCTCCTTCCCCGGTTTGCTCTCTCGTTCCCGGAACCCCGAGCAAGCAGGTCTCCTTCCCTGCGGTTTGCTGGGTGGCTCCGGGAACGCGAGAGCAAACCGCGGCGAAGCTGGTCTCCTTTCCCGGTTTGCTCTCTTGTTCCCGGAACCCCGAGCAAGCAGGTCTCCTTCCCTGCGGTTTGCAGGGTGGTTCGGGGAACGCGAGAGCAAACCGCGGCGAAGCTGGTCTCCTTTCCCGGTTTGCTCTCTCGTTCCCCGAACCCCGAGCAAGCAGGTCTCCTTCCCTGCGGTTTGCTGGGTGGCTCCGGGAACGCGAGAGCAAACCGCGGCGAAGCTGGTCTCCTTTCCCGGTTTGCTCTCTCGTTCCCGGAACCCCGAGCAAGCAGGTCTCCTTCCCTGCGGTTTGCAGGGTGGTTCGGGGAACGCGAGAGCAAACCGCGGCGAAGCTGGTCTCCTTTCCCGGTTTGCTCTCGCGTTCCCGGAACCCCCCTTGAAGCCGCCCAACAGGGCTGCAGTGTGGCCACATCTAACACCACTTGCAGCGCTGGTTGCTGTAAGTGTGGCCACTCTGCAGCGCTGGCCCTATACAGCTGTACTAATACAGCTGTAACAACCAGCGCTGCAAAATTTTAGATGTAGACATGGCCTTAGTTGCTTTTGCTGTTTCCTATTTACTCTGTGTGGGGATTAACTGGGTCCAGTGTAAAATTACTACACTTTGAAGGTCTGGAACATTTTTGCACGGATGGGCCTGCCAATGGGGTTGGGTGGGGGCAAAGAGTGCAATTGCCCAGGTGATTTAAAAAGGCCCGGGAGCCCCTGGCCGCCACCACTGCTGCAGTAGCAGCAGCCGGGAGCCCCTGGCCCTTTAAAATCTCCCGGGCACGCCGCAGGGCTCCTAGACAGGCACTGGGTGGCAGCCAAGCGGGCATGCAGAAGCCATGGCCGTGCCAGAAGAGTGTCCATTGACTGTTCTGACTGTGCCTGCGGCAGCTCCACCAGAGCCGAGGGACCAGCGGACCGTCCGCAGCCACGCCTGCAGCAGGTCTACCGGAGCCACCTGCCACCCTCCCAGCAACCGGCAGAGCACCCCCCGTGGCGTGCCGCCGTGCTTGGGGCGGCAAAATTGCTAGAGCCGTCCCTGCCTGCACCAAAGCTATTTCCCAGGGTGGGGACTTACAAATAGTTTGCAACTCCTTAGCAGTGGCTCATTCGTATGCAAAGGGATAGGTCACTGAAGAATTGGGCCTGCAGTTACTAGAGTTTTTAAAGTTCCACACACAACAATAATTCTTCCTGTGTTTCATGATAATTGCTGTTACATGCAACTGAAAAACATTACTAGGCCAAATTTATCTAAGATTTTGGCTTTTCTTAATCTGCAAACATCTCTGAATATAAATACCTCATTAGGAGGTGGGGGACCAATAAATCTGTGAGACTAGGCCTGCTTTGTGTTTGGACAGTGCCAGCTCAGTGGTGCTCTGATCTTGATTGAGACCTTTGGGGCTACAGCAATGTAAATATAACAGTTATTCTATGCCCCATTTACTCCCACTCCCAAATCAGAGATTGATTTTACACTTCTATACTAGGGTAACATAGTCTCACTCACAACTGTTAGTGGAGGGGGATAATCCATGCGCAGATGAGCGCCAGAGAAGGCATGGAAAGGGGGAATGCTGGCTCCATGGCGTACTTTCCAATGTCCTGCAGAAGTTCCCCAGTAAAGAATCCTCAAAGATCCAGATCCGCTGGCTGAGACCCAGGGCTCAGGCAGGATACAATTAGTCTCTATGACATGCTACCCTGCGCCAAAGCACAGCATGCTGATGAACATTGATTGTGTTTCCTCATCAAGAGGAGTTCCGGGAGCAGCACGGTGCCTGCAGGTGTCATGCTCTAAAAGGCCCCGGACATGAACAAGAGTGACATAGTGTCCACAGATGTCTTACACCTCTGACAGTTCCCCCAAACTTTTCAGTTAGGGCACTTTCTTATCCCTTCTGTAGAAGACAGAGAAGATAAACTCAGACACAGACACCCCTGGCTTTTTTGCCACACTTGTTCAGACCACCAGCCTTTTGTAGTGCATTATTAATGGACTTATTCATTCATTAAAAGAAAAAACACAAAAAAGGGATAAAAAACTGTACAACTGAAAGTCTGCAGCCAGTGTCAACCTCCTCTATTCTGCAAAAAAAATCTCCAGAGACTCATTGTGCACTGAATACAAAATATTTCTGTAGGCCAGATGATATCAACACTGAAATCATTACACCTTCAGGAAGTAAACTGAATTCAAAATAACACTGGATGTATGGCTTTAAAATACAGTTCAATACTGCAATAATAACCAAAAGGAAAAATAAATCCTGTTAAAGCATAACTATTTTACAGTGGGTGAGCACACAATACTTCAATAAATTGCCTCTGCCAGCACTCTCCTAGTCCTCAGCCTGCACAGTATCACATTTTCACTCCAGTTTACACAAATATTAACATTTGTTACATATTCTCTAGAAGTATAGGTATAATTTTTTATCAACCAATGCCAGAAATGAAAATAGTCATATTTTTCAAACTATTGTTCCTTATTATACTATGGGGTGCGCAATATACCTTGTGAATCAGACTGCACATGGAATCCACTGCAACACACATTTCAGTAGGATTAGCATGCAGAAGGGCACAGGCAACAAGAGGGGCAAAAGTGTAAAACAAGATTACATTTTTACACAAAGTGTGCATGTAGGAAACGGGCTGCTTCAGCCACATTTCAGTAAGTTTGAATTCTGCTGTGTTCAAGAGCATGAGTTAAAACAATATTTGAACTATTATATAGGATCGCAAGTGATAATTAGCAATTTGTAAAATTAGCATTCTATAAGTGATACCTATAGCTACACTCTACACAAAACACAAGATACAGTACTTTGTAATAACATATCCATTCAATTTATGATGCCTTGGACTACAGGGAACCAAACTGTATTTGATTTTGTTTTCATTAGTGATGTTTCAACAAATCGATAATAAAATGATTATCAAGAAACAAAGATCTGCTCACCACAAGCCACTAAAGTGAAAGCCTACACATTTAGCTACAATTGCCAATCAATCAAAAGATCTTCTGTACTCCAAGGCAATAACATGCAAGTGGATGCAATAGCCATATTCCCTGCAGGTCATATTTTACAATCTGTAGGGAGACAATGTAGGCAAGCTGCATTGTACCAATATGCATTATATGTGAGCAGTAAATTGAAAAGTCTTCCAGCTTACATACGTTACATACCATGCCTGAGGACAAAAGATATTGCTTGGCATTGTTTTTGCTATATTATTCATAAATGAATTTGAAATATCTAATTTAAAATTATGTGCAATACTGCTCAAATCTGAAAACCAAACACCACTTTAAAGAAACAATTCTGCTTATAAAGTACCACCCATTAAAAAGCAGCAGGATCTCTTTGAGCAATTTGTGCGATCTCCCGTATCTCGTAGTCCATCTTTAATAGGACACACAGCATTCATGGTACTCCTGCAGATGTTCCTAGGATCTCCCCTCACATTTTAATGAATGCTACTATCTAATCATATTTTCTGTGCATCTCTTACCTGTGTTATTTCTTGTGAAAGTTCCATCTTACTTTCTCAAGTGTTCAATTGCTCTTGCTGCTCACTCATTCTTTGGAGGTGATCCTTGCCCTCTGATGTGAATTAACTGAGGCCTTGTCTACACCACAAAGTTGCAGCGCTGGTGAGGGAGTTATAGCGCTGCAACTTAGGAGGTGTACACATCTGCAGGGCATCACCAGCGCTGCAACTCCCTGTTTGCAGCGCTGGCCGTACACCCGTTGAAACTCGGGTGTAGAGGATCCAGCGCTGGTGATCCAGCGCTGGTCATCAGGTGTAAACACTCACCAGCGTTTTTCTTGACCTCCGTGGAATAAACAGGTATCCCAGCATACCAGAGGAAGCCTCTCTGGTAATCAAGCAGGTCTCCTTCCCCGCGGTTTGCAGGGGGGTTCGGGGAACGCGAGAGCAAACCACGGGGAAGCAGGTCTCCTTCCCCGCGGTTTGCTCTCGCGTTCCCCTAACCCCCGTGCAAGCAGATCTCCTTCCCCGCTGTTTGCAGGGGGGTTCGGGGAACGCGACAGCACACCTGGGGGAAGGAGATCTGCTTGCACGGGGGTTCAAAAAACACCAGAGCAAACCACTGGGAAGGAGACCTGCTTGCACGGGGGTTCGGGGAACGCAAGAACAAACCGCGGGGAAGGAGACCTGCTTGGGGGGAGGGGTGTTCGGGGAACACTGGAGCAAACCACGGGGAAGGAGACCCGCTTCCCCGCGGTTTGCTCTCGCGTTCCCCTAACCCCCCTTGAAGCCGCCCAACAGCGCTGCAGTGTGGCCACATCTAACACCACTTGCAGCGCTGGTTGCTGTAAGTGTGACCACTCTGCAGCGCTGGCCCTATACAGCTGTACTAATACAGCTGTAACAACCAGCGCTGCAAAATTGTAGATGTAGACATACCCTAAGGTCTCTTCAGCCTATCTATACTGATTTCCAGGTGGAAGTGCACATTGTCTGCCTACCTTGGGTGGAAAAAAGGTGAGGCTGGGGTGTGGAAGAATTATCAGTGCCTTATGCTCAGACCTATGTTCCCCTCTATCATTAAAATAATTTCATATCCAAGGCCATGAGCAGCATTTGATTGCAACCACATTCATTTTGTACAGTCGTTTCACTGATAGCATCTGATTCATTTCTTTGTACAGCTTTTTTGGGATAATCTAAATTTTATTTAAATGCTGTCAACACTGTTTAAGTTTTAAAATAGTTGCTGCAAAATAGATTACATCCTCACAAAGGATAACAAAAGAAACAGAGGAGTACTTTCAAAACAAAGATTCTGTTTTCAGGCAAAAATGTACTAGTAGTAACTACCTACAAACAAGTGGAGAAAATAAACAAGAGGATAAAATATAAAATATTTAGTGCATATGTATAATCAAGCATCTCCCATAAAAGTTACTATTCTGTTTTGTCCCTTATATTTAAAAACAGCCATTTTCTCTGGGATTTCCTAAAGAACTGTCCATCCTAATGTCGTGGTAACAAGGTCCTAGGGTGGCCAGTTTTCCTAGTAACACATATTGGCTATCAAAATAAAGGGAAAAATAGGCATCCAGTAGCATCTTTGAAGTGAAGTAAAGAAAAATCAACTTTTTTTTTTTAAATAGAAACCCCTTCCATAATAATAAATCCACAAATGGTAGCCAGTGTTCTACAGGCTATTTTGAAAAACAGAACTAAAGACGCAAATCTGGTGCTGAAAGGAATAGCGGATTAATGCGTTACTTAGCTTACCACCTCTGAAAACTTGAGTTAAAGTTTTCCTTTGTTCACTTGTCCTCAGTGATACTTTATTATACAGCTACAGTTAGATACATACAATTATTTGTTAGGTATAACGGCCTGTCTACATAGGAAAGTTATACCAGTATAGCGTAGGATGTGAATTTAAACCATTATAATTTTATCAGTGTAACTCTCCCGTATGGATACTCTTAGACCAGTGCAAGAGTGCCTCTTTTCAGTTTACCTTATGTCACTTTGGAAGTGGTTAAACTAAGCCAAAAAAAAAAAAAAAGCCATTTTTATTCTGGAATAAGAGTCCCAAATGGGGGAATTATACCCATACAGCTAAACCGCAAGTGTTACAACAGTGTAATTATATTGGTATAACTGAACATTTTTCTAGTGTCTACAAGCCTTAAGGTGCACCTATTGATGATCTCTACTACTCCTGACAACAAAATATGTAATTAAAAAGAGAGTTAAGCGTATGAATATTTCAATTAAGTCAAATTTAAACATTCAAATACAATATTACTTTCTTTACAAAAAAATTTAATGCTAATTTTTAAAAAATGTATAGAATACCTGGAAACTGAACAGTTCAGGAACCCAGCCTGTTCCTCACTATCACACAATCCATTGTCCACACTCAACAGCCTAAAATTTGCAATAAGAAACAAAATAAACACAAAGGTCAAAATAAATCACTAGATTATGAAGTGTACCCCTTCAACAGAAAAATTAGGTTTGGTAATTTTTGAGTAATTTGTTACTTCATGTCTATGTATATTTTTGAAAATTTTAGAAGACAGCATTAATTTGGGGGAGAGTAGTGCAGCAGGAAACAGAATGGATTTCTTAATTGTTCATTTCCAGACATTCTAACATTTGTTTTTTCACGAGGATGTAAAATTTTGGTAAGGTGTTAGCTAGACTCCACTGAAACACATTTTCAACTTCCACTTAACAATGAGTTTTGTTTATAAAGCCAAGAACAGGAGTCCCCTGTGATTGCACTCAGCCACTGAATTTCACATGTCCCTAAACCCCTTTTGGTCTGGTTAGTGACTGATCAATATTCTGATCTCAGTCTCTCAAGCACATTCCCAGGTATGACACCCCTCTTGGGCAGTGAAGCCTTGCAGTCCAACCACCCAATCCCCAGAATCAGTACCTCAGCCCTCCGAATGCTTCAACATGCCCGCCCGCCTGCAACAGTCCACCTGGCAGTGGTTTTCTAACTGCACCTTTTAGGGACCACATGACAGAGAAGTGAGGAAACACGTATAGCAAAAGAATCTCTTACACACATACACACACACCCATCTTTAGACGTACAAGACAGTTAACATAAATGCAATCCCCTTCAGTCTGACCTCACCACCCCCGACGTCTGGGTTTGGTACAACTCCTTAGGCCAGGCAGCCCTTCTAGCCTTAGCAGCAAAGAATCCTGTGGCACCTTATAGACTAACAGACGTTTTGGAGCATGAGCTTTCGTGGGTGAATACCCACTTCCTCAGATGCATTTAATGGAAAAATCCAGGGGCAGGTATATATATGTGTGCTAGCAAGCAAGCTAGAGATAACGAGGTCAGTTCAATCAGGGGGGATGAGGCCCTGTTCTAGTAGTTGAGGTGTGAAAACCAAGAGAGGAGAAACTGGTTCTGTAATTGGCAAGCCATTCACAGTCTTTGTTCAATCCTGAGCTGATGGTGTCAAATTTGCAGATGAACTGAAGCTCAGCAGTTTCTCTTTGAAGTCTGGTCCTGAAGTTTTTTTGCTGCAGGATGGCCACCTTAAGGTCTGCTATAGTGTGGCCAGGGAGGTTGAAGTGCTCTCCTACAGGTTTTTGTATATTGCCATGTCTGATTTGTGTCCATTTATCCTTTTCCGTAGAGACTGTCCAGTTTGGCCGATGTACATAGCAGAGGGGCATTGCTGGCATATGATGGCGTATATTACATTGGTGGATGTGCAGGTGAATGAACCAGTGATGGTGTGGCTGATCTGGTTAGGTCCTGTGATGGTGTCGCTGGTGTAGATATGTGGGCAGAGTTGGCATCGAGGTTTGTTGCATGTATTGGTTATCTAAAAAGAAGATATCTCAGCTACCAATGAAGTATGTGGGCATGACTCCCTTAGTGATGCCTTTCAAACCCTGAACAGAGCTGTCTTTTATGAGGCCTATACCAGCTGACAAGTCCTGGGACTTTTTCAAACACAGTACCCATACAGGTGAAATTCTAATAGGTGGTAAACACCTGAGAGCAGGACAAGAAGACTATAAGAAAGAAGAAACCAAATGAGTAAAATGTCTTCCCAGAGCCACAGTCAGCTCTTGTGCATGGGGAGTTACGAATGCACTGGCATTCTAGCCTTATTGATTCTGGAGATGGAATGGCCCTCCTCCACACAGAGAGCATTCCTCTTTGCAAAACAGCTTCTGTCACCATTTCTGCCCATGGGCTTTTGCTGGGAAATTTTTCCAGACTCCAACCCCAACCCACCCTTCAGCTACAGGGTAGAGATTGCTCAGGTCAAGGACCCTGCTGGCAATAAACCCATTGCTGCACTAGAGAAGAACTATTTAATACTGATGGCCCTTGATTGCTCTGTGTCAGCTTCCCACACTCTCCCTCCACTAGATGCCAAGTCCCTGCTACACAATGGATTCTCTTAAGCCAAGGGTTCCCAAACTTTTTTTTACCTGAGGCCCACCTGTGCAGCTGCAATAGACACTGCAGCCCACTGTTGACACTTCTTGAGGAAAATTATTAATTTTAATTATTACATATTAACTATAACACTGTAACTAAGCAATGTACCTTTCTTTTTCATTTTAATGTAAACAATTATAATGATAGAAATCCCTAGCAATATGCACAGAAAGAAATGCTTCGAGATCTTTGAAACTAAACAGTTAATGGAGAATGCAGTTGCGCTGGCAGACCACCCATCACTGTGGTTGCCCACCTTTGGGCCATGGCCCACAATTTGGGAAGCCCTGCTCTAAGCCACAATGAAGGTTACATTAAAAATAGAAGTTTAAATACAACATGGAGCTGACAAAACCAAAATGGAATTCATAATCTGACACAGACATATCCCTCAGTACGTCATAATGTGATCACATGCTATCTCCCCCCACAGCCTCTGACTCATTCAGTGCACAGGATGGACTGCCTCAGTGAATGAGGCAACTGTTAAATACTCCTTTTTATGTTCATTGTTCAATGTCTCATCTGTCACACACCATTCTACCTCTGTGCTGAATAAGAATTGTTTTTCCCTCAATCCTTGGCCTGACCCTGGTTCTCATCACTGTAGCATGACCATCTCAAAAATCTGAATGAATTTATTCTCTCAATACCCAGTCAGAGAGTACTACATCTGCACTACTGCCGATGGAACTAAGGAACAGGAAGACTGACAAGTCGAAGATCACACAGGAAGTCTGTGGCAGAGGCAGAAATAGAACCCAGATCTCCTAGGTACCAGACCTCCGCACTAATCACAGGACAATTCATCCTCCGCAGTAAATGCGTAACTCATCCTCATCCACTGTTCACCATACACTTTGTGTTGCAAATGAGAAAAGCTTACTATTGACACTAGCATAATTTGGTACTACATAACTAGTGCAGTGAATAAGGCAGATAAGTATCAAATATCAGGGGGTAGCCGTGTTAGTCTGCATCCACAAAAACAACAAGGAGTCCAGTGGCACCTTAAAGACTAACATTTATTTGGGCATAAGCTTTCGTGGGTAAAAAAGACCCATCTGAAGAAGTGAGGTTTTTTACCCATGAAAGTTTGGGCATCTGAAGAAGTGAAGTTTTTTACCCACAAAAGCTTTTTGTTTTTGCAGATAAGTATGTGGACCCTAAATCAATTTGCTGAACAAACTTGGCTCATTCACTGACGAACATGTGCATCATATGAGGCCCAGGTCCTATAGACCACAGGGCCAGAGTTTTATAGTTCAAACTATTCCCAATTAATATTCATCCTTCTACAGGAAAAAAGAACAATAGCCACAAATCTCAGAATCCACACAAGCTGTTCCTTTGACACCTCTAGGCCTGATTCTGCAATCAAATCTGCTTGATTACAAGGGTCCACCTTAGGGGCATCTGACTCCAAGATTACAGTTTAGTCATCAATCTACCGCAACACAGAAATATGGACTCAATTCAGGCCACACTTAGTATGGAAGAAAGGGAAGCAATAAAGACTACCAAACCCCCTAGATTCCCTGAACAGAGTTGAGGGTTGTTGTTTTTCTTACTTCCAACAGCTTCAGCACCACTGCTGCAGCTCTGCACAAGAAGTTTCACGTTAGCAGCAGGTTCCACAATCTAAGCAGGAAGAAAAGAGGGGCAATAAAAAGGACACAAAGTAGGACAACTGCCAACTAAAATAGGAAGTAGGAAAACAAAGATGAACAGGAGTTCAAGCAGTTTTAACTGAGATCATAGTTCAAGCCACATAGATGATGAAAGCCTTGACTTAAACAAACCAAAACCACACACTCACTGAAAATAAAAATAGTTGCCATCATCTTGCACCTGCACTTCACACGTTCAAGATAAATTACTGTAGTTTACTCATCTTAAAATCATACTGAAGAAGATCTCTGTGTAGCTCAAAAGCTAGCCTCTCTCAACCACAGATGTTGTCCAATAAAAGATTTTACCTCACCCACCTTGTCTCTCCTGGAACCAACACACACACAAAAACACTGTAAACAACTAATATTTTCAGTTATATAAGGATCTGTGTTTTTAAAAAAGGTGTCCAGTGCATAGAAAATTAGAGAGAAAAAAGGACAATCTTTTTCATACATGAACACCATTTAAAAGAGGATATGAAGCACACTTTTACAGTTATAGAATAGAATGGGATACAGAGCTCAAAAGTCAACGGGGATATCATACAGGTGTGAAGTTAAGCACTTAATTAACTCTTTGGACCCTAACCAGATAACATGATGATAAAGACAAAAGGAGGAAAGAGGATGCAGCAGGAATCTTACCCCTATTGCATTCCCTCTCTTTTCATTTTGAAATCCTTTTCTATTTAATTCCCTCTCACCCATCCTTGTTTGGAACTCTCACGTTTCCTTTCCCATTCTGAACCATCTTAGCTCTGGCATCTTTGCTACTCCCCCACCGTGTCACTTCTTGCCCTACCTCATCCGTCATTCTTCTCCTGGCCCAAATGCCATTACGCTACTGTAGCATTACTCAGCAAAATGACAAAAACAACACTGGCTGCCCAGCAAGTCCTAAGAAAAATATCAACAGGAAAGAGGACTGTCCCGCCCAGAATGGCCTTTCCCCTGTTCAGTCTTTCCCACCATTGCTGGTCCAGCCCCTCCACTAGCAGAGGGAGGGAACAGGGGCTGCTGTACCTGGGAAGAAGTATATAAATGTCTTTCTTCCCCGACCTTAAAATATCAGAACCTATAAGCTTTGATTTGTTATTCTTCCACCCAAACGTTAGAAAGACTTAATCAGTTACTTGTCAAAGAGAGCTCCCATCTATGCACATAAAAATGTACTGTGAAATGGCATTTCAATCTTCCAGCTGAATGTAATTAAACTATCATCCGGAGTTAGGGTCAAGTTCCCGCATCTTAATTTTGAGAAGCCACTAATGACAGTGCATATGGAAACTAAGATCTATTCAAATGATGTAGGGTTTTTTTATGACCCATTTTGTTCCCATTCTGTACTCCAGGTTTCCTCATAGCCTTTGAAATTATTTCTTAGAAACAGACTTATCTCCTACATTAGTGCCATTTATTTAAGAACAGAACCTACATGAAAAAAATATCCAAACTGTGGATCAGACAAAACAGAGAGTAACAACCTCAGGTCAAACCTATGCATGATGAACCATTAATCTATACAGTAAAGGAGCCAACACCTATTGGCATCTAAGAAATACATACTTTTTTAAAAGACACTTATCCAGATATGTGACAAAAATTACCATCCCATACCAGTTTAGCTGTCCACTCTCGTCTAGTATCTTGTCTATTAAAGTCCACAGAACCGGATAAAGTGTAAGAAACCCCATACTGGAAATTATTAGACGTGGTCAAAAATATTAGGTTTGGGGGGAAAAAGAAGATATTTATACACACAGAGAACATGAAAAGGTGGAAGTAGCCATACCAGCTGTATTCAGGAGACATTGTGGACTGCTGAAACTGAAATTTTGGAGATGAACAGCACTGTGTCAGTGTAACAGGCTGGCAGTCTTTGCCTGAAAACTCCATCCTGCTAGCAGCGGATGACCCTCCTGGAAAACGTGTGTTTTGCTGACTCTCTGTTGCAGGAAGCTCGGTTTACTCCAGCCACTTATAAGGAGTGGAAGTGGCTCTCTTGAGAAAAAAGCAGTTGGGCTGAGCAGTTTTTAAAGAGGAACACTGGGAGCAGCAATGTCTGCGAAATGGCTTGAGTTGCATTTTGGTAGTTTCATTTGGCATAAAATGAAAACTCATGAAGGGGTTAAGTTTTGACCCACTACAAGTTGTGTGACCAAAGTATGATGCAGGTTTGGGAAGCCACCTGCTTACAAGAAGTTGTTATGTTTTAAGCCTTGGAAGATTTCTTGAGCTCTGGATAAGCACAAGAAAAATCCAACTAAGGCAAATAAACATGAAAACAAAGCAAGATTGGGAACATATGAAAGAGAAAGAGGAAATATGATTTTTTTAAAACCACGCTACTCCATCCAAGAAAAAACAGAAATTCATATGCAGCAATTTTTACCACACACAGTGGGCTCAATACACTGTTTAAAGACTGCATGTAACCCATGTGAGAAATCCTTTTCAGCAAAACCCTCATAAAAGCACAAAATAAACTAAAAATCCTCTTGTCCTGTCTTTTCAAAGCAGAGACTTAGAAATGATCCCAAATAAAAGCCTCAGACCTAGTCAACTCTAAACTTTGGGGAAACTTGAAAACTGTATGTCAGTTTTGAAGCTCAGGCCTGTCACTACTGAAAAATACACATCAAAAGCTGTGGATTACCATAAACCTATCTAACAGGAGTGTTGTGAGCTTAATCAATGAATGTTTATTAAATGTTCTGAGATTCTTGAATGAAAGTTCCTATGTTGTTCATTCCCTGTGTACCTTAGAAACTTAGGCCTTGGCTACACCGGCACTTTACAGCGCTGTAACTTTCTCACTCAGGGGTGTGAAAAAAACACCCCCGAGTGCAGCAAGATACAGCACTGTAAAGCGCCAGTGTAAACAGTGCCCCAGCGCTAGCAGCGCGGCTCCCAGCGCTGCAAGCTAATCCTCACGAGGAGGTGGAGTACGTGCAGCGCTGGAAGACCTCTCTTCCAGTGCTGGCGCTGTGACCACACTCACACTTCAAAGCGCTGCCGCGGCAGCGCTCCCGCAGCAACGCTTTGAAGTTTCGAGTGTGGCCAAGCCCTCAGCTTGGATAACAGTCCCCAAAATTGTATATCTGGGGCAGAGCTGGTGCTAGGCGTAAGCAGACTAAGCAATTGGTCCTGTGATTGATGCGTGTCCTGAAGATGAACAAAGACTGTTGATTCAACCAGGCTTTTTCTGAGGCGTGTCCTGAAGATGAACAAAGACTGTTGATTCAACCAGGCTTTTTCTGAGGGAGAGGCATCAAGGCTGGCCTTTGGGGCAGGCCCAAGGCACCATGGTCAAGGGGCACCATGCAGCAGCACAGAGGTGCACACTGCTGTCTGGCAGGTGAGCGCCACACACTTGTAGAGCCGATGCATGGGGAAGGGGAGGGGAAGCAGATTTCTCCTCCCCTGCCCTCAATGTTCCTCACCACCCCTATAGGGGGCTCTGATGGGGGAGCAAAGAGCAACACGAAGCGCTCCATGTATCCAAGTCACTTTCCAAACCTGGGCTGTGCTGTGAGGCAAGCATCAGGAACTGCTGCTCTGCTACCCTCCCCTTATGCAGCCCGGGGTGCCAAAACACAAGGGTGCCATTTTCCCTAAAGTTGGCCCTGCAAGGCATTGCAGAAGTTCAGGAAGCTCTTGATTTTCAACAGTTAGTACTTCTGTGGTATTTACTTCATTACAGATTTCAGTAACATACACACACACACACACCATTCTACAGTGAATCATCTCTTTGCCCATCACTCCCACACCTTGAGTGTCTCAATTGCAGTAGCAAGTGCACTATTGTTCACCTGTGGAGAACAACATTGCAAAACAACCATTGTAAAAATAACAAACAACAAAATAATCTTATTTCATGAAGAGCTAAGACAAGAAATACGGTCAGAATGTACCTTACTGAGCAGTAATTTTATGATAGATTTTAGTGTTGTGGAGAGCCAGATACATAAGCCTTAGGGCAGAAGTGGCTGCATAAAAGATGCTCCTGATAAATATAAATCAAATCTATATTTTAAAACAGGGAGAGTTATTTACTCTCATTCAGTTAAAACGGAAAGCATGGTTGGTAAATGCTTATCAAACACCAATATTGAGTGCAGAAGGGAGCATAACCTGGATTTTATAAGTGACAACACATTTGGTTCTTATTTAAATGCCTGAAAGGCAAACAAATCATGCTAACCCTCATATTAGGAGACACACACCCCCAAATACTACACAGCACTCCCCAAAAACATACATCTATTATGTATTATCTTCACAAAAGCCAGACTGCTGCAAGAACAGGTAGCAGTATTGCACCACAAAGCTGCCTTCCATACATCACACCTATACTATTAAGCTAATGCCTGTGAAGTGCTTTTAAAGCACAGCATCCCATTAGGTGTTACCTAAAATATTCACTATTTTACCTCAGAGCCAGCATCCAGGCTCTAAAAACTTAAGGTGAAACCCTGGTTTAACTGAAGTTCAAGGGAGTTTTGCCTCGGATGTAAGCAGAGCCAGGATTTCACCCATAGGGTTTTAAACCTCCTTGGCTGGAGCAGAAACTTAAAAGGGGAAATGAAATGTATTCTTAAGGTACAATTGTTTGTCAGATGATGGCCCTTTTTCAGCTCTGGCCTCAGAACTGCAGATGAGCAGTAATGACAATTTCCAATGGAAACAGCCGAGGCAGGGCGCTCGCTGGAGCGCTCTGGGCGCAGGGGAACACGGGGATTTCGGCGGAGCCTGCCGAATGCTGAAGCAGGGCAAACACCCGGCCGATTCCCTTGTTTCGGACAGGTCAAGCTGGCATCAGAGTTTCTCAAGGTTACTGCCAGGTAAGCGTCTCACTTCAGCTCACTGCCAGCACGTGCCTCTCACCTGCACCGGTCTCACTGGCTCCTCACGGCACTGTTTGCCAGGGAACATACAACCCCCCGCCGCACCCTGCGGGCAGCTGCGCCGAGCAAGCAGCCAGGGCAGCGCCAGCTCACCCCGCTCTAGCACAGGGACCGTCTGCACAGAGCTGGTGCTGCAGCCCCCCGCCAGTGGCCTGGGCTGCCCTGGGCGGCGGGTTCGGTCCCTGTGCCCTGCCCGGGCTCCTGCGCATGTGGCTCCGGCTGGAGAAATGCACCGCCAGGGCTGGCTTTGCCGAGGGTTGCTGCAGCAGCAGCCCCATGTGCAGCTGGACGGGTGCGCCTCGCCCGGCCCCACTGCCTGGTACCCAGCTCCTCTTACCTCAGGGCGACTGCCCGGCTCGGCCCCGCCGCCGCCCGCAAGCAGAGGCAGCGGGCGCACGGCCGCCCCGGTCGGTGCAGCAGGCGGGGGACGCCCTGGCATTCACCCTGCCTGCCGGAGCAGCAAATCTCCGCCGCCTCCGCCGTGCGCTCCGGAGCTGCGGCGTCAGCCGGGGAGCCGCCTGCTGCTCGCCCGAGGGATCGCAGCGCCGGGGAATCCAGCCCTGCCGCTCCGGGAGAGGCTGCGCTGGGGCCAGCGCCCGCGGGGGCTGGAGCGGGCAGGGGGAAGGGAACAGCAGGGTGGCCTTGCTAATAAGGAAGAAAAGTGCGGGGGGCAGAGATTGGAGCGGAGGACAGCGCCGCTGACAGGGGAGAGGGGGAATTAAGAGCTGGCAGGTGAGAGAGACTTGGGGTTGGGGACGAGCAGCTGGAAATAAGTGAATTACACAATCAGAATGAAGGAAACAAAGGGCCGGATTTTAAAGCTGGCCTTCCCACTTGTGGGCAGAGTTTTGAACGGTTTGCAGTAACGGTAGCATTTAGACACCTGGCTGCACCCACAGTCCAAATAGCTACACTATTATCCGCATATTGACTGGGAACGTTTCACTTCAGGTCGAAATGCAGAGAGAAAATTTCTGGTACTTTAAATGACTGCTTCATGGAGCAGCTGGTATGGGAACCCACAAGGGGAGAGGCAACTCTAGAGTTAATCCTGAGCTGAGCGCAGGAGCTGCTCCAAGAGGTAACTATAACAGGACCACCTGGAAATATTGACCATGATACAACAGCATTCAACATCCCTGCAGTGGGAAGAACAGCTCAACAGCCCAACACCGTGGCATGTCATTTCAAAAAGGGGAACTATGCAAGAATGAGGAGGGTCAGTAAAACAAAAGTTAAAAGGTACAGTGACTAAAGTGAAAGCCCAGCAAGTACCTGGGCACTTTTTAAAGAGACTGTAATAGAGGCCCAACTTCAACGTATATCCCAAATTAAGAAACACAGTAAAAGAACTAAAAAAGAGCTACTGTGGCTTAACAACCATGTAGAAGAAGCAGTGAGAGATAAAAAGACTTCCTTTAAAAAGTGAAAGTCAAATCCTAGTGAGACAAATAGAAAGGAGCATAAACGCTGCCAAATTAAGTGCAAGAGTGTAATAAGAAAAGCCAAAGTGGAGTTTGAAGAACGGCTAGACAAAAACTCCAAAGGTAATAAAATGTTTTTTAAGTACATAAGAAGTAGGAAGCCTGCTAAACAACCAGTGGGGCCCCTTGGTGATCGAGATACCAAAGGAGCACTTAAAGACGATTAAGTCATTGAGGAGAAACTAAATGGATTCTTTGCTTCAGTCTTCACGGCTGAGGATATTAGGGAGATTCCCAAACCTGAGCCGGCTTTTGTAGGTGACAAATCTGAGGAAGTCACAGGTTAAAGTGTCACTAGAGGAGGTTTTGGAATTAATTGATAAACTCAACATTAACAAGTCACCGGGACCAGATGGCATTCACCCAAGAGTTCTGAAAGAACTCAAATGTGAAGTTTCAGAACTATTAATTAAGGTTTGTAACCTGTCCTTTAAATTGGCTTCTGTACCCAATGACTGAAAGTTAGCTAATGTAACACCAACATTTAAAAAGGGCTCTAGAGGTGATCCCGGCAATTACAGACCAGTAAGTCTAATGTCGGTACCGGACAAATTATTTGAAACAATAGTTAAGAATAAAATTGTCAGACACATAGAAAAACACAAACAGTTGAGCAATAGTCAACATGGTTTCTGTAAAGGGAAATCATGTCTTACTAATCTATTAGAGTTCTTTGAAGGGGTCAACAAACATGTGGACAAGGGGGATCCAGTGGACATAGTGTACTTAGATTTCCAGAAAGCCTTTGACAGGGTCCCTCACCAAAGCCTCTTACGTAAATTAAGCTGTCATGGGATAAAAAGGAAGATCTTTCATGGATTGAGAACTGGTTAAAAGACAGGGAACAAAGGGTAGGAATTAATGGTAAATTCTCAGAATGGAGAGAGGTAACTAGTGGTGTTCTCCAAGCGTCAGTCCTTGGACCAATCCTATTCAACTTTTTCATAAATGATCTGGAGAAAAGAGTAAACAGTGAGATGGCAAAGTTTGCAGACGATACTAAACTGCTCAAGATAGTTAAGACCAAAGCAGACTGTGAAGAACTTCAAAAAGATCTCATAAAACTAAGTGATTGGGCAACAAAATGGCAAATGAAATTTAATGTGGATAATTGTAAAGTAATGCACATTGGAAAAAATAACCCCAACTATACATACAATATGATGGGGGCTAATTTAGCTTCAACGAGTCAGGAAAAAGATCTTGGAGTCATCGTGGATAGTTCTCTGAAGATGTCCACGCAGTGTGCAGAGGCGGTCAAAAAAGCAAACATGATAATAGGAATCATTAAAAAGGGGATACAGAATAAGACTGAAAATATATTATTGCCCTTATATAAATCGATGGTACACCCACATCTCGAATACTGTGTACAGATGTGGTCTCCTCATTTCAAAAAAGATATACTGGCACTAGAAAAGGTTCAGAAAAGGGAACTAAAATGATTAGCGGTTTGGAGAGGGTCCCATATGAGGAGAGATTAAAGAGGCTAGGACTCTTCAGCTTGGAAAAGAGGAGACTAAGGGGGAATATGATAGAGGTATATAAAATCATGAGTGATGTGGAGAAGGTGGATAAGGAAAAGTAGGATAAAGAAAGGGGCCACCAAATGAAATTAATGGGCAGCAGGTTTAAAACAAAGAAAAGGAAATTCTTCACACCATGCAGAGTCAACCTGTGGAACTCCTTACCTGAGGCGGTTGTGATGGCTAGGACTATAACAGCATTTAAAAGAGAACTGGATAAATTCATGCTGGTTAAATCTATAAATGGCTATTAGCCAGGACGGATAAGGAATGGTGTCCCTAGCCTCTGTTTGTCAGAGGATGGAGATGGATGGCAGGAGAGAGATCACTTGATCATTGCCTGTTAGGTTCACTTCCTCTGGTGCACCTGGCATTGGCCACTGTTGGTAGACAGGATACCGGGCTAGATGGACCTTTGGTCTGACCCAGTATGGCCGTTCTTATGTTCTTATTAAGCAGTTAGAATCAGGTTTAAAAAATTGTGTTCTAAGTATTGCCTCCTAAACTACCTTTGATTTGATGTATGGATATACCCTTAGACCTGCCTACATTGCCCAGCCAGGAAGGTTTACACCTGACCCTACAATCAGTTACAATAGGGTTGCCACTTCTGAGTTAAAAAAATAAAAACAGACATTCAGAACTGGGGTTAGCCCATAACACTGGACAATGGGCAGTGTGCAGGAGCCCCATTACACATCTCTCCAGAACAACAGTCCTGCAAAGACCTGGACAGGTGGCAACCCTTGCACATATGTACTCTGTAGCTTACAATCAAACCCTGAAACATGGGCAGGTTTAGTTTATGACAAGGTGACAAGGGGTTGGGAGGGAACATTCTTCACTTGAGGGGGAGGAACACACATTTCTCTGGCAAGTTGATTTTTTTTCTGGCTTTGAAACTGTTCAGGTGTGTGGGTTCTTAAAATAAGTCCTGGGCAGAGAAGGCAGGTAAGCTGACCAAAGATTCATTTATTATAACACAGCTTCAAATGTAGGTGCCCAATTATGTTTCTAGTCACCTATAATTTTAGGCAGCTAGATAACTGAATCACTTAATTCACATAACTTCCCTTTTGGTGTTATCTGCTCCCACTCTTGTGCTTGACTATATACGCTTTACAAGTACAGAATGTATCTTGGAACTACTGAGATATATATGCAATTAAACAAATCATGTGAGCAATATTTCTAACCCCAGTATATTGCTTGCTGAGACCCTCCAGATGTACAGTTGATTTGGGGAAAAACAGCAGTGAGGCAGCCCTGAGAAGCTGAACACTGATATCACGATGATTTAAAGTGTCTACAAGGAAAAGCTGGAAAAAGAGTGATGAGGGACAGTAAGCTACTGTCTGGTACAGCCAATTTCTTCATCTGCTGAACTGGTACGGTTGTCCAAAAAAGATTAGGAATCAGTGGTATAGAGAATATGATGGAAGCTTCCAGACAGACTTTTGAACTCTTGCAAGAGAAGTTCTAAAGAGCTTATATACCATTGAGGAGGAGGAGAAAGAAGAAATCTAGAGTCAGCAATCAGAAAACCTAGAGAGAACTACTAAATTAACTACTAAAGTATAGTAACATTCACAGTTTCTAGTCTGACATCCTACCAGTGAAAGAAATCTTAGCTCTAGGGTATAGGACTGTGAAAGAAATTTAGTTCTCCAGATAGCACTAATTTTCTTAATCATAAAGTAAAGGCTGAAGAGATAAAACTAAAAAACTGAATTACTGATGCCACATCTGACAATATAAATTGAGAAGACTCCTTTTTATACTATGTGAGAAGATGTTTATAAATGTATTGTACATGCATACATAAATGCATTCAAAACCAAATTAGCAAAAAGCTATCAATATGATATTGTCCAATAAACTCAGAAAACTGAAAGGATGAAATGCTGTAGTAAAAATAAGATAAGCACCAATAGATGATCATATGATTAACCCAGTTCAGCACCAACATGCAGCAGTTCTTTGTCCATCTCACAGTCCACTGGACATCTGTTTTTTCCTTTCTGTCCATCACAAATCAAATGGATTCCCAGAATGTCACCAAAGTGCTGACCTATCATCTTCCAATTTGCTTGAGGAACTACAAGACCACCGACAGATTTCTGTCAGGAACTGATATCTATGTTTCTTGTTTCTCACTGTGGAAATAACATGAAAGAAGTAGTGGTGGAAACTTTCCCATACATAATTGCAGCCTCTGCTTAATCTTTTTTATGAAAAATACTCTTGATTAGCTTTAAAATTATAGAGAAACCCATAATAAGTAATAAAACACAATGTTAAAGTACAGCACAGAAACAATTCAGCATGATAATTTATCCTTTCACATCTTAACAGCTAAAGTAAGATAGAATCCTATTTTTAACTATTTTACACTGCCTGTTAGAACAAAAGAAAGCAATGCATGATTATAGCTTTGAGAAGAAAGGATTTTAAATAGGAGTGTTCATTGTCTCAATAGTGGACTTTAATAAGAATATTTATATAGCACCTTTCACTCAGAGAAAGCTCTCAAAGTACTTTACAAAGTTTACATACTTTTTCTGTTTTACTTAGAAATTAATATAATGTGTGATTTATGAAGTGGCACAAGGTTTGGGGCACTTTACAGACATATTAGAAAACAAGGTGCAAACCTTGTGACAAATTTACAAAATCAAACATAGCACAATAAACAACAAAAAACGCACATGATTTATTTAATTGTACATGTATCTCAGTAGTTCCAAGATACCTGCCATATTTTTAAGGAGTATATAGTCAAACACAAGAGTGGGAGCAGATAACACCACATGGAAGTAATGTGAAATAAGTGATTTAGCTATATAGCTGGATGACAAATGGGTGCCTAAAATTATAGGTGACTAGAAACATAATTAGGCATCCTACATATGAAGATGTGTTGAGTCATGTAATAAATGAATCTTTGGTCAGCTCATCCGCCCTCTCTCTCCGGGGCTTATTCTAACACCCCAAAACCCCTGAACAACTTCAAAGCCATAACAAAATTAACTTGCCAGAGAAATGCGTGTCCTTCTCCCCTCAAGTGAAGAACTCTCCCTCCCTAGCTCTTATCACCTTGTCATAAACTAAACCTGACAATGTTTCAGGGCTAGCAAGATTCAATCCCTGGGCCAGTGCCAGCTTTCCTATACCTAAAAATGCTGTAATTTTAATTTTTAAATGATATTTTAGGGTAGAGAAAAGATACCTTAGGGCATTTTTAGAGGTTTTTATGGCTTTCTTTAATATCTGTATAGTTGCATGCTGGTAACCAAGGCTTTCAAAGCTAAGGGATATGAAAAAAGTCCCAATATATTTTAAAAGTCAAAGGTATTCCCAAAATAGTGTTTCTAGTGAACTTATGTGGCATATACACAATGCATGATGGTGTGGTTGTGCTGTAAAGGTTTTAACAGCATTCTTATGGGATCACTTACATAAATCATTTGATACCATGCCATTAAAATCTTTGTAATCACACTAATGACATACATATACTACACCATGTGTTCTCTAAATCCAAAACCCATATAAACATACACACATATATGTACACATGCTGTACATTCTCTTCCTTCAGATCCCTCCTTAAACAGTCGCTTCACCTGCCTCTAAAATGCAGCCATTTCAGAGCTATTCCTGCTAAACTTTGCAGGTATTACAACATCTTTAACAATGGCTGATGATTAGGATCTCTGCTTAGGTCTCAATCTGCTTAGCTTGTGCCATGACTAGAACTAAGGCTATGATTTTGGCATGGAAATTTTTAGTAAATTTAATGGCAGAAGTTCAGGTAAAAACAATAAGTCATAGAAAGATCACCAAATAATATAGTTTTTGCTACATCAATATACACGAGTATAGTAAGGGTGCTGAAAGGTGAAGCAGGTAGGGAGAGGGGTCAGTGTGCCAGGTCGTAATGCTACTCAGTGTGGGGGCCTAATTAAATGTGTTTTTACAGCCATTTCCAAGATTTCTCAGAATTTATTCAAATTCACAATTTCTATGATCACCATAATCTCCATGACAAAATCATAGTCCTTAGTAGAACATATCTTGAGATCAAATATTGTTGCAATACAACTTGGGAGAATATCAGTTCCCGTCACAGGCTCTTTGAATGAGTTAACAGCAATATGTCTTCTGACTACCAATGAGCCAGGTCATTCTGTTATTCTTTTTTAAAAATCTACCCATTTCAAAGTCTTATTAATAATGAGCATAATGTAATTCCCTTTTAGAAGTATGGTGATACGTTAGACATTCAATTCCTTGTGACAGGCATATGATAGATGTGCTTCTTCTTGTCCCCATATTTTCAGTTCTCATAACTGTTCAAAGGTAGAAAGCATGAGACTTTTAGAAATGGCCACCCGGGGGGGGGGGGCAGCAATTTGCCCCAGGCCCTGGGCCCCGCAGGGGCCCCGCGAGCTCTGACCCAGCGGCGGTCTGGGTCTTCGGCAGCAGGGAGCCCTTCAGTGCTGCCGAAGACACGGAACAACTGAAGGGCCCCCTGCTGCTGAAATGCCACCTAAGACCTGGACCGCCGCCGGGTGAGTACAAGTGCCGCAGCTCCCCTGCTTCGCCCCAGCCCCCCTGAATCCTCTGGGCAGCCCTGTTTTAGACTATGGAGCTAGTTTCATATCCTGTCTTATTCTGACAGATTTCACATGAGAACTAATAGCAAAAAATGTTGTTTCTCACCATGTAACCAATAAATCTTTTGAAACACTCAATGTCACTGCTGCCTCCTGTGTCAACTGGTTATTGGAGTAAACAAGCATCAATTTTCCTTTTTATCACAGTAGATAGCTTTTCCCCTTCCCTCCCTTGAATTACCTAGTGGTGCAAATAATGGGGCAAACTCATTCCTGATATAACTCCATTAGATTCAGTGGATCAGAAATGAATTTAGCCCTGATAACTCCCTGCTGGAGAGGTGAATCGTCTAGCTACTGCCAGTGACTTTATTGTGCTCACCACTTTTAAGTATGTGTTTCAGTGTATTCCAATAATTACAATGGCCGGTAATAGAAAAATGTAATGTATTAAAATAATCCAGAGATGTCAGCTCTCATTTTTAAGACAGGAACTGAACAGAGTTGATTTAAGAAGCATATACATTGGAATTTATATTTTCAACTATATCAATTTCATCCTCAAGCATTCTCTAGTAGCTTCAAAATTTGAAAGTTTTTTGAAAGTTTAAATGTATGCCTTCTAAAGAAATGATCCTCAGTGTGTGGCTCCTTGAGATGCTGCATATAGCTCTCATGGAGTCCACATCTCATGCACAGGTCTGGTCTCAGGCAGACCAAGTGAAGATCACAAGGATGATCCTCATGTCTCACACATAGGAGACAACCCAGGCAGCCTTGAGCAAACAAGCCAAAGAAAAAAGAAAAAGAAATGAGAAACCTTGTTTTCCTCTCAGCAGTCAGGATGGGATTGGAAAATGGAATAAAATGGTGTTGTAGTGTAGTGTGTTGGCTTGAGGTTGCACTGTGATGATTTATTGGCATCAATATGATGAATTACCTCACTATGATGCAAGATCACAAAGCTAATATTTTAATGGTAGGTCAGGATTAGGGTTGTCAACTTGCTAATCACACAAAACCAAACACATCCACCCCACCCCTTCTCCGAGGCCCTGCCCCTACTCACTCCAATCCCCCCTCTTTCCATTGCTCGCTCTCCCCCACCCTCACTCACTTTCACCAGGCTAGGTCAAGGGGCTGGGTTGTGGGAGGGGGGGTGAGGGCTCTGGCTGAGGGTGCGGACTCTGATGAGGGGCCGGGTACTCAGGGATGGGGCACAGTGTTAGGGGAGAGCAGGGTTCAGGCTCTGGGAGGGAGTTTGGGTGCAGGAGAGGACTCCAGACTGGGGCAGGGGTTGAGGTGCAGGAGAGGGTTCGGAGTGTGTGGTCCCAGCAGTGCTTACCGCGGTTCCTGGGAAGCAGCTGCCAGGTCCCTGCAGTGCAGCCCCTAGGTGCATGGGTGCCCACGGAGGCTCCACACACTGCCCTCGCGCCCACAAGCGCTGGCCCTGTAGCTCCCATTCATTGCAGTTCCCAGCCAACGGGAGCACTGGAGCCTGTACTTGGGGCAGGGGCAGTGCACAGCGCCTCCCTGGCCACCCATGAGTCTAGGGGCTGCAAGGCCATGGTGACCGCTTCCGGGAGCTATACAGAGCTAGGGCAGGCAGGGGGCCTGCCTTAGCCCCAAGGCACCTGCTGCACCACTGACCAGAGCTGCAAGGGTCCCTTTTTGACCAGGTGTTCCGGTCAAAAAATGGATGCCTGGCAACCCTAGTCAGGATGTCACCACATTGTGACTGTGTGTGACTCCAATCACTGACAGAGTGGCTCTATTGCCCTTTAAGGTCAAGGGTCAGTATACTAGACCCCTTCAGAATCCTTAGAGAGGAGATCAGTGTTGGAAAGCTAACTGAAAGAGGTTGGTATTAATGAGAAAGAGGACTCTTCGTACATGTAAGAAAGGATGCTGTTCAAAATTCAAAAGATAAACAAGTAATAAAGAGAATTCAGAAGATTTCATAAGTGACTGTCAAATCTGGGGCAGTGAGGGTCAAATCTGAGGCAATATCTTCTCAATTCCTTGCCACTAAGTATAGGAAGCTATTAAGACTCATCTGAAGTATTATATAGGTGTTCAAGTTGTACAGCTCTTTGTTATCTGTCGTTTGCATTCTACAATGTAAGATTCTGGAAGAACTTCTAATATCTCTGGATAACATCCTATTAGGACATTATCATAGAATCATAGAAGTTTAGGGTTGGAAGAGACCTCAGGAGGTCATCTAGTCCAATCCCTTTCTCAAAGCAGGACTAACACTAACTAAATCATCCCAGCCAAAGCTTTAAAAACCTCTAAGGATAGAGATACTACATAAGAACAGCCATACTGGGTCAGACCAAAGTCCACCCAGTGCAGTATTCTGTCTATCGACAGTGGCCAATTCCAGGTGCCCCAGAGGGAGTGAACCTAATAGGTAATGATCAAGTGAAATCTCTCCTGCCGTCCATCTCCACCCTCTGAGAAACAGAGGCTAGGGACACCATTCCTTACCTATCCTAGCTAATAACCATTAATGGGCTTAACCTCCATGAATTTGTCTAGTTCTCTTTTAAACTCTGTTATAGTCCTAGCCTTCACAACCTCCTCAGGCAAGGAGTTCCACAGGTTGACTCTGCACTGTGTGAAGAACTTCCTTTTATTTATTTTAAACTGCTGCCCATTAATTTCATTTGGTGGCCCTTAGTTCTTATATTATGGGAACAAGTAAATACCTTCCTAGGTAACCCATTCCAGTGCTTCACCACCCTCCTAATGAAATAGTGTTTCCTCATATCCAGCCTAGACCTCCCTCACTGCAACTTGAGACCATTACTTCTTGTTCTGTCATCTGCTGAGAACAGACTAGCTCCATCCTCTTTGGAACCCCCCTTCAGGTAACTGAAGGCTGCTATCAAATCCCCTCTCACTCTTCTCTTCTGCAGACTAAATAACTCCAGTTCCCACAGCCTCTCCTCATAAGTCATGTGCCCCAGCCCCATAATCATTTTAGATGCCCTTCACTGGACTCTCTCCAATTTGTCCACATCCCTTCTGTAGTGGGGGGACCAAAGCTGGACGCAGTACTCTGGGGGTTGCCTCACTGATGCCAAATAGAGGGGAATAATCACTTCCCTAGATCTGCTGACAATTCTCTTATTAATAAAGCTCAATATGCCATTGGCCTTCTTGGCAACAATGGCACACTGCTGACTCATACCTAGCTTCTCGTCCATTGTAATCCCCAGGTCCTTTTCTGCACAACTGCTGCTTAGCCAGTCAGTCCCCAGCCTGTAGCGGTGCATAGGATTCTTCCTTCCTAAGTGCAGAACTCTTATGCACTCAACCTCTGGACCTGAAGATTCTCTTATTGTCCTCCTCTGTAATCTAGAATTTAGTAGTGTTATTAACACCTTAAGAGTCCCTAAGGTCAAGCCATTTTATTTCAATCAATATGTACTAACACACACAGAACTCTTATAGGATTATAGTTTTATTGCAAGGTATATTTTGGATAAGGGCAGAGGATTCCTAATCATTTTCCAGTTTATTTTCCTCTATCCCTGTCCCTACCAACTTACTTTTCTTTGCAATTCTAATAAGCTCATAAAGTCTGTGATACTGAGTGAGCACATGCAGAAAACACAAAAATTCACCTCTCAAGGGACAGCAGGGACATGAGAACCAATGTCCTCTAGCTGTGAAAACCAAACACAGAGTTCTGAGTATCAGATCTCATTCTCCCACTGAAAATCTGCTACCACATTCAGAAAGTTGAAGCCAATTTGAAACTAGATTAGTCACTGAAATAGAGACACAGAAAGGAAGAAGTGATGCAGTTTGAACACCAAACAGAACTTTCAAATATTTGTTTTTTAAAAGCATCAGGAAAAATGAAAAAAGAGATAGGAGAAGGGAAGCATTGCATGAAATATAAGCCAGCATTTTGAGTGATTATTTTTTGTGAAGAAGGGAAACCAGTGTCTGAGCTAAACAATTGATAGAAATATGGAAACTCACACTGGGTTTTGACTGAAAAGATTCAAGGATGTTCTCTTGAAAGAAATTCATATAATATTTAAAATTATTTTTCCAATACTTGTTTGTTCTGTAAGAAAGATCAAAGCAATAGGAGGATAAAAATACCATAAATCCATTGCATATCAGCATAGGTATGAAGCTAATTGCATTGTCACTGTCACCATATACAACCAGAGGAATTTCATTGTGCCCATTTCAAATCCCTCTCATAATGTCATTCTAAAAATAAAAACCCTCTGAATAAATTATTTCAGTAAATTTGAAGGTTTTACTGATCTTAAAATTCTAATGTAATCTCCCAAATTGCTACAGAATTTACCAGCTTTTCTTTATCAGATTGCCCCCCCTGTTCTTAATATTTCTACTTTAGCTACGGAGAGTCACTTCCTATAAGTGTATGTGGTATATTTTAGAATGAATATGGTGCAATGTCAGTAATCCTGAGCCTTCAAGATTACAATTACATCCGGTGAGGTGCTGAGCCAACTCAGCTCCTACGGAAGTCAATGAGAGTTCAGGGTTCAAGGCAATGTCACAGCCTGAATGATTAAATCATATGTATCCACCCAGAATAGACAAGACTTTCAGGAAGTCTGGCATTTGAAAATGAAAGAGCACAGAGGCCTTGAACCTGATGTATAGTACCTTAACAAGAGCAAATAAAGAAACAGCAATATTCAGCTAAACAACCTACCAACCAGAATGCTGAATTCTGTCAAACCAGCATCAATAGAGAAATGTTTTGAAATAGTTTTTAACTATAATTGGCATTTTTGAAAGTGCTAGTGTCACAGCTAGTCAACACTAAAAACCCCCTCTTCTTCTGATTGATAAAATAATATTACAAAGGGCAGGAATTGTTCTACAGTCACATGACCTTGGGTTTATCCTCTCTTGAGTGTTCATGCTGCTGATAAACACAGATGATGTCATTTATCTGGAAGACAGCCGTTACCAGTATCATGATGCCTTGTGTGATATGGAGTGGAGTGGTAAATACGTCCTCTATACTCTGGGTGTGACACACAGTGTTTTTTATAAGGAGTAGAGGAAAATAAAATAGTAAATAGAGCAACAAATATACACGAAATATTCTCTCACATAAAATGGCTTTTGGATAAGCTAAAGAAAGCAGCCTAGAGTGTTCCTAACGCTTTCAGCATTAGTCCCATCTATAAGATGAACTGTCCTTTGGGTGGGATAATTACCCAAAACAAAACAAACTCCAAGGGTGAAATCCTGATTCTGTTGAAGTAAATTGTATTTTTGCTATTGACTTCATTGGGACCAGGATTTCAGCTCTAACACGGACACTAACCACAAACATTAGGTTTTAAACCAGAGAAATGGAACAAGAAAAGAAAGAACAGCTTCAGGGTGGCTACTCTTGGACCTGGGCTGCACCATGTTAATCTTGTTATTACTCGAAATTAGAAGGAAAGTAGCAGGAGCAGAGGGAAGAGTAAGGATAGAACACCTTTATTCCTTGGAGTGCTTTGGGGCATGAGGTATTTCAGGTTTTCCTGCGACAACCAGTAATAGGCTCAGAAATTTTATTTGCAAGTAAAAATGTTGTTTCATATGTTGCCTATTTTACAGTAGATGTGGTTGTGCCCCTATTTGTGAATGAAAACTAATGTATTTAGTATCACATATTAGAAAATTAATGTATCTAAGACCTTCTCTCCCCCCACCACACACACACATCCATAGTGAAAAAGTCTTACAGGACATAATGGAGGAAACAAATAGGGTTCTTTAGTTGGAATTCTATTGATATTAATTTTAAAATGTATAGAATTTAAGAGCTATAAATCTCTGCTGTAGAATTCTATAGATTGTTTTAAAATTTAATAGAGAGATTGTTATTCTTTATTAATTTCTGTAGGACTTTTCCATAAGGGACCTTTTTAACTCCAGATAAGGATATTTGGGTTCTCCATAACCTACATAAAAATAAAAGAGAGAAAAAAGGATCTCCTTGTTAATATTTACAATTACAACTCTGGGTCCATCAGGGTGTTAGAAGGCCTTTTGGATATGGACATAGGAGAACTATATTTCAAGATTAGTTACCAGTCTTACCTGCTTCTCCTGTACCAGCTCAGAATGTTTTATGGGTTGAGTACAAATCTTCAAGAAAGTATTAATTTAAGATTTCTATGATCTCTTCATGAGCTAAAATATTTTACAGCCAGTATTTTTTAAGCTCTAGAAGATATCTGAGGAAAATCTGATTTGAAATACTAACTCTTGATTTGGTCTCATTTCACTTGGCAAAGCACAGCCAATAAGAAATCATTTGATGAAGAGACATTGTAATGGCAGATTTCTACTGTCCTTTGTTAGACTAGTATGGTTGTAACTATGGCAACATCTTTTCTCCAGACCAAAGTTCAGTTATTTTACAACTTTGTTACCACTGCTGTTAGTTCAAAGTTTACTGGCATAATTTTTTACCAGTACAAAACTAGGTTTACAATCTCTAACAGCAGAGAACAGTGTCTTCCAGCTTAGAGCTCTCATTAACAAGACTAAAAAAACAAGAAAAGTATAACCTGCAATACAAGAAAACACATCTCTCTGATAAAATGCCATCCAGAAGAAAAACACAGATGTTTGCATCTGCCTGTTTTACTAGCATTTGGTCTTTCGTGATAGTCTGCCTTGTTCTTGCAAACAAAAACTGGGTCTCGAGTAATGTTAACTTTACCGAAGGAAATTCAAGTGCTATTATAACCGTCACATATGGGGTTTTTGAAGGTGTGTGTTCAAAGAAGGTGATTGGTGGCCTTGAAACGCCAGCAAAAAATTTCCAAGGTAATTACTATAGTGAATATAAATGGATACTGTTATGTTGTCTTACCTTGATACATTTCATTTCAGCAGATTCTGTGAAGAGCAGTTCATGTCTTTTATTTGTTTATACTGTTTATACATATAATATTTTTATTGAAGACAAGAGTATTTACATACTAACATTATGGGATTTAGGAGAGTTGTAAAAACAAGAGAACAATAGTACAGCATGTAATAGCAGCAACACATTTGCAAACAGAAAGCCGTTCACATTATCCAGGATCTTGTTAGTTCATAGCTTTGTCTGTGGGAAGTATCAAGGTAAAAGGGAAACAGATGTATTAAAAACAGCAAGTCTAAGTTTGCAAAAGCTTTTAGTCAATAGCAGAAAAGTAGTTACTGCTCATTTTATTATCATTTTTATTACAAATTATTTCAAACCTAAAAGATAATACAGTGTTGCTGATTAGGAATGACATATTGTCTTTGTATTTATTGTGATTTATATAATGATTACCTATCCTAGCCTCTAGGTTTTTTCTTTTTTTCTCCCGATTATTAAGGTGAAATTCATGGTTTGCTGTTTCAAAAAATGTATATAGAAAGTTTGTTACCTGCTCAGCTCTCATTCACAAGATCACACCCTATGTGATTACTGACAGGGAAAAATCTAGAGCACTGGATATATACATAATAAATAGTATCGATAAATAAATACAAAAACTAAAGAGGGAAAAATGCCTGGAACAGGCAATTATGTTTTACATATTGTTTTTACATAAAACACAAAATACATACAGTGTTCTGACCAAAATGCTAAGTTTAAAACAGTAATTTTATTCTAAAACATGATTGTCACAAGTTTTATGTTAAATGTTTTAAATATTTACAGCCTATCAATGCCAATATAAATATTTTAGCAAAATTTGTATAAATTGATTGTCATTTTAGTTAGGTATTGCGGGGGGAAGTATTATTAATGGATAATATTCTCGTGTAGCTTTTTCTTTTAAGGCTCCTTCTTTTTAACCTGTAAATAATGGAGTCAGTCCGTTCAACATATAAACTAGTATTTTTAAAATCTTTTATGTTTTCATGTTACTGTAGCTATCTAATACTAGCAATTCCTTTTTGACTAACATCACACTATGGAATGTACCTGGCAATGAGAGCTTGACATAGACCTTTGATAGTGATGTTGCTCCATGAGACTACCAAAGGGTGCCTTTAAACATTCCACTTTGATAAACTATGATATGAGATTTCCAAAACAACTCAGGGAATTAGAATAAGTTGTGTTTTTCCACCCAGACACATATTAGACTTTACCACATCTAAAAATGTCCAATAGATGTAGAGTTGAACTCTACACTTATATACGAGTCTGATTTTTAAGTATCTTCAGTTCTTCATATTTATTCTCACTAGTAAATGTACCATAGGACAGGAGGAGGACAGGCAAAAAGCAGAAGAGAAAGCAGAAAAAGTGAGAGGTATCAAAAAAGGAGAGAAAGAATTCAGATAGGCTTGGCAGAATTCAATTTTTATATTGTTATAATTTTGTTGGATAATTTGGACGTTTATTTTTAAGAATATTTTCAATTTTTGTCCATTATGTTTTCACAGTTGTGGAAAATTATTGGGAGTGTCGGAGAATTATTTAATTACAGTAGATGTTAAAATTCAAAAAGTTAAAGCTTTATACTGTTTGAACACATATTGTCAATATCATATGTCCAAATATACAAAGTAAATATCCTTAAATCAACCTCTAGCAAGTTCCTAACCAGTATTTTTCTTACTTTGCCTATACATATTTCAGTTATTGGTGGAAATATTTTTTCATCGGTTTATGTATGCTTGGTGAAATTGATGATTACTAAATTTACTGATAAAAATCTGATCCTTCCAAGTCTAGATATAGACAAGAAGAGGGGGAAATGAGAAAAGAGGGAAAAACAATGAAGGATGAAGTTTTACCTAGGGGAACCATGAAGAAAGATGCTATAAATATAAGACAAACAAATATTAGAAAAAATATATTAGAAAAAGCAAAGTGGACATAGTAAAATGGTGCAGCATAAATAAGAGTCATAAATAAGACCTCAGTTAGGTACCAATTCTGCTTAGGCTTACACACTTAACTTTATGCACTGTGAGTAGTTCTGTTGACATCAGTGGAAGCACTCTGCACAAAAGGTAGGCATGTACGTAAGTGTTTGCAAGGATCAGGGCCTTACACTGGATTTTTTATACCAGTGTTACTCCATTGACTTCAAAAATGAGCTATTGTGATGTACTCATTTGAACAAGAGAAGAGAAGCAAGCCACAAAACCTATTAAAGTCAGAGAAGAATGGTTTAAAACAATTAGCAGACAAGATATATATTTTATAGATTATTTTATATATCATACTTTTGACAAAGACCATGATGCCACAAACAAACAAAACTGACCCAGACAGGACCCCATCCTAGGTCTAGGAAATAATGATCAGGATAATTTATTTTTCACACTTAACATATTATTTTCTGAGTTTAGTAAGGAGACTCTACCCATACTCAATGACAACACATTACCAAGACCACAACAGTATGCAACATTGACAAGAGACTTTCTATATGGTGTAACTGCACTGAAGTCACCTTTGGCTGAGTATCTATGAGAACAGCATATTATCAAATTATGAGGATGGCAAAGTTATTTCAATACAAGTTATAAGGATCACATTACAATGAAAAAAAACAATTGAGTGTTAGTAGTAGAATATCTTAAAAATTTAATAAATGAAAATAGTGACATCGTTTGGTATCATTTGTTTAAAACAATTTCAGTTAGAACAAAGGTTTTGGGGACAGATCAGCCCTATATTTATCTAGTTAAAATATTATTTTAATTTCAAATTTTTTTAATAAAAAAGTTGTTTACATTTGACTGTATCCCTCTCACACTGACTGACGTAGGTCCTCATCCTAGCTCCATGCGGATGGACCTTTGTTGACTTCAGTGGGACTCCATGTGAGCACAGGAGTCTACCCATACAGAGCTCACTGCAGAATCAGGGCCTTAGATTGGAAGCAGTTCAGGGTGTGCACCTCATCTTTGTGTTTTTACAGGAGCTAGCACAATGGAGCCTCAGTTCTGATGATGGCATCTGGATGCTATTATAAAATGAAAATCAGTCACAGAATTCTTGTATGGGTAGGGCAAGTAGGATTTGACCCTTCACTTGAGAGAGAGAGAGAGATTTGCAACCCTGTTTTGTTCTTCTCTAATTAAAGTAGAAGTGAGATTTAAAATACGACATTACTAAAGGATTAGCTTACCACAATAGTTATTCATATTTATTGAAAAATAAGAATGCCTGAGATATTTAAATTTGAGAAGACCCAGAGTTTATTCGGGCCATGAAAGCTACTTTAAGTGAGATTTTTATTATATAGATGAAGATATGTTTCAAGACTAATCTAAATATAATTTTATTTCAATTAAAAATTCCCTCAAATAAATTCCTCTAGGAATAAAGTCAGTATAGAGTGCACTTGTTGTAAAGTAATTCTTAGGGTCTGTAGTGTATATTATTATTTATTTGTTAAAGTTTATTGTATACAATTCTACAAATTTTCAAACATACATACACTTCTGTGAAAGATTAACTTCATCTGTTAAAATGATTATCAAAAAAGTTAGGCCACAAAAGTCAGAACATTCCATTCCAGTACAGTGTCCTCCATCCAAGGGCCTTGAGGAGTAGTCATATCCTTAGGCTAATGGAATAGCAGATGATGAAGAGAGTTCTTTTGCCATTTTAGCAAAGGCTGCATTCCATGCCCCCCTCCCCATCAGTGAAAAGGAAGAGGCTCTTAAAAGGCCACATTTATGTGAGAAAATAGACTTGACAGTACAAGTAATGCACCTTTTGTTGAAAAAAAAAAAAAGGTAACCTCAAGAGCAGTGATATCTTTTATTGAACTAACTTCTCTTGGTGGAAGGGATGAGTTTTTGAGCTTGAGAAAGCTCTTCTTCAGGTCTGGGGAAGCTAACCAGAGTGTCTGAGCTAAATACAAGTTGGGACAGATGGTTAAGCATAAGGGTCTCCACGTGCTATAGGAAACTACTTAAAATGAAGTGAGCAATTAAGGCTTAGTAGGCAGTCAAGGGTGTTACAAATTGTAATAAGCCATAAAACCATTGTCTATATTAAGTCCATGGTCTTTAGCATCTAGCAGAGTTATGAATTTCAGTTCCCAAGCTCATTTCTTGAAGGTGTTGTGCGGTTTCCTTTGAGAATGAGGACTGAGGGTTACATATGGAGTGATCACTTTGTTCATGCATGGGTGATTTTTTTTTGGTATTATTTTTCTGTTAGTTCATTTGAGAGTATAACAATTGTCTGGTTTCACCCACACCACATAGGTGTCGGTGCATTTGGTGCACTGGATAAGATACACCATGTGTGATAGGCATGTGTAGAACCCATGGATTTTGAAAGGTGTGTTGCAGGGGGAGGGAGAAGAATACTGGTGATTATAGAAGTGGAGATATATCTGCAAGTTTTGCATGTGTTGTTCTGGTAAGATCTGGTGCCGCTTTGAGGTCTATGGAGAGATTTCTTCTAATGATAAAGAGCTTGGGGAGATTGTGGTGGTGTTTGAAGACAAGAAGAGATGGTTTGGGAAAGATTTTCTTTCAAGATGTGGTCCCCATCAAGTATGGATTGTAATTGCTTGATTATATCTCATATTGGTTCCAGTGTAGGATGGCAGGTGAAGTTGTGGTGAAAATCCATGAGGGAAGCTAGGTTGTCTGTCCAGAGGAAAAAAATATCATTAATGTATCTCAGTGTAACGCCAGCCTCCTGGCTCCTCCACAAAACTCAGTCGGAGACCACTCAAAGTGTATGCACCAGTGCTCTTTCATTTTTGTGCCAGTTCTCACCACCTGCTATATACACTGTCTTCAGGCCAACACCCTGGGGGACTGCTAGCTTCCCCAGCTAGCAGGGATCTAGAGCCACATGCTCCTCCCCTTCCTGTGTCCCCCCCCTTGCCAGCTTTATATGGCTGGCTAGCTGATTAGGCCCACAGCCCCAGCTAATCTCCTTAATTGGAGAGGGGCTAACAGGGAGCTGGCCAGCCTCTCCTGGCCAGCACCCTGTTACACTCAGGTATATAGTTGATTTCATAGTATATTTTTTCAGAAATTCTTCCTCAAGAGGATCCAGGAAGAGACATTGGCATATTGAGGAGCCATCCTACTATCCAGGACTGTTCCTATGGTTTGGACAAAGTATGTATTGTTAAATGTGAAGTTGTTATAGGTGAAGATGAAATGGATGAGTTTGACAATGTGTTTGCGGTGGATTTCTGAATGTTGTAAATTGTCTTGTAGGTATTTGAGGCAGGCAGTGATTCCATCATGGTGCGGGATGTTGGTATATAAGAAGGTGACATCCATGGAGGCAAGGGTGGAGTTCTGGGGGAGGTTGTTAATGTTGCAGAGTTTCTGGAGAAAGTCAGTACTATCTCAAAGGAGGCTGGTTCTTTGGGTGATGAGTGGTTTGAGGATGAAGGAAGGTAACCAATGTGCAAACTAGTGCACATTGGAAAATTTTATCCCAATTATGTGTACAAAACAATGAGGTCTAAATTAGTTATTACCACCCAAAAAAGAGATCTTGGAGTCATTGTGGATAGTACTCTGAAAACATCTGCTCAATATACAGCCGTAGTCAAAAAAGCTAACAAAATGTTAGGAACCACTAGGAAGGGGGTAGATAATAAGACAAAAAAGATTATAAAGCCACTATGTAAATCCATCAGGAATACTGAATGCAGTGCTGGTCACTCCATCTGAAAAAAGATACATTAGAAATGTACAAGTTACAGAGAAGGGTGACAAAATTGATTAAGGGTATAGAACAGCTTCCGTATGAGGAGAGATTAAAAAGACAGACTATTCAGCGTGGAAAAGATAAGACAGAGGGTGGGGGGAGATATGATAGAAGTCTATGAAATCATGAATGGTGCAGAGACAGTGAATAAGGAAGTGTTATTGACCCCTTCATATAACACAAGAACCAGGGGTCACCCAATGAAATCAACAGGCAGTAGATTTAAACAAACAAAAGGAAGTACTTCTTCACACAATGAACAGTCAACCTGTGGAACTCATTGCCAGGGGATGTTGTGAAGGCCAAAATTATAAATGGATCTAAAAAAGTCTTAGTAAATTCATGGAGAATAACTCTATCAATGGCTTTTAGCCAAAATGGTCAGGGGTGCAACCCCATGCTCTGGGTGTCCCTAGATCTCTGACTGCCAGTTGCTGGGACTGAACAACAAGAGATGGATCACTTGATGATTGTCCTATTCTGTTCATTCCCTTTGAAGTATCTGCCATCAGCCACTGTTGCTATATGGGCATTTGGTCTGACCCTGTATGGCAATTCTTATGTTCTCGTGATTTCTAGGAGTCCTGATACTCCTTTGGTAAGAGTGGTGTAGCCAGATGTGATGTGTCTGCCTTGGTTCCCTTATCTGTGTATCTTGGGAAGCATGTAGAAGTTCCCTGGGATGAGTCCAGGAGGATGAGGTTGTAGACTTTTTCTTGGAGTTGTTTGGGGAAAGATTTGATGGTATCTTTAAATTCCTGTGTGGGATTTTCTTTGAATTCTTTATAATAGGTGGTGTCAGAGAGTTGTCAGTTAGCCTCATTGATGTAATCACCATGATTAAGGACTGCAATGGCTCCCCCTTTTCCTGATGGTTTGAGCACTATCTGGTTGGTTGGATTTTGGGGACTGTAGAGAGATTCTGGTGGATGAAATATTTGTTGGCAGTTTCACTGTTGATTTTTTTTCCTGAAGCAATTGGGGTAATAAGTCATTGTGTGGTTTTGTCCACTGGGAGGTATCCAGTCAGACTATTCTTTTTTCTTATGACTGTAGTTGGAGATGTGGTTCGTGTCACCTCTGTTGTGAAAGAATTCCTTGAGGAAGAGTCGGCAGAAGAATTCTTCTGGTTCTCCATATGCTCAAATTCTGTGGTGGGGCAGAAGTTCAGTCCCTTGGAGAACACAGATACTTCACTTTCGATAGCTTGATGATCTTGGGTGTCATGTAGTGTCCATATGCTGGCCCTGGTGTCATGGTTTTCCTAGAGGTAGTAGTCTGCTGGTTGAGGGGTTGTAGTTGCTTCCACTTTTTGTCTGTGTGTTGAATGATAGTCATCAGGGGTTTTATTTGATAGCTTTTGGTTTCCTCCATGATCTCTAGGTAGGTTTACTGATTTTTTTCCTTCCAGGGTGTGGGAGCATGCAATGATTGCTTGCTTGAGATGGCACCCTTGTGGCGTATATAAGGTGCAGGAGATGGTTCCTCAGTTTTTCTAAGGTCCTTTTGCAAAGCAGGTCAGCATACTTGGGGAAACAGATCTTGTTCAGCTTGACTTCCTTCTTCTTCATATTGTGAAGTTTTTATTTTAAATGGCAGAATTTGATATCTTCCATAGTTGTTTGCATTGTTGTTGTAGCTGAATTTGCATGGTTGTTGTGTTGAATTTCCAGCAACCGTTTAAAATCTTTCCAAGCAAAGATTCCAACAACTTCAATGTGTCATTCATTTTATTATGTGTGTCTTTATATTATGAGACTAGCAATTTGCTTCACAGCAATTTAAAAACTAAAAGGATTTTAAAATGCACAAACTATTTGTCGTCATTTAGCTACCAGATAAAAGTGGAAATATGTCTAGCTTCAGAATCCTGAAAGATTGTATTTTTTCAGCGTATAAAAAGGATGGTAATACAAAGGTACACAAAGAAAATGTAAAGGGAGAGGTATGCTTTTTCTTTGAAAAGTTTTATAAAACATCTGTTAGGAAGGGTTATGAACATACTTTTAAATATACAGCACATCCTCTCACTAATAGCAAGCATCTCATGCACTATGGATCTCTATGACATATTCTGCGCTGGTTTCTCTTGTGGAACTCCCATTGATCTCCATGCATGGCGTATGTGAGGAATGGAATGGGAAACATGCTGTAAAGATCTGCAACGTGAATTAGAAAGGAGAATTTTGCCCTTGTAAGACTGTTCTTGGGATCTAAGGAATTTGCTGGCAACAGCACTGTGATTGTTTTTAAAAAGTTAGTTAATTAGTAGCCTTACAAACAGACTAACAAAGACCTTTACAATGACAAACCTCCCAATTTATTTATTTACTCCACTGAAAGATATATTGGATTTTCTGTTTTACATTTTGGCAGTTAACAGTACAGAACACAAAAAACTTGACCAAGGTAACAGCAGCCTACTAACAAGCTGCTAATGATTTATATTGGGTAATTCAAGTACTTTATACTTTCATGAGCTGGCAGAATGATCTGGCAAAAATTCAGAAGCTGTTAGTCACCTCAGAACATTTGTGTATCTACCAAGGTATAAGCAGAGTTTGTGTTTTGATTATTTACCTATGGTGGGGACATCGGAACAGTTCTATTCAGCTAATACTAGGTGGGAAGTGTTTTGTCAATGGCTTGGCTTGTTTTCAGTCTGAAAGCAAACTTGGGCCATTTTTAGGGCCATTTATTTTGCGAAGAAGTTGCAGGGTGGGGCGTACATACATGCCAGCCTTGAACTAACTTTACTAAGAAACTGGAAGTGACATAATTGGAGGAACTTTTATTATTTTTCCAATATCCTACAAAAACTCTTGACAAGCACTTGAAAAGTAGTGTTGCTAGAACTGATTTAATTGATCATCAGTTTTCATGCAGACAGATATTCTGTGATGCCTCATAAGGATGTATCACGTTGGGTTAGATTATATTGTACTGTACTTTTTAAAAAGTTATAATATATAATATACATTTTTAAATGAATGTAGAACTTGTGAAAGGTGTCAAACTGATAGCATTGGAGATTGAAGACACCAAGGGCAGTTGCCTAAACTTGTTCCCTCTGAAGTCAATGAGAGTTTGAGCATTTAATGGGGTCTTAGAGCCAATACAGTCTTAATATAGTCCAAAACTTGACCTATCCTGTGGTAACAATAAAATAAGCAAATAGATGTAGGAAAGGCCAGGTAAGCTTGTGGGGGCAAATATCCACAGCCTTCGTGTGTGGAGTGTTTTGCACTGTAAATGCACAGAGGGTTTCATTTAAATGTAGATTCATACTGATTATTTTCAATAAAATCTGCTTTTGCAGATTACTTTTGCTGGTTCCAGCTGTGAAGTACGGGATTTTATTCTAGCCTCCAACAAAATATTACAAACACTAGAAAGACAACTTATAACATATTACCTAAAAACCTTTTTTTAAAAAAAAATCCTATGCTGGATGGGACATGCTAATTAGTGTGTATAAATACACTGCACCAGTATGCAGATGTATTGTATCTGCTAACTTGGGATTGCAATTTACCTGAATAAGATCAATTGCTCGTGGTCAGGGAGTAGAGTGGTCCAGACATACAAAAAGACTCTCTCATGATTAGTTAAACTTGAGCGAACAGGTTAAAGTAAGGTTGGCAGAGAAGAATGAAGTGATCTTATCTGATACAGACCCAGACTTGTTTTGTGAAATAGACAAATATTAGTAATAAAACTATATGCATAATGAGGTCATAATAAAGCTGAGGTAGCACTTGCTTCACTTCAGCTCTGTGAAATGTCCACCTCCTGAGTCTTTTCCTATTTATTTCAAGCAGAATTACTTACATTTGTATACAGTTTACATAATAGGGTCTCATCTGCTGTTACATAGAACAAAGTTTCCAAAAATTGACTTATGGTATCAAGTATCCTCATATCCCGAGAGTAACATGTAAAACAGGAGACATCAGTTTCCTTTCCTGTTTATTTTCAATAATCTATTTTAAAAGAAACACAGTGGAGGCCTGATTACTGTTATGATTTCTCTAGTTATAGACAGTAAACTCAATACTTTACAATAATGTGTTGTATCCCAAGAAGGGGTAGAAATGAGTTTTTTCTGTGCATGCTGATTGGCACAGTTCCTGTTCGAATGATTGTTCTAATATGGCTCTAGTTTTGTTGTTATACTAATTATGTGTAAAGGCACCTAGAGCCTTGTATAAGTGTCTTTTTAATATTATTTAAATCAAAATAAGTAAATAAATAAAATATTCAGGTACAACGTTACCCTATTCTCAATATAGACCTACTGTGACTGCACCTGGAATAATGTGTTCAGATCTAAGCATCTTATTACCAGAACGATATTGACAAATTAGAAGCATTTTATGGAAGGGAGAAAAATAATAGACACAGCAGTCTACACATATAAAGTAATAATGAAGGCCCAGATCCTCAAATGTATCAAGGCCCAACTGCCCAAGCTCAAAGCCCAGCTGTGTCCCAGGTTTCCATTCACAAACAGATCTTTGGGACTTGGGTGGCTATAAGTATACGCTCACAATCAGTTTTGTATTTTGAGCAAAACTTGACTTTTATTAATAGCAAGCACTGGATCTGATATTAACGCTGAGCTATCATATTTCAGTGACAGCGAAGCTGGAAAAGACAGAAATGAAAAGTTTGAACATTGTGATTATCTTGCTCCTGGTTCTCAGTTTGCTTAGCTCTCTTATGAGTTGTGGATTTACATGCTCCAACACCATAACTAATCCCTACCAGACATTTTTGGGACCCATTGGAGTCTATACATGGAATTCCCTGAGTGGTAAGTATGTATTGCATGCTATTCTATTTAGGTAGCTAGATAAAGAAATTATACAGTACATGCAGAGAGAGTGCCTGATTGTCATGTACACTAAGGCCCATTAACACCACTCTGGCAAAGCAAAGAGGGGTGTGTGTGTAAGTGAGAGAGAGAATGTGCGTGCATGCATCCATTATAGGACTTGATTCTCATTTACACATGCATGCATATACACCAACCCATTTCTAAATGATTATATACATAGAACAAATATATATAAAGGGTAGACTTCTAATCTCTAGCAAGGGCTATGGCACTTATCAGGAGTGACAGCAAGTCAGCATTATCTTCTCACTATTAAGATGTAAGGACTGCATGTCTATGAATTTAATGGTTATGGAAGGACTATGAAAATATCACAGACCAGCAACATTTGAAAGAATTTTATTTTATTCACGTTTTATGCCATTCCTGTGACCATGGAATCTGAACACCTTGTTCCTTCAGACAGCAATTAAATTGTAATGGTTATTTTAAATGAATCCATCATTCAGTAAGTTCCTGGGTGCATTGATTGCAATAATAAAAATGAAAAAACAGAGGTAGCCACTTACAACATAATTTAATGCAATTAAATGCATGCACATCACAGCAGAGGTCTGAAGCTGACCCTTCTCGAACTACTGAAATCAAGGCAGACATGCAGGAAAATGCAGATATTGGAAGTGACTAAGGACTAAATTTGTGAACGTATTTGGGCACCTATGTGCTTTTGAAAATCCCACTAAGTACCTATCTACATCTTTATGCACCTAGATACCTTTTAAAAATCTGGACCCTTGTGTCCAGTTCAGTGTGTGCTGAGTGTCGTTAATTTCACTCATGTCTGAGAAAAGTCATAACTCAAACATATAAGCGAAATAGCTAAATGTGACAGGAAGTATCAGACTTGCTGTGGGCCTTATGGTCCTAATACACCCTGTCTCAAGAAATGGGAAGCTGTGAGGAGAAAAGCAACAAAAATGGATCCTCCAAACTTGCCTAAGGGGTCATTAAGAAACCACAGAGACCTGGTCCTTGAATGGCTAGAGGGGGTAGCAACAGTTAGTTAGGGCCCTGCTGGTTCAGATACAAAGAAGCTGCCTGGCCTTAGCAGTTTAGCTGTGACCAACGGAGTGAAGAAGGGTGCCCCTCGCTGGCCAAAAGAGTCTGACATTCAGACAGTGCTTATGGGTCGCTGAGCTTATACAGCTGGGATTGCAGAGAGAAAAGGACCTGAGGAAGATAGCCCTGAGATATGGCTGGAGATATAAGGGCCCAGTAGGAAGAGGCTCAGGGAAATAGCAGCAAAGGATTGAAGTAACCAGTACATGACTGCTGTGTATATGGTGCCTGGGTTGGGACTTGGAGTAGTGGGTGGGCTGGATTCCCCTACCAGCCAGAAGTAAAGTGGTGTAACCTTAAGAAGGGGACAGGGCTTATTTACAAGTCTGAACACAGGGCTGAATTTAAAAGGGCTCAGAGCTGGGGCTGAAGACCCTAGTGATGGCAGAGAGATTATTTATTAGACTATTTAACACTTTGGAATGGGTTCATTTGTACTTTGTGACTTGGCTGGAGTGCCAAGCCATTGAAGATCCAACAAGGTTGGCTGGCAGCCTGCAAAGGCATCCGGGGCAAGAAAAGGACCAGTTGGAGGCACTCCAGAGGTGACTGCCCCTGTACACTAAAATTTAAAATCAAAAGAATGAAATGGGGAACTTAAGATGGTGGAAATGTTGTGGTAGAACATGTTTCCTTCACTATGAGAAAAATGCTTTCACAAATCAAAATAAACTAAAACTATATAAAATATTTCCTAAGCTGAAAAATAAGCAGAGACAGGGCTGGCTCCAGGGGTTTTGCCGCCCCAAGCAGCAAAAAAAAAAAAAAAAGAACAAAAAGCCACGATCGCGATCTGCGGCAATTCAGCGGGAGGGTCTTCGCTCCGAGCGGGAGTGAGGGACCCACCACCGAATATTTGAAAGCGCCGCCCCGCTCTGGAGTGGTTGCCCAAAGCACCTGCTTGATAAGCTGGTGCCTGGAGTCGGCCCTGAGCAGAGACTCCATGAGATGGTAAACATCTGAACTCAAAGAATCCCTAGAGGCATAACCCTTCATTCACTTGTTAGGGTTGCCTCTGGCTTCCTTAAATGTACATTGGTACTCTTCTGATCTTGCAGCTGTAATACGAGTGAGTGTGTAGGTTAATAGGGTTCTGCTTCCCCTAAAAGTAGATTCTGGACTTGGCGAATTTCTTGAAAAAAATATCTGTTTATAGAGTATCTTCCATTAGGCAGCTCATCCTTCAAAATAATTTCATGTCATTTTGGATGCCTTTGTTCTTGGTTTACCTCCAGATAGCCTTTTGAACCAGTGTAGGCTGGAATGGAATATTTCAAAAGCACTACAGATTTGGGGCCAAATCCTCAATTGGTGTTAGACAGCATAACTCCATTGAAGTCAATGGAGTGCCACTAATTTAAATTTGCTGAGGATCTGACATTTTAAATGTAGTCATATTCAGGATAGAACATAATATGAAGGTTCCTTGAAGGTTCTTAATTTTCATATTAATTACCCCTAGTTCCAAAAACCCACTCTCAGGAAAAAAATAAAAAAACACAACCTATCTTAAGGGAGCTTCAGCCCATTGTTTATGCACATGCGAGCATGTAGGGCCAGCCAGAGCAAGTTTAGCAAGGTCAGAGGAGATAGAAATGCAGAAGTAGTAATTAGGAAAGTGCTCATTTTCAAGGACAAAATGTTATATTTTATATTTATGTTATAAGGTCGTAGTGCAGTTTTTAAACTAAGGGCTGGAGGAAAGCTGACAGGTGCGGAGAAGCACATGGTTCGGACATCCTTAGGGGAAGATCTATTAATAGAGAATCTCTATGTCCTAGTGAGGAGGAGAGGATGGAAAATGATAAAATACAGGCAACGTCCAGTCAGAAACAGTCAAATAAAGAGTCCCATTCAGTTACATTGTATTATGGCAGACAGCTTAAAGGAGACAAGCTTTTAACGTGCTCATATACCAATGCTAGAAGTCTAAATAATAAAATGGATGAACTAGAATGCCTCGTATTAAATGAGGATATTGATATAATAGGCATCACAGAAACTTGGTGGAATGAGGATAATCAATGGGATACAGTAATACCAGGATACAAAATATATCAGAAGGACAGAACAGGTCATGCTGGTGGGGGAGTGGCATTATATGCAAAAGAAAGCATAGAATCAAATGAAGTAAAAATTGTATATGAATCAAACTATACCATAGAATCTTTATGGATAGAAATTCCATGCTCTAATAAGAAGAATATAGTGGTAGGGATATGTTACCAACCACCTGACCAGGATGGCGATAGTGACTGTGAAATACTCAGGGAGATTAGAGAGGCTATTAAAATAAAAACCTCAATAATAAAAATAATGGGGGATTTCAATTATCCCCATATTGAGTGGGTACATGTCACCTCAAGACGGGATGCAGAGATGAAGTTTCTTGACACCTTAAATGCCTGCTTCTTGGAGCAGCTGGTTCTGGAACTCACCAGAGGAGATCTAGTCCTAAGTGGAGCACAGGATCTGGTCCAAGAGATGAATATAGCTGGACTGCTTGGTAATAATGACCAGAATATAATTAAATATAATATTCCTGTGGCAGGAAAACATCACAGCGGCCCAATACTGTAGCATTTAATGTCAGAGATGGGAAATACACAAAAATGAGAAGGTTAGTTAAACAGAAATTAAAAGGTACAGTGCGAAAAGTGAAATCTCTGCAAGCTGCATGGAAAATTTTTAAGAACACCATAATAGAGGCTCAACTTAAACATATACCCCAAATTAAAAAAAACATAGTAAGAGAATCAAAAAAGAGCCACTCTGGCTAAACAACGAAGTAGAAGAAGTAGTGAGAGGCAAAAAGGCATCCTTTAAAAAGTGGAAGTTAAATCCTAGTGAGGAAAATAGAAAGGAGCATACACACTGGCAAATGAAGTGTAAAAATACAATTAGGAAGGCTAAAAAAGAATTTGAGGAACAGTTAGCCAAAGACTCAAAAAGTAATAGCAAATTTTTTTTAAGTACATCAGAAACAGGAAGCCTGCTAATCAACCAGTGAGGCCACTGGATGATCGAGTTGCTATAGGAGCACTCAGGTACGATAAGGCCATTGCGGCAAAACTAATTGAATTTTTTGCATCAGTCTTCATGGCTGAGGATGTGAGGGAGATTCCCAGAGCTGAGCCATTCCTTTTAGGTGGCAGATCTGAGAAACTGTCCCAGATTGAGGTGTCATTAGAGGAAGTTTTGGAACAAACTGATAAATTAAACAGCAATAAGTCACCAGGACCAGATAGTATTCACCCAAGAGTTCTGAAGGAACTCAAATGTGAAATTGCGGAACTACTAACTATAGTCTGTAACCTATCATTTAAATCAGCTTCTGTACCAGATGACTTGAGGATAGCTAATGTGATGCCAATTTTTAAAAAGGGCCAGAGGTGATCCTGGCAATTACAGGCCTGTAAGCCTGACTTCAGTACTGGGCAAACTGGTTGAAACTATAATAAAGAACAATATTGTCAGACATATAGACGAATATAATTTGTTGAGGAAGTGTCAATGTGGTTTTCGTAAAGGGAAATTATGCCTTGCCAATCTACTAGAATTCTTTGAGGGAGTCAATAAGCATGGGGACAAGGGGGATCCAGTGGATATGTGTACTTAGATTTTCAGAAAGGTTTTGACAAAGTCCCTCACCAAAGTAAACTGCCATGGGATAAGAGGGAAGGTCATCTCATGGATTGGTAACTGGTTAAAAGATAGGAAACAAAGGGTAGGTATAAATGGTCAGTTTTCAGAATGGAGAGCGATAAATAGTGGTGTCCCCTGGGGGTCTGTTCTGGGACCAGTCCTATTAAACATATTCATAAATGATCTGGAAAAAGGGATAAACAGTGAGGTGGCAAAATTTGCAGAGGATACAAAAATACTAAAGATAGTTAAGACCCAGGCAGTCTGCAAAGAGCTACAAAAGGATCTCTCAAAACTGAGTGACTGGGCAACAAAATGGCAGATGAATCTTAATGTTGATAAATGCAAAGTAATGCACATTGGAAAGCATAATCCCAACTATACATATAACATGATGGGATCTAAATTAGCTGTTACCACTCAAGAAAGAGATCTTGGAGTCATTGTGGATAGTTCTCTGAAAACATCCACTCAATGTGCAGCGGCAGTCAAAAAAGCAAACAGAATGCTGGGAATAATTAAGAAAGGGATAGATAATAGGACAGAAAATATCATGTTGCCTCTATATAAATCCATAGTACACCCACATCTTGAATACTGTGTGCAAATGTGGTTGCCCCATCTCAAAAAAGATATATTGGAATTGGAAAAGGTTTTGAAAAGGGCAACAAAAATTATTAGGGGTATGGAATGGCTTCTGTATGAGGAGAGATTAATCAGACTGGAACTTTTCATCTTGGAAAAGAGATGGCTAAGGGGAGATATGAGTTCTATAAAATCATGACTGGTGTAGAGAAAATAGATAAGGAAGTGTTGTTTACTACTTCTCATAAAACATAAACTAGGGGTCACCAAATGAAATTAATAGGCAGCAAATAAATAATTAAAACAAATAAAAGGAAGTATTTCTTCACACAACGCACAGTCAACCTGTGGAACTCCTTGCCAGAGGATGTTGCGAAAGCCAAGACCATAAGAGGGTTCAAAAAAGAACTAGATAAATTCATGGAGGATAGGTCCATCAATGTCTATTTGCCAGAAGCTGGGAATGAGTGACAGGGGATGGATCACTTGATGATTAGCTGTTCTGTTCATTCCCTCTGGGGCACCTGGTACTGGCCACTGTCAGAAGACAGGACAGTGGGTTAGATGGACCTTTGGTCTGACCGAGTAGGGCCATTCTTATGTTTTTATATACTTCAATTGACAGTTCAGCTTTGGTAAGATCTCTATTATGTATAACATGCAAATACCTATTGGTGTCAATAGGATTCCTGTATATGGGTCAAGTGGAGAATATACTATGCACACCTCTGCTGTGCATCCAACAGCACAACTTTCCCCTTAGATGGCTTTACTCCAACTGAAGTCAAGGGGAATCCTTCCATTGGCTTTAATAGGAGTTGAGTTGGACTCAGAGGTAGGTACACAAAACATTGCACACCAGTTGTCAGCTAGGGTACAGTAAATTCTTTAAATAGCTTCCCAGAATATTTTATTTATAGGGAACTCCAGATTTTTCTTCCAATTGGTTGAAATGCCTAGAATGAAATAGATATTAGAACTGTTATATTTGCATAAGTGTACTCATATAATATCACTAATATCACAATGCTATTTGTAACATTGTATTCCTATTTTCTAGGCATCTTCGTTCTTCTAACCATGATATTGTTTACAGCGAACGTAGAGGCAAACAAACTGTCTGTAGAGTTGGCTTTAAACTGTGTGTTTTCTTCAAGTCAATATAAAAACTCCAGAAACAATTATGAATATTCATACTGGCTCATGCTTCTTATCATTCTTTTGAATGTTGCAACAATCATCATCATCATCTTCTATCACCGTGCAAGGTATTCCAAAAAGAAGGAACAAGAGAGACCCATTGAAAATGCACCAAAAGATGGTATTTTATTTTAATGAAACCAGTTGTTTCATTTAAAGGTGATGTGGAAGAAAATGGCACATTAATGTGGCCAATCATGACTGATAATTTAAACTCTGAATGTATATTGTTGTTCCCTTCAGTCGTTCATTGTGCTGTATGCCCATCTTTAGTACTGATTGAATTCATCTTCATCATTTTAGATCTGTATTGCCATATCAAATTATTTATTGATAAGGGCATTCATTAAATGAAGTTGTATAATTATCCCAACATGCACCATTTGTCTGATGGCCCTTTAAGAATGAGCTTTGCATAGCTCACCTTCCTGTCTCCTCCCTGGAGGAGTCCGTATGTGAAGGTAAGATACGGCACAGTAAAGACTAGGACCTCTCAATGGACAGAACACAATCCAGAATTGAGTTTTGAGGGGATCCCCACTGCACTGCTACTGGCTGAGTGGGCAGCACCAAAGTGTAATGGGCAGTAGGACACAGATTTGAAAAGTGAATGCAAGGAAACATTCCATTTTCCTGCCGCTGCTCCTTCAGTCCTACCCCATTCTGCACCCAAGCAAATCCTATTGCAGCCCTTCTCTCCCCATCTATGCATCATTCAGCATAGCCAGTTTCCACCTCTTGCAGTCTGGCTTTTCTTGGCTGCAGAATGGCCCACTAGGGGCTGTTTAACTTGCAGTGAGGGCTGAATCAGCCCCAGGATCAGGGTGGCCTGAAGCAGGGGTCGTCAACCTTTCAGAAGTGGTATGCTGAGTCTTCATTTATTAACTTTAATGTAATGTTTCACCTGTCGGTAATAAATTTTAATGTTTTTTAGAAGGTCTCTCTCCAGAAGTCTATATAACTAAACTAGTGTTGTATTCTAAAATAAACAAGGTTTTCAAAATGTTTAAGAAGCTTCATTTAAAATTAAATTAAAATGTTACTCTTATGCCACCGGCTCACTCAGCCTGCTGCTGGTCTGGGGTTCTGTTCACCTAGGCCGGCAGAGGGCTTAGCAGGGCCTGCGGCTGGGACCCCGGCTGGCAAGGGTCAGACAGCCAGAACCCCAGACTGGCAGCGGGCTGTGCAGGGCTGGCGGCCGGGACCCCAGACCAGCAGCAGGCTGTGCGGGGATGGCAGCTGGGACCCTACACCGGCAGTGGGCAGAGCGGCTCAGCTCACTGCCGCTCAGAGGTTCCATCCACCGGCTCCTGCCAGCCAGGATCCCAGCTGCTGGACCCACTCAGCCTGCTGCTGGTCTGGGGTCCTAGTCCTGCCCACAAACAGTGGGTACCTACCTTCTCCCTGGTTCTGGCCCATTCTCTTCCTCTCTCTGCACTGAGCTGAGAGTTGGAGTGGACCGAGCACACGGCTGGGGGCGAAGGGTCTGGCCAGGAGCTAGAATGAGGGAGGGGGCTCAGGGTTGGGGCAGGAGGTTTGGGTGTGGGGCACTTACCTGAGCAGCTCAGGGCGCAGTAGTGCGAGGGGTGCAGGTGGGAATGTGTGGGGGTGGGGACAGGGCCGGCTCCAGGGGTTTTGCCGCCCCAAGCAGAAAAAGAAAAAAAAGCTGCGATTGCGATTTGCACCTCTACTGCCGCTGCTTCAGTCTTCAGCCGCAATTCGGTGGCTGGTCCTTCACTCCAGAGGGACCGAGGGACTTGCCGCCGAAGAGCTGGATGTGCCACCCTTCTCCATTGGCTGCCCCAAGCACGTGCCTGGAGCCAGCCCTGGGTGGGGATGTGGGGAGTGCATGGGGGCACCAGAGTCAGGGCAGAGGGCTGGGGGCATGTGAGGGGGGTGCAGGTGTCAGGGCAGGGGGGGCTGGGTATGTATGGGGGTGTCAGAGTAAGGGCTGGGGTAGTTGGGGGGGTGAAGGAGTCAAGCAGAGAGCTGGGTGTGTATGAGGGAGATACAGGGCTCAGGGCAGGGGCCTGGGGTGTGTGCAGGGCGCAGGGCTCAGGGCTGGGTGTGTGTGACCTGGGGTTATGGGGTGCTCACGGTAGGGGGTGCATGAGAAATGCCCCTATTCCATCCACACACACCCCTTCCCCAAGACCCTGCCCCCTCTTCTTCTCTGCCTCCACTGGGAGCAGCGAGCACGCTGACTCTGCTCCTTCGACCCCCTCCCTCGCAAGGGCCATCAGCTGATTGGCAGGCAGGGAGGGAAGGACGGAGAGGCAGAGGAGGAGCAGAAACCCAGCACACTATGGGAAGAGGCAGGGGAGCCACCTGGGATCCCACCCCCCCCATCCAACCCACCCTGCCCTCTGTCCCCTGACTGACCCCACCCCTTATCCAACCCCCTCCCCCAGCCCTGGACCCCTTACCATGAGGCTCCTAGCAGCACATTCTGCTCCACGCAGAACCAGACACTCTGCCCCGTGGGAGTGCACAACCCTGCCCCGCAGAGCGCTGCGTGTGCAGCGGCATGGCTCCAGGGAAAGGGGGGAAGGCGGGGGAGGGGCCGGCAGCTTGCTGCGCTCGGCCAGGCACTCCAGCCTAGGAGCGCGGACCCTGCGACTTGCCGCGCCGGGAGACTGCGCACGCCTATGCTTCTGCCCCTTTTCCCCATGGGGGAGGGCAGGGGGAGTGGAGGGAGAAGAGTGGACTGGGCCAGGCTGGGCAGGATTTTTAATGGCACGCTGCTGCCTGCTGGGACTCTGGCAGGCAGCAGCGTGCCATTAAAAATCAGCTTGCGTGCTGTCTTTGGCACGTGTGCCATAGGTTGCCGACCCCTGCCCTAAAGGTACAAAGACCCTTTTCTCTGCCCTTTAAAGTTAGAGCTCAATCAGATGCAAGGATAGGCCCATTGTTTTGATTATGTACATAATTCCTGATTGGAAAGAGGTAGACTAATCCAGAAAACATAAGAAATCTTGAAGACTATAGGACAAAGTCACCGGGGCCTCAGAGCTTCGCCCTCCACTGCAGTCAGTTGCCCTTTCCCTTTTTTCTTTCACCTACCCTTTGAGCCCCTTAGTAAATGATCTCTTCCACACTTAGACTTCACTGCTGCTCTTTGCCTCACCAGTCCTCCTTGGTTACTTTATTCTGGAGTATGGTCTCACTTCTTCTAGCGACTACACTCACAAAAGGCCATGCAGAGTAGCAAACAATATGAACACCGATGCAAAGTCAGTGCTATTGCCGGATCTTGTTCCTGTCTGGAGTGGCTAAACACAGACATTGTGGTTTACATGGTGACCACGTGCCAGAGGGACATTATGCAATCGTAAATGGGGAAGGAAATGGTCTGTTCAGTTAAGAGTGAGATGGTGGGTATCTACAAGTCAATTATTAACTGGTTGTTCACATTCATAAACATTTTTAGGACCCCTGTTTTAGACTATATATAGACGTTTTTGATTAACACGGCTAGTGAAATGATAAAGCTGCACCTTGTACAGCTGTGGTCCTCCTGTTTCCTGAAAATAAAATCATACTGCCCTTTTGCACTGACATGAGTCCCAGATAGTGGATATTTACAGGACAATATAAATGCCATAGCCAAAGCTCTCATTTGTTATATGGAGCTGAATAATTAAAAGTATAATGCTGCTAACTAACAGAACAAAAACAAAGTATTCTGTAGTCTTTAAAGGGAGTTTTATTCTCTAACTTTCTAACTTCTAGTATCTGCAGCTAGGCTGAGCTGATTCCTTCTCTTTAGGTGCTGCTAATTTTCATTTATTGTATTAACATCTTCCTCTGGGCAGGAAGGCAGACCCCATGGCATCCTGTAAGCTTATGCTTAATGCTCATGTTGCAGGGATGGGTATTCACAGAGTGACGTGATCAGCACCTTGCACTCTCTTGCCCCTCACCCCCAGCAGCTGGGAGACCTTTCCCAATGTACTAACTGTATCACAGAGTCTCCCTTTACCAAACCTGATTTACAGATACATTCATTACATGGGAGGTATATCATGAAATACCATAGGGGCTACCAAAAAGAACACATGAATGGATACAGGAGTTTTGCCAAGAATGTAACTTCTCCGAAGGTTGACTCCAACAAATAAAACCTCTTTTGGAGCTGTTGGTTATGTCAATTAATCTTGAAAATTATAAGTATAAAATCTCCAGTGTATTTTGCCAGATGAAGTTATAACCCCACTGCAGAAATCCTACATTAGAGCAGTTTATGTGGAGCAGATCAGTACAAAGTTAGGGTGGTATTCTGAAAAAAAGCTTGGGTCTTATCTTTGAGACTGAATAGGCGCATCAAACAAGAGACCTTTCCAGTTTTCACTTTATGATAAAACCCTTGCATAGAACCACTTTTCATCACTGCAAACATTTCAGCTAAAGTGTCACATACTTTGCACCCACAGGCTAAACAGGTACAAAGCCAAATATTTGCCAGTTTTGCTTCAGCTGCAAAATTTTTCACACAGCTTCAGTGAGCAACTGTTACAGCTTTGCTAAACCAACATCCATCACACAGCATGATTAAACCTGCATCTGTCATTAGGTATGATAGAAACAAAGTCATTGTAATAGAGCATTTAGAGGATTTGTGTCTCCTCATTTGAAAGTAAGAGGGTCAGCATTGTTTCAGTATTTGTAGAGCAGCAGCAGATCATTATCCGTAATGGACAAACTGCAGATGATTCAGCAGTTTGCTTCTAATAAACATCCTCAGTTCTGGGTCCTTATCTGAACCTCCTGGATCTCTAAAATCAGGCTGAAAATCTCACAAGATCTCATGCTTTTTTTGTGAGATTTACATGTTTTACTCCATTGATAATCTTTTGGATACACTGTGCAGCCTGGCACCTACAGTCCACATTCACTACGTTTTGTGACAGGGTCAGGCCAGACGGCTACAGGAGAGTGTTCCTATTGAGAACTGGGATGTGGGTGAGTGCCACCTCCTGCTAAAAAGCTCCTCCCCCAGCCAAGGGAGGAGCTACTAAACCCAGAGCACAACTGAGTTTGGGGGACAAGAGAGGCAATAACAGGAACAGGTGTGGGGGGCAAACGGTCAAACAAAGGGAACCAGAAGGGGACACCGAGCACAGAGCCCCGGACAGCGCCCATTGCTCCTCGAAGGCATCAAGGGAGCCAGTGGACGCTGCCCAGAGGAACTCTTCCCAGATACATGAACGGACAGAATATCTGAAATAGGCCCCACAGTCACAGGAGACCCCATCGGCCAACCTCCTGTAGCCTTGGTCCCGAGGCCTACCGGTGATATCAGTTGGCGACTCCTTCATGGGACCCTTTGACCCCCATGCCTGTTCCTGTTATTGTTTTAGCCAGGGCCAGGAGGAGATTGACCAGGAGATCCCATGACTTTGTGGGGCCACGGATAAGGAGTGCATAAATAAAAAGGTGAGGGGAAAAGTGCAACCAAAATCTTAACGAAATATTTGTGAGGAGCCCGAATAGGAGCTGCAGCCTGACACACTTCAAGTAAATGTGTGTCAGGGTTTCTCTCACGCTGCAAAAGGGGCAGGTGTCCAGCATAGGGGTAAACCGTGCCAAGTACACGCCCGTGCTCACGGCCCCATGAAGGAGTCACCAACTGATATCCCCAGTGGGCCTCGGGACCAGGGCTACAGGAGAGTGTTCCTATTGGGAACCAGGAAGTGGGCGGGCTACAGTAGAGTGTTCCTATTGGTATCCAGGAGGTGGGTGGGCAAAACCCACTCACTTCTAAAGGACCTCCCCCAGCTTAAGGGGAAGATCCACAGGTCCGTGAGACCAAATAATTCCGTGGGACAACTAATGAAAAAACAGGATCGGGAGTGAGGTCATAGGGCTAAACGAAGGGAACCTGATGGGGACACTGAGCAGAGAACCCCAGACAACACCCACTGCTCCTCGAAGGCGTCAAGGGAGCCAGTGGACATCGCCCAGAGGAAATCTGCCCGGATGCGTGAACGGACAGAGGAGCAGAAATAGGCCCCACAGTTGCAGGAAATCCCATTGGCCAACCTCCTCTCCCTGGTTTTATAGATGGCTAGTTTGGCCAGGGCCAAGAGGAGGTTGATAAGGAGATCCCGCGACTTTGTGGGGCCACGGATAGGGAGTGCGTAGATAAACAGGTGAGGGGAAAAGTGCAACCAAAAATGCAAGAAGAGATTCAAGAGGAGCTGGAACAGGGGCTGCAATCTGGCGCACTCTAAATAAATGTGCACCAGGGTCTCTTTCATGCTACAAAAAGGGCAGGTGTTGAGGACGGGGGTAAACTGTGCCAAGTACATGCCTGTGCTCACGTCCCCATGAAGGAGTCACCAACTGATATCCCCAGTGGGCCTCGGGACCAGGGCTACAGGAGAGTGTTCCTATTGGGAACGAGGAAGTGGGTGGGCTACAGGAGAGTGTTGGAAGGCAGATATGTTAGTCCCAGATTAAGTAGATTCCTTTTCCCTGGGTGAGGTAACGGGCAGTTCCAGAACAAGCAGGAACTTGCTGGAACCAATTAAGGCAGACAGGCTAATTAGTCACCTGGAGCCAATTAAGAAGAAACTGCTAGAATCAATTATGACAGGCTGGCTAATCAGGGCACCTGAGTTAAAAAGGACCTCACTTCAGTTTGTAGTGTGCATGCAAGGAGCTGGGAGCAAGAGGCGCTAAAAACCAAGAGTGAGAAGGTATATTGCTGGAGGACTGAAGAGTACAAGCATTATCAGACACCAGGAGAAAGGTCCTGTGGTGAGGACAAAGAAAGTATTGGGAGGAGGCCATGGGGAAGTAGCCCAGGGAGTTGTAGCTATCGTGCAGTGGGACAAGGAGACACTCTAGACAGCTGCAGTCCACAGGGCCCTGGGCTAGAACCTGGAGGAGGAACTTTGTCACAGTTTACAGTAGCAGTAACCTAAGGCTAGATCCTGCAACTGGCTTCACATAGGCAGACTCCGGCATGGGACCTCACTGCAGTCAATAGGGTTCCACATAGGCCCAAGAGCCTGTCTACATGGAGTCTCAGGCAGGATTGGGGACTTAGACTATGGGCCAATGGCAATTTTGCCATTGACTTCATGTGAATGAGTATTTGGCCCTGGACCTGAACTGTAATCATGGTACTTATTTATTCACCTGGTTGAAATGTAGATCAAAATTATAATATTGCAGAAATCCAAATTTTAGCAGCAGGCAGTTAGGATTTTCCATACAAAGCCAGACCATTTACTTTTTGTCTGAATGTTTTTAGATTATGGGGCACAAGAAAACAAGCATGAAAGAAAAGTAAAATTTCCCTTAGAGAGCACAGAGTTGGGGGAGGGGAATGGAAAACTGTTTGCATAAATTGTTGTGCCCCATTTTTCACTGAAAACATATTGATTGTAATTTTCCTGCCACTTCTAGTCCTAAATTGAATAGCTACATACCACTGCAGACTAGGAAAATGCATCTGGTGGTAACAAAGAATTTACATGAAACAACACTGATGTTAGTTACCAGGTAACTCTCATAGTTTCCAATGCAATTGCTGTGAGTTTCATCACATTATTTCCATAGAACATAGTGCAATTAATGTACATCACAATGCTGAACCAAAGAAGCTAAGAAACTATCCAGGACAGGGACCATGACTTTCTCTTTGATACTGTGCTTAGTAAACCTTTAGGTGCTATAAAATAATCCATCATCAGACAGTATTACACATACATGCCCATAAAAGAGCTTAATAAAAGAAATTTATCTATTCTGCAATAACGTCTATTTCTACTACAGCAGTAAAGAGTCTGCCACAGGATGACCTTGCATTTAGCCTTTAGGATAGCAAAAAGAAATTGTTTTGGCTGTTGCCAACCCTAAAAACGAATATAGCTGTATTCAGTACATTTATCCTCTTAATGAGAACAGATTCTGGCAGTTTTGCCTTAGGTGAAAAGGAAAAAGCTTGCACTGTCAGCTTGACATGCTATTGAAATAAAATCAAGTGTCTATCTTATCTGAAGACCAGAGTGAGTAATTTTGTAAATAAATGTGCAGCTCCTTTATCACTTGCCAACAATTCAGCATAGCTTTCCACAATTAGTAATGTTTGGTCAGGTCAGAAGAGGGATCCAGTCTTGAGCTAGCCTAAAGATGAATTCCCTTGTAACTTTAAAGGTCATTTGGTTGATGTTTATCACAGTGAGATCAGGAAGCATGCAAAGCATTGTTTGCACTGTAGCTTATCTCTGGAGAAAGCCCTAAGTATTAGGCGGGAAGCTGACCTAGATTCTTCTTTCAAAGCTCCTGGTTTCTTTTACAATCTGGCACTGAATTCTGAAGTACACTGGGAATGCTCCAACTAGTCAGGTAAAGTCAGACCACCTGCACCAGTTAAGCCTGTATCATAGCTGTGTTGGGCTAAAACAGGTAGAATGGATCTCCTTTACAGGCTAGCCTGGAAAGATGCGATAGGTGCAGGCAAGGAGAGGGGTGAGGGGATCCATGTTTAAGTGTATCTTCTGGCGATAATTTCTTGCACAACTGGGGTGGAAGGGCTGCAGATTCCATCACATCCACCACCACAACCCCTTGGCACTCCACCCATGTAGAGCATGAATACCACAGGCTTTATGTGAGTAAAGTGGATTTCACACACATCAGAGGGATGTTTTTGTTGAATTACACATAAAAATGAATAGTCAATCTTCCTTGGGTTATTTACTCATATTAAACTGAATTTTTGTCTGCCAAACATTTTTAATTTGCAGCATACCATGGAATCAACAATGCATAGAATCATAGGACTGGAGGGGACCTTGAGAGGTCTTCTGGTTATTCCTGAGGGCATTCTGCACCAGAAAATTAAAAGTTCTGCATTAGAAAATTAAACATTCTGCACACAATATTTTAAAATTCTGCAAATTTTATTTGTCAAATAAATGTAGAGGCTCCAGCATGGCATTGGGGAGCACAGGTGACTGGCTGCACGGAGGTGGGAGAGCACTGTGCAGCTCCCCACCTGGGACTCAGCAGTGAGGCTGCACCCAGCACTGACACAGCACAAGGACTGAGTCTGCCCCTCCGTGCCAGGTGCACCAGGTGTGGGCAGGCAGGCTCAGCAAGGCAGGATTCAAGTGTGGAGGGGCTTAGTGTCAGGGGATCCAGGTGTGGGTTGAGTGTTCTGTGTGGGGCAATCTGGGAGCAGGTGGCTCAGTGGAGGATCCGAGTGTGTGGGGAATCTGGATGCACAGGGCCTTGTTGTGGGGGGGTCCTGTGTGTAACAGTAATGGAATTCTGCAGAGGGGTTGAGGTGCAGCTGGTTGGGGCTCAGTAGGGGGAGGATCCAGGTGCAGGTGACTTGTCAGGGTGATCCAGGTACAGGGGAGTGAGGCTCATCAAGGGGGTTTTGAGTATGGGTGGAGGGTGAGGGTCTGGATGCACAGGGGTTGGACAGATAGGGGAGCAGCTCCCTGTACAGGGATCCCTCCCCCTGCAGCTGAGGAGCAATAGATACAGGAAGTGTGTTCTGTGTGAGAGGGGAGGGATAAGCAGAGCTTCCTGCAGCTGGGGGAGGAATCTGGGGTTGGGTCCTCCCCAGCCCCGCTGGGCCTAGCAACTGAGCCCAGCACAGGGTAAGAGCCACCAGCCGGGTCTTCCCCAGTCCCACTTCCTTCCCCACAATAATTTACCTCTCTGCTGGCTTTCCTGGGCACCCGAGACATACTGCTGGGGAGGGTCACCTGACCACTCTTTTGGCTTCCCTTTGCTTCCCTGTCAGAAAGTCATTTTTCTGTAAGGAATCAAAGAAATCTGTGAGAGACAAATTCTGTGTATGCAGTCCCCTGCGCTCAAGGTGGGACCAAGTATTATCTAGGCCATCCCTGACAGGTGTTTGTGTAACCTGCTTTTTAAAACCACCAGTGATGGTGATTCCACAACATCCCGAGGCAATTTTCTCCGGTGCTTAACCAACTTGACAGTTAGGAAGTTTTTCCCAATGTCCAACCTAAACTGTCCTTGCTGCAATTTAAGGCCATTGCTCCTTATCCTATCCTCAGAGGTTAAAGATAACAATTTCTCTCTCTCTCCTTCTTGTAACAACCTTTTAAGTACATAAAAGGTTATATCCTCTCTCTGGCTTTTCACCAGACTAAACAAGCCCAATTTTTTCAATCTTTCCTTATAGGTCATGTTTCCACAGTATTGCATAATGGATGTTGTCAGGGCCAGCTTGAGGACAAGTTTGTGGGTTAGGCACCCAGGAAACTGTTGAGACTTTCTGCACTGGGAACTGACTCCTCTTTTCTTTCTGAGCTAAGTCAGAGTGACTTGAACTGTTCAGAAGTAGAGACCGGAACTCCTAGTATCCTTCCCTACCAGCCCTTGACAACAACCACCCTCTTTCTCCTGCCTAATATCCATCCCTGTATCCAAAACAGATGGTTAAACAAGTCAGCAAGATGTTCATATTAAAATGACCAGCACTGAAATAGTTAACAATACACATTTAAAATTGACACAATTTGGTTTCAGATTCATCACTACACAGTAATAAATGGGGCAGCTCCAACCTCTCAGCACTATTGCTTCATGTTTTGTGCAGACTCAAGAAGGCAGCAGGGCTTCATTGTTTTTCACACAGTTTGAAAGTTTTATTCACAATCATGAGGGTTTGTGACAGGCTTTATAAACCCCACACTAAGGCAAAGACAGAGGAAGGGCTGGTGCAGTACTGGGCCAAGGAGGCTGCGTCTCTCAGCCACCTCTGAGTGGTTTCAGAGTACCAGCCATGTTAGTCTGTATCCGCAAAAAGAACAGGAGTACTTGTGGCACCTTGGAGACTAACAAATTTATTTCAGCATAAGCTTTCGTGGGCTACAGCTCACTTCTTTGGATGCATAGAGTGGAACACACAGACAGGAGATATTTATACATACAGAGAACATGAAAAGGTGGAAGTATGCATACCAACAGGAATACTTCCACCTTTTCATGTTCTCTGTATGTATAAATATCTCCTGTCTGTGTGTTCCATTCTATGCATCCGAAGAAGTGAGCTGTAGCTCACAAAAGCTCATGCTGAAATAAATTTGTTAGTTTCTAAAGTGCCACAAGTACTCCTGTTTTTTGCCACCTCTGAGTCTGCTGCTGGGAGAAGACCAGAATCAATGGAGCTTCAGCAGCCTTGGATGGGAGAGAAAAAAAGAGGCCATTTCCTGGAGGAGGACTGCTCCGCAGCAACAGGAGAGGAAGCTTGTACAGAGGGGGCTTATACTGAGGGGACTTAACTGCGTCTCCCCTCCCCCCGCCCAGAGGGAGGGAGAACCATGGGCAAGGGCTTGAAGGCTGCAGGCATCAGCCTAGCCTGTGGAGGTCTGGAAGTAAAGACTAAGTCCACTATGACCACACCCCAAATTGAGATACAGTTGTGGTAGGAAGTGGTTCAGGGGAAGTGAGTGAGTGGGCCAACATAACTTAGGTCAGTACACGCTTTCACTTTCAGGCCCTGAACTGAGACCTGGGGGAGGGGGAAGGGCCAGGGTTCCCCTTGCCCATTCCAGAGCTATTACCCAGCCCCAAGGAGGGCAGGGCTAGGGGTTACATCAAGGTAGCCAGTCCAACTCAAACTACATCCAGAGGGTGAACTAACAGAAAGGTTGGAGTTGAAGGCCCAGACCATTAGGCCTGTTGACTGCCAAAACCACCAGCTACAGGGCTATGAATATTTTGTTAAATGAATTATTATAATCTTCTACACAGTTCTGTGAGCCTGAGTGGATTGTGCAGAAAATGCTATGACTGCAGAATCCTTATCTATGGAGACAGAGATGATATCAGTAACTTAGATGCCTTGTGAAACTTTCAGTTCTCTTAAGCATTAACAGCTATAAAATGTATAAATATAAAAACACCCCAATGGCTAACAACAACTTAATATAGGGTCATTGACTTCACAGCATAACAAGATCTCATTAATCTTTAATTACAGGGAAAAGTCTACCATAGCTTTGCTGTTTTCCAGAGAGAGTGAGAGACAGTAGTATATAGTCAATAAAACTAATGCCTATTACCCAAGGACAACCATGCTAAAGAATGATCCAGCTCTCACTATCTAAAATTCTCTGCTGCTCGGAAAACTGCCAAGTATAATAATCAATTCTCAGAATAAACACAATTTCACTAACATGGCAGCAGTTTATGAACCATTTTAAAAGTGAAAAATTCTTATAAATAGTAATAGTGCTAGCATGCTGCGGATTTTGGAAGTTGTAGAGCTGGAAGAAAGAGATCCCATACTGCATACTACAGCAGGGCTGGAGGCAGGGCTGTCTCCCTTGCAGCACGGTAAAGGAAGAAAAGTTCACAATAGTTTTCTCAATGGTGAAGAAACAGCAGGGCAGCTTGGGTGCAATGTGGAGACTTTAGGGAGATAGTTTTGTCATTTGCTAATGACAAGATCAGCTGGTGTACTGTTGATCAGAGGCAAAGTGAGTAACTTTAACCCTCTCTCTAAATGTCCCTTTACACTGTGAAATCACTTTGCTAGCCCTTAAATATAGATCAGCCTAAAGAACTATGCAAAGATCTACAACAATGCCTTCACCTACTACTGCAGCAAGCTGTTTGCTCTTTTAATAAATTATGATGACTATTAGCTAACTTATGGTCCTTTATTTAGCAATGTCACTTTTCACCAATTTCCTCTTGTGACTCACTCCCTGATTTGTACAAGACAGACAATTAATCAGATCCATCAAAATGTGAATGTCCCTTAAATTGAGTAAGCTTGCAATCTTATTGCAAGTATCTTTGCCATTCATCATCCCACAGCTCATCTCTTCCTTAATGTTTATCACTCATGTTTAAAATTGTGTGTCATGTTTAAAGTTGAGCTTGTAAGTTCTGGTAAAAGCATATGCTTGTGCACACAAAAAGACATAATATGCCAGGGGCTAACATTAACAGATCAGTTTTTAAATTACTTTATGTAATTTTTACTGTGAACATCTTTTTAAAAAAAAAAACCCAAGACTCTGATACAAGACTTTTACAATCTGATGCTGCAGGACTACTAGTATTCCTCAAGATGAGATACTCCACCAAGCTGACTGATATAATAGTGATGGACAATCCTGAAAGATCTCTCAGCTTATGGTCCCTGCTATCCTGGGCAACACCAGGGACCTCCAGTGCTAGATTCATGAGTTGCTACAGCTTGAGCTGAAGAGCCAGGTTCTCAAGCTGAGAGCTGTCACTGGATAAGGCATGGAGGGGGATGTGGAATGTGCACAGTCCTGTAGGTTACATACTTCCTCTGGATAGACAAATCTCATCTTAAGCAGCTGCGGCCCTAAAAGTTAAAATCCCAGATGAGGCCTGTAGTGAGGAGGCCTCACTCCCCGCCGCGCCTGAGAGGAACAAGCCAGAACAGGCACGGCAGTGGGCAGAGCCCCTGCCACCTGTCCCCGCCCCCCGGAAGTCAAGGTGTAGGACAGGAAGTACAGCGCCACCGCCACCTGTCCCTGCCCCCCAGGAAGTCAAGGAGCGGGACAGGAAGTATAAAAGCCCGGCCCCAGCACTCAGTTGGAAGGAGGCTGCCAGAGAAGACATGCTGGTGCCCGAGCTCCTGCCAGGCCTGACCTACCCCGTGCTTGGTACCCAGAGGAGGGCTGGCCTGACCTACCCCGTGCTCGGTACCCAGAGGAGGGCTGGCCTGACCTACCTCGCGCTCGGTACCCAGAGTTGCTGCCTAAGCTTCCCGGCTTTTAGAGGAGCTGTCTGAGCTTCCCCACGCCCGATACCCCGAGGAGGGGCCGGGACTTCCCAACGCCCAGTACCCAGAGGAGTGGACTGGACCTCCCGACGCCCAGTACCCGGAGGAACCCATGGTCTGGGACCCACCGGACGACGCCGGCAGATGGCAGGTACCCAGTGAGGGGGAGGTTGGAAGTGGCCCGGGGGCAGCCGACTCCAGTCAGGTTGCAGACTCACCTGAGCCGATGGCAGTGTGTTTTGGTCAGGATCCCGCACTGACTGTCAGCGGTGTTAACCGCTACTAGGGCCCCGGACTGGAACGCAGTGGAGTGGGAGGGCCTGCGTTCCCCCTGCCACCCCTCCAAGGGTGGCAGACTCCCCCTCCTCCCTAGCCTGGGGAGGCCATTCCTGGTGTTTGTTTGCTCAGCCCCTCCTGAAGGGCCTGAGCCACCTATTGACTGTATTTCTTGTTCCGCCCTGCAGCAGAGGGCCTGAGCCGCCTATTAACTGTGTTTGTTTGGTCAGCCCTGCAACAGAGGGTCTGAGCCCCCAAGTGACTGGGTGGCGCCGCACAGCCCTGAAGCAAGGGGCGGGCCCAGGCCGACAGAGTGTGGTGAGCCGGTGTGGCTCCCCTCCGCCCTCAGGGAGCGTCGAGCCCTGGTCCCACCCTTTACAAGGCCCCATCTATGTAACATACCATGATCTGTACATTATGCAAGCAAGTTTCTTTGTGCAATAAGCCTCTTAAAGTGATCCCTTCAACCACTCTCCCAATGGCACCTTTGTTACGAGGAGGCTTCTCCATTGCTTCTGATGGCAGCAGTGCTCTGTGGTGACATCTTGACAATCTCATCCCTGCTGTCAACATTGCTGCATCTGCCACATGTATTATGGCATCATTGGGGTGTGTTTTGGTGAAAACACTCCCAAGAAATGCTTTCCAAAGGGTCAGACTGACTGTTAAGTCTGCAGTCTTCAGCCTGAATGTCACAACATTTGAAGTGTTGCCCTCAGATTGGAAGGGAATAGAGAGAGGATGATACTGGCACTTTGGAAGCTTTATTGCCACAATAAGAACTCTCATTTAACACTAATTTATCTTAGTCCATACAACTTCTCTGGGCAGGGTTCTTGTCTCTATACAGAACTCTTGCTAATTTTGATTTGCCCTCAACCGCATTGATTGGCTTGCCAAGACTAACAGTTTTCCAAATAAAGGGGGAAAGCACCCAGTTATCTCATTAGCCCTCATGTTTTCCCTATTCACTCTCAGACTTACAAGAACAGTGCAGATGGGAGACACAGTGAACAGCTTCCTGCAGTGTTCCAGCTTGGAACTATATCTTGCATTTTAATGTATTTTTCTGCAAGAAAATACCGGAGGTGCCTTCTACCAACACTTGTGTCCTGCTCTGACACCAGCATCACTCTTCTGCTGAGCAGTAACAAATAGCCAAAGCCTTGCAGGCTGGCTTCTAGGGGAGGAGAAATCTGTGAAGGGGAGTTGTTCAAGGGTTCACTCACCACTAGTGGCGCCTCCTCCTGGAAGTCCTGGGGATCAGCTCTACCAGGTATTGTGCCCTCCCCTGGCAGTCTCTCCTGTCATCTTCTCACTGTGTGGCTCCCCCTTATTCCAGGAACCACAGATTCCTTCTCATGATTTGGCCCTCCAGCCAGGTCACCATACATGATGTTCCCCCTTTCCAGGGTAGATAGAACAAAGTCTTTCCAGGACTCCCAAGCAGTCTGCTATCCTCTGCCGCATCCCCAGCTCAACAGTCTGGGTTCCAGCTTAGGGGCCCTCCAGTCAGCTGCCAAGGTCTGCACTCCTACTCCTTGCTGCTATCCTTGAGCCTTCTCCTACCTTCCTAGCTTCCCCTACTCTCTGGATTTACCAGCTTCTGAACTCCCTCCACCCAAGGGGGGGCCTGCAGCCTACTTCCCTGAAGCCCTCTTCCGTTGCCAGCTGTCTGGCTTTTTACAGGCCCCACCTGTTCCTGTCCAGCTAATCCTGCTCCCAGTTAGTTCCCTGCTCCCTGACTCCTCCTTCAGGTGTACCCTCTGGATTTAATTGGCTTGCCTGACCATCTTAACCCCTTCCAATCCTGTGTGGTAGACACCCCATCACAGGAGTCAAGTGTATTCTACATGTAACTTGCTTTATTTACATATATGCTCCTGTCCTGGAACAGAGGTGCTCAAACTGCATGCAGGCAATCCCTTTTTCCAGGAATATCAGCCCAATGCCAATGCCTGATTACCGGGGAGAAACTCTGCCTCAGAAATTGACTCCAGAAGCCAAAGCAGAAAGCAGACTCCCCATCCCTTCCTCAGTTCCCTTTTCCAAGGTCACTGCCTTTACACATAACCTTGCATAATAAATACAGCCCTAAAAACAAACACATTCAAGACTAAACATTTTCTCAGATGCTTAAACACCCTTGGAAAACTATGTGCAACAGTGCCACCTTATGATACCACAACAGTCAATTTGACATTGCTATTTGTCATTTAACACTGAAGTCAATGAAACTACTAATGTGCTTAAAGGTACATGCTTAAGACTTTTCTGTATCACAGCCCTAGAGTCTAGACTTCATTAACACTTTTGAATGTTCCATCTGTATGTTCTTGAACTTTTAGATACACCTAGGAATTTACAGAAGGACTTAGCTCATAGTGACAAATGTTCATGTGAATGTAACTTCACTTAATTGTCTTGGGAATATAACTTTGTCCACTAGTGAGCTGTCTCTCTACTAGCTGCTTTAGACAGTGCGACTCTTGCCCCCATTCATTCTTTTAGGCCCTACTTTCTAACTCTCTTGTATACAGATGGCTAGTTGTTTAGCAACCATTCACTTGTATTTGTCAGGCACTACTGCTTGCCCTTTAATTCTGTACATCTTAAAGAACAGCTGTAACTACAAATTTTCCACTTCGACTGACTAAAGAATACAATGATCTCCAGTGTACCACAATAACTCTCATCACTGAGGAGATTCTAAAGCACCTAAGAGACAAATATTTTAGAAATTTTCCTGCAGGTGCATATGCACACTCAAACACACATTAATAACAGGAGTTAAAAACATCAGAGAGTTCAATACAATAAGACAAATTCAATTTTTACTGAAATACACATTGTGTTTATTCTCTTTCCTATCCACATTCCCCTTAGTAGAGACATACATCTTATCTATAGTATGTTGGAAGCCGGTGATATTGATATCCTTTACTTACACTTTTCATGATGGCCCTTCACGTAGATCAGAGTCACTGAACATTTATCTGTGTCTCCAAATTGGAGAGTGACCTACTGTCTTGAATACAACATAGTATGTCAACAGGAGGTCTGTGATATTAAATAACATAATGTAACTATCTGTGGTGCAGTGCTATGACAATATCTTATACAAGACCATAAATATACACCACACTGAAAAATTACAGCTTCCTCTCCTAAACGTTTATCAGACACAGGTTGGTGCATTACAATATATCAAAATTCAGAACAGATTTTTGTTCTGTTAATATTATTTATTAATCCTTTCAAGCCTCAGCAATATGTTCAAATCTCCAGATCTGCTAGGACTCAGCAAAATAAGACAAATAACTGTCCTAAGTCTCATACGTGAAGCATATTGCATTTAAAGGTATTTGGAAACATCAAAATGTATTTTTAAAGAGGAAAGGGGATTAAAATAAGAAAAATAAGATCTATTAAAACAGCTTATTTGAATGAATCTAAGGCATTTAGAATTATTTTTATTGTAAAATCATTATGATCACAATTTAATAGTATCTTTTATCAGACTTACATTCTCTAGAAAGATAAACTGAATTCTTGAGGTCTTCTTAAACTTCCTTGTAGTTGTTTGCATTGAAAACCATAAGAGGGCAGCATAATCCTTTTTGTCTTAACCATCTCTTTGAGAAAACTGCTTTGATCTGTATACATTACATGTAAGATAGTACATCAGCCTGTGTAATGTCCATTCACCATTTACAATAACTTTCTTTCTTTGAATAAAGGAAAACAAATGAATGAGCCCTTTGGTTTTATAACGCTATCTACTTGCATTAGCTCATAATAGGCAGAGGCTCAGAGGTATTGCAGGATTACCAGGATAGATTTATACACACCCTATGATTTTTGTCCAGTTTCTAATATAGAAAATACAATTACAAAACAACCAAGAAGCTGATGTACACAAAAATGAGGTGTGTATGGGGGGGGAGGGGAATAAAAAAATTACAGAGCCACTTAATGGAAGTTCATGATGTGATTATGTAGCACTGTTAATTAACTTTACTGATAGCTTGGAACTGAACTGTTAATGTAGTTATCTCATTTTCAGTCCCAATTTTCAGTGTATGGGAAGAATATAAGGTCAGTAGGATAGCAGGTTTTAATTGTATGCCACATAAGCTGCTTGATTGATGAAGTAACAGAAAGAATTCTACAAATAACAGTAGAAGTTCTCCATAAGGGACAAAATTTTCCAAATGTTGTTTCTTCTTACCTCTTGGGGCCATGTTATATGCAGAATGTGGGAAGGAGAGGAAATACATCCGTACCCATGTCTTGGGTTGTTGCACCAACACACAGAATTTTAAAGTACGTATGATTTTCATGTTGAAAGGCCATATTCACACAAGTCTCACTACTGGGTCACATCCCAATTTCAACCAAGCAGAGTATCTGTTGGTAAGGAAAGCTATATTCTCTACTACCTCTTACAGTGGTTAAGAGACTGTGTCAAAGAGTCCTTAAGTTCGTTGTGGATTTTTTTCCTGACCAGTTCAAGTGGTTACCTAAAGAAATATTGGCTTTTATTATTTTCATTAATTTAACAATGATTGAATCATTCTAAATCTTATTTGAGTGGTTACAGCACTAAAGGACAAATTTACTCACCTTATGTAGAACCTTAGGCTATGTCTGCACTAAAGACCTTACAGCTGCGCCACTGCACAGTTTTCCGTGTAGTCGCTCAATGTCAACAGAACAGACCTCTCCCATTGGCATAATTAAACCAGCCCCAACAAGCAGTGATAGCTATGTTAGCAGGAGAGCGTCTCCTGCTGACATAGCGCTGTCCACAAAACAAAAGTTTTAATGGCAAAAGAGCTAGTGTAGACTTAGCCTTACTCCTTGATTAGGTATATCATCAATAAATCAATAGGTCTACTCTCAGAGTAACACACTACTAATTTCAGTAAGACTATCAGAAACAGGCCCAATCTATTTAAGGGAAGTGGTCAAACTGATGTTCCACTGACCAGAGCATTTTAACACTGTAGTTTTCCTTAAAAATAATAGGCTACTTCCTTACACAAATTTTGTAAGTCTTTGCTTTCCCATGTGTTCAAGGGGGAATTGAATGATCTCAGTCTGACTCTGCATCATCAGAACAGAGCTGCTGCTGGAAAATGTCTATACAATGACAGCTTCCACTCAGGCCATTCCCAGTGTGCTGGGACACACATGTCTAAAAAGTGTTCATCTCAGTGGGATTATTTGAGGAATACGGCACTACTCAGTGAGAGTATTGCTATCAGGATCTGACTCTAGGTATTTACTGAACCACGTAAGATATAATAATCAGTCACTCCAATATTCATTCAGTGTCCAAGTGGTGGGAAAAGCTTAAGATCTGTGTAGAATGGGAAAACACATCAGTGGAAAGCAGTGGTGTTTGGTTTGCGTATAGCCACAAGTTAATTTCTTGTGCTAATGAGACCACCAAAGGATGCTGACATGTTTAGATAATATTCTTTGAAACTGCTATAATTATGATATCTTCCAATGCATGTAATATAAATGCAAGCATTACATTTACTAAGGGCTTCAGAGTTCATTTTAGACAAAGACAAATACAGTCAAATATACAGTTCCTAGTCTCTACGGAGAATTCCAATATATTATAGTAGAGATTCTATGGCAAAAGGAAAGAGAGAGAGAGAGAGAGAGAGAGAGAGAGAGAGAGAATGAACACATTACATTCAATGTGCCAGGAAATCATGGTTCAGACACCTAAAGAGCATTAGCAAATCTAGTGAGATCCCTCGATGCTCTGTTGCCAAATGCTTCAATGGAAACACTATATGAACAGAGGGTTTGTGAATGTATACGTTGAACACAAGAAAGTCTCAAAAAGATTAGGTACAAAAGGTAAAGCTATTGAGGAAAGCTTGGCAGGATCTAACACGAAGGTTAGCTTCAATAAAAATAACCCCAAACTATTTAATAATTCTGCTAACTCCTCCAAATGTGATAGAAGTAGATTATAATTATCTTATATTTATATAGGGCCTTTTAGGGCCATCAGGAAAAGACTAGAAGACATCCCTGAATGATCAAAATGGTAGCTGCCTTTGACATCAGTCTCAGCACAAACAAGCTGGAATCCTGGAAGGCATCAGTGGCAGCCTGTGAAAGGAACAGATATTCTTCCAGTGCTAACAGGCCACAAGATAGTTAGGAATGGACAAAATTTCTCAGATGAAGCTTTTTCCCTGCTGCCAAAAACACAGCTTTGGGTTGACTGAAACACCTTCCGAATTGGTGTCAAGTTTACCCAATTGTTTCAGTTGGAGGAGGGAGAGGGAAATACTAAAAAAGACATTCCAGAAATCTAGATATTTCATTTTGACATTTTTTAATTGAAACATTAATTTTTCATCCAAAATGATCGTTTCAGAATTTACTTCATTTTTTTAATTAAAAAAAAAACTCTCAAAAATGAAATGTTTCATTGTGGGCTGAACAAAAACATTTTGTTTGACCAAAACAATTTTATTTATTTTTCTCATTTTTCAGAATGGCCAGTGAGCTGAAAAAATCAGTTATCTACACAGCTCTAAAAACAGTAGTGTCATATGACAAATGCAAGAAGAATCAGGTCAGAGCTGAGGAATACACTCACCGGCAACAAGATATTGAAAGTGAAACATTACAAGAAATGGTATCTAAATATCAAGTGCACTTTCGGAGCAGGGAGGCTGGAACAATTTTTATAGTGGGGAGTGCTGAGAGCCACTGAACCAAACTGTAAAGCCTGTATATAATGGAAACCACTTCAGATCAGGAGGTCCTGCAGCACTTCCCGGATTCCTACGTCCAGCACCCATGTTTCTGAGTGCAACTTGCCATTCAGCCACTCTCTTCAGAATTTGGAACTTTCCCTTGACATAGATTTTCATCACCAGGAGGAGCTAGATTAAGCCATTTAGCCACAGCCCTGAGTAAGGTGCCCTGTTGAGTCACACTGCCTCAGGAGGATTTTAGAGCACGAGGCGACCTAGAAAAATCTTAGGCATCATTTGCATTAATTTACTTGTGTCACTGTACAAAGTGGAGCTTATACTGCTAGACACACTGGAATAAGCTGCACCTGTGTAAATCCTATTTTTCAAGTCTGCAGCACATCTACATTAGGGGTTTGCAAAAAAATATAGATAAAAAAATGGTCCTTTTTGAACCCAGCAAAGTGAAAGCAACTCTGAAATTCAGAAAATTTTCAAGAACGTTCTTTTCCTGCATGTCTACCTGCTCTGATAATACCATTAACAATTCCTTAGAGGAGGAAGTAGAAAGCATCCGACGAAGTGGATATTCACCCACGAAAGCTCATGCTCCAATATGTCTGTTAGTCTATAAGGTGCCACAGGACTCTGCTGCTTTTACAGATGCAGACTAACACAGCTACCCCTCTGATACATAAATCTTCTTGTTACAACAATTTGACCTAGAATCTCTCTCAAAAATAATTTATTCTAGTGCCAAAAAAATACTTGTTGCAATAGACTGTTTTAATTTGTAAAAGTCTCCCCCTCCCTGCCACAAATGAACACAAAGGGTATATTAAATATTTGGATATGATTTCTCCATTGTCAGCCAACTGATAAGCAGTAACATTTGAATTAGCTTTTAACGTAAAATGCACTCCAGTAAAGCTCTATGCCCCTTTGAAACAATTTACAAATGTTTCAGTGCAAATTCCATGCCACTTAATCATGCAAATCATTGTGCTCAGATCACCTCAGAGAAGAGCTAGCTTTCATCTGTTTTCCTGTACTGTTTGCTGTTACAGATATTGTAACTAAATTTTGTGAAAAGTTATGAACTAAGAGACCAGGCACTGTGACCTGGAAAGGCCTAGTTACTAGCCAGGCTATGGGACCCATAAAGTGTGCAGTTGTGAGCCCCCTGATTTTGGGACCCAAAAAATTTTGCTTAAATTTAGAACAAAAATGTAAGGGCCTGATTCTTGGCTAGGACAAGCTGTTCTCTGTGCAGGAGCAAACACGGTGAGGACACAACTGGCTTTAGGGTACCTTCGTTTTCCCCTGAACCTTGCGGCATATGGGGGGTCAGTTTTGTCTGTCATGGCACTTAACTGGGGATTGCCAGAGCACAGTGGCACACTGGTCACACACCTCTTTTACCAGGTTATGCCCTGTATGCTATGATGGGGTTTTTCTCTTAAACCAGTTCCATGCCACCCAGGAGACCAGCTAGCCAGCTCTACAGACTTTAACTCCTGGAACAGAGCGGAGAATATGACTCCAGCCATTTTCATTGCAGAGAGACCTTTTATTCAAATGAATGAAAGTAATTGCCACTTGTATTTCCTGGGGATCACATGAATTCCAGGAAAAATAAAGAGTCAGGCAGAAAAGCACAATTGCCACCACAGGGCTGTGTACAAATTACATTATCTAGCCTTTAACAACTTCTGCCTGCTTTCTCCATGGGATTCATGGGCCAAAAGAGGATAACATCTATCTCAGTCTTTACTAAACCTTTCGCAACAGAGAGACTAAGGAGGTCCTTGGAGAAACTTTTAGCCATGGTGAGAGATGAAAATGTGGGAGGAAAAGAGAACAGACAGCATAGAAGGCGATAATGAAGAAAAAGAATACATGGGTGATAGTAAAGGATACAGCTGTGGCTGGCTCACTGCAGAGGGAGAGTCTACCCGTGCTACAATCACTCCTTCATTTGCTCTGTAGACATACCTTTTATGTAAAGAACTGGGCTAGCCTTTATTTTCTGAGCCTTTTGTTTTTGCACCAATTACTTCACTCACAAGATCAGAATCACTGACATGGTCCACAATGTTTCTGAATTATCCTCTGACAGCAATCCAGGCAGATTGCTACAAAGTTCACAATGCTTTGTACTTTGGATACAGGGAAAGCACTAAGCTGACCCCTTAATGAGATCAGAACAATTTCGAAGTCTTAAAAAAAAAAGTAGGGCCTGATTCTCCACAGCCTTGAACTTTTGGCTAATCATTGACACCTGTGAGAACTGGGAGAAAAGTACTTGCAAAGTTCTACTAGACTAATTTGGTAGCATTTTACACTGCCGTTGTTGTCAAGTAAATGGCTGCACAAGATGCAAGGTAACAGAAAATCAGAACAAAAGTATTCAGATATGATGTACTAGACAGAAATACGATAAGCAGAAGAATGCATCAACATCATGGAGGACAATTTTAGAAGGATAAGCAACTTGCTTGCATTGGCTTAATAGTTCTTCTCAGAATAACTGAGTGGATGGTGTGTTGTTGTAGCCATGCCAGACCCAGGATATTAAAGAGACAAGGTGGGTGAGGTAATATCTTGTATTGGACCAACGTCTGATGTGGAGAGAGACAAACTTTTGCGCTTACACAGAGCTCTTCTTCAGGTCTGGGAAACTTAATCAGAGCGTCACAGCTAAATACAAGGTGGAACAGATAACACACATTTCAAGGGACCATTCAAGATGAAGTGGCTCATTAACATCCCTCCAGTCACAGGGAGGAAAGAAAGGGAGGGGGAGGAGGAGATGTTAGTGAGTTATAGATTGTTGTAATAAACCATAAATCTGGTGTCTCTATTCAGTCCATGATTTTTAGTGTCTAGCAAAGTTATGAATTTAAGCACCCAGGCTCATCTTTTGAAAGTGTTGTGCTGGTTTTCTTCGAGGCTGAGGATTGATAGGTCAGACATAAAAAGTGGTCTCTTTGTGAAGAGTGAGTGGATGGCTATATTCTAGAAGGTGAGGAGCTGGACTAATTCTACTTCCAGAAGAGAAGGCCAGGAAAGGCAAATAAATGTAAAAGAGATCACAATTTAAAGACTGAATAAAAAACAAGTCTAACTATAAAAATAAAGGGTCAGTTCCTCAGCTGGTATAAACCAGCATCACTCCTTTGACTTCAGTGAAACCATGCCCATTTACACCAAAGTAAATTAACTTGATTGAGGGATTCCCAGAACTCCCTAAACCAATCCTTGCTTGTAGATCAAAGGACAGATCTGCTGCCCAGTGTCCAAATTAAATAGCTGATCTGGGTCCTGGGATAATTGGGGGGAGTAATTCTCTCCCACATACCCCAGCCATGGAGCAGCTGAATGGCTGCTCAGCAATGGCCACTGAAGCCCTATATAATGCAAAACCTTACTAAGACAGTTCAGCAACTAGTGAATGCAGGGCTTTTCACAGAGAAATTCAGTATTGTACATAATGCATAGATATGTACAGAGTTTTAAAAATTTTTTACACTCTACTCAATTTTCCTTCTTTGTCCTTCATCATTTTCTTCTTCTGTGGGGGATGGAGGTGGGGAATGAAACTCTTGTTGCCTTCTCAGAGCATTGGAAAGTTTGGGGTGAGGGGGAGAAATGTAACCCATTGCAACTGATTTTTCTTTCAATATCATCACCAAATGGCCTGTACAGTTGCCACTGAGGCAGGAAAAGTTGCTTCATGGATGGTATGACAAAACCCTGGATAGCCGTGAGCTATCCCTGCTTGCCTTCACAATATGGCTAGCTGGTTTTTTGTTGACAGGTTCTGACAGAACTCTGCTTTCCCATTCAACAAAGTAAACACTAGTTCACACAAAGAAAACCAAACACACAGATTTCCTAAATATGCTCTAAAGCTCGATCTATTTTGAACAGAGAAGGGACTTGATTAAAGAAATGGATTGTTTTTAAATAGAGTAGATATTGGGCCAATTTCTGGCTTCGGCCTATGCATACTTTATATGGCCCAAAAGCTACAGCCAGGGGAGGAACTGCAGGGCCCAACTGTTGCAGCCCTATCATTTATATACGACAGTCCACGTAGTTGATCTTCTAGTCTTCCATGAGGCAAGGTCCAAGACCCCTGGTTTTAGTAGGAGCTCAACCCTTTCCAATCCACCTGAAGTCTTTATGCACCCGACCGTACTTGAATTACAACTAGCAGGAGTCATCTGTTTGTGGTAATTGTGGAGGAACCCAGCATATATCAGAATATATATGAAAACAGCATTGTGGAAACGACATTAATTTGGATCTCTCTCTCTCTCTCTCTCTATAGCTCCACATGACTATTTACAGGAAAAATCGGGCATCTTAGTTGGGTTGATTGAAGTACAGTTAATTTGGGAAGTAAATTTCAAATTTGAAATCACATGCTCATATGAAAAACTGGATTCTATGAGTTATATTCATCCAATCAAGGAACAGAAACTTCCCAAATAGCAATAGATGTCTAATCCAAAAAGTTCAAATTTTGAATATTTGCAGTGAACTGTTACAACATGAGCTATGGACCAAGAATTATTCAGTGAATAATTTTAAATAATGAATCCATTTGAGAAACTTTTGATCAGTTAGCTGACAGTTCAGGAATAGGAACATCAGTGGAATGCCTCAGGTAAATTAGTAGTTACAAGTTAGTCATCTAGCTGTAGTTAAATAAAGGGTGGGTTGTGAACTGGGATAACTCTATACATGAAGTCTGGTTATAGCTCTGAATTTGCAAGTTCATTGCCATGGGCAGCTCAGACCCATCTGCACACCCCAAAAGATCCAATCGCATTTATGAGTTTTCAGGATTGGTGCATAAAATAAAATTAGAGCTAGGCCAAGCTGGAAAATTTGGATCCATGGATTCAGCTCATCTCAAGCAAGCATTAGCTCCCATCCTCACTAGCTGGTTTTTTTTGTTTTTTAAAGTCCACCCATAACTTCAGAAAGTATTTTTCCCCAATTGTTTGATGCTATTATATATCAAAAAAGCAGTGAAGAGTCCTGTGGCACTAACAGACTATTCACCCACAGCAGCTCATGCTCCAAAACGTCCATTAGTCTATAAGGTGCCACAGGATTCTTTGCTGCTTTTACAGATCCAGACTAACACGGCTACCCCTCTGATATTATATATCAAGATACTAATTTCTAGAACAAAAGAGTTTAGGCCCAGATTTTTAAAGGTATTTAGGCACTTCTGCATTCAGCATTGCAATACCAAGCTATTTGCATTTTCATAAGAGATTTAGGCCCTTACGTGTCAAAATTCCATTGTCAGGTCAGCAGGATTTAATTTCAAAGCACCTAAATCACTTTTTAAAATGAGGCAGGTTCCTAAATTAGTTAGGTGTGCAGTTGTTGAGAAAATAATCACTCGGCAATGTCTAAAGATGATATTCCATCACATATACACCTTTAATTAGAACCTCACAGACAATGTTGTGCATATTTTTATTTTGTTTTAACACATAATCCTATTACAAAGTTAATGTAAGAGCTGCTTAGAACAAGGCGGCTTTGCTGTTCTTGTACACACCACTGCTATGTCCATGAAACAGTCTCCCAAAAAGTTAGCCATTTCTAAATAAATGATCCTCCAGAGACCAGAGTAACAGCAGTTGCAGGAACAAATTTCCTTTTCTCTCAGTGCATGGATTAAACACAATCAAGTATCTAACTTAAAAAAAAAAAAGCAACAGCAGCTTTTTTCCATCAGTTCCCTAGTCCCAGGAACAGCACTGTTACCCTGGCACAAATGGAAGAAATGAGGAATTAAAAAAAATAGGAGACAGTTTTTAAGTGTTTCCCTGAAATACATTGTCAATTCTTCTTCGTAGGAGTTGCTGTAAAACTTGCAATATGAGAGTGCTTCCAAATGAGAGAGACCTGATGTATCCACACTACAAACTGCATGAAATAAATAGAGCCTCTTTGAAAGTATAGAAAATGCTCTCAATGTATCTAATAATGACACCAGAGTAGCTGGATAGATGACAATATGTTGCCTCAGCATTGATTCATAGCATGTGCACAGTGGAAATTACCACAAAGAGCAAATAAGCATGAGGCGACCAGATTTTCAGAGTCAGACACACGGTTATGAGTTCATGCCTAATTATACAGGGAAGTGACTGGTGGGCATGAATGAATGTAATTGTCTGATGTTGCTGAACATTGGGTATTTGCATGTATAGGTATGGTACACATCAAAAACTGCATATACAGGACCCTCTAAGCCACAATATAATGAACAGCTATCTAGAAGCACAGATTTCTACCCAGTTTATTATTGTAGCAACTTCTAGCTGCTTTTCTGAGTGTTTTTCCCAAGACTCAATGAATTTCTAAAATATTACCATTTCTAACGCAGAAGATAAAAAGATAATTAATGAACATCCTATCTTTCTTCACGGATTAGCTTCAATATCTTCCTGAGTTGAGGAAAAGAATTGCGGACTGATCCAAAACCACTGAAGAAGAAGGGAAAACTCTCATACACTTGCATGGGCTTTGGGGATCAGGCTCTTAATGAATTAACATGACAATGACGGGAATCTCTTCTTGTTTACCCTGTAAGCAAAAACTGAAGGGGATCAAAATATCTCACTAATCTCTTCTTCCTTTCCCCACCTTCATTTAAACAGAAGATAACGTGGATTAGAAGGACCTGAAAGGTATTTTTGTTTTGTCCGTGAAGTTCTCTAGGACATTTTGAATCTCTTTGGGGACAAGAAGGAGGGGGAGGAGAATAATCTATCAGCGTTTAACTAAACCTGGAACCTTAGTGTATACATCACAACATCATCATCTAGATTGTAACATTTGACATTTAGTTTAAACCTGTGAAGTGAACAAGTGAAATAGATATTTAAAACAGTGATAAATGAATTGCTTAATTCCCAGCTAATTATACCATACTGCGACATTGCTAGCAAACAATGTAACAAGAATGCCAAATTAATTAATGAAACATTTAATCAAAATCTATTCATATAGTTGCCTATCCATTTTTGAAGCTAAATAATTATTCCATTTTAATTGCCTCAGTACTTGCTAAAAGAATTCTCGATTTGTTTATAGACGTCATTAAACAGAGATGAAAAGGTACAAAGAGATTAGTTATATGTGTTTGGATCTAAGTATCGTCAAAGTTACAACTCAATGACCAGCTCCTTAGCAGAACATTGATGGCTGTTGGGTTTCAAATATGAATTCGGAAGCTGAATCAAAAGTCTCCTGAGAACAACTGTTTCTGTAACATTTCTGCTACCTGCCGCTAGAGCCCCCAGAGATACTAGCCTTGCCCAGTATCATAAATCTAAATAACCAAGATTTATCTATGCTTAAGCTGAGGATCTGTAACCTTTGCCCCACCGCTTCCGGGTGGATGTGATAATTAACTTATCTGTCCAATCCATCGTTTGATTGTAAGGTATTTCTATGAAGTACCTACCTCACTTATGAGCAATATTAATACATAAATACAGATTTTTGAGGGAGGCAAAAGGGGGTAGGGATTTCAATCCTCCACGTGCTCCTTTTTTGTGGATCTCCTGGGGGAGTTTCTGGCGCTATCCTCTCCCAACCACCTTCTGAAGTCTGCTAGGTCAGACTATTGCCGCACAAATCCCATGTGGTTTCTGAAAAATAGTAATCTTCACACAATACCACTCACATGGCAACAGGAAACCTTTACTGCCAGCTACAATACAAATCCCAAAAGCCCTTTGCAGTTTCCTACCACAGCTGAGAGGTGGTGAGGTGGGATCACTAACAGGGAGAAGTGAGCCTATGCGGAGAAGGGACGCAAGAGAAACCAGTGTGGTAAAGGAAGAATGCACATGGGACAGCTTCAAAATGTGGAAGATTGAATCTAACCCACAGGTTTGGATGTTGGATCCTGACTCATGAGATCAAGTCCTGAATATCTCCCAATTTCAGAATCTTGATTTGGGCCCATCTCTGAATGAGATACTTAGATACAGAAACATATATTTTAGACAAAGGATTCTCAGATTTTTGCACAATGTGGACCATATCTAAATGAAAAGGACACCCTCTTCCCCATTCTTGATTGTGTGGACCACCTCCATCTCATCTGTGCCTTCTGGCAATCATCGCAATTGCTTCCATGGAAAAGTAGCATTAGGGAAATATTTAGTGTACTTTTAGTTTCTTTTAATATAATTTACCAGCTGGAAACAATGAGGAGAGCCAAGATCATATGACCAGGCAACTCTCCATAGACCATTGGTGGATTCACCATCACTTGAAGTCTTTATATCAAATTGGGATATCTTTCTGATACAGATGTTCTAGCAAAACCAGAAGTTATGATCTTGATGCAGCAATTACTTGTGAAATTCCATGACCTCTGTTAAAATCTATGAATTCAGAACAATAATTTTGGAACTTCTGTGTTAGCCAATAGGCATGCATTCGATATCACTGAAAAGTGCAGAAGGTGGCAGCCAACTTTATTAAAGGCAGCCTCACTTCCACATGCAGGTACATGGTAGGGAAATGGTAGCCATCTTGCTGATTTCAGCCTATTTGACCATATTAAGAGATGGTGGCCATTTTGAATAAGGGAAATTTATGAGTTAGCAGCCTTTCAACATGTTTTCATGAGACAAGAAAGAAACACCCCACAATCACTGGAGTTATGATAAAATCGCAAGACTTGGCAATACAGGACCCATCCCCTTGTCCATGGACTGCAAAGTCATGGTCACCATTTTAGTTAACATAACTCCTTAATGTTATTTTCCAACTCACTTATTTCCTAGTATAGACAAGCATTTAGACTCCACCCTGATGCACTCAGAACAGTTATAACAGGCTTTAGAGCAGTGGTGGGCCCGTGGCCCACCAGCAAGATGGTATTTACATTGACCGTCCGCAGGCACAGCTGTCCACCCAGCTCCCAGTTGCTGCAGTTCGCCATTCCTGGCCAATGGGAGCTGCGGGAAGTGGTGCGGGCTGGCTGCCACTTCCTGCAGTTCCCATTGGCCTGGAACGGCAAACCACAGCCACTGGGAGCTGCTGATGGCCATGCCTGCAGACAGTCAATGTAAACACTGTCTTGTGGCCCACCAGCGGATTGCCCTGATGGGCTGTGTGTGGCACGTGGGCTGCAGGTTGCCCTCCACTGCTTTAGAGGGAACACTATCTATTGCTCCCTCAACTAAATGTAATATTGCTGCAACACAAGCTCAAGAGAAAGAGGTGAGTAAACGGGGATCTCAGTGAATCTCCTCCATCTAGATAATGTATTACTCTAATTTTCTTTATGATTCCAGTTTGTTATCACAACACAGTTAGGGAGAGAATATAGTAGCAACATATTTCGCAGTGCATCCAGTTTTCTACATCTCAGTGGTTTACAGAGAATCTCTTTGGGTTGGGAGTCCCTTCCTAGTGTGTCTATTGTACAGCGTCAAGTACATAGTCATCGCTAAGTAAATACTGAACAGTGTCAGAGAGCTCTTGCTGTCTGTGTTATTGCACATTATCTCAAATCCAATCATGTTAACTGTTTTCATTTAGTGCATTGTAACCAATACATGGCTGAACTAAACATTTTATCATCCAGACACCAACTTGTCTTTTTTATGGTTGTAGTCACAGGAAAAAAACCAAAAACTGTTTTTGAAGGATTTGGAGCACATTCACAACAGTTATAGAAAAAGATACTGAGGTGTTGCTCCTGGAGTAACAAGAGACTGACAGACTGTTTTAAAATATATATAAATCAGGGCACGGTAAGCAAAGCCAAAACTTGCCTAAATACTTTTCTTCACTGTGCTTTCCTAGACGTGCAGTCACAGACTTGCTGTTTCTAGCAATGGAGTTACAGCACTATTGCAGTGCACGGGATGGCAGGTAGCAAACAAAGCAGAAAACGTTTGTATAAATATATGCAAGCCACAGAAAATATCTTACTTTAGCAATTTCACAAACTCACAGCATTTCAGTTTTCCTGTGCCAGAACTGCCTTGAGCATTAGTCAGAACATTGGTGTTACCATCTTTAAGGTTTTAAACCATAACATCAAGAAACTTTTAGTATAATGATGTAGTTCCCCAAATACTAAACAAATGGCTGATATATACTGATTTCTTTGCATTTTAGGTTCCATAGAGTACAGAATGAAATTCAGAAATTTTCTCCTCTAACCACCACCCTCTAAGGAGCATATAGAGTTCTCCACTTCACCGGTAGGTAAATATGTACTGATGAGATGCATTTTTAAAAAACACATTATCTTCTCTCAGATGCAGCGCCAAATTCTGACATTGGTGACATGGGCCTAATTCTCACACACACCCCTATATGATAAATCCAAATGATTTTTGCCTGTGCTCCAAATGAATTAATTCATCAAAATCAAGGACAATAATTGTTGCCCTTGTTTATACATACCAATATCATTAAAGCAGGTATTCTAGCATCATGTATTCACATCAAAAGTTGCTTTATGCAGCACTGTATCAGTTTACCCTGTGGTAAATTGCTGTACCAAAGCAAGTTGCTGGAACTTAAGACATACAGTTTGCAGGCAGCTTCCTGTGGGGTCATTTTAACCTAGTAGTTACATGTCACTCTGTTGATCAGATGACATTTACAGTCTAATTTAGAGAGTCATAGAAGATTAGGGTTGGAAGAGACTCTGGAAGTCATCTAGTCCAACCTCATGCTCAAAGCAGGACCAACACCAATTAAATCATCCCAGCCAGGGCTTTGTCAAGCAGGGCCTTACAAACCTCTAAGGATGGAGTTTCCATCACCTCCCTAGGTAACCCATTCCACTGCTTCACCACCCTCCTACTGAAATAGCGTTTCCTAATATCCAACCTAGATCTCCCCTACTGCAACTTGAGACCACTGTTCCTTATTCTGTCATCAGCCACCACTGAGCACAGCCGAGCTCCATCCTCTTTGGAAACCCCCCACCTCAGGTAGTTGAAGGCTGCTATCAAATCCCCCCTTACTCTTCTGCACACTAAACTAGCCCAGTTCCCTCAGCCTCTCCTCATAAGTCATGTGCCCCAGCTCCCTGATCATTTACACCAAGTCTCCTTATCAAGAATGTTTACTGACACTGAAGTTGTTTCAGAAAAGTAATGAGAGAATAAAAACAGTCGGCATGTGGGTTGCAAATGAATTCAGTATAAATATATTTTTTCAATCAAGTTATGCTGCCTTACTTTTAGCAATGATATCAGAAGAGAGAGGAATCTAAATATTTATTAAACAAATAATGGTTCTTAAAGTGCACATACTGTAACAGTCTTTAAAGAGCCAAGGAAAGAAAGAGATCTTTAAAGTATGAGTGAGCAATGTTTAATTAGTATGACTCTTAATCATGGCCTTAGTATACTTACTGTACATTCAAAAGGTATTTTTTTCTTTTCTGAAAATATTTTTCTTGTTTTGAAATATGTTTTAGTCCAGTTTGCTTTTTTCTCTAAGGGATTTTCAAATACCTATTTCCTTTTTTATGGGGGATCTCAACTTGTTATAGAGAATATTTAGAAGCATTGATTTTAGCCAGCTTCTCAGAAGACAATGTATATATTAGGATACATACAATTTGAACTTTGTAGGAAGCAGCTTTTGTTTCTTTTCTGTTCTATTCTATATAGGTTCTTTTACCACCTTTATTCCCATAGTACCTGTGCATCTTCCAGCAACACATTAAACAATGTGATTAACATTGTCACATGTAGTTTGTTCTCTCTCTCAGAGCATGTCTACACTACAGTCCTACATCGACCTCACTGTGTAGTATAGACTTGGCCTCAGTCTTCCCAGGGGATGAACTGCATGTGTAGTGGAGTGTTTTGTTTTGGTAGGGTTTTTTTGTTTTGCTTTTTAGCGTTTGTGTCCTGACACATTTTCTAGCACACACATACTAGGATATGTCATTTTTAAAAAAGGACATTTGATATTTTTATCCCTATGATCCTGTTGCTTCTGCCCCCTTATGCAGGCATAAAGTAGCAGAGGATGATAGTATTGGTAGGGCACACAGTGGAGAGTAGCTGCTATGTGGCATATCTTCTACTCTGCACTGATTGGCAGAAGTCCCCTTAAAACAAATTAAGCCACTGTAGAATAAAACAAAAAGAAACATCAAGTGAATTTATTAGTTTGTAAGATTTCCACAGTCTGTTCATGGACATTCAGCAAACAGAAAAATAAGCTAACTTCATTGGGTCACGTTATGTGTTATGAATTATTTGCTCTATTATGAGCACTGATATGTATGCCCTTTTGTTGTGAAATCTACAAATGGAGGGGCTGAGGGAATAAAAGAAATTACATTTAAAAAACATGCATGTTAATAAATCTGGTGCCTGCTGTTTTTAGATGCATTGATTGTGAGGATGTGCATAATGTTAAATCAGCTAAGTGAGCAAACTTCTTAAATTACAAAATATTGCATATTTCATAGACTAGTAATTACTGATGTATTGTGATTTGTGACATGCCACATAAACAACCATATAGCCATACCTTAAATAAACTTGAGGACAAGAAACCCAACAACCCACCCTCATCCATCTTAATTTGCCTTTCACAAATGTAGGAGATGGAAGCAATAATTAGGGCTGCCATTTCACCATTCTAATCATTAAGTGATTAAAATCTTCATAGTTATATCCTTTGCCTCTTTATTTGGTTTCCCTTATTCTGATAGCTATACCATTTTGGTCCTTTGACATTAGACTTGAAATAAAGATGATGCTTGTATCCTGAAACAATTTTTCAATCTGCTGGAGAAGAAATGTGGTCTTCCAAAAGTAATTATAGACCAAAGCAGTTACATCAGAAAAACTTCAAATGGAAGAGAGAGTGTTGCACTGGAAAGAATACAACAGAGTGGACAGCATAAAAAATTAATATTTACCAGCTATATTAGCTAAATTTGCTATTTATTTGCAGTCCTTTCCATTGTAAATATACAGGTGCTCCTATAAACCCAAAATAATGTGGCACTGCAAATAATGATTTTTAATAGCACCTTTTGTACTTTTATGGGATAAATATATTAAATGTGAAATATCCATAATTGCTAATTATGCAACGTGATTTATATCACTTAAGACCAAGTTTTCAAATAGGTCTCTAAAATTATTCTCTGAAATCTGGTGGGTGCACTAGTCTGGACACTAAACCCGTTACATTTGTACATGTAAATTGGATAATTATGCAGCTAATGAACCTTTTGTATGTGCAAATCTGTTTTGCGTGTGTAGAAAGTTTCACAACAAGGTGTGTTATGAGAATTAATTTGTCTGTAGAATGCTCTGAGAATGTTAGATGAAGAATGCCATCTAGAACAAATTTTTCTTATAGTGATAATATTTTGTAATTGGTAGCTACTCTACAATATTAAATTAAGAAATAATCTCCCTTCCCTTGGTCTCATCCATGTTCAAGATGATGTGCAAGGGTGGCTTTATTTCCCCAGGATGATGGTGATCATTTTGCCAAACTGTTGCCATGCAATGGATAAAACAAACTTTAGGGATCCACTGCAGTCCAACAAGCAGGTTTTCTTTAGCCCCCGAGGCGGACTTGCCAGGTCCCAACTGTCAGATGCTTTTCGGATCAATGATGGAGAATTTGCCTGAAGGGATCTTGCTTCCTCTAAATTCTTTTTGGAGGAAAGCATAGACTTTTATGAATTCCTTCATCGAAATGGCAGGCAAGTTCTACTTTGAAAATACAACAAATACAACAACTCAATTTGTTAGTGTCAGAGCAGGGCAGTGGTCTGTTTTCATCCAACAATAAGAACTGTTCCAATAGTTAATGGAGACTAATATTAAAACTCTGCATGCAGGAAATATTCTCTTTTAAATTAAAATAAAATCAGTCTTCTAAAAAGTGGTATTTTTAATAATAGGGTATCACAAAAATGTTATACATAATGTGTTTTATGCAGTGTTGTTGTAGTTGTATTGGCCCCAGGATATTAGAGATCCAAGGTGGCTGAGGTCATATCTTTTATTGGACCAACTTCTTCTGGTGAAAGAGTAAAGCTTTCAGGCTTACACAGAGCTCTTATTCGGATCACCTTGTCTCTGTAATGTGCTTTAGGCAGTTTAAATAGCAATTTATACAACAATTTTATGATCTAATATAGATGTCCCCCACAATTTATATTTTCCCTTAAGGGAAATTTGTTCTCAACTCCAGGCAGTTAGAGATTGGCCTATGATCTAAAGCATGTGGGTATATATGCCTTACAATTTTTTTCTTATCTAAATGTAACTTATCAAATATCCACCCATTATCCATATATTCAGTTCCTCACTGAATTCTACTAAGCTGTTGGTTTCAATCTCTCGAGGCAAGGAGTTCAACAGGTTAATCATGGGTTTGTGTTTAAAAAAGGGGTGTGTGTGTGTGCAAGGGAGTGTTAAGTAAGCAAAAGCTGAGAGTTGGGTCCTAGAAACCTGACCTCTGCTCCAAATTTCACTATTTTTCAGGCCAGTTGGATTCCTGGCACAATCCTTGGGAGACTTGTAACTTTGGCCTTTACAATCCATTTAAAATGGTGCTCTAGTAACAAAGCAACAACATTAGGACTGTACCCAAGAAGTATGTGACTAATAGAGTCCATATTCTTAAGTGAAGTAAACCTGGAGAAGAGAATACCAAAGGAGGACCTAGTCTGAGAAGAACTGCTGGGGTCAATGGTACTTGCAATCTTGCTGAAGGAAGAGACTATAAATAGCAAGTTCCTGACCCTACTTGTAGTTCTGACCAAAATAGTGTTATTTTGAACTTCCGGTCATTGAATAGCACAGAGGTGGGCAAACCACGGCCCGCAGGCCACGGGCCTGTCCTGCCCAGCCCGAACTCCCAGCCAAGGAGGCTAGCCCCTGACCCCTCCTCCGCAGCCAGTACTCTAGCCTGCCGCTCCTGCGGGCAGCATGGGTGACGTGGCTGGCTCTGGCTGGGCGGCGGGGCTGCAAGCTCCTGCTGCTCTGAGCAGCATGGTAAGGGGACAGGGCAGTGAGGCTTGGATAAGGGGCAGGAGGTCCTGGGGGGCAGTTGAGGACAGGGAGCAGGGAACGGAGAATCCCAGGGAGGCTGTCTGGGGCAAGGGGTGTGGATAGGGGTCAGGGCAGTCATGGGACAGGGAGCAGGGGCGATTGAATGGGGCTGGGGTCCCGGGAGGAGGCAGTCAAGGGACAAGGAGCAGGGGGGGTTGGAGGCTCTGAGGGAGGCAGTCAGGGAGTGGAAAGTGGGAGGGAGTGAAGGTCAGGCTGTTTGGGGAGGCACAGCCTTTCCTACCTGGCCCTCCATATAGTTTCTCAATGCTGATGTAGCCTTTGGGCCAAAAAGTTTGCCCACCCCTGGAATAGCATCTGACAGATACATCAGGAATAAAAGTCCACATGAGTTGTTGTATTTGAAAAATAGCTAAAGACAATTCAGTAAAATTGTGTTCATAATTCAAGAAAGATATTAAATGAGATGGGAGAAATCTGATAAGGAAAAGATGTTTGAAGATATGAAGTTGTCTAAAGATCAGATCAGTCTATGCTTTTCTCCAAATCCCCATCTCTGGTGGGATTTTCAAAACTCCTTGGGAGCTGAGATTTTCAGAAGTAGCTAGGCATTTAACTCCCTTGACCTAGGCACTTTTGAAAATCCCACCAGAGGCCTATCTGCATCTTTAGATGCACACATGCCTTTAAAAATCTAGCCTCAAAGGATTAATTAGTTTATACATTATCTTTCAAAGTTTTGATCTACCCCATAATAATTATAATGCTAGGGTCCAGCGGACCTAGGTTTTGTCAGTTGATATTCTTGACTAACATTCCTGGTTCATTAAAGGCATTTGTATAATTTTCATGAGTAGAATTTGTGTTATGCCAGGAGTCCCCTTTACAAAAAAGGAGGTACACATATATGATTATGAGCCCTACACTCCACCGCTGAATCCTGGAAGATACCAGTGGGCATAGTGTGCCCCAAGAAGCTTAAAACTGGAATGGTTAATTCAGGACAGAGACTGAGGATGTTTTTACCTCAAAGGCTAAGTCATAGCCAGTGGGCACATAGCGTTGATGTATCCAGTATAGAGGGTGAAAGAGAAAAAAAAATACTGAGGTCAATGGGGTCTGGAGAAGAGGAGAAAGGGCAAAGGAAATTACAGAAGGGACCAGCCGCAAGGAAAAAAATGTCATAAGGTCAAGATTCAGGAGTCATTGCAAGATATTTTTAATGATAAAGTACCATCTGCAAATTATGAATGAAGCATTTTAGCTATGTGTGCCAGCAGGCTGCAACAGGTATTCCAAGCTTTGTTAACGTGTGCACATTTTTTTGCTTTGGTTTAACAAACTCTCCCTCCCCTCAAATTCTATCTGATGAGATGTATCCAAGAGGAAAAAGCAGCAAAATTTTAGTCTAGAGGAAACTGCAAAAGTCTCAGAGTTATAAAGATCTCATGTTTCCCACACCAATATTGGAAAAGTAAAGCCTCTAAGTTTTGCATGGGCAGTTCTAGTTCCGATTTGAATCAGATCTGAGATGCAAGGTGCATGTTGCACACACCATTAATTCAGCCAATGGAAGAGGGTCTCTGTTACATGACAAAATCTACTTGAAAATTGCAGCCACTGGCTGGCAGTCACAAAATGTCAAAGAGCTCACAGGCAGAAAAACACTTTCATTCTCATTTCTTTTCAGATGAAACTTTCTGTAACAACTAAAACTTTGAAGCACCCTTCAAATGTCATTACTGTACATACAATTAATGGAGAAGATCCTATTTTATCCAAATAAAATAATTTCTCCGACTGAGCCTCAATCTCCTTGTCTGAGACCTTTTCATTCAAGCTTCTCAATAAATTACTTGTTCATGCAGTAAGCACTGTCACTGGGCATGCTGTAGGATCCAAATATTAAATCAACTTCATTATAGCATCAGACATCACTACAGAAACATTCAGGCTTTGCAGCATAAGGTGACAGTGGCATTTCTTGATACCTTTCCTTTGCAAACGTTTTAACTGACTGAAATGGCACACAGTTTTTGGTCTGACAAGTTGATCTGTCATATTGTTTTAAAATTCTTTTGTAAAAATGGATCCAAACCCCAAATCTCTCGGCTCTGGAGATGAATCCACAGAATTTTTTTTTACTTTTTAGTTAACTGAAAATGTAAAAAATAAAAAAAAATTTTTTTGATTCATCCCATAACAATTCCTTCCAATAATCCCCCCACTCTCAACTATTTCCAAGTTGCCAGTGAAATGAAAAATCCATTAACTGCCCAGTTCTCATCCAGATGAATTTCTGAATGGCTTTTATCTGTATAAAGGGCTGAAACAAAACCTTGGATCTAAATGTCCTCAAATTTTGAGCTATTTGAAATCTCTGTTTGGCTATTATATGGATTACCTCAATCCATTTTTAGTTGTTTGTTATGGTCATACTTAACAAGGATTTAAACCTTTGTTACTGATAATGTAACTTCTAAATCATTCATGGCTCCCCTGCTGTTTTTCTTTTAGAAAAATATTTACAAATTAAAAAAAAAAAGATAGATACCTAAGTACCATTTTGGTAAACAGTGAAGTCACTGGTGAACTGTTCATGAACAAATACTATTCCTTTAATATTTAACAGTTTATATACACCACATATTGCTTAGTGCTTTGAATAAGAAGCATGTAGATCAATCTCAAACTTTAATCTCCAAGGTTTAGTTTGTGCAATCAAAATTCACCACATTTAGGTTTGGACTTTTTTTTTTTATTTAATGCTCCTGTTCATAATTTGAGTTAATTACTTGCAAAGCAAATTTGATTAATCAAAGCTATTTCCAGAACTATATGTTTCTTAAGGGATCTCAAGGTAGGTATTACTCCAGTACTTTTATCAACAAGCATATTACACTGATCATGCTACCAGATTTGAAATCCACTGTATATGGGTGTCCATCAGAAAACTTCTCCATGCTCCTGCAACTAATCACAAGTTATCAGCAGCCCTTATTCGGTTTCTCTCCCAAACCAATGGAGAAGCGATGTATGTTCTGTTTCAGAGTACCAGCAATGCCACTCTGCCATCTACATTGGCCAAACTGGACAGTCTCTACGCAAAAGAATAAATGGACACAAATCTGACATCAGGAATCAAAAACCAGTAGGAGAACACTTCAACCTCTCTGGTGACTCAGTAACAGACTTAAAGGTGGCAATCTTGCAACAGAAAACAAAAACAGACTCCAAAGAGAAACTGCTGAACTTAAATTAATATGCAAACAAGATACCATCAATTTAGGCTTGAATAGAGACTGGGAATGGCTGAGCCATTACACACATTGAATTTATTTCTCCATGTTAAGTATCCTCACACCTTCTCGTCAAACTGTCTAAAATGGGCCATCTTGATTATCACTACTGTTTTTTTCCCCTCCTGCTGATAATTGCTCATCTTAATTAATTAGCCTCAGAGTTGGTAGGGCAACTCCCCCCTTTCATGTTCTCTGTATGTGTATATATATATATATATATATATATATATATATATATATATATATATATATATATATATATATATATATATATATATATATATATCTCCTTACTATATGTTCCATTCTATGCATCTGATGAAGTGGGCTGTAGCCCACGAAAGCTTATGCTCAAATAAAATATTTAATCTCTAAGGTGATACAAGTACGCCTGTTCTTTTTGATGTATGTTCTGTAGGTCCTCCACAACAAAAGCCAACAGGGTTGTGCCAGGGAGTTGGTCTGCATATATTATATATATATATTCATACACCCTCTCCCCCTATGATCTGCAGTAGTTCTTATGCATATGCTTTTATGCAAATAATCCATAGCTATATTCTCAGCTGATATAACTCCCTTTGCCAGAAGAGGATTTAGTCAGGTGTTTCTGGCAGAAATGACCTCCATGTGTGCATAGCTGGAAGTTGTTGCAGTGCAGGGAGTTATTTGTGGAGATCCTGCTAGACAGAACAAAGGTGCACATTATTTTCAAAACTGTTAGCTTGTGAAAAAACTATCTTCTTATTGTAAACCCAGTTTCAGTAAATAAATTAAAAACAATTTCAATAAAAGTTAACGAAAAACAGAGAATGGGTCCATTTTAAACTCTGCAAAATGAAAGCAACTTTGAAATTTTGGGCTACATCATGAACCTGTTTTTAAAAATCTATCACTAAATATTTGTTAGATGAAATCAAATACAGTTCACTATCCTGAAGAGACCAATTTGCATTTTAAAAATAGTTTGCTGCCCTGCAAAGCATTTATTTCAAGGTTGTAGCCTGAAGAATGCAAGGTTCATTATCTGATCATTTTGCTGCAGAAAAATCAAATAGGTTATGTGAGCCTGATGTAGGAAGCCATGTCACTCAAAACTTTGAAAGATCTCAAGTCTATCACGATTCAGCGTAAATTACTGCTATTTGGCAACTAATCCACTTGGGCATCTGTCAAGACATAAAAAAAATTGGCAAGATTCAGTATGTTGGAATTTAATTGTAACTCAATGTAAACAAACTCTGGATGCACATTTTGAATGGGTGAATCCATTTTTATAAATCAATTTTGTAACAGTGGACAGACAATACAATTTAAATTACCACTCTGATCAGCACAGTATCAGCATATAAATAGCTTGACTTTGGGAATGACTCTGAAGTAATTTGTTTGTCAAGTGCATTAATTACGAAGACGTTTTTTATCATCTTTCTAACCTGTTTCATATTTAGTCAGTCATTTTCCACCCATTTCAAAAGAAAAAAAGGTCACATTTCTGGAGGAGATGAAAATCCAAATACACAAAAAGAAATCCAAAACAAAACATTAACTAATAGTCACACCCAGTGCCTGAATGGCTCTCAGCTGTCCACTCACTGAAAGAGATGTTTGATTTTTCCAGGACCACCACTGTAAACAGGTCAGACACAGCTCACATTAGAAACTGTAAAAGAGAAGGACAGGACTGAAAGCATGCAGATCTATTGCAGAAAAGAATAATGATGAAAGCTAATGGAATTCTAAATAGATCTGGTTATCCCCCTGACCTGTAGTGACCCTACCTAAGTACTAATTTCTGGAGTGCAACACCCTTAACACCTATCATTGTTTGTTAATTACAGTTTGGTACAGGATTACATTCCAGGGCAGGATGATGGTACAAAAAGGAATACACTTTAGTTATTTTGTTTAGTCTATCAGCCAAGCAAATTTGATTTCATAACCGCACATTAATAAACTCCCCCAAACCTTTCATTGCAATTATTACAAAGTTACGGAGGAACAGCAGTGACATCCTGTTTCTCCAGTTAAGGTTCCAAAACCCATTCAATTCTAAGCCATATTTTTAATCTCTCTTTTCTGCAAGGACTTAAAAATTATATAGTTTCAGGCTGAGGATTGTCCAGAACAGTCTTAGCCCAAATATAATTAATTTTTGAACATTTACAAGACAATAACACATTTTGGTGCTGACAAAAGCGTACAGGATACTGCATTAAAATGGGCTTTTTTTTGGCGCTTTTGCAGGACTCAAAACCAGCTTGCTCTTAGAAGTTCAAATGTGACACACACCATTAACAAGCAAATGTATGTTGCATGTTTGAAGATATTTGGTTTAGAAAGATGCTCTTAATGTTCAAATTGTTATTAGTTATTCAGTGCTTAAAATGTACTCCACGTTATATAGAAGATTGAGGAAGATTTGGGGTAAACTCCAGGCTGAAGTCAATGGGAATTTTGCCATTGAATTCACTGAAGCCAGGATTTCACCCAGGGATTCTACCCCAATCACCTGCAATCTACACTGAAGTCAATGGAAAGAATCCCATTGATTTCCCTCAGATTTTGATTGAGCTTGACATAAGGCAGATCCTGTCTCAACATTTTGCACGTTTAAAAACATTGTATCCTTCTTCGGATTATTGTTAAAAAACACTTTGTAGTGAGAAGTGTGGATTTGAATGAAGAGAGTCTGGCTAGTTGGTGTACTATTCTAAGTTTATGGGTTCAATGTAGAAGACATTACAATGACAGTGAGAGACAGGTACATATGGAGGGGTGATAAAGGCACTATGAAAGGAGAGGGAAGGATGGGTTGTACAGATGTTGTACAGAAAGAACATACGGGACTCTGTCTGCCTAAATGTGAGTGAGAAGGAGAAATAGGTGGGGGAGGACAACACTGAAGTTACAGGGAGAAGAGTGAAATAAGAACCTATGTATCAACCATGACTGAGGACAGAAAAAGGAGAAAGATTCTATGACAAAAGAGGAGTAATTCTTTGTTTTTGCTCTATGGAGTTTCAGCTTGAACATCCAGAATGAAAAATAAGACACATTCAGCCCCATTTCATACAACCACCTGCTTATCTTTAATTGAGTCCCATTATCAATCAATGGGACTATTCAGGATTTAAAATTAAAGCCTGGTTGTATCAAGGCCTCAGAAGATGGGAGCTGGAACAGATATGCTGGAAGGAGAAAGGTAGATTTTGGAGATGTCATTGGAGAGGTCCAGGTAGTGCATGTTACCTGTCAGAACCAGACATGCAACTGTTTAGTTTCTTCAGTAATGGCTTCCCCTTCCTCAGAAAATCTCCCTCTCTGAGGTGACCTTTCACTTTCGAGCTCTGCTAGCAGTCATTTTGCCCCTCTCCAACTGGATAAAACAAGCAATACTGCATGGCTGAGGTGGAGGCCCATTGTATTGAGGAGTTAAGAATTTACAGAATGCTCAATAAACTCTTAAATATCTCTTTTCTTCTCTATTCATTTTATTGTGGCTACACAGTGGTCTGCAGTTTCAAGACCTCCTTAAAAGTTCTGCATTACCTTCCCTGCTCCACGTTAATACATATTCTAAGAAATCTCTGACCAAGTAGGGGCATCATGATTGCTATTACTCAGCACATTTGGCTATGCAGATGTTAAGAGTGTAAGGAGAGAAAATTCAGACCCTGTTGCTCCAAAAGTACAGGGCCCTATCACTTGAGCTATAGAAGAATCTCCATTAACTTTAAGCAACACAAGGCCTATGACACACAACGACACAGTTGCCGAATAGAGAGTAGTGATATTTTTACACTGATGGTTGCAGAGGGCTGAATTTGATCCAGTGCTCCATGTGGGTGAGCTTAACAGTTTAGGGGGCGGTACTACTGTTTACAACTTTTGTGGCTTGGAATTGTTTCATATTTGTGGATGATTCCCTGTTTTCCAAGAAGGGGTTTTGTTCTGATGGTTATATATGAGATACTGTCTTCCTTCGTTTCTGCAAGGTCTGCTCAGCTATTACTACAGGTGGTGAAGGAAGTGCAAAGCAGCCAGAAAGAGTAGTAGAATAAATCAGGAAAATCAAGGAGCTAGAGAGAGGGGTATAAAATTGCGTTGTCTGTAGAAACTACTATTTCAAATCATGTGGGAAACATTTGGACAAATGCATTTCCTAACTGAAAAGAAAACATTTTAAGACCTGCAAGAATTTTGCCTCAGGAAATTTGCTCTTAATCTTCATGAGGACACCTCTCTCAGATACTTTTGAGCACTTTAAGCCCTACAAGAGGCCAAAGTAACTATTCCCAAGGTATTTAGTTTCTGCTCACAGATTTTTCAAATGATTACGTGACTTTAGAATGAAAAAAAGCTGCTCGTGTTGTTGTTAGGCCGACAGATAGTTGAAAGAAAGTGTACAAGAGAGATTGAACAAAGACACCGCCTTCTAAACCAACCTCTTCCTGCCCCCTGTTCACCCTCCCCCAACACACACACACAAAAACCCCCAGTATCTGTAAACCTAGTCACACCATCATCCAAGTCTTTTCTTAATTTTTTAAAAAATAAATTCAATGGTCTCCAGATTTATTCTATGCCGGAGAGTCCATTTTCGAGCAGCATGTGATAAGTGTATTAACAAAGCTGAGGTGTACTTAGACAAAAAAAGCATTCCGGTCCATGACATGCAGCCTACAGCTACTCCCAAGTGCACTGAGCATCACAGCTGTTGTGATGGCCTCTTCCTCTACCGCTACTCAACTCTTTAGCAGAGGTACTGTACATGATTTCTCTATGCAGCTGGATACTGGAGATCAGTATCAGAGAAGAGTAATTCAGTGTAATTCATTGTGAAATGTACTGGGGGCCAGACTGTGAACCACCTAATTCCATCAGGGAGCTGTAGTTATCCACACAACTAGTCCCACTGAAATCAATGGGACTTTTCACATGATCAGCTCATCAGTGGAAGAAACAGTTTCAGAATCTTTCTAATAAAGTTCCTGTCACCTACTGGCTGCAGAGTGCAGATGCATTGAGACACAGGACAGTAATATAAATGCCCTAGAGTCAAATAGAATAGGGAGACATAATGGTCCAAAACAAACAAATACATTTGGTATTCTGGCAGGCCAGGTGTCAGCTTGTGCCAAGGTCCCCATGTCTCAGCTGAACACTGAAATGCATATCTGGAATCAGTCTGGTTCACCTGGGTGCTATTTTTAACATACTAGGTATTATAAGAACATGGTTACTATTTAGACCAAGTCCCTATCCGCAGACCCAAAGTCCCAGTCTGCAGACCATCTCCAGCCCCATGGAGGAGAGATGCACATAGACATGCTGCTGGCAATGTCTGCTGCAGGCACCTCTCCGCTCTCCCCCCAAAGCTCCCATTGCCTGGGAGAAAAGGACAGAGAAACCATCACTAGTCACCAGGCAGAGTCAGCCATGGAGGCAGCATCATTAGTTGCCGGGCAGTCAGCCATGGAGGTAGTATCACTTTTTTCCCCCACAATGAATATAAACAAGTCAAAATACTGAACACAACTGTCTGATGCACACCTTGCTGAAGGTTTCAACGGCTCAGTCACTGAGGCCAAACATTGACAAACTGACAGAACTGATGCATTGCCAGGTGTCTGGCAAACACTAAAAACACTCTGGCAGGTGAAGAATTGTATAAAGTTGTATGACAGTTTTATTATTTCTAAGAAATTCAAAATAAAAAATACAATATAAATGTTTTCTTTTCTGAACACCATCTTCATTGACATTACTGGCCCACTGGGAGGATCGGAGGACTGGCACTGGCCCTAAGGTAAATTGAGTCTGAGACCCCCATTCTATGGCATTTAGGTGTTCCTTGGTGGTCTCTCATCTAAGATCTTGTGACCGCTGAGAGGAACACTTGGTAAGGTGAGCTAGGAGCAGGCATGTTATTATTTCCTTTCTTTCTTAATAAAAATAATTTAAAGCAGATACCTGCTGTGATATTCTGGCCCCACTGAAGTCAATGGGAGTTTTGCTATTGACTTTAACGGGAGCAGGATTTCACATCCGTATATTACTATTATTTATTATTTCTATTGTGGTAGCACCTAGCAGCCCCAGCCATAGACCAGGATCCCATTATCCTAAGTGTTGTACAAACACAGAACAAAAAGACTGTCTGCCTCATTTTGATGCATGGGCATGTGTGTAATTTTAGGGACATAAAATGCCCTTGGGCATCACATGCAGTTCATGTCAATGTCAGTAAGTGGCCCTTGGAATAGTCACTTGGCAAGTCTACATGCAATGAGTGAAGGACATATAGCATGGGTGAAATCCTGGCCCCACTGAAGCCAGTGACAAAAATCCCATTGACTTCAATAAGGCCAGGATTTCACCCTATAGATTTTGAATTATATGTCACTAGTTTATAAGCATATATTTGATGACATTTACCACTTTAAAATATTATATGGGAATAATTTCTTATGTCACATGAATATTTTAAAACAATTTAAAAAAATAAGAGAGTGTGCTTACTAGGTAAAATGAACACAAGTCAGTTGGGGCTTCATGCGTGTGCCTGAGATCAGAATTTGGACAATGAGATCATGGACAAATAAAAATTAAAAAAAAATGAAATATTGGTTTATTCATCCAGTAGGAGTTCAGTGAGTAAAATAGTTCAAATTAATTAGGAAAAACAGCAAATTGCATCTTATTTTAGTAAAAACTGATTTAAATCTACAATAATTTATTGTATTCTTCAGATTAAGCAAAATGCAGAACTTTATTTAAATTAGTCACACGCTTAAAGTAAGGCTGAATCAGCACCTATATTATTTATGTAAACATAGGATGGCATTGGTGCAAAATGCTACATTATAAAGAGGAAAGAAACAGTGTGCTTTGAGGACTCTGCCCGATATGTTTACAACATCCCTGGAAGATGTCAACAGAGGTCACAATCAGAGATTTCCCTATATCTCCCCTGAACTCCCCCATTCTCCCCCCTCCCCATGGTCAATTTAGTCATTTTCCAACCCCATTTTCCATTTCCCCTGCCCCCATAAATTCTAACACCCGTTGTGCCACAATTCCCCTCCCAGTAGTCCTAACCTTTTTAGTGTTAGTAGTGAGAAAAATAGCACTGGTACTCGCCTGCTATAAATGTCTTGCTATATGAAGAGAGTTTCCATAATGGCGCAATAAAACTGGAGAGATATGGGAAAGGCTCAGGGTAACATAAACCTGCCAGTCATGATAACATTACACATAGTGAGGAAGAACACAAAAATAAAAGTGCACATGTTTCAATGTATTGGTTTTCAGTAGGAGATCCCATTTATCTCACTGGAAATTTTGCCATTGATCTCAACTACAGTAGGATTTGACTTTAAGCTCTTCATATATCCCTTGTATCCAAATCCATTTTGTTTGTCTTTTTATATATTACTCAGTAAAAATGTGCCCAAGCAGAACAACAAATCCAACCACCCCTCGCTTTGTGTAAATGTGGATCTGAATGTTACAGCTGAGGTCCAGACCTGGCATCTAGAGATGGATTTTCAAACATGTCTCATACTATCTCAATAAAGCTCTCCAAAAATACATATGCCATAAAACTTACTGTGTGTTTGTTTTAAGTTAAGCACAAGTTAAACAAACAAAGAATGGAGTGTTTGGAGCTGTTGTATCCATAATACCCTTGAATAAAGATCTCTCAGACTTCTCACTCTGAGTCTATATGGGTGGAGTGGGTCTACAATAAAAGTGTCAGAATTAAATAACTACATGCTGCTTAAACTTCTTGCCTCTTATTCTTAGGAGAGTCTACTTTACATGAACCTGCTTGTTATAAAATAATTAAAAATGAATCTTGAAGGAACCTTCAATCTTCAAGAACCATGTTGTATCCTTTCAAAGAGAGGTGGAGCTGCCAGTCTAGCACATGCTCCTCAGGAGCCACCAGAAAGATTTTTTTCAGGCTCAGCCAGGTTTATTCTTGACAGCTATAGCTGCAAAGCAGCTCCTATTGTTGGTGTCACCAGGCATAACCCTAGGTAACTCGGGATGATGGAAGACCACGAGTGTCGATGAAGCCCTCCTGCACTAGGCCTCAGTAAACCAATGTTTCTCCATGTTAAACATTTTGTGTAACCTAATGTGCTAACAGCTGCAGAAATGTAGTGTCAGCAGCTAGTTCTCTGTTGTTAACAGCCAGTTCTCTATTGTAGCAGACTGAGGCTAGGCTGAAACTAGCTCAAGGCCGCTTTTAGATACAGCATACATGTCTGTGACAGAAAACGGGAGGCAGGAAGGGGGAGGCAAAAGATTGAGTGAGAAGAAACGCTGCAGCTGGACGGAGGAGATAGGGGGAGCGGAGGATAAGCTAGTCAGCAAGAAAAAGTTTTCAGTAAACAACTCGGGTATAAAAGAGAAAAGCTGCTTGTTTTAGTGTGCTTGATTTGAGGCGTCAGTCTCCTTGCACCACTTTGAGATCTCAAATAAACTTTGGTTGCTTCTCCACCCTGGTGTGTTCATTGGCGCGACGCAACCGGGCAACGAACCCTGCTGTTGCCCCCCCTCGGGCACTCTGTGCCAGCAACACTATGAACCCCTTCAAGCATGCCAGGGGGCTCCCAGAAGAGAATCCTGACTTTAGTTTTATAGTACAAATGCAGGGCCACTGATCTTATTCAAACTCCTAAATTGTCTCTTTTATAAATTAAGTTCAGAAACTTTTAACAACTACTTAGGAGAAATGTAGGCTGCTCCCCACACCCAACAATTGAGCTCCTTTCTGCCATGAGCTGGAGATTTTCCCCCTCAGCAACAGCTGGCCAGCATAAAGGCCGTATTATAGGATAATTAGCTGGAAGTTGGTTTTCAAAACAGTGAGATGGAGCTTCCACAGATGGAATAACCAATGGTCTAGTTATGTAGTTGTTATGCAACATTCCAGTTAAAAAGTATTTCCTCAACTCTAAAGGCATTTGAAAAAATACTTAAAAATAAAGGCTATTTCATACTCTTAAGCCAGGAGGCACTATGTATTTGCCATAATGCAGACGTTGCTCTAGTCACAAGAATAAGACATGTGGCACAAAACTATTTCCCTTTCCCTAATTTCTCCAGTCGCGCATGTTTGAATTCTTTAGAAGGACTAAAAAGTATAGGGTAAAAGTAGCATAAATTTTGATAGCATACTTGCTTACCCATGGAATAGATCCATTACACATACTTGCTATGAGAATCAGAGGCAGTGCTAGCCCATTGAGAGCCCTGAACAGGGACAGCGTCCCTGCCCCCTGCATACTATGGCCTTGGCTACACTGGCGCTTTACAGCGCTGCAACTTTCTCGCTCAGGGATGTGAAAAAAACACCCCCGAGCGCTGCAAGATACAGCGCTGTAAAGCCTCAGTGTAAACAGTGCCCCAGCGCTAGGAGCGCGGCTCCCAGCGCTGCAAGCTAAACCCCATGAGGAAGTGGAGTATGTGCAGCGCTGGGAGAGCTCTCTCCCACTGCTGGTACTGCGACCACACTCACACTTCAAAGCGCTGCCGTGGCAGCGCTTTGAAGTTTCGAGTGTAGCCAAGCCCTATAATAGGCAAGTTCCTTACTCCTCAGGGAATTATGTGTCAAAAAATAAAAAATTCTGCACACAGTATTTTAAAATTCTGCAAATTTCATTTGTCAATAAATAAATGTGGCTCCAGCATGGTAATAGGGAGCACAGGCCACTGGCTGCCCTGAGGTGGGAGATCACCCAGAAGCCCTCACCTCCCCTAGTACAGGGACTCCGCAGTGAGGCTGCACTTGACCCTGACAGAGTGCAAGGGCTGGGCTTGCCCCAGAAACACCCCGGGGCGTTGCCTCTCTGCACTTGACCCTGACAGAGTGCAAGGGCTGGGCCTGCCCCAGAAACACCCCGGGGCACTGCCTCTCTGTGTCAGGTACACCAGGTGTGGGTAGGCAGGCTCAGCCCAGCAGGATCCAAGTGTGGGGGGATCCAGGTGTAGGGTGTGAGATTTCTGTGTGGGGCAATCTGGGTGCAGGTACCTCAGAGGAGAGTCTAGGTGCGTGTGGGGGATCTGGGTGCACAGGGGCTCCTTGGGGGGCAATGGGACTCTGCCAGGGATCCAGGTGATGATGGTTGGGCTTAGCGGGGGAGGGGGAGGAGAGATCTGGGTGTGGGGAGATGGGGCTTGGAAGGGGATCTGGGAGCTGGGCTTGATGGAGTGGAGGTCCAGGTGCAGCTGGTTGGGGCTCAGTGAAGTAGGGGTCTGTGGGGGAGGGGCTTGTTGGTGATGTCCAGGTGAGGTGGTGCTTGTCAGGGTGAGGGTTTGATGGTCCTGCTTAATGGGGGAGCCCCAGCTGCTGCCAAGGGGACACGGCATGATGGGATCCAGCTTCCCCCCAGTGATTCCCCTTTTTCCTCCATCCCCCTCTCCTCACTCCCACATTCCCCTCCCCCTGCCCTATTTCACCCCTTTCTTCTTTCCCCCTCACGCCCCTCCCCTCACTTCCCCCAGCCCCACCGCGGGAACTCGCTGTCCCACAAAAGCAGGCAGGCTCCCCGCACACGGAAGAGGAGCGCAGCTGGTGCTAGGACCCAGGAGGCTGCGCTCAGCTCCAGAGTCAGCGGAGCCCGAGAGGACGCAGCCTGCAAGGTGGCCAGCTCTGCGTTTGCAGAAACGGGGGGGCGGCAGTGGCAGGTAACACCGTGTGCCCCCCCATGCCTCGCCTCTGTTTGGGGGGCACTCCCCCCCCCAAACCTGCACACATGGTCGCCCCTCCGCGCGGCTTCCGTTTTCCGCAGGAAAAAGCAGGACATGTGCGCGGGGGAGGGGTTTTGCTGCGGGCAAGAGTAAGTCACGGCCATGCACGTATCTTCAGCCGCCCCCTCCGCCCCACCCCCGTGGCGATCACGCACGCCCAGGCCCCCTCCCCTGTCTCTGAGGCTGCTCCAGGCACGGTAGGACAGACGCGCTGCCTGTGTCCTATCAATGTTGCACCCCCACGTGGGCGTAGAATTCCCCCCCCCCCGAGTATTTTTTTTTATAATAAAAAACAAATGCCCCCCCCCCTTTGAGCTGCTAGGGACCCTGAGGAATTGCGTAGTCTGCTTACATCTAGCATCCTCTCACCTGTTAATTCAGACTGAACCATCAGGGTTTCTCGGCGCTGGCTTAATGTTTAAAAATGTGCTTCACTGCAAGAAATAAAGTGCCTGCAATTCAGTGCTGACCGTATTGTACCAGCATGACACAGAGAAGTACAAGGTGTTCATTGTCAGACAGACGGGCATAAAATGAACTGCTGTGAGGTCTTTCACTATCCCTCAGTAGGAGCCTTCATAGTAAAGTACAATTTACCTCGCAGCTAGAGAATTCATGCTGCAGTTACAACTTCAGTAATGAGATAGCACAAAAGCCAGTCAATACCTTACTCTTCAGGATGCCATCCCCAACTGACAACATATCGGTAAATTATGGAATTGACTTAAATGCCAGTAAATCTTCATCTCACTGCAGAGATTACACACACGACTTATGTTACATTAAAAAAATCCATATATGTCAAAACAGAAGTATAGGCTCCAGCAACAAGTTTAATGTTAGTTGTACAAATTCATTCTACATCCATACATTCTACCATACTTCTCACTTAGGCCATAACAGTGATTTTCTCTGTCCCTCCCAGCTTCCAGGTAATTTTTTCTATCTGTTCTTGATTTAGATAACGTTTATCTATTTTTTAAAGTTATTCTCTCCCCCCCAACCCACCCCTTGTAGCTTGAAACAGTTTTGCACATCTCAGACATAGTACTATACATGGGACTGGCAGCTTGGACTATTGTTAATTGCTTAAAGTTAAATTATAATCAGATGTGTGCAGGCTGTAAACCAGATACAGTTGTACAGCTGTAGAATTGTACAGGGCCGCTGGGGGGGGGGGCAAGTGGGGCAATTTACCCCAGACCCCGCACCACGAGAGTTTTTTGGGGCCCTTGGAGCGGTGTCCTTCATTTGCTCCAGGGGCCCCAGAAAAAACTCTCACAGGGCCCAGCCCCCCGGAGCTTCTTCCGCTCTGGGTCTTTGGCAGCAAATTGGCAGCGGGAGGGATCCTTCCGCTCCAGGACCCGCGGCCGAAGTGCCCCGAAGACCCACAGCGTGGGAGGGGGGGCCTTCCGCCCCGGGACCTGCCACTGAAGTGCTGGGTCTTCTGCGACAATTCAGCAGTGGGGGGCCCCCCGCCACCGAAGACCTCAGGCCCCCTGAATTCTCTGGGCGGCCCTGGAATTGTACCAGCAGCATAGGAAGGGGACATGTCATTCCATCAGTGTCTAATGAATCTTTTACAGGCAGCACATATCAGCTAAGTTTTGCTGGCCTGAAACAGTTCTAGTCAATGCAGTAGTTTTAGTTTAGGGCTAAAGGGCAGTTTTACATTGTTCATGATCTCTAGTTTTACAATACTTTAAAGAAATGAGAAAACACAAACATTGCTCAGTTAATGTGCATAAGTAAATCCAGCTGAGGAAAAAAAGGTTTTCACCTCTAATACATTTGAAATCCTCAATGTGATGCCTGCTGGAAGCCATGTTTTTCAGACCAGGTAATGTAGAATATGGGAGCTGGAAATTCCAGCAGACTCATACTCTTCAATTCATGCTGTGTCCATTATGAACAGCATTAGTCTGGGTGACAAAGCAAGGCAAATTATAGCACTTTTGAGACATCAGCATTTAAATTAAATTATCTTGTTCATATAAAAAGCAGAATTTTGCGATACAGGGGAAATAGAGGGAAAGTTTGGACGCAGACTTTTAAATAAAGCTTAACTTCAACTCATACAGTCTCTCATCATTTTATTTTAAAATGTTACTCAGTATATGAATGAATGGTAGGACTGGGTCTCAAAATTTGCACAAACAAGTCATATTGGCATACGGCAGTGTGTACTTTGCATATCAGTTCACATATGCAAATTAGTTACAGAAACAAAATTCTCAATTTTCAGTCTGGAAAATAACAGAGCAGTAATTAGACATTCTCTGGACAAACTAGCCCCCAAAATGATGTTTTTAAAAGTAATCCTAAAAAGGTTTCCACAATTAGTTAAAAAAATTCTAATGGAAATAGTGTTTAAGGCATTGTATTATATTTACAACTTGCTTTGATACCGACTTCCTGGAAAATTCAAACAAGCAAGATTATAGTTTGCAGAGTAAGGAAAGTCATTTATTTTAGAAACAAATAGATTCATTATGATAAGCTTGTAATTTCTGTTCTATGCATCTTGTTCAGTGCTAGATTAATTTACATATTTTTGATCACTGGAACATTGATAGTACATCATACAACATGCAGACTGTAGCCTACGTGCCATAGGTCTTATATATGAAAGAGTACATTGCGTATTCTACATTATTTTATGGAATTCTTCTAAAAGTTTTAATTTCTTCTGAGCAGTTACAAGGTAAACTCTCATATCCATCTCTTAGTGAGGAAAACCTGGGTTGATGACATGCTTCTTTACTAATATGTGGGAGCATGGGACTGTCAAAGTATCAATAGAAGATTAAGGATCGCAGGGTGGAGTCAATGGGCAGCATTTAATTTTTGGACTGCTCTCTAATGTTTAAGCAAAGATAAGGGGAAAAAATAAAGCATAAGGAAAACATTTCATCAATAACACTGGTCTACAATTTTTGAGAAGTCGTCTGCTTCAGAGATAAAATGTGATATTTGTTATGTATTTTGATGTGCTGAATTCAAATATGACAATTAAAACAACTGGTTGGCTACTGTTTCTAAGATATTTACATTTTTACATTTTATGTCTATGTATATTGTGTAGATAGTAGAGTTTTAATCATAAATTGTAAACCTAGGTCTTTTCATGTATTTTATGCTTGCTTTACATGATAATATTTCACCTGTCCTGTTTATGTAACACTTTAAAAATCAGCAAAAGGGTTATATAAATAAAATTTATTATGAAACAAAAGGCAAAAAACTATTATGTACATAGTTTAGTCCTATTCAGTGTCTACTCGGCGCTTCTTGGCTTGTCTCTTGTATTCATTAAATGGAGCATCTCTTGTCACTGTCCAGCAATAGTCTGCAAGCATTGATGGGCTCCATTTGCCCTGATAGCCTGCCAGGAGATTCCACTGCTGTAGTCTGGAGCCCAACAGCTCTGCCTTACTCTTGGGTAGTTCCAAATCCCTGACAAGGTCATTCAGTTCACCTTGTGTTATGAAGTGTGGTTCAGAGGAGGAGGATGGGAGAAAATGTGGGTCCTATGACATTGATGGTTCAGGACCAGAAGTTTCATCCTCTTCCTCTTCTGACTCAAGTGAGAATGATTCTGGTGCATCAGGAACTGGCAGTCCTCCTCCATGGGGTACTGGGCGTATAGCTGATGTAATGTTTGGATAATGCACAGTCCACTTTTTCTTCTTTGACACACCTTTCCCAGCTGGAGGCACCATGCAGAAGTAACAATTGCTGGTATGATCTGTTGGCTCTCTCCAAATCATTGGCACTGCAAAAGGCATAGATTTCCTTTTCCTGTTCAACCACTGGCGAAGATTTCTTGCACAAGTGTTGCAGCATATGTGTTGGGCCCACCTCAACTGATCTCCAAGTTTGCAGCCAAAAGAAAGGTGATAGGCTTTCTTAACCATAGTGGTTATACTGCGCTTTTGTGATGCAAAAAAGTCACTTCACCACAAACATAGCAGAAGTTATCTGCACTGTTCACACAAGTACGAGGCATCTCTGCTCACTTTGGCTAAACAGAAATGTGTCCCTTTGCAAAATCAAATACTGACAAATAAGAGAGCACAACACTGTATGATTTCTAGAGCTGACATAGGGCAATTTGTTCAGCAGAGTGATGTAAGCTTCGTTATGATTGCATCATCCATGACTTCTAGGAATAACATGATGCAATTCATATCATGTATGACGCAATACCAGCTTCAGATTGGATCATTCATTGTTTTGCCTAAAAAGCAAGTACTGTCCAAACCCAGTCATAGATTTATTCATAGATCCAGTCAAAGATGTATTTTAGTCATTTCTGGTTTAAATTGAGATCCTTTCCTTTTATAACTCACTTATCCTCCGCCATTCCCAAGTCAAGGGTCATATATACTGACCCAATAGCATATCTTGAAAACTAGAGCCAATCAACAATTTTAAGCATGATTTTTGTTCTCAGTGACCCCGAATTAGTAAAGTTGGACTACATTTATTTCAGAAGCATTTTGGCTGTAGAGCAGTGTAATTTTACCAAGTTTTTGGTAGAGCAAAGTGAGGCCCTACACTTAACTTGATGATCTTTCTCTGCTTGTCTGTTCACAATGGGATAACTTTTGGACTACCACTTTGATTAATTCCATAGTTTTGGGGAATGTTCTTGCCATCAATGGGCAGAACCAGGGGCAGCTCCAGACCCCAGCATGCCAAGCCGGGAGGCCGGGAGGGCGGCAGGCAGGGTGCCTTCGGCGGACCAGCGGACCATCCGCAGGCACGCCTGCGGGACTGGCAAGTGGCAGAGCGCCCCCGCTGCATGACACCGTGCTTGGGGCGGCGAAATGTCTGGAGCCACCCCTGGGCAGAACCCTATTGATTTGGGGAAAAACTGGAAGGGAGAAGTAGAGGAGATAAGATGCCAGGGGCTCTTTTAGCACACCTATCAGCTTTAAATAGGTTGGTAATGGTCTAGAAAATTAAAAAAAAATAAAAAAATAAAAAACAGCTGACAGCAGCCATTCACACTTTCCAACATAACTTCTTCCCATCTCAACTCTGTCCATCCTCCCAATAATGTTTAAAATGTTGTTACCCTGAATGATTTATCCCCCATATAGAAAGGGAAAAAAATAATTTAAATTGTGGGGTGAGCAAAGAGATGCAAGGAACCTTGGGTGTGTGCAAGGAGATTGACCAACAGAAACAATGCCATGTGTGACCCTCTAACCATGGGTAGACTAAGACAGGAGAAGTCACAAGAGAAATGGAGGATACATGGAACCCCTGAAATATGGTGGAGAGAGGAATGGGGGGAGGATAAGGGATGCTGGCAGGTGGAAGAGAAGGGAATGGGGGACACCCAGAATTCCTACCATTGAATGGGAAGGGTGCACACAGAGCCCCAAGCACTCTGGAGAGGAATCTGGGGGACACTCAGTGTATGACTACGCTGCAGCTGAGAGGTGTGATCCCAGTGCAGGTAGACAGACTTACGCTAGCTCAGCTTGTGTATTGAACAGCAATGGATGTCCTCTGTTCCAACACAGACATAAACAATAGTTGTGCCGGAAGTATTTCTTTAAACTCTTCTGTTTTAAATAAGTTTGATTATCTGAGTATCCCGAGGTCCACGACAGATCATGGCAAGATGTAAAGTGACTACACTTTACCAGAAGCTTTTCCAATTGTACTGGGGATGAGTGAACTGATTCAGAATAAATAGTTAAAGGAGAACTTTCTTCTATGTCTCCTTGTGAGCTTTGTGTCTGAACTGTGTTAATTGTAAGCCCCCCCAAGACCTTTTCTTTATATTTGGTTTCTGTAAGTGGCAGCTAGCACATCTGCTTCCCTTTTCTGTTTCTATGTTCTCGCAGTATGCCTGAGAGGTGCAATGTACACGGCCCATCATTGTAGCAGGTCAGACTTCTGTACCAGTTTGGGCTGGCTACAGAGCTTCTTTCCCAGAAAGGTACAGTAGCTGCATTCATGAGAAGATCCTTTTCCTGTGCTGCCAGGAACGGCTGTTTTGAACACAAGTAATGTGTCACACACTGCACCACCTAGTGGCTGAACTATATAATGCAGTTTAGCATTCCATTCCAGCCTGTTCCCCCTGAAAGTCAGGTTTAAGCGATTTGGAAGAAAGTCCCCACTCTGGAACAAGAGTCACTGGACTTCACTGTTCTAGCACTTCCATTATTAAAAGCCCTCGAATTTTGAAATCTCCCTGATCCTTAGTGGTAAGTGAGATGAAGAATCATCCACTGCACTCTGGATATAAACGACATTGTGCTTTCTGTGGTGCATACAAAACTGTTACAAGATATTACTCTAACCTGTAAGGGATTTCCTAGTCCTACTTTCAGGCTAGGGGATTCTGAAGGAAGCCATGTGAACTGGATCTTCAGTTCACAGTCTGTAAAAAGCCAGCCTGGAGCAAGGAGGGATGAGTTGTGTCTCTCCGCCTTATATAGCCGCCTGTTTTGTCTCTCTGTTTTTGTTTCTTGTGTGTTAGGATTCTGAGACTTGGAGTCATGTTACATTGCCATCTTCCTGAAAGAGTACTCTAATTTTTTCTGTGGGCATGCGGTGAACACAACACTTTCAAATATTGAAAGGAACAGAACAGAATCCTAGCTGAGGAATTTCCAGGTCCAGGGCTCGCTGTTCCAGAACAGGAGAGCTGATAAGCCAGTCACCAGAGATGCTCACAACTCTGGAGAGGAGATATGGGTGGAGGAGCTGTCCTGCTAGCTGTCCCCTGAAAGTGAGAACATTGGTTAACTGACTGCCCTCTGAGGTGGGAGAAGGCCACTCAACTGTTCCCAGAAGCTAGACTGAAGACAGTGAACGTACTGCCTAGGTCTTTGAAAACACTGGAGGAGGTAGGCAGTGGGCTGTCAAATTGCCCCCATGAAAATGAGTTGAGGCTCTAAGGGAGTCAGAAGGGGAAAGATGGGTCACAGACCACAGGGCCTCCCATGAGGTAGGAGGGAGATTACTTCTGTTGGAAGAAGGCAATTACATAGCAACAGGGGAGAGTCACACAGCTTCAGGTGGACTGAAGGGTCTCAGAACATTCAAATAAGCAGCATTCAAATACTGGATACTTAGCCAAACTGAAACTCTGACCCTTTTGATACTGTTTATTATTTGTAAAAGCCCTGATAGCATGCTAAGTGCTCAGGCTTTATCAATATTTGGTATAAGAGGATACATTCAGGGTGAAAATTCAAAGTACCTTAATCAGAACTATTCGCTGTAAAGCAGAGATCTGTTTTTCTTCCTTAGAGAGTTGTGAGTATGGCAGAACACACATTTTTTTCACCCAAGAGAACAGGCATACTAACTTTTTCACCATATTATAAAATCTGCAGAATTCTGATGCCTTGATCACAGTTAACAAAGGTGACCTTGGGTTCCATCACATTATTTAGTCTGAATTATATTGACAGTAAATACAGTCTGGAGTTGTTTCAGCTGTTAGGTAGGGAGGGAAAACAGGTGTCTTGGTTTGATTCTTACTACTGTGAAATAATAGCAAAACAGATTTAATTGTCCAAATGTTTACAGTAAATTACCTGCTCTGGACAAAGCTCTTCAGAACGTATACAAATGGTGGAATGTATATTTACTTGGAGATAGCAAGAGCACAATATAGTAGAACAGTTACAATTTCTTGTACCAGCTGTGGCTGGTAGGGACTGCGAGGGCTGCAGTAATACATTGCTGGAACCACCTTTTTACTGGTACCAAAAAGTATTTCTTGGGAATAAACAAGAGTAAACTCACTGTTAGACATGTGGCTCAACAGCTATTGTTATGATCATTCCCGCTCTTTGGACAAATATACACATGCAGGGAAGGGAAATGCCAGAAATGAAAGGAAAAAGTTTGTCTCACTGATGCTTGCTTTATTCATGTGACTATAGTACACAGACAGGTCTGTCACGAACAGGTGTTCTTTAACCTTTGGACCATCTCACTTCCCCAGCTGGGAATGACATCTAGCTGGAATGCTCTGGTCTCTTCCCACCAGAGCAAGACTGCTTATGCTATCTTAGCTTGTCATGCAGGTTAAGGCAAGGACATCATGGAGTTCAGTTAATTCCAAAGCTGGTCAAGCTTGGAATCAATTAAACAGAAGCCAGAAATAAGGGCCAGGAAAGACAATGTAAAATGAAGACAAACTGACACAGAAGATGCTGGCTATGAGATATAAAAGACTCCTATTACTGAGATGTTGTTAAGATTCAGCTTATCTGATGCCAATGGCCTGCTGTCCTCACTGGCCTGTTTGTATCAGAGAATTTCCCCAGACTCTTGGAGGAGATGTTGAGCTGCCATAACATGAAGACGTGAGAACATTGCAGAGTCCAGAAAGACGCCCTCCTGTGCCGCTCTCAAAAATATTTAGAATGAGCATAGTCAGTCATCATTTTCCCACCCATCTGGCACTCAGATCCAGTTTCCGGTGTCCCAAACATTTGTTTCCATTTAAAGGTATTCTAAGCCCATCATTAGGCCAACTTGTGTCTTCACAGAAGTCTGCATAGATCATCTCTCTCTCAGGTATCAGCCTAAACAAATTTACTTCATGCAATTCTGTAGACAATTGTGTGTGACAAGTTTACAAGTCAGGACAACTCACTGCCACCTTTGACTCAATTCAAGTACCCGAACATCATAGGCTTCAACACAACAGTAGTTCTCTTGATACCAGTGTGAGTGCTCCCATCAGTAAACACTACAATAAGGAATAAGCGTTTATTGAAATAGTTCGTTATCTCTCTCTTCATCTGAGTCCTTCACTGTTGAAACTCTTTGTAACTAAGGTTAAGATTTACAGATGAGGAATAAGAACATAAGAATGGCCATGCTGGATTAGGCCAATGGTTCCATCTAGCCCAGTGTCCTGTCTTCTGACAGTGGCTAATGCCAGATGCTTCAGAGGGAATGAACAAAACAAGGCAATTATTGAGTGATCCATCCCCTGTTGTCCAGTCCCAGCTCCTGGGAGTTGGAGGTTTAGGGACTCCAGGAGCATGAGGTTGTGCCCCTGACCATTTGGCTAACTGCCATCGATGGCCGTATCCTCCATGAACTTTTCAAATTATTTTTTAAACCCAATTATACATTCGGCATTCACAACATCCCCTGGCAACAATTACCCCAGGTTGACTATGCGTTGTGTGAAGAAATACTTCATTTTGTTTCTTTAAAACCAGCTGCCTATTAATTTCATTGGATGACCCTCGGTTTTTGTATTGTGTGAAAGGGTAAACAACACTTCCCTGTCCACTTTCTCCACACCATTCATGATTTTATAGACCTCTATCTTATCCCCCCTTGTTCAACTCTTTTCTAAGATGAACAGTCCCAGTCTTTTTAAACTTTCCTCATATAAAAGCTGTTCCATGCTCCTAATCATACAAAACATAGTTCTATTTTTTTAAAAAACCTCAAACATATTTTGTTACAAATGAAAGATACTGAATGTGTGGTATTATGGTGTGGTATAAAGATTATATCAGCATTTGTTTGGGATGACTCACTTAGGGCTTTACCATAATGCCAAATGAAGCCATTCCAAACTCAGACCATCATGTCTTCCTGGTGTGCATGTGCATGGATAATGTACAGTAATTTGTATTCAAGTCCTGATTGAGTAGTTGTTTTCTTGACTTGTTCAGTGCTCTACACAACTCCTGTATCACTTGCCAATGATTGAGACAATACATATAGATGGGAACAGAGAGAATAACACTGACCACATTAAAAAAAGGATCACGTGAATATCTTTTAAAGCAGATGATTGGTATCAGTTTAAGTGGGTAGAAACACCAAATCAGAGATGAATCAAATAACTGTGGTGTCTAGGAAACAACATAGTTCAACAAAGGCTATACATAGCTTAACTACATCAACCTAAGAGGCATCTCCAAATCCACCAATACATTGTATTATCTGAGCTCCCAAGGAAATTAAACAATACTGTTGAGATAACCATAGCTAACATGGATTGGCATCTGGATCTTTGACAATCGCCTGATGATAAGAGGGAGAAAAAAAAAACGCGGTACAGCCAGCTAGGTATACATTTGTAAGGCTGGTATAAGAAAAGAAAGAAATACATATAGACAAATATTTAATTTAGGATTTCTAAGTTTTTTCAAAAAAACAAAATTAAGTATTTTGAATGCAATGACACTACATGGCTAGCAAAAAAAATTGTTATAAAATACCCAACTCATTTCAGGAACTGAATATTTCATGTTTTTGCATGGAGGAGAACCTTTAAAAAGTAAATACCTTGATTCAATTTGCATAAAGCACCATTTTCTGTACTGTAAATGATGCTTATAAAAGTCAGTAGGAAAATTTTATAGTTCACAGATATGCCACTCTACTGAATAATTTTAATAATCAATGTCATAGCAAGCACATGCAACACCAGTAGCATATGGCTAGTTATTTACAAAGAAAAACAAAATGCCTGTACTCTAAAGTGGGACCCTTAATGACATTTTCTATGCGTGATTTGGGATTCAAGTCTTCATTCAATAATAATATGCAGTGCTTAGAAGGGCTTTTTAAAAATTCTTTTACAGCCAAGAATGACAAATTTTGATGTTTCTTCAAGTTGCTTTCAGTAAAATTTAAGTATGACATTTTATTTAGACAAAGGGAAAAAAATAATATTATAACTATCAATGAGAGTCATGAAATAATGCTGGGGGATAATTTTAATCAAACATTTATCAAGAAAAACAGGTCTGGAGTTTTAAATCCTTTGCTATAACCTGGAAATGAGGCAACCTGTCAAAGCAGCGTCCGAACATTTCTGATATGATATTTTTTAAAAGAGCCTAGGCTTTGCTGGAGGCTGTGTAGTAAATGGAGCACTGTATCTTGACGGGGTTTTCTTTTCCTTACAGTACGATATGTGGTGTTGTATATCCTGAGGTATTATTTTCGCAGTGACATTAAGTTGGCATTTGTTCAGAATTTACTGTTTAAATATACTGACTTACAAACACTTTCTTGCAGTGTCATGAAGTGACAAATATTAGTTTCTACTGATCCTGTCTCACTGTTAATGTACTAAATGCAGTTTTGTACTTTAGAAGGTCTGCTTAGATGTATTGTGGGAACCAGAGAAAAACATTAGGCTAGATAAGTGGTTCTCAACCTATTTACCATTGTGGGCTGCATATGCAGCTCTCTGGGTGTTATGTTGGCTGCATCCACACAATATATGTACAACTTGTATGGTCCCGAGGATGTCACATGGGCTGCAAGTAGCCCATGGACGGCGGGTTGAGAACCACTGGGCTAGATTCCCTTTTTGGTCAGGTCATATTACATCAATAGGATGGTGCAAAGGGACGTAAACAAGTAGCTGGAATCTGCAGAGTTGGAGATTTCCCCCAGTGTTTGAGTATCCCATCTGGAGCACAGTCAATATAGCTAGCTCCTACACCACCCCACTGCAGCAGATGGTTGGTAGGGAGAAGAGGGGTATGGCTCTGTGGTACACCACCTTGCATGTGGCATCTTGGAAGCTGTAGCCAGTGAGCATAGATTCAGAGGTGGATTAAGGGTTTGAGACTCTGGGCCAGAGGAATTGTGGGTCCCTCCCCACCCCTTCTGCCTGCAGTTTCCCCATGCTGGGGAAATGGGGTTGGGGCACAAGGGCTTGCACCACCACGCTGAGTGCTCCTGCCAAGGAGCAGAGTTGGGTGAGGGGGGCTTTCCTTGCTCCCCACCAGGAGCACTGGGTGGGTGGAGCAGGGCAAGACCCCATGTTTTGACCTGCTCCCCTGCAGGAGCACCAGGAGGGCAGGCGGAGAGGGTTGAAGCACGGGAGCATCCATTTCTCCAGCCGCCCCCACCAAGCCCAGTGGCTAATCCACCACTGCATAGATTAGGGAAGCCTCATATTGGTGCTGGGCACGTAGCATAAGATCTGGAAGTCAGAAATGGCTCCTTTGTGGTTGAGACTTGAGGTAATGGAGAGGGAGTGTGGTCCAATGGGCAGGGCACTGGACTGGGACTGAGAAGAACTAAGTTTTGCTTCTGTCACTGACAGAGTGAATTTGGGCAACTGTTTGTGCCTCTGTTTCCCCTTCTACTCCCCCACTAGCCCATCTTGTTTATTTAGCTGTAAACATTTTGGGGGTGGAGGCGGTCTTACTATGTGGAATCTTGGCTTGGGGTCTCCATGCAACACTGATACAAATAATTATCTAAAAGTACATTTGTAATAAATTAAAACTGCATTGTAGATGGAGAGTTCCAAGTATCTAGAAAAAAATATGAACAGCTAATGGCACTGGTTAAAAGTTCATGGATGAACTGCTAGTTTTTACGCACATCAACCTCAAACCAAGGTTTGAGCATGACAAGGCTTCCATGTCAAGGTAGGCTGGCAGATGGAGGTATGTGGTAGGCAACCTTGCTGACGTTCAAGGAACTGTAGAACTCACCTCTGACATGGAAGCTGACACTTGCTGCTTAACTAGTATCCCAGGGTGAAAGCATTTTCTCAGACTGTGTTTGAGCAAGTTGAATAAAACAAAGGTTTCTCTACATACAGTTAAATCCATACAATTTTTGTATTTGTGTAGTTAAAAATTAGTTTCCCATAAAAAGAATTTTTTCCCCCAAATTTTCATTTGGGTCAATCAAAATGTTCAATTTAAATTAAATTAAATGAATCAATGAAATCAATTTTTTCACTACAGTTGTTTTTAATTTCATGTTCTATTTACAATATAAAATTTAAAAAATGAGAAGTGGCTTTGAAACAAAAAATAAAAATCTGATATTCTAAAAACGGAAATGGAATGTTTCAACCTATCAGAATGGCCCCCCCTTTCTTAAAAGAACAAAATTGTTTTAAAAAAAAAAACAAAAAAAAAAAATCAAGATTTTCCCATAGAAAGTTTTGTTTTTGCTGAAGTGGCATTTTCCAATGGAAAAAAAATGTTCAGTCAGAAAATTTTCAACCACCTTTAGTCATGGCGTTCAACAACACGTGCATGTACCCTCATTTCTATTTTTTCCTTTATTCTTAGGCATGCTGTACAGTATAAAGGATTGTGTTTAAACTCAAGGGAGTTTCAGTAACAGTTCATTTAAATGCTCCACACTCCACTATACAAGCTCCTATCTGTGTTTGTGGGAAAGAGAAGATATAGGGAAGCTAATGGGCAATACCCATGTCCTAGCAGCATAAAGATAGAGTTTCTAAGGACATTTGCTCACATTTGAAAATTGATTTCGTTCAAACACGCTTAAGTCCTTTTTGTCTGTCTTTTGTGAAAATTCGAACAAATGAATTGTACTCAGACAATTGCTCACAGAAAGTGAATTGTAGGTTTGTATGCTTAGGATATTTATACTTGAAACAGTATAAGACAGGGCATAATTATTGACACGGTATGGGGCTTTTAAAACCCATTGCAGAGCCCTGGCAAATAGGCAATTAAACCAGCCCACAAGGATTTGACTTCCTCAGTCATAACTGGGACTGTGCAGGAGCATGCAGGTTTTTTATATGTGACAAGATTAAATTAATTTTTAACTCTGCATCTATCCAGTGAATCTTACAGGAGCCTATTCCCCCCCCCACCACCACCCACCCACCCACGCACCCTGAGGGATAAGGCCTCCCTGATAGCATATGTGGCCAAGGATGGAGAAGGTTTCATATTTTCTAAAATGTTCTTATCTAGTATATTTGCTACTCTCCAAGGTTTCCAATGTCCAGTGGCTCTTTGAAGCCCTCTTCCCTCACAAGGATTTAGCCTGTTCTACTGAGGAGACAGAAACAATATCATATGGTTTCTGTGACCAATCACAACTAACCAATACAGCTTAAATTCCAAATCTCTCTCACACTGACCCATTTGTGATCAATCCTTAATTAAAACAAAACAAATCCTAGCCAAGAATTCACCACAATAAACACAGTTTTGAATAAAAGACATTCATGGAAGCAGAAAGAGAAGCTAAATTCACTAAGCAAATCCATTGGGAATTACTTGCACTAGAATAGTCACATTGGGCATCTTCAGCCTCTCACAGTATCCACCCTCATTCTGTCTCTCTGTTCTTCTTTCAGATAAGTAGCTTCTCTCGCTTCACACCAAGGGCCCAATTCTGTATTTTCCCCACTGCATTCATTGGGAGTTAAGGGAGCTCAGCACTTCATAAATTCTAAGGCCAGAAGGGAACATTGTGACCATAAAGCAGAAGTGAGCAAACTGTGGCTTGCGAGCCACATGTGGCTCTTTTACAGTTAAAGTGTGGCTCGCTGAGCCCCTCATGGCATCCCTAATTCTCCATCTACCAGACTGGGGTGGGGGGAAAGAGCTTGGGCTCTCTGCCTTGCAGCAGGGTGGTGGGCTAGGGGCTTCTGTCCAGCAGGGTAGGAGGGTCTCGGTTCTTCAGCTCCATGGGGGCACCTGCCGGGGCTCAGGGCTCCAGCAGGAGTGAGGCATGGCAGGTGCCTCCCACTGGGCAGAAGCCCCGAGCTCAGGTAGGAGCCCCCTCTCGAACTTCTGAAGATTGCCACGTGCAGCTCAGAGGGTCAGTAAGTTTGACTATTGCCATAAAGTCTGACCTCCTGCATACCACAGGCCATAGAACTTCCCTCAGATAAAATTCCTAAAGCAGATCTTTTAGAGAAACATCCATTCTTCATTTTAAAATGGCCAGTCATCATGGAGAATCCACCACAATCTTGGTAAATTGTTCCATTGGTCAACTGTTTTCACCATTACAAAGTTATGCCTTATTTCCAGTCTGAATTTGTCCAACTTCAACTTCCAGCCATTGGATCTTGTTGTATCTTTCTCTGCTAGACTGAGGAGCCTGTTATTAAATATGTGCCCAGAGTGGATACTCAAACTGTAATCAAGTCATTCATAGATCATTAGAGTTGGAAGGGACCTCAGGAGATCATCTAATCCAACCCCCTGCTCAAAGTAGGACCAATCTCCAAATGGCCCCCCTGAAGGAGGGAACTCACAGCCCTGGGTTTAGCAGGCCAATGCTCAAACCTCTGAGCTATCCACCTTCACTTTGTTAAACTAAACAGAATGATAGATTCAAGGAGCTTAATATCTAGGCATGTTTTCCTAATCATTCTTGGAACTCGTCTCAGAACCCTCTCCAATTTATCAACATCCTTTTTGAATTGTGGACATCAGAACTGAACACAGTATTCCAGCAGTAATTGCACAAGTGCCAAATTCAGAGGTAAAATAAACCCTCTACTCCTATTCAATGCACCCCAGGATTGCATTAATACTTTTGGCTGCAGCTTCACATTGGGAGCTCACGTTAACTTGATTAATCAGCACAACCCCTAAACCTTTGTTAGAGTCCCCTATCCTGTAAATATGGCCTACATTCTTTGTTCCCTAGATGTATACATTTAACCATATTGAAATGCATATTGCTTGCTCGCACTCAGTTTGCCAAGCCATCTGGATTACTCTGAATCGGTGACCTGCCCTCTTTGTTATTTACCACTCCCCCAATTTGTATGTCATCTGCAAACATTATCCGGGACAATTTTACATTTTCTTCCAGGTCATTGATAAAGATGTTAAAAAGAGTATTGCCAAGAACTGATCCCCACAGGATCTCTCTGGAAATAGACCTGCTCAATGATGGATTCCTGTTTACAGTTATATTTTGAGATACATCAACTGGGCAGTTTTCAATCCGTTTAATGTGTGCCATGTTAATTTTATATCATTCTAATTTTTTAATCAAAATATTGTGCGGTACCAAGTCAAACACCTTACAGAAGTCCAGGTATATTACATCAACACTATTATATTTATCAGCCAAAATTGTAATTAATCAAAAAAGATAGATAGTTTGACAGGTTCTGTTTTCAATTAATTACATTACCCTCCTTTAAATTCCTTATTAATCAAGTCCTCTATCAGCCAGTCCATTATCTTGCCTGGTATCAATGTCAGGCTGACAGACCTATAATTAACAGCTCATCCCATTTAACTTTTTTAAAAAATTGGTGCAATATTAGCTTTCTTACAATCTTCTGCAAATTCCCCAGTGCTCCAAGACTTATTGAAAAAAGAGTAATTGTCCAGCAAGCTCCTCAGACAGCTTTTTTAAAACTCTTGGATGCAAGTTATCTGAACTTCCTGATTTAAGAGTGTCTAACTTTAGGAACTGCTGTTTAACATCCTTCTGAGATACTAGTGGAATGGAAAGAGCATTATCACCATATGATTAGACTACATCATCTGCCCCCCACCCCCAATACAGAACACTTATTGAACACTTCTGCCTTTTCTGCATGATTATTGATAATTCTACCACTTCTATCTAGAAATGGACCAATAACACTGTCAGAAGTCTTTATGTTCCTAATATATTTAGGAAACTCCTCACTTTCCTTAATTCTGTTGGCCATAGATTTCTCCTTGAGTCTCTTATAGAATATCAGGGCTGCAAGGAACCTCAGGAGGTCATCCAGTTCAACCCCCTGCTCAAAGAAGGACCAATTCCCAACTAAATCATCCCAGCCAGGGCTTTGTCAAGCTTGACCTTAAAAATCTCTAAAGAAGGAGATTCCACCGCCTCCCTAGATAACCCATTTCACTGCTTCACCACCCTCTTAGTGAAATAGTGTTTCCTAATATCCAACCTAAACCTTCCCCACTGCAACATGAGACCATTACTCCTTGTTCTGTCATCTGCTACCACTGAGAACAGTCTAGGTCCATTCTCTTTGGAACCCCCTTTCAGGTAGTTAAAAGCAGCTATCAAATCCCCCCTCATTCTTCTATTTTGCTGACTAAACAATCCTAGTTCCCTCAGCCTCTCCACATAAGTCATGTGCTCCAGCCCCCTAATCATTTTTGTTGCCCTTCACTGGACTCTTTTCAATTTTTCCAGATCTTGTACTGTGGGGCCCAAAACTGGACGCAGTACTCCAGATGAGGCCTCACCAATGTCAAATAGAGGGGAATGATCACGTCTCTCGATCTGCTGGCAATGCCCCTACTTATACAGCCCAAAATGCCATTAGCCTTCTTGGCAACAAAGGCACACTGTTGACTCATATCCAGCTTCTTGTCCACTGTAACCCCTAGGTCCTTTTCTGCAGAACTGCTGCCTCGCCACTCGGTCCCTAGTCTGTAGCAGTGCATGAGATTCTTCCATCCTAAGTGCAGGACTCTGCACTTGTCCTTGTTGAACCTCATCAGATTTCTTTTAGCCTAATCCTCTAGTTTGTCTAGGTTCCTCTGTATCCTATCCCTACCCTCCAGTGTATCTGCCACTCCTCCCAGTTTAGTGTCATCTGCAGACTTGCTCAGGGTGCAGTCCACGCCATCCTCCAGATCGTTAATGAAGATATTGAACAAAACCAGCCCGAGGACCGACCCTTGAGGACTCCACTTGATACAAGATGCCAACTAGACATGGAGCCATTGATCACTCTTTGCTTCTCTTATACATTTTCTACAATTCCTAACTACTGATTTTTATTAATTTCTATCAACTTCTCTTTTCTTTCATTAGTTTTGTATATATTTTACAGCTGCTTTCACTTCCACTCTAAACCAAGTTGTTTTTTTAACCACCACAGCCTTCTTCAGTTGTGGGATTGTGGGGCATGTAGTAAGGTGTTCTTAAATGATTCCCAATTATCTTTTACATTTTTCTGATTAAGTTCTTCCTCCCTGCTGAATTGGCTTAATTATTTTTAGCTTTGTGAAATTGACCATATTCAAACACCAAAAGTATATATATTGCTGATCTGGACTTCATTCTGCTTGCACAATATAAATGTGATCACTTCATGATCACTTGTGCCTAAGCTACCATTAACTTTTAGGTCTGCAATTAGTTCCTCTTTATCTGTTAGGACAAGGTCTAATGTAGAATTCCTCCAAGGAGGCTGCAACACTTTTTGAGTTAAGAAATTGTCATTTATAATGTTGAGAAATTCCAAGGATGTTTTAGTAGTGGCAGCATGAGACCTCCAGCATATGTCACTCAAATTGAAGGTCTCCATGATCACACAGTTTTTTCCCCCCTACACCTTACAGATAGGATGACTGCCTCCTTGTGACCCGTTCCCTAGTGTGATTTGGTGGTCTGTAACAGACACCAACTAGTATCCCATCTTGTGCTTTATCTGTTAGGACATGTAAATATGTGGATCAAAGATCATTTTCTTCCAAGTTATCAATGATTTGAAACCGGTAATGCCATTTTTTGACAGAGTACTGCCCCTCTCTTTGAAACTATATCACCGTGCCTTGCCAAAAATGTATTTATTTTTAAATACAAAAACTAAAAAAGTGTCTTTCACTTTTCTTTAAACATCATATTGTCTATGGAAACTGCTCATTTCAGCAACAAAGCCAAAGAGACACAGATTTTGGTGGCACCTACTTGGAATTTTCACCTACTTAGGACAAAAATCACCCATTTTCTCATCTTAGAGGGCATTGGGTCCCAATATTTTGCTGAGTATTCCAGTTTCTTTAGAGCCTGTAAAATTAAAACTTAGACTAGACCATCTTATATTCACCACACAGTGCCTCTTTCCCTTTGTATGACTGGCTCAATATGTACACCACTTTACATGAGAGATGTTCCGAGTACTTCAAGATTATACAGTAGCACATGATTTTTTATCAATGGTTACATCATAATCCCAAGGAGCGTAACTGAATTTCTACATTATGTCATATGATGTGTAAAGCAGTAACTTTGGAAGAGTGTCTGAAGGGAATTGCTGGATGTTCCACTAAGTGTTGACAAAACACTGGAGAATATACAGCCTTACAATGGCAGGGGCAGATGGACACTATAACCCATTAGGCCTTTTCCAGTTCTGACTTGTATTATTCTGTGATTTACTTTCAAAGGTGCAGTAAGACAACATCTGAATACACTACATTTCATATCCACCTTTTACAATCCCACTTGAAGTAGTCATGAAGAACAATTGTTAATAAGGAAAATAAGCTGATATATGAAAATAAATTGGTCACCTGAAGACTTTTCCTGTGAAAGTGTGATTTATTAGAGACAAAAGTTGGAAACCAATAAGCAACTTTATTTGCATAATGAGCTCTGGAGCCTTTCAGAAAGCACAGTAAACCTGCCTTTGGCATCAAAGCCTGTGGGCATTATGTTACAACTGAAATGTTGCAGTAAACAGTGGGTTGCTTTGCATGAGCAACTAATAACTAGCAATAAGAGGCAGCAACTAACTTGTCCTGACAATATGCAAATTGCACAATGAAGAAGGCTCCAGAAGTTTGTGTGCAATTCTTCATTTTATGTTTTGGTTGGTATAAATAGCTAATCCTTTACTTGCGCAAGAACAGGAAATCAGAGATGGGGTCAAACCCAAACTGAATACCGCACACATTTTGGAGAAGATTGAATTTGGAGCCAGACTTCATTGCTCAACCCTATAGCTAAGTGGAAACCTCTTGCAACTCTCCACCCTCCACACACCCTCAAAGCTTATTGAAGTGAAGCCAGCAAAAGATGGCTTAATAATTATTTGCATATATCAAGTGCTGATTTCATTCAAATTTCTAATAGGAATAAACAAACAAGACACTACTTGAAAGGAATATAATTTCTGGTTGCACTTTCACATAACAATACTGACTACTTATGCATTCAAAGTGCTAAGGAAATGAAGCTAAATAAACTCTATCGTTATAGTTAACTGAACAATGGTCTTTAAAAATATAATTTATTTAGAACCTTCTCAAAAATACACTTTAAGAGAAAAGTAAAATATAGGCTCTCTCCTTTGTCTTCAAAGCTGCTGTTTTAAGAGTATCAAGACAATTTCACATACCATGCAACTGCATTAGAATTTGACCCTTCACAAAGAAATGAATACTGCATAGCTCAAACACCATTTTTTTGCTTACCATAGCAGTGCAGATCAAGACATAAAGAACTCCTGGACAAGAGGCAATATAGTCCAACCCCATACATAAATCAGTATCAATACATCTGTTTTGAGAGGAAGCTGAGACAGTGAGATTCACGGGACTAGGAGAAGCAGGTTCTAATACTGCTTCTGCAGTATTGCCAACCCCAAATGTTCAGAATCATAAACTGTACTCCCCAGAGTCCTAAGATTGACTTAATCATGAGATTTTAAGAAGACAACTTTTGTGCTGTTTTGTCACTGTAGCCTTTAGGGCTCACATTTTCAAACTTATCTCTACAAGCCTGAGGTTTATATTTTTTGGGGTGTGTGTGTACACAGAGTCTCATGTAATCACATAACTCCAGGAGCTGGGTCTTCAGGAAAAGCATCAAATATCATGAACTCTTGCAATAAAATCCCAAGAGTTTGTAGTTCTATTTCTGATACTATTAAACATTCAGAGTCTTTAAACTAAGACCTAACATAATTTAAAATCTTGTTTATCCTCTATTGGGAACAGTATCTTGCATTTAGGACAGACTTACTGATCCAATAGCTATTTCCCATCTCCAACTACCATAAATCCAGAAAGCATTACACAGAAAAGAAGAGATATTCAATGAATAGGGTGAAACACACACTTAGCTTTGGCTTGAGAGAGTTCCAGTGCAGGTAACAGCAATGCAGTAGGGTGCTCTGCCATAAAACATATTTATCAGGTTGAAGTGATACTTCAAGCCTCCTTGTTCTTTGACAAGTGAAAATCAATGACATTATGTGGGTGACAGTGTTCTGTGTGGAGATTTGATTGTGAAGAAGGAAACAGCTGACCTAATTTCTTCTCAATACCTCTGACTGATTGATTAATAATACCAGACTTGAAGGAGCATGTGTTTCCAGTGTTCTCCTTGCCTGTAACAAAAGCTGCTATGGGGGTCAGAAGGGGTGAAGTTGAGGGGGGTGGGAAATTTAGGGCAAAATGTAGCTCTTCAGGCTAGGAGATAGATTTTACCCACAAGTAGATCCTGGTGTTCCACACATTAGTTAAAAAACAAAACAAAAACAAACAAACCCAAACCCTAAAATCAGGATTCTAGTTGATCATTCCACCTAAATAAAGGTGAAACATACAAGTATATGCTATGCTGATGAATTCGTTACTATTTTGACTTTAAAGGGACACCGTCAGCCTAAGTTTGGCCCAATATTTTATTTTTATAAAATGAATCAAAGATAAACATTCCTCTTAAATGTTTTTGGACAAAACATTGCTACATTCTGCCAGCGCTTGAGACCCAGAGAGTAAAAATGAATGGAAACTTACTGGAAACAAAAGAGAAATTGAGTAGTCCATCTTTATGGCCCAAGCTGACAGTAATGCATCAAACAAACAGAAAATTAGATTTTTAACATACTTTCATTTAAAATTACTTAAGATATTTTTTGGAGTGAAGAAATGTGTTGCTTTCTTTTTTTTAAAAAAAATATATTAATATTTTTAGTTTGCAATGTGTGCCACAGAGCTGTGGAGATGGTTTAAATAGTCATGACTGTGGAGTTAAATTTTTTTTTTTTTAAAGCATAAATTTCTGCCATGGTGAATGTTGTATAACAGTTTGTCTAGGCACCTCCTCCAGAAGGATTAAGCATGACTTTTGTTTCCATAAATACTTCATAGAAATCTGCTTTAATTTGCCCAGGATTAGTTTTACTACTGATATCTGCTAATTATCTCTATTTTTATTTGCTTTTTTTAACCCAGTTATTTTTAATATGCTGCTATGTGAATGGATTTTTGCTTTACTGTATTTCATGATGGATTCACTCATGTCCTTCAAGAGTTGCAAGCCTTCTGCAGACTCATTAACTATGTAGGGTGAAAAAACTGCATGACATGCACCAGTGCTCAGCAGGCATTGAGGCCCCTGTTAGAGAACTTTAAGATGACATAAAGGCAAGGTTGATAATCACTGTTTGTGTCTCTTTGTTGTCTAAATGACTGGTCGCAGGTGCTATTAATATAATCACATAGTGACACCTTGATTTAGAACCAATTAAAGTATTTGAAGGGAAATGTTATGTGGCCTAATTATGTTTTTTAGACTGTAGCAACAATTTCAGTTTGTAAGGGTCAGACTTTTGCAGGAGTATTAATTATGCTTAAAAAGACTGCTTCTTTATTTAATGTAACTGTTTTAGGTTGTTTAATGGTAAGTGATTAAGTGTTCAGTTAAGCAGAAAGCAGTAAATCAGTGTGACATCTTTAATAAAAAAAAAAGTGTGTATGTGAAATAAATTATTTTGATTGATAGTTTCCTGTACAGTGTTCTTCCTCTTCTCTCTCAATCTAATTTATAGTTTACCATGTATCACTTTTCCACCCTGGTGCCCATTTGGAGTAAAACAGTCAATCTTCTCTTGCATGCTACCTAGTATTATCCACACATGAACCATTGTTGGTCCTATTTTCTTCATTCAGGAAATGACAGATACTTCTTCACCTGCTCAGGAAACTGTTCTTAATCTGACATGATGCTCTTTGAAAAATGAAAGCTCAATGCACTGAGGCAAGACTTCAAATACAATGCAGTCAAGCCATGCTAAAATCTGAACTCCTCACAACGGACAACAGATGTAGGAAAAAGTCCTTTGTCCTTGAGGCATAGTTATTTATATTCTCAAGTTAGAATGAAGCGAAGGGCAGAAATAAAAGTTCATAATGGCAAATGAAAAGAAACATGATACTTCCTCTATGAAAAAATTGTATTTGTACACTTTCCCTCACTGTTTATAGTATGCTTCTCCTTGCACTTTGCCATGCTTTTCAATAGCTCATTTTCATAACTTTGGAAATATCTTCTGCTCTCTTTTTCTTCCTTTCCCACTAACCACCCTTTTTCATGCCACTACCTATACTTGGGACAGCTTTCCCATTAGTGTACACTGAGATCTAGCTATCTCTTCTAAGTCTCTTCCCAAATCTCCACCTCTTCTGCCAAGCCTATCATGATAACATCTACATGCTACTCTTTGGGCTTGATCCTCCTGCCCCCCAACTTGGAGATAAGTGGGGGATCAGATCCTTTGTCCCCATTTGTGCTTTTGGCCTAGTCTCACAAAACCATGCTCACAGGTGTAGTCCTTACTTAGGGATTGTCTTCACTGCAAAGTTAAAATCATGTTATAACTTGAGTACTGCTTTTAATTCAAGTCCCATCCACACACAAAAATCTTTAACTTGAGTGTGCTGATGCTTTTAACTTGTGTTGGCTAGCCTGTCTGGGTAAAGGCTAAACCTCACCTGAGCACAATTTGTTAGCTGCTCACATGACCACTCTGTATTGTGAATGCAGGCTGGCTTCACTTGAGCCCACTAGTGGCCCAGTGCCTTCCTACAATTCACTCCTTGATTCTGGAAGGGCTAGACCAGTTTTGCCATAATTCCCTGGGAAAGAACTCAGGGTCACTCCGTTCACTGTGAGGCGAAGAACCAAGGGATGCACCTGCAGAATTCCTAGTGCCACAGATGACGAGTGGAGCTTCAGGGTGGACACAACAGCTCAAGTGTTATTTCAGCTACATAGCCCCTCTCACTAGGGTAACTCAGGAGAAGCAGGTTGCGTGTAGATGACTTGAGTCAACTCTAAAGTGAACACAAACCTCTACACAGCTAGTCATGTTGACTTCAGCAGAGAAAGTCTCACTGAATATCCTTTGAGAAAAAATTTGCAGAATAAAGATAACAGGTTGTAAATTCTTGACTGGGGCAAGTGTTTCTCTTCTTTATTTTGTGCTTAGTGTATACACCCTGCTCTGAAGTACCTTATCCAGTCATGGTGCTATATAGTGAACAATCAGTAGAAGCATGAAACAATAGTTTGACAATATTTTCTGCTCTTGAATTCTACTTCTCCAGGGGTAATCAATTATTTTTTGTCAAGGTCCAAATTTCTTAGTCGAAATATTGTCAAGATCCAGACTGCAGAGAAAATAATACAAAAATAATAACAATAATAATAATAATAAGTAAATAAAAAGATGTCACGATCCATTCAAAAGCATCTCGCAGTCCAGATTTGGCTCATGGTCCACCTATTGACTACCCCTGTGCTTCTCTTTCTAAAGATTCTGAGCCTTTAGTTCTCAAGGGACTGTCCAGAATTCTAGACCAGGAGTCCATTTGAGCTCCAACATAAGCTGGGGTGACCCTGTTTACTTCATTCATGTTGCACTCATATCAAATCTTAAAATGCCTTAAAAATAAAAGTTGATACAGTCCAGCTCAGTAGATGACACTAGAACAGTGTCCTTGCATTTAGTAAAAGGTGGGCTTTGTGACTGGGGTACAGTATGCCAGAACATTGTGGTTTTGAAATCAGATGATTAATTTATATTACAGTAGCATCCACAGGCCCCAATCAGAACCAGAGCCAAATCTTGCTGCAAAGAAATGTTCCTACCGCCTTTGGACTTGTTCTGTAACAGATATATATTTAGCCGTTTATGGAATATAAACTGAAAGGACTACTAATAAAGGTTGCTGGGCAATCTAAAGGGAAGTATTCTGCCAGAATTTTGAATTCAGTTAGATTTTATGCATACTCTAGGAACCAGTCATAATCAGTTGTAAGGCTTCGTTCATGTCACATAACAATACACTGTTCATCGTCCATTCTCAAAAGAAAAATCTTATTTACATATCTAAAACATCTTCACTGTAATGGATTTTTTATTGCTTTCTGGAGTATTCCAGCAGACAAAGGATGAGATTATTATTAGGGCATCCTGCGAATGAAAGCATACCTGTTTTAATGCTGATCTCTGATCGTCTTAAGCTTTTGTTCTTTCTGGTCATCTCTGTCAACTACCTGAATAGTATGATAATAAGATTCTGAGTCTACCATGGTTTAATGTATGTGCATGAGTCTGCCTACACCTTTCTTTTTTTGCAGGACTGGGGCATAAATCAATGGCTCACCGCTAATGCATAGTACCCTCATCAGAATCTCCCCTCTCCCTTATGTTATGTCCTGGAAAACTCACAGATCTTTTTGTCACCAATCATGGTAAAAATAATGTCTGTGGCCAAGCTTACATAAATGTGATTATTTTAAGGTTTAAGGGCTAAGGGCACTGCATACACTCATAGCCCTTGAGCACCCAGCAACTTCCCTTCCTCACATTCATATTTCCCTTCCAGATCTGGGCAGTTTTCACATTCTGAGAAGATTGTATATTTTAAAATGGAGGGTCCCTTTGCATTACTGTCCTGTTTCTCCTACCTGCTCTTCCTCTGCCACCTAAGAGTCATGGAGGGCCCACCAGAGATGGAGCAAATATGATCCCACTGTGCAAGTTGAGCTTAAGATGCCAAGAGAGAGACAAGAGCCCACAGAGAGGGAAGATTGGGAGTGAGGACAGGCTGAGGCACAAGATTGTGAGCCAAGAGATCACTGTTCTATTCCCGGCTTTGCTGACAGACTTCCTCTGTGATCTAGTGCAAGTCACTTTGTCTGTAGCAGTGTTTGCACTGCCCAAAAAGATGGTGGGGGAGGGAAGACGGTTTACAGTGAGATAAATAATATGCATTAGCTATCTTGCTGTAAAATCCTGATGGAGCCAAGGCACAGGTAGTTTTTACTATGATGTAGCTATAGCTAAGGGAGGTCAACACTGTACTCCACCCCATCCATGGCTGATCTCACCTAGGCATTGTGTAGTAAGAACTCCGCGCAGCTTCTCCTCACTAGGATTTTACTGCAAGAAAACTAATGAACATTAATTAGATAATTGTAAAAAAAACCCCATACCTTTACTGGAAGTGAAGACATAGCTTGATACTAAGGCCTTGTCTACACTGCTGTGCCACTGTAAGGTGCGCAGTGTAGCCACTCTTTTTGGGTGGAGAGAACTCTCCTGCCAACCAAATAAAACCACCCTCAATGAAGGAGTCTGTAGGGTTCCATTGTTGAAACTGATTGTGGTGTCCAGGAAGCTGATGCAAGCGTGGGAGTGTTCCAGACAGAGTTTAATGGATGAGTAGTGGTTGTTGAAGTTGTGGTGGAAATCTATAAGGGAATGTAACAGCATTGCACCCACCTCCCATGGGCACCCCACTTCTGGTCAGGTGTGTCTGCACTTCTCTCAGTTTATGGTGACCTGTTCTGGTGATTTCTAGTGACTCAGCGCTCTGGTTGAGTCACTCTGTCTGTATGAAACACAACTCATATAGACCCTTCCATTGGTATTAGTCCACCAAAGTCTTTAAGTTCACCTGGCTATGGTAGGGGGCCCTGCACCCAGGCCTTCCTCTCTGGAGACTTTTCACTTGTTCTTGTCTATCCTGCTCTCCAACTGGGCCTCTTAACAGTTCAAATCCCCTTCTGGGGTTTTATCACTGTCCAACTGTAGGCCACTTTCCCAGGGCCCTATGGGGGGACCTGGACCCACCCACTACTCCGGGTCCCAGCCAAGGGACTCTAAGAATAGCAGCCATGCAGTACTATGTCCCTTTAATTAAACTGCTTTCAGTTCCCTGGGCCATTTTCCTGCAGCTCCATGCTATACCAGTGCTTCATCCTTACCAAGAGCTCTTCCTTGCTCCCCCAGTCCCTGCCAGCATTGAGCTGTTCATGGTGCTGCGCTTCCCTTCAGCCAGCCAGGATCACCATCTGCACTTCCCCGACTCAAGCAAGGAACTGACTCTGGTCTGCACTGCAGCTCCTTTTATACTAGCCTGCAACCCCTGCCTGCCAGCACTCTCCTGCCTAAGGGTTAGTGCTCTTGACTGTTTTGCCCGCGCTTCCCTGCCTAGGAGTAGTTTTGCCACAGCACCATGAACAGCTCATGGTGCTGGAAGGGACTGATTGGCTAGTCCCTGGCAGCCTCCCCTCCTGATTGGCTGATTGGCGCAATCTCTCTAGCCGCTTGAGGATTTAGCACCACTTCTTTCCTGGGATGGGTGTGGCAAGACCCTTAGTACTCCAGCCGTGGCCTCTGAGCATAATCCACCCCATCACAGGGAGATTAAGCTGTCTGTCCAGAGGATGAAAATATCATTGATGTGTCTCAGATATGTCATTGGCTTTGTGGTGCATTTGTCCAGAAACGTCTGTTCCCATGGTTTAGACAAAGTGTTTGTTGTTCAGTGTAAAATTCTTATGGGTGAGGATGAAATGGGTGAATTTGGCAATGTGTTTGGGGTGGATATCTGAGGGTTGCCCATTGTCTTGTAAATATTTCAGGCAGGTAGCTATGCTGTCAACTGAGGGATGTTGGTGTATAGGGAAGTGATATCCCTGGTGGTGAGAAAGGAGTTCTGAGGGAGGTTATTAATATTGTGAAGTTTGTGGAGGAAACATAGGCGCTGACTTTGCAGGTGTTCCAGGGCTGGAGCACCCACTGCAAAAAAAATAGTGGGTGCTTAGTACTCACCGTCAGCCTCCCATCAGCTCCCCCACCCTCAGAGCCTCCCGCCCGTCGGCAGGCCCCATTGATCAGTGCCTCCCCCTCCCTCCTCACACCTCCCGCCCATTGTGAACAGCTGTTTCACGGTGTGCAGCAGGCTGGGGGTGGGGGCGTGGGAGGAGCAAGGACGCAGCATGCTTGGAACTGGCATACGGAAATGGGCACAAACTCCAACATGTGGAATTGGGCAGGAAGAGGCAGAGTGGGGGTGGAGCGAGGGCAGGAAGAGGCAGGGTGTAGGTGGAGCCTAGGGGGAAGGTGTGGAGTGAGAGCGGGGCCTGGGTCAGAGCCGGGGGTTGGGCACCCCCTGGCACTTTGAAGAGTCCGCTCCTATGGGATGAAGTAAATTGTATCCTAGAGGAAGCTGGCCCCATGTGTTGTGAGTGGTTTGAGGATGGTTTTTATGAGTCCCAATATTCCTTTAACAAAAGTGTTGTGGCCAGATATAATGGCTCTGCCTGGGTTTCCTTGATTGGATATCTTGGGAAGCATGTAGAAGATCCCTGGGGTGGTGTAGTAGGGGTGCAATCGTCCCTCCCACTCTGGCTCAGAGGGAGGCCACACCGCTTCAGACCTCTCTGCACGTACTCCTGAAGTGAGGGCAGCCTTGTCGCCCATCTCTCAGGTTTTCCTCGAGCTGGTTCTGAGAGAAGATGCTTCCCACTCACCCCTCAACCCAGACCCTCTGAACCTTTTCATCGGGCCCATGTCTTGCGAGCCCCCTCCTGGCCTTCTTCCCTCCATAATCCAAGCTGGCTGTGCACCCTGCAGCCAGTTTGGTTTTGAACCGTGCCAAGGGAACAACTATACACGCTCATGCTCCAAATGTTTCATTTCCTCACCCTTGTGTCCCACCCCGATACCAAGTGGCAGGACTATCTACCACCTGTACAGGTGAAGAACCCTGTTGGGCCAGCTCTATTCCACCCTGGTCTCACAGCCTGCTGTGGATGTGGGTTGGCAGGGGAAGAGGAACGCAGGCCTGACTCCACTGCATTCCAGCCCAGGGCCCTAACAGTGGTGGAATGTTCCAACACCAAGTCAGCAGGGGTCATCCCACAACACACTGACCAGCTGTTAGGTCACAACACCATGAAACTAAACCCCTGAGCTACCTCCTAGCTGAGTTCCAGATCCAGTTCCGTGGTCTCCGGTTCCTCAGGTTCGTCAGGGTATTTGGCCACTGGCAGTCCCACCAGCTCCAGCTCCTCCTCAGCCTCGGGCATCTCCGAGTCCAGGCCTCCACTTGGCTTGGCAGCAGGCTTGGTGGGCAGCAGCAAGCAGGATACATCTGTCTCCTTCCCAGGCTTGGCCCCAACTGGCCTAGGGATGAGTGGAGAGAGTGGTCCTTCCCTCTCTGGCTTGGAGGGAGGCCACACCGCCTCACTAAAGGTGGGTTTGTGGGGGATGAGTTTGTAGAGTTTCTCTTGGAGTTGTTTGGGGAAGGATTTGATGATATCCTTAAGTTCCTGGTTAAACTGGTGGTGTGAAGTCTTCTTTGAGTTCTTTATAGTAGATGGTATCATAAAGTTGTTGATTGGCTTCATTAATGTAGTCATCACAGTTGAGGACTAGAATGGTGTCCCTTTTGTCTACTGGTTTGATCACTATCTGGTGGTTAGAAGTCAGGGACTGTATGGCTGTTCTCTCAGCAGTAGAGAGATTATGGTAGATGTGATGTTTGTTAAGGATTTTCAGAGCCAATTTTTTTCCTGAAGCAATCAATCAATGTACTGATCAAGAGTGTGATTTCATCTACTTTGTGGTGTCCAGTCAGATGATTCTTTTCTCTTATGATTGTTGGAGGGATATGGTAATTATGAGTGGTATCATCGTTATGAAATAATTTTTTGAGGCAGAGATGGTGGAAAAATTCTTCTATTACTCCAAATGTTGGTATGGCATCAGGTTCTGTGGTGGGTCAGAATTCAGTTCCTTAGAGAGTATAGATAACTCAGCTCCAGTGAGGGTAGTCTTAAACTGATCATATTTGAGAGTCATGTAGTGGCCATGTGGTGGATACTGGTACCATGGTTTCAAGAGACGAGTCTTTCGTAAGTTTGCTAGGAACTAAAAATCATGGACTGAACAGAGACACTGGTTTATGGCTTATTACAACAATCTGTAACCCACTAATCCCTTCTTTTTGTCCTGTGACTGCAGAGGTGTTAATAGTCCACTCTGCCTTGAATGGTCCCTTACAATATGTGCCAACTACTTATGATAAACAATCTGTTCCACTTTCCTTTTTATTTTATTTATTTATTTGTGATTCTGGGAGTATCACACTCCATGTGGCTTGAAAGCTTGTCTCTCACCAACAGAAATGGCTCAATAAAAGATATTACCACACCCACATAGGAGTAACAACAACTCTACTGTACCTCACATTGATTTAATTAATCATAACTTGGAAAGTGACTTGTGATCCTGGAATAGAAGGTGCTGCAGAATTTAAAGGTATCATAATTATTACACTGGATAATCCAATATTGGTTGTATATAAAATAGTCCTCATTGCTCCCACTGTTTAGGCCCTGTGTTTCATTTGCCACAGTCTTGCTATCATCCATTCATATTTCCTCTCACATTCTTTCACTTTCCTGATGTACGCATTGCACTGTATATCTGTTATTTATTGGTTGCCCCTAAGATCAGAAATATCGAAGTGGGTTTGGATTTATATATGGTGTCACTAGGACACAAAAGATTAGAGTTGATGAAGACCTTGGAGGTTAATGGTCAAAAAAAACCTCTTTCAGAATTATAGACAAATGTCATGGCTACTCAGAAAAATCAAGAAATCCTGATGGCCTTAATCTTTAGCCATCTCAACTTAATTTCTTTACCATGGTCAAACAGGAGAAATACAATGTAAATTTTACATGTATTGCTTTATCACATGGAGGGTTTTAGGAAAGGTTTGGACATGCAATGGGATTGAAAGAGAAAGGAAGAAACTGGGACATAGTAAGAATAAGATTTATAAATACAAACTCTCTTGGTTCTGTGCCTATCAAAAGAGAGGTAAAAATGTATAGCCTGATGCGGCAGTCCTTTCTCAGACAAAACTCCCATTTATGAAAATAAAGGTGTTTGCTTGAGCGAGAACCAGATGTACTGGTGCAAAGAGAGCAAAACAAATATTTTTCATTTCTTTTGATATTTTTCACATAAATTACTTACCATTTTTGACCAATCTTATGGTGACATTGTGGTCCTGATTAAGCCAATGGAAGTTCTGCCATTTACTTGAACAGGGCCAGGAGTTCAACCTTAGTATCTAGATTACAACCAACATTTTGTACGTCATTTACACTTCTTCAGCTCTGTGTGGCTCAAAAGCTTGTCTGTTTCACCAACAGAAGTTGGTCCAATACAAGATACTATCTTGTCTCTCTAATATCCTGGGACTGACACAGCTACAACTATGCTATACATAGTGGGTCATACACAGCTGCAGTCCCTGCACAATCTTTCTAGAACCCCTTGGCTCAACTTAACCTTCAGCCCAAACTGGGCTCAGCAAGCAGTCCTACTCCTCACAGAGAGGCTTCTTCAGCACCTTTGTCCAGGATCTCTCAGGGAACGTCTGCCTTCCTCCTCAGCCTCTCCCTGACAGAGCTGGGTTGCACCCTTTTAAGTTTCTTCTTCAGTTGGAGCATGCTCTGCAGGTCTGGAGGGGCAGGACTACCTGGGCCCATTATTATTCTTGAACATCTTTGGGCCCATTGTGGGGTTTGTATACCCCATCACAGTGCTGTACCTGGGTCAAGGGACAATCATTGTGAATGGCTCTCTTAGTACTGTTTTATATGTTCTGTAGTTGTGTCCAAAGATTCAAAATAAGGGATGCAACAGAAATAGTTGTGGTGCTTGAAGTAGTGTGAGATTAAATCCTATATCATGTATAAAATTTCCTATAACCTTAGCTGTGTGATTCAGCAGTTCTGATGCTGGTACTTACAATAATGAGATAACAGGTTTGTGAAGAATGGAGATAAATTTTGGTCATTTAACATTCCTGTGGTGGGAAGAACACCTCAGCAGCCCAACACTGTGGCATTTAATTTCAGAAAGGGGAACTGTGCAAAAATGCAGAGGTTAGTTAAATAGAAATTAAAAGGTACAGTGACTAGGGTGAAATCCCTGCAAGCTGCATGGACACTTGTCATAACTATAAAGGGAAGGGAACAGCCCTCCTGTGTATAATACTATAAAATCCCTCATGGCCATAGACACCAAAATAATTTTACCTGTAAAGGGTTAAGAAGCTCAGAAAACCTGGCTGACACCTGACTCAAAGGACCAATAAAGGGACAAGATACTTTCAAATCTTGGTGGGGGGGGAGTCTTTTGTTTGTGCTCTTTGTTTTGGGGATTGTTCGCTCTTGGGACTAAGAGGGACCAGACATCAATCCAGCCTCTCCAAAGCTTTCTGAACCAGTCTCTCATATTTCAAACTTGTAAATAACAGCCAGGCAAGGCGTGTTAGTCTTATTTTTGTTTTCTCAACTTGTAAACGTTCCTTTTGGCTGAGAGGATTTTACTTCTGTTTGCTGTAACTTTGAACCTAAGGCTAGAGGAGATTCCTCTGGGCTATATGAATCTGATTACCCTGTAAAGTATTTTCCATCCTGATTTTACAGAGATGATTTTTACCTTTCTTTCTTTAATTAAAAGCTTTCTTTTTAAGAACCTGATTGATTTTTCCTTGTTTTAAGATCCAAGGGGATTGGATCTGGACTCATGAGGAATTGGTGGGGGAAAGAAGGGGGGATGGTTAAATTCTCCTTGTGTTAAGATCCAAGGGATTGGATCGGTGTTCACCAGGAACTTAGTGAAAAAGCCTCTCAAGGCTACCCAGGGAGGGGAAGGTTTTGGGGGGAAAGAGGTGTTCCAGACACTGAGGAATCTGGATGGTGGCAGCGAACCCAGATCTAAGCTGGTAGTTAAGCTTAGAAGTATTTATGCAGGTCCCCACATCTGTACCCTAAAGTTCAGAGTGGGGGAGGAACCTTGATAACACTTTTCAAAGACCCCATAATAGAAGCCCAATTAAATGTATACCCCAAATTAAAAAACACAGTAAAAGAACTAAAAAAGAGCCACCGTGGCTTAACAACCATGTAAAAGGAGCAGTGAGAGATAAAAAGGAATCTTTTAAAAAGTGAAAGTCAAATCCTACTGAGGTAAATAGAAAGAAGCATCAACACTGCCAAATTAAGTAAAATGTAAAAATGTAATAAGAAAAGCCAAAAAGGAGTTTGAAGAACAGCTAGACAAAAACTCAAAAGGTAATAACAAAATATTTTTTAAGTACATCAGAAGCAGGAAGCTTGCTAAACAACCAGTGGGGTCCCGGACGATAGAGATAAAAAAGGAGCACTTAAAGACGACAAAGTCATTGCGGAGAAACTAAATGAATTCTTTGCTTCAGTCTTCACAGCTGAGGATGTTAGGGAGATTCCCAAACCTGATCCGTCCTTTGTAGGTGACAAATCTGAGGAATTGTCACAGATTGAAGTGTCATTAGAGGTGGTTTTGGAATTAATTGATAAATTTAACAGTAAAAAGTCACTGGGACCAGATGGCATTCACCCAAGGGTTCTGAAGGAATTCAAATGTGAAATTGTGGAACTATTAACTATGGTTTGTAATCTGTCCTTTAAATCAGCTTCTGTGCCCAATGACTGGAAGATAGCTAATGTAACACCAATATTTAAAAAGGGCTCTAGAGGTGATCCCGGTAAGCCCAACGTCAGTACTGGGCAGATTAGTTGAAACAATAGTAAAGAATAAGATTGTCAGACACATGGAAGAGCATAAATTGTTGGGCAAAAGTCAGCATGGTTTCTGTAAAGGGAAATCGTGTCTTACTAATCTATTAGAGGTCTTTGAAGGGGTCAACAAACATGTGGACAAGGGGGATCCAGTGGAAATAGTGTACTTAGATTTCCAGAAAGCCTTTGACAAGGTCCCTCACCAAAGGCTCTTATGTAAATTAAGTTGTTGTGGGATAAGAGGGAAGATCCTTTCATGGATTGAGAACTGGTTAAAAGACAGGGAACAAAGGGTAGGAATAAATGGTAAATTTTCAGAATGGAGAGGGGTAACTAGTGGTGTTCTCCAAGGGTCAGTCCTTGGACCAATCCTATTCAACTTATTCATAAATGATCTAGAGAAAGGGGTAAATGGTGAGGTGGAAAAGTTTGCAGATCATACTAAACTGCTAAAGATAGTTGAGACCAAAGCTGATTGTGAAGAACTTCAAAAAGATCTCACAAAACTAAGTGATTGGGCAACAAAATGGCAAATGAAATTTAATGTGGATAAATGTAAAGTAATGCACATTGGAAAAAATAACCCCAACTATACATACAATATGATAGGGGCTAATTTAGCTACAACAAATCAGGAAAGAGATCTTGGAGTCATCATGGATAATTCTCTGAAGACATCCATGCAGTGTGCAGTGGCAGTCAAAAAAGCAAACAGGATGTTAGGAATCATTAAAAAAGGGATAGAGAATAAGACAGAGAATATCTTATTGCCCTTATATAGATCCGTGGTACGCCCACATCTTGAATACTGCGTACAGATGTGGTCTCCTCATCTCAAAAATGATATACTGGCATTAGAAAAGGTTCAGAGAAGGGCAACTAAAATGATTAGGAGTTTGGAATGGGTCCAATATGAGGAGAGATTAAAGAGGCTAGGACTTTTCAGCTTGGAAAAGAGGAGACTAAGGCGGGATATGATAGAGGTATATATAATCATGAGTGGTGTGGAGAAAGTGAGTAAGAAAAAGTTATTTACTTGTTCCCATAATATAAGATCTAGAAGCCACCAAAGGAAATTAATGGGCAGCAGGTTTAAAACAAAGAAAAAGAAAGTAGTTCTTCACACAGTGCATAGTCAACCTGTGGAACTCCTTGCCTGAGGAGGTTGTGAAGGCTAGGACTATAACAGGGTTTAAAAGAGAACTGGATAAATTCATGGAGGTTAAGTCCATTAATGGTTATTAGCCAGGATGGGTAAGGAATGGTGTCCCTAGCCTCTGTTTGTCAGAGGATGGAGATGGATGGCAGGAGAGAGATCACTTGATCATTACCTGTTAGGTTCACTCCCTCTGAGGCATCTGGCATTGGCCATTGTCAGTAGACAGGACACTGGGCTGGATGGACCCTTGCTCTGACCCAGTATGACCATTCTTATGTTCTTATAACTGAGGTCTAACTGGAGATCAAGTCTGCTCTGTGTCTGCAGCAACACTAGAATAATCATCCTACTGTATATCAAAATGTAGCTTGAAGCTGTCTTCAGTAGACCTATGTGTTTATGTTAGTTTAAACAAGATTTGGCCCTCGGGCAGCTGATCAGGTTAGACATTCCTCTAACAATATAGCTGTAAACCTGCATATACACATTGTAGGCCTACTTGTGTTTTAGCTCATTAAATAGAATTGCTCTCAATGATTAAAAGAAAATGAGCTGAATGCAATGTGAAGTGGGGTCCAATGGCTAGAAAAAAATTGATCTGATTGTTTTAAACACACGTTATTTATTTAACTACATAAAAGAGTAGCTGTTTTGTTGTTGCATTGACTTTACGAGCGGAAAAAAATCATGCTGCTGATAAAGACATTTTTGCATGTCGTACTTATTTTTCCAGGTTTAAAATGTCTCTGTTCCTAAATTTCTTTCTGTATGTGGTTTCACTGCAGTTTTAGTCTCTGTCTACTCTAGCACTTTTGTTGGCATAACTTATGTCACTCAGGAGTGTGAAAAAAAACACGCTCCTGAGCAACATAAGGTACATTGGAAGAAGTGCCAGTGTGGACAATGCTTTGTTGGTAGGAGATGCTCACTCATTGACTTACCTACAGTTGTTCGTTGGGGATGGTTTAATTATGTCGATGGGAGAGCTCTCGCCTATCAGTATAGAGTGGCTATAGAGGAGATCTTACAGCAGCGCAGCTACATTGGTACAACTGTGCTGTTGTAAGGCCTCTAGTGTAAACATAGCCATAGACTCTACATCTTCCCTTTTCCCTCCCAGCTCACGTCTGAGGGGAGCATCCAGAGTACAGCAACTGTGTTTCACAAAGGACACAAACTCAGAATCCACATAGCTCCAATAACATGGCCAATGAAAGATGTGGAAGGCTGGGGCTTAATTTTCTTTCCCTGTCTTCAGTTACATCAGGTCTAGTGATTAAATTATTAAAATACAAATCTTATGGCAAAAAGAACTTATATTGATGCTTAAGTCAATAAGGACATACTGTACCACCACGACAATGAAAATAGTGCAAAGTATTCAAGAATAATAAAAAAAATACTACAGGCCGTTACACTGTATTGTTTGGAGCAGTAGTATGTAATCATATGTAACTAACAACTGTATCATAATGTATAGGCAGATTACCTATGAAAACTTCACTTCATTTCCCAGTGTCTGAGTGCTTAACTGTGCAACCTGAAAGGTCTCTTAATACACATGCGTACATATTAATATACTCAATAGTACACAGTGTGGAATATGGCCCAAGTCCGAAGTCTACAAAGGTGTGTACAATGAGTTACTCTTCCAAAGATTCTTTAAGCTACTTATGGGGGAAAAAACATATAAGAAAGGCTGATATTTAGTTCATTGCCACCGTAAACACAAAAAAAGTTCATTGTCCTGACCTTTGAATTTTGTGATGTGTATTATCCACAAAAATAGCATGCACTCAGACCAATGGCAATTGCTGACAAAATGCAGGTAACTCTATGGAGCATCATTCCATCAAAAAGTGTAGAGAGGTTACTATCAAGAACAACATTTCTTTCAAAACTAGAGGCAGCAGCTTTGATAAAAAAAAAGAATATCTTGAATGTCAAGACCTAGCAATGAATGCACTAAAAATATGATAAAAGAATGGCTGCCCTTTCAAAGGTTATCATTTAGTCATCCAGTTAGTATCTGTCATCTTCAGCTGTATACAAGGGGAACTGAGATTCCTATCACTCTAATGCTGTCCATCATAAAGATGTATTAAATTGTAGGAGCCATGACATTTATAGGATGAGGTGCAGTCAAGGCTCTTGTCTCTGATTAAGCAGTAGGTACAATCTCCTGCTGAGATGAATCTTACTGATAAGATGGACAGTGGAGTTTCTTAGATAGCCATTGTAGGAAGTTCCTTTATCAAGAATATGTAAGTAAAAATTCCTGTCATTAGAAAAAAAGAGAAAGTAATGCAGAAATCTCTTGTTTGTTAAAGAAAACAGATCAACCAGTGACCTCATTCTCATTATCTTTGTTGTATTAGAAAGACTCTTTGTTTTTCCTAGCTGCTTTTGAATTTGTGTAAGCAAATAATTGCTAAAGAGCTTTATGCAATGCCAACAGATATTGAGAGGGTACAGTTTTGCATTAAATTGATGTTACCAACTGAGAACAAGTATGGAGCCATGGACTAAGTATTCTTCTAAATTCTCAGGGCCCACTGCTGAGCTCTTACTAAAAAAGGACTGAATTTTCAAATGGGTTGTAGCTCCAAACAGGGCTTTTGGATCTTTAAAAACAGCCACAGATTAAAATTGTGCCCACCCAGCAAATTCAAAGGACAGTGCAGCTGGGAGTTGTGTCTGTTTTTTGTGTCTGTACATAGCACCTGGGTGAAGCATTCCCAGGAAAAATCACCCACCCCTGCATTTGTGAAGATACACTCTGAGACAAACATGGGACACCTCAAAATGGGCCCACAGCACCTACCATTCACCCATTCATCTGTATTCTCTCAGTGCACCAGCCATTGTAAACACACACAGGCAGATCCTCAGCTGGTGTAGATGGTAACTTACTTCATAGAGCTAAACAATTGACACCACTGACGATCTGTCCCATATGCTATTCAGCAAAATTTATATACTATTCAAATCACTGTCAATATCCCCACAGCTCATAGACAGGATGAAAAAAGAGCAGGAGGAATAGGAGAAGACCCAGACACAAACTTCCCAGACACTAACCAGGCACCACAGGACTACTATAATGTCCGGCTGAACTTCTGTGATCTGTCATACCTGTGAGGGGGAAGGGCAGTCTCAGATGCAGGAGTGACAAGGAATTTAGCACCTATCAGTGACAGACCAGGGCTCATAAGTCACTCTGCTTCTACCAGGTGCAGAGGGCAGTTTGGAGATGCCAATCCAAGGAGAAGGAGTTGTTAGGAGACATTTCCCCTAGAAATGGTTTAAGTCCTAAGAAAATCAGGGCACATCGCAAAGTGTTTATTCAGTCCTGGATTCTGTAAAAAATAGTCACCAGAGTTAAGTGAAAAGTTAGTCTCTTTCCTAGGATTTTTTAGTATTTTGGACCGTTCACCCAAATGAAAGTAAAATACATAACACCATTAGAGATATTTTATATGAAGCAGTTACAAAAGGATTCTTAACAGACTACACCAATTTTATCCTATATTAAAATATTCCTGAAAGAGTAACATGTTTGATACACTCATAATTTAAAAACATAGGTGAGGAAATTTCTTTCAATGTTCTCTGTATATTTCAGAAGTATCCTAGTAATGGACTTTCAATAACAACACTGTTGGAATCAAATCGTGCTTCCTTTTCTCTCCTGTGCAGTCCCATTTAACAGAATGGACTTGGGAAAGTGAGTCAAGAAAGAGTTGGCCTTTGGAAATATTTTGTATTCAAAGCTCTGAAAACAATCGGGAAATGTAAAGATCCCCTGGGGAATGGAAAGGTTAATTAACACTGTATTAACTTCAGAACGTACTTCTAAACCCCCAAAGGTGCTGGTAAAACTCATTATTTCTTTATCTAGGGGCATGGCTACACTTGCAGATGTAGAGCACTGTGAGTTAAACCAGCCTTCGGAGAGCGCAGTAGGGAAAGCGCTCCAGTCTGTCCACACTGACAGCTGCTTGAGCATTGGCATGGCGACATTTGCGGTACTTGCAGTGGCACTGGGAGCGATGCATTATGGGCAGCTATCCCAGCATGCAAGTGACTGCAACATGCTTTTCAAATGGGGGGGGGATGGAGTGTGACAGGGAGTGTGTTGTATGTATGTGTGGGAGGGGAGAGAGTGGGGTTTTGGGGGACGGAGAGTGTGTCAGCATGCTCTCTTGTAAGTTCAGACAGCAGCAGACCTCCTTGCCCCCCGCCGCTCTCTTTCACACAGCATTCCATGCTAATGGCTTGCATGCTGGCTGTCAGAAAAGGAGCTTTGAAAGGCCATTTCTGCATTCCTACAGGAGTTCAATACAATGACAAGAGTGGCCACTTGACTTAAGGGGATTATGGGGGATTTCCAGAGGCCAATCACAGCGCAGTAACCCAACACCTTGTTCACACTGGCACCAGTGCATTGTAGCTAAGGCGCAGCAAATGTTATTCCTCTCGCCAAGGTGGAATACCAGCAGCGCTGTAGGTGCGGAGTCAGAGTGCTCTACATGCCTTGCCAGTGTGGACGGGGAGTGAGCTAGGGCACTCAGGGCTCCTTTATTGCGCTGTAACTCACAAGTGTAGCCAAGCCCTAAGTCAGGAGTAGAGTTAACTGTCCTCTTGAGATAACAACGGTCCAGCTCCTCTTCCCATTAACTTCTCTGGCAGGCAGGAGGACCGGATCCTGTCTGATGTATGTACTCTATAGGAGTGTTTTTTCTCTGTTTACTTTGCTATTTCCAAATCAGCTGATCTTATTCCATTACAGCATTAGTGATGGTGGATATTTTTTTTTTTGCAGTAACCATACCAATATGGAAAAATTTCATTTTCTGTCTCCTTGCGATGAGGTCACCCTAGTATTTTAGCTACTAATTTAACATCTAGAGCCCTTGGCTTATTGGATATTTCAGAATTGGATCTTTAGCAATATGTTTTCTATGCCTCATCTCTACTTCCAGTGCTCTATTTTTCTCATTCTTTCAGTTTCCAAACACCCATTTTATTCTCTTTGCTCCCAGGTCTCTAATTCTCAGATCCATTGATAACTACTAGAAATATCCTTTGGGTGAAATACTAACATTGAGGTTGCTTGACAAAGTTTCTTTGCCATGAAAGCTGTGACACAGGGGGTTGAGATCTCTATTGCAGCCAGTGGCTCTGTTGGGGATACAGCAACAAGAGAAATTCATTTAAGCAACCTTAGTGCTATCACTAAAATATAAATGCAATGCCAATGGAATATATCATGGATTTCAATTTCTTACAGCATATAATCTTGCCGAGCAAAATGCAGTAAGAATGAATATAATCATGACCTGTATTTCTTTATAACATGAATTAATGAGCTTCTACTGTCATTTTCAGTGAGAAATATGGAGACTGCGTATTATTTTCAGGATCTCAGGAGTGTGAGAAAATATCAGAAGCATGAAATATCTCACCCCCATAGCAAACCCTTTTTTTCGGTTATTTTACAGCCAGCAGGAGAAAACTCTTGTAACTTACGCTGAAAATTGATGACTACTGGTAAAAGATCTAGTAATGATTTGGGTCACTTTAAATTATGAAAGTCATCATTGTGCTCTTTGCTCAGAAGTATCTCAGAATATAGTGTTAAGTGTCAGGCTGAATGATATGTAGTATATTTAGCTAACCTCTGACTCAGAACTTATATGTCTCTGATGATGAGAAGTGCAGATACTCAGTGGGGCATCCCTTATAGTACAGACACAGCACCAGATATTGGGGCAGTAATTCTGGAACTCTCTAAACATACTTTACTGAAAGCAAAGTTTATGTGAAAACTGTTTGCTTCCTATCTCTACTGCATACATTAAAGTTCTCCCAAAATATTGGGTGGGCACCATTCTAAAGCTAAATAATGTTTTAAAAATGCCATGAAAAATATGGAATCATAGCAAACTTTTCCTCAAGTAACATTTGAATCTCAGAGGCCCATCATTCACTCACAATAACCCCCCAAATGGAAGATTTCCTACTCCTCTGCTCACGCCATCAACACATCTCCTATGCTGGGGCTCTGAGTGGGTGGAGCCAAACATAGGGCCAGCTTTGCTGGGTCTATGCCTTTGGAGGATTTCCTTACACCCAGGGAATCCTCAGCTGGACACTTATGCCAACAGAGAGTCTGATAAATTCAAGATTATCATTAAGATGGCTGAAGAATCAAGAGAAGGACAAGTATTGTACAAATGAACAGAATGCAAACATTGTATATACCACGGATGGGGAGATCATCCTCCCTCCAGTGAGAGATTGCAAAAAGGCATTCATCTCCTTAGAGAAGGGTCAGATCCTGCCACCTTTCTCAGTTTGACTTAAGGGACGAGGCCAACAGTTTGCATGTGTAACTGAGCTAGACCTGACTTTGGGATGTTCAGAGTGTAACTTTCCCATCATCTTTTTGGAATACCTGCCTGCTTTAAGGACTTGAGACAGTTTGTTCTCTCTGAGACAAGTCTACACTGAAGTCGTCTAGGGCCTTTGGCTTATGCTGAACATTGCACCCCACTCTCAGTCTCCTCTCTTCTGTTTACACCAACAACTTGCTGCTCTAATCAAGACCCTTACAGATGCTACTTCAAGTTACTGTATTTTTCCTGAGTCAAACATACTTCATGTGCTGTTTAATCTGAAAACACAAAGGCTTATCTCCCGATTTTTCTACTGCAAATGCATTGATGATGGCTAATAATCCCTGAAATCTAGTTTCTGATTCCTGCCAAGATGACAGGTTTGGACACCCAGTCCAATTCTAGCACAATGAACACTAACTGCAGAGGGCATCATTAAAAAGTTCCACCAATATGAGAGCTCCTACCAGGTCCAGAGACATTCCTGACCTTTTAGAAGCAGTAGAATCCACTGTTCTGTTAGAAGTGGTAGAATCTTTCACACCAGGGGACCTCATTGCTTGCTGCAATCTCTAGCATTCAACCTGTGGCAGCTGCCATCTTCACAATCCAAGATGGTTACCATTATAGAGAAGCGAAAGCCTTGCAACCCATCTGTGTGCCCAGCAGAGACTTCCTTGAAGCTGTATCATGGGTGTGTTGCTTGGATTTAATTTGGTGGTGGCTATCTTTAAACCCTTCAGTGCCCCAGCTAGTTCCCAGCACTATAAATATGTAGTGAGTAGGTTTCACTGTTTAGTTTCCTAAAATATCTTTAAAATAATGTACTGTTATATGATTAGCAAGGGGTGAGAAAACATTCTAGAAGGAAAAGGAAAAGATGATCCATTGAGAGGTCAAGAATTAACATGTAGCTTGAGCTACATTGTCACTTCTAAGGAGGGTTGAGATTATCGCTACTGCTTCTGTAACTTCTGAGAATACACGATATGCCTCAGTCTCCATTCAAATCAACCTGGCACCTTACACAAGCCCTAGAACTTGCTTAAATGTTTTTAATTTCTTTCCTTTTCTTTTGGGCTAGTACTCTTGACCTGGTAATCTAACTGAGTATAGAGAGGATATTGCATTTTTTATTACTTCAAAATGATGGGACCCCTTAATAGTTCGCTATCTTCTACCTGTAACCATTTAATTAGAAACTCATCCACGAGTGGGGAAGCTGAGAATTCTCTCATGAAATTGGCTAAAGACCCAAATAACATGAATATCCATCACAAGCACGTGCTCTTGCATGTATCAAACTTTATTTTAAAAGCCTTTTTAAAAGCTCTCTTTTTCTCATGTAAGTTACCAGGCAAGTGATTTCCCTGATTTATTGCTGAGATCTTAGTTAAAAAAAAATGTTGGTCTCTATTAAAAATGAAGCAACTAAAAACATATTCAGCCTCTTCATCACCAATTCACTGATAGTGAAATTAACCCCTCCAAAGACACAGCCTTGTTTTTGACATTGTTTGGGGAGTTCTGCAGGAAAAGCAGATGAAATGGATTCCTCCTTCTGCTAGTAGACTGCAGCACTCAGATCAGCCCTCCACAGCTCCTCCACCAGTCCACAGGCTGGAATAGTAGCTGTTGTTCCTTTTGCACATTTTTTTTGATCTGTAACTGCTGACCCAGAAGCCCACCCCCAGTCCATGCAACACCCCCTTCCATGTTTTCTTGTTTAAATATGTACAATATAACTTTGATATGGTTTGACCAAATGAGGACATGATAATAATCTACAAATATCTGAAGGCTATAAACACCAAGGAAGGAGAGGAACTATATAGGTAGCACATGGTGGTATAACAAGGAGAAAAGATTGACAAGGTGTAATGTGTTCTATAAACTTTGATTCAAAAACCAGAATTTGCCCTGTGAGTAATTTATACTACATATGTGTGGGATGGAAGTTAATTGATGTCTAAAACTTAATCTGCACTCAGATACAGGACTAGTTTAACTTAAATTGGTGTAAATTTTTTTGCTTTGACATTTTTATTTTGTTTTAAGAGGTTTTATCTGGGTTTAATGTAATCCGTTTTTTTCCAGATTAAGACAGACACTTTCATTTGGGTTAACACACAAAATTTCATTAGTTTAATTTAGTTTGAAAGCACAACTTTAGTTAAACCAATACCAGTCTGTTGGTGGACAAGACCTAAAATAAGAGTCAAACCTAGCAGCTGGATAAAGCTGAAAGGCATGGTAAGCTGTACTGCAAATTTTAAAGCACTGAAACTAAAATATAATGAAAGCTGGCGTGAAGCACTTAAATTACAGACAAATCTATACTAAACTAAATTGACTTACTGAAGGTGCCTAGTTCAGCAGGAGTCAATATTTCCTTCATTTCCACCAAAAAGATGACTGTTGTTGGCTACTATTTCGCAGAGGGTGGCTGCATGATTCTCTCGTATCATGCCGTGATTCCCATAGAAACTTTTTATGAGCAGCGTTTGTGAAATTATGTAACTGATCCAATTTATGGTTGTAGAGAGCCATTAGACTCAGATATCAGATATACATTTCATCTCTTTTACAGTGGTGTGAAATGAAGAGGCCATTCTTCATTGAACAGCAAGGATTTGCCCTAGCTGTCATCAGACTGTAGAACTAAATATTTAACTGCCCTCTGAGATTAGGAATATGCCTGGTTTCACTAGAGCTGAACAAACAAATAAAAGTTTCATATGACTAAATTCAACATTTTATTTGTTCCATCATTTTCCCAGACAAAAAGTGTGTTGCTATTTTTTTGAATAAAAGGATTGTAGAATATACTCACAAAAATGAAAATTCAAGGCTTGTTTCCTTATAAAAACATCCTCAAGACAAAAATGCAAGTAAACACCATAGACAGGGTAATTTCATTTTGTGCTTATTGTCATGAACTCACAGTAGACCTGCAGAACCACAGAGGAAACTAATTGTGCTAACTATTCAGTGGCAGAGTTCAAAAGTTTACCAATAAAGAGTGAAACTTTAGCATTACCACATTGCTGGAAAATAAATAATTATATCATAGTGAGATGATGACATTATTGGTGGTACTAATGAATAGACGCTAATAACGGCTAACAAACCCATTTATTTGATCCTGTCTTCTGTGAATTGTGATAAGGAAATGTTAGCTTCATATTCTTGCTGTAGACAAAATTATATTTGCTCCATTCAAATGCACCTGGGTGAATAGGATTTGTCTGCTTCAGGTGTTTACAGAAATAATGTGATGTGTAATTACTGTTTTTTTTACAATTGAATGCTGACTTTTTCCAGCTAAATTGAAACTACATCTGACCATTGTAAAAGATAACCTTTCACAAAAGGTGTATCTATTCCAAAATCTCCTAAACAGCTTACTTCTGGACTCCTGATCTATGATACAGCATTTCAAGGAAATCCCCAGCACAATGTCATTTGTAGAGTCAGAAGAGATGCAATAATTAAATGATTCAGAAAATACCATTTCCTAACCATTAAATAATTGAACATTCTTCCCATATGAATTGGGCATAATGCTTTATATAAAAATATAGCTAAGCATGCATTCCTCTTGCATTCCTCAAACAGACAGCATTTCTAATATGCTAGTGATTTGGACTACCATAACAATTCCATAAGAAAGTGTTAGTCTCAGAGCAAGTTATCACAATATCGCAATGCTATTCTGTTATAAAACTAGCCGAGTGCAATATAAGGGCAATGGGGCAAGTCACATGAATAGGCTGAAGGATAGAGCTCTTTTTGTATTGCTGAAAGCAGACTTGTAAAGTGCTGCTGTCTCATCATGTCATATTAGCAAAAGCCGCAAATTCAGAGGTTGATGACAGAAGTGAGTGTAGGCAACAGGAAATGTTTTTCTGTATTTGTACCGTGCCTGGCACAATGGAGTCCTGGTCCACCACTAGTGCTATGGTAATACAAAAAAATAAATTATAACAAATAGTACAAAACCCCCAGATTTATTTCCCATATGCAGCTGCATGAAAATATGACAGGCACACAAGTGCCTGACCATTTAACAGCATGCAGCATGGTCAGTATATGGGGACACTTTTCAAACCCTCTAGCAATGAGCAAGGAGCAGTGGCCAAGTGTGGGGGGCCTGGGTGACTTTAGGAATAGGGTAGTAAAGACTACTAGTGGTGATCCTGGTAGATTTCCAGCTTATGAGGGTACCAAAGGCCCACAAAAGGCAGCTGCTTGAGGGGGCTTGTGGTTGCTGCTGCTGACCTTGGCACAATGATGATTCACCCAGAGTGGCACTGGAAGATGTTCTGCCATGGTGGGAGAAACAAGGCTCCTCTGCCTAGAAATGGCCAGGTAAAGATAAAACACTACTGGCTTGAAAAGTTTGGTGAAATTGTCCCAGAAGACTGGAAAGCTGTTCAGGCCAAGATAAATGGGCCCCTCTGCAAGTGGTAGACATCCCCTGTGACTGCAGGATAGAGATTTAAGCCTGTCCAAGCCAAGCCCCATCAAGCTAACCACACATTGTTTCTACCTCTTTCCTGAATCTAAGCACAGTAGGCAAGTTTTGGACTAGACAACCTGCTCTCTCAGTTTACAATTCATTTTCTGCAAAATCATGAAGTTTGAATTATTAGCTAAATTAGCTGTTACCACTCAAGAAAAAGATCTTGGAGTCATTGTGGATAGTTCTCTGAAAACATCCACTCAATGTGCAGTGGCAGTCAAAAAAGTGAACAGAATGCTGGGAATAACTAAGAAGGGGATAGAAAATAGGACAGAAAATATCATGTTGCCTCTATATAAATCCATGGTACGCCCACATCTTGAATACTGTGGGCAGATGTGGTCTTCCCATCTCAAAAAAGATATATTGGAGTTGGAACAGGTTCAGAAAAGGGCAACAAAAATGATTAGCGGTATGGAACGGCTTCCATATGAGGAGAGATTAATAAGACTGGGAGTTTTCAGCTTAGAAAAGAGACAGCTAAGGGGAGATATGATTGACGTCTAGAAAATCATGCTGAGTGTAGCAAAAGTAGATAAGGCAGTGTTGTTTACTACTTCTCATAACAAAAGAACTAGGAGTCACCAAATGAAATGAATAGGCAGCAGGTTTAAAGCAAATAAAAGGAAGTATTTCTTCACATAACACACAGTCAACCTGTGGAACTCCTTGCCAGAGGATGTTGTGAAGGCCAAGACAATAACAGGGTTCAAAAAAGTCCTAGATAAATTCATGGAGGATAGGTCCATCAATGGCTATTAGCCAGGACGGGCAGGAATGATGTCCCTAACCTCTGTTTGCCAGAAGCTGGGAATGAGCGACAGGGAATGTTCTGTTTATTCCCTCTGAGGCACCTGGAACTAGCCATTGTCAGAAGACAGGATACTGGGCCAAATGGACCTTTGGTCTGACCCAGTAGGGCCATTCTTATGCTCTTATGTTGAATGCTCACCTACTGGCTTGTATGTAGCATTGAGTCACTGCTAGTGGGTTTTTTTCAGATGTATTTCATTTTATTTGAATACATTGCCTGAAAATGGGAATGCTTTCTGGCTTCTTTTTCAAAATTTCCTTTCTGTTGGCTTTGCCTAGTATGGCATTGAGTGCCTCATAATGGTGGCAACTCCAGGGGGAGCACCAGCCTTCTTTTTGCCCTCCTTTGTTCTTTGATAAGCCCACCACAACTTCTTCCTCTTTGTCCAGCATTGACACACACATCCCTGCTGTACCCCATCTTCTGCATCTCTTTATATCATTGTATATATCTTTATTTCAGTGGGAATTCCAAAGCTGTGCCAGCTCAGTTCCTTCCTCCACATACCGAGGAAATCGAGGCCCTTTCTCCTAGACCAGGCAGCAGCAAGAGCTTTAGCTGGAGCTTTACCTGGAGCCATGCTTGTACAGATGTGCTTCTAGGGTGGCAAGGAGGTAAAGAGGTATATTTCCAAAACAAGCTGTGGGTTTTAAATGCGTGTCTGGTCACCGTGACCCTTGGGCAACAGAGTTTAAAAATTAGACCAGAGTAGTCACTGCTATGTGGACATTTTGGGCTTGTTGCTGGAGGAATCCTTGTAGTGGTAGAGGTACTTCTTCATTCATGAGGGCATTGTGACACTAGCACTGTACCAGTAGAGGGGACCTGGTTTAAGTTCACCAGCAAAAGTTCATGGTTTTGTTGGCAGGACTCAGAAATGAGTGGGGACGTGCAAGGCTATGCTGACAGAAGCCAAGTTTCCCAGTAAAACTGTGTAGTGTGGACCAGACCTAAGTATTCACAGGAGTACCCTTGCCAATGGCATCTTTAGAAGCTGGGCTACCAAGGTGTTCCAATGGTGCCAGGCAAAAGGAAGCCCTTCCTTGGGGATCAACCAAATCATCTGGATTGTGAGGCCTCTCCCACCAATATTTGCCTTTAGAGAATAAGAAGTAGAATTTTCAGAGGAATAATCATTCATGGTAATATGAATGAACATTCGTGGAGTTGCACATACTCTCCTGAATAAACTGCCAGCTGTATGAATACTTACCAGCAACAAATAATATGATCCCAGCAATAACATCGGATACCTAGTCATGTTGGTTTTAGAAAATGTTCAGGAAGCCTGTGGCAGAGATGGAAACAGAACTCAGAGTGAGAGAGTGGGGTAAGTCTGTATCAAATTATGAACTCCATTTTGTATTATGGGTTGAACACATGTCTAAGATTGCCTGAGGACAGTGTATTGTACTGCATTTCAGCCAGTGCCCTGCCCAGAAAAGGTGCCTGACACCTTGTTGAAGGACAATCACTGAGAAGCCATCAAAACCACAGTCTGGAGCTATCTACTTGAATGACTCAACTACTGGCCAACCTGCCTGGAACAACGGCTTTACTAGACAGGGGCCCACAGGTTGGGAGCTGTGTGACTTGGGGAGGAGTCGACCCACTCAAGCACATGGCTTAAAGACAAAGACCCTATTTAAGAGCAAGAATCTGATCTGTACAGGGGCTGCCCATCACCACATATAATCAGGATTGGAAGCAGAGAGAGAGAGGGGGCAGGAGGAATTCTGTGGCCCAGTCTGAAAAACTGACAAACCTCAGACTCACAGAAAGGGTGAGATTAAATATAAGGAAGATGTGTCTCAGGATTTTTGTTTCTTTTCAAAGATCAATGCAGTTACGAAATTCTGTTGCTGATTCTATTGTTCCTTGCTTTCTTGACACTTTGTCTCCAAAGGGATTAAAACAGAAGCCCAAAGTTCACACACCCTCGACGGAGTTCTGGAGGAGTATATGTATGCAAGTGGGTGGGGCAGTGGGTGGGGGGTTCAGGAGGTCTGAAGCCCTGATTTCAGGCCTAGGGCAGCTAGACTGCAGAGTCCAGCATCCTAAGAAAAGTTTTGAGTAATGAATCTAAGCTTGGGAGTGTGTTGTGCAGATCCATTAGAAACAATTATTCCCATATTAATTTTAATCTATGAATCTCTGCTATCATAAGCGAGGAGCACAAAAACATTAAAATGTAAATTAAAAGGTGTGACATTATCTGATTAAAATATGACTATATCGATCATTGCTGCAACCACAGTTATATATTTGCAACAAATCTTGTACAAATCTTGTGGCTGTAAGATGTCTGAAAAAGTTATGATTTGATGGTTATGATTATGCTATCTGTATGCATGTATCATTTTTGTATTTGAAGTTATGAGTATTGGCTTTAAGCCTGTATTTCAAATGTGTGCTCCTGGGGTAACACCCACAAGATAGTTAGCCTGCACATCTTGGAGGGACTATTCAAAGTAAGTGGCTCATCAAGAAACACTGTCTGAAGAATAGGTTGGCTTCCTGCAATGACTAGGTGAAAAGCAAGGACATGTGACTTGTCTATGTGACTCCAACTACCATCTTGTTACTGTACTTTTCCACAGTAAGAACAATGGGATTCCCTCCACATGGCAGAAGATATAAAAGGCCCTGGAAACCCCTCCATTTTGCCTCTATTCTGCTCCAGCCTCTGGACTATGAACTTACACAAATGGGAGCATTCTAACCAAAGAATTGAGGACCTTCCAATGATCTGGAAGCAGCCAGAGACTTGACTTAAGCCAGCAGTGTGTTCCATCATTGCTACAAGCCTGAACCAAAAGCTTTGCAATTATTGTATGTATTTGATTCCTTTAAACAATTTTAACTCTCACCTTTCTTTCTTTTTATGAATAAACCTTTAGATTTTAGATACTAAAGGATTGGCATCAGCGTAATTCTGGGGTAAAATCTAAGTTATATATTGACCTGGGTGTGTGGCTGGTCCTTTGGGATCAGAAGAACCTTTTATTTGAACAGATTGGTTTTAAAGAACCACTCATCTCTAAGTCTAGTGGTTTTGGTGGTAATACAAGGACTGGAATGCCTAAGGAAACTGCTTTTATGACTTTTTGTTAGCCAGTGTGGTGTAACAGAAGTTTACTTTTGTTGCTGGTTTGGTATATTCTATGGAAGATTAGCCACCAGTCTTGGGGTGTATCTGCCCTATTTCTCAGCAGGTTGTCCTGAATTTGGCACTCTCAGTTGTGGCTCAGGAAGGCATGGTTACAAAAGGCTTATCTTTCTGAATGCTATTTCTTTACCATGGTTCAGTACATTGGATATTAGACAGGTAGCTGCTAGGAATGACACCTACTAGTAAATCTCTACTGCCTAGGATCAAATTTTACCCTTGAATGGGTAGCTTTTGTTTAAAAGAAAGAGAGAAATTGTAAAACCAAATTAGACCTTCTACTGTAGTCTGGCACCCTGCCTTGGCAGTGGTGAGTACTCGATGCTTTAAAGGAAATGAGAACATAACAAGCCAATGTTCAACAAAGCCTTGATCTTGCAAGGTGCTGAGAACTTTTGTGAGATGCTGAGCACCCTCAACTCCTACAGACTTCAATATGAGTTGAAGGTGCTGAGCACCTTAAAGAACTGGATAGTAAATCAAAAAGAATTCTTTTGCCACACCCAATTGTGAGCAACTTGGGCACGGAATCTTTAAGTTTAATTTTGGGTGATCTTATCTGCATCTTGAATTTGGTCTGCATGGCAAGTGTTATGGTGGGAGGGGAAACAAAATAAAATGTATGTGGATCATTTTAACAGAAAATAATGAACAAACTAGTGCTGAGGAAAGTCTCTGATATTCATGAGTTAATATAATATTGAAAGTATGGAAGCAATAAGATATGTGCTTTTAAATATACAGGACCAAATTCATTCCTCTTGTAAGGAGGGACAACCTTTTTTTCATTTCAGTGGAGTTGCAAGCCACTTACATAAGATCTGACTGTGGTCCTCAATGCTGTGTTATTGGAAGAGATTAATTCATGTTTTATTACTATTACTAAAATATTATAACTAGACCTGGTCAGAACCCAGAAGTCTCATTCCCTAAGAGATTCCAAAAGTTTCATTTTTTTTAATTTCAAATCAGAATGAAAAAAAAATCAAATTTCTCACAGAATGAAATTCTGTTTTGACCTTATCAAAAGTTTAGTTTAAATAAGGTCATCACCATAGATCTGAGCACCTTCCAGTAGTGCATTAAGCAACATGGCTAACATTTATCACATGTATTTTCTCTCATCATCCCCCAAGTGGGAGAAATGTGAGCAGTGAAGTGTTTTGTTTTTTTTTAATACACATGTACACACATGTTGCTATATGTTGGTTGGAGAAGGCAAGGTCAAATGAATGTGTCTTGCTGTTAGGATGGAAAAAAGGTGATGAAATTTGCAATGGTCCTTAATTTCTGGGAAGGGCATTCCAAAGTCTTGGACTGGCCCTGAGAAACTTCCATCTGCAGCATAGCTGAGCTTTACCATTATGGTAGAAAGTTCCATTGTGCCAAAAGAGTGAAGTCATCAAATATGGTTTTCATCCCAGAGTTTTAATCAATATTTTAGATATCCTGAGCCCAGGCCATGGAGCACTCAGGCTACATGTGTAGTGTTTTCTACCAGCTGGAGTTTCCTAAGTGCTGATGGCTTCATGGCCCGGTATATTGCATTGCTTGCTCAGGAACAGAAAGTTTGACTCTGGACAGTAGTTGGCTAGAACTGATGTAGCCAAGGAGTAAAATAGAATTTTTGTTATAAATATATTTTTTCTACTGTGTCTGTGTTTTAGCAAAAAAATAAAGATGAGCATAAAATTTTAAAAAGTAAAATTATTGATGCTGAAAGCAAGAAGAGCAAAAAAATAATCCCAGACACCAATCCTACAAGTTTCTTCATCCATCCAGAACCCTAGTTAAGTCAACAGGGCTATATAGTGTGCCCATGCACCGTGAATTATAGGACTGGGCATTATTTTTGTATATACAAACACTAGTCTAATTTCATGTTCTGTTCTAGATAGATCCTACAGTAGATTGTATAATTATTCTCAACTACGTAAATCCAAGTCTCACTCCCCTTATAGTCTCATTGGATCATATTCTCATCTTCATCTAACTGGTTTTACTTTCCATCAACTTAAGTGAATGTTACTCCTGATTTAGATTTTTGTGTGATCAGAATCAAGTCATACAATAAAACTACACATGAGTAAGATGAGCAATGTTTAGCCCATGTTAGGAATAATTCATAAAACAGTCCAGGGAGATGACTGGCATCAATATTCACTTAGAGCCTAACTCTGCTGCCTTTACTTAGGTTGTGCAGTGACTTAGGGTGTGTCTATACTACAATGGCACAACCACAGTGCCCACTTAATTACATTTCTTGGGGATGGGTGTGAATTTTTCACACCTCTAAGCAATGTAGCTAGATCAACCTAAGTTTTAGGCATAGACCAGGCCTTACTCTATGAGTATTCCTATTGGTTCCAGTTTTGGGACTAGTCCAACGTGTCTGTTTTTTACAGAATAAGGTCCTGACTCAGATCTGCATTTAAACAAGTGCAATTCTAAACATGTATTCAAGTCCCAGTGACTCAGTGGGACTTAAATTAAGTACATGCTGTCCTTAATAGGGATGTTTTCCTTAACAGAAGCTTAACACCAGGAGGCAGAATTTGACCCATAAGATTACATGACAAATGTTAAAAGGCAGTGATTGCTGTGCTAAGCTCGCCTTCCTGAAACTATAGTTTTAAAACATGTTTTCTTGATCTGCTGTCTTAACCCTCATGAGATGTTTAATTGTCTTATTACAGAAAGAGACCAGTGAAAAGAGAATTTAAGGAAAGGCACTGACTCCCTTAAGATTACACTGGAAACACAAAGGCCATGTCATTTTAAAAAGTCCGGAGTTTAAAATTGCTTGTTTGAATCTGAAACCTCTAATTAAAGTATTAAATCTACTCATTCTTAAAGTCATTTCCATCTCAATTGCAATCCAAACAAATCTGCCCCAAGGCTTATCATAGCAAAGAGGTTTCGGACCAAAAACTCAAGGTTACGTCAAACTGGCCGGAGTTACTTTGTGTCAGGTGCTAAAGTTAATGTGTGCCTCAGGCAGATGAAGAGCATTAGTCCATACAGCAATGAAACATCAAAGGACATATGATAAATTACCATGTATGACAATCAAATACAAGTCAAAGCCTATACATTGTGGCAAAAAGAGTAATACCTATGGAACACATTGTGCAATCAGTTCCTAAAGAGAATTCTCATTGAAGCAAATGGACAGCTGTGCTTAAAATCAATTACAAAATATTGCTGTGTATAAATTTATATTACAAATGTAATATCTTTATATTGTATATATCCGTGTGTGCACATATTGCCCAATTATTATAATACACACATACATTATCAAATATTTCTCTTTTCAAACTTTTATCTTTTGATTCCCTCCCTCCCCCTTACATTCATATGACTATTCTTAATAAAGGTTTGTCAGAGACTGCACGAATGAATAAGTGAATTGAATGGAACTGTCAGTAATTCTGGACACTAAAACAATGCAAGTGTTACAAGGAAAAAGGAACTTCGTTACCAGGCTTAGAGACAGGCAACCAAATCCTATATACATTAATGCCCCTTTATACAGCTTTGGAAGTTTGAGGAGACCTAAAAGTGGATGCAAATTATATTCACTGTATTGGAAAGCAGCCTTCATATGAATGAGAATAAGGTCCAGGATATGTAATTATTATTAGGATAGCAAATTTCATAACAATCTAGATACACTGTATTGAACTTTCATAAAGCACCTTAATTTGCACAAGCAACGCAGATGTGAGCCTTATAGATCAGGCTGTGTGTACCTGGATTCAGCCGCATTCTGATATGGCAAGCTGGAAATTTTGTGGCAGCTTCATTTAAATTTTAAAAATTGAGGTTTTAATGAATGAAATGAGAAAATGAAATAGTACAGTCATTAAGGATGGCCCAGTGTTATTTATTTTGATATTAAATCCAGCCTATTTTACATTATCCACACATTTTCAATATTTAATTATGCCAAATTGAAAATGCAGAACTACATCCTAGAAGTTGTCAGGGGGAAGTTGAGGATTATGACACTCAGTAGGTGGCAGATGTAGTATGACGTGGTTTAGGATCATGGAATGAACAGATCAGTTGGATGCATCTGCTAAATGATCAGCAGTGAGGTAGTTAATGTTGACATTTAAACTGACATCTTTACGTTTCAGTCTTAATCTATAGGAGAGGTATTTTTAAAATGTTTTGGATAATATGTTTTAACTAAAACCAACATAGACAAGGCAAATTGTATTTTAACATGTGTTAGCTGGTCAGTGTGAACAATAGGCTTGCTCTCAGGCTTCACCTCAACCAGTTTGTGTTAAAACAGAATCATGAAATTGCAGAACTGCTAACTAGGGTATGTAACCTATAGCTGAAATCAGCCAGCATGCCACATGACTGGAGGGTAGCTAATGCAAAGCCAATTTTTAAAAAAGGTTCTGGGGTAATCCTGGCAATTGCCAGTAAATCTAACTTTAGTACCAGGCAAATTGGTTGAAACTATAGTAAAGAACAGAATTATCAAAGACACATAAATGAACACAGTATGTTGGGGAAGAGTCAACATGGCTTTTGTAAAGGGAAATCATGCTCACCAATCTATTAAAATTCTTTGAGGGAGTCAACAAGCATGTGGACAAGGGTGATCCAGTCAATATATTGGATTTGGTCTTTCACCAAATGCTCTTAAAGTAAGGAGTCATGGGATAAGAGGTAAGGTCTTATGGATCAGCAACTGGTTAAAAGATAGAAAACAAAGGGTAGGAATAAATGGTCCATTTTCACAATGGAGCAGAGGTGAAAGTAAGCCTTTACGGTCTGGTACGGCGTACCAGCAAGAGCCATTACACCGTGCTGGATCGGCTTCCCCAGGCTGGAGATTTAAAGGGCCCAGGGTTCCTTGCAGTAGTGGTGGCTGGAGCCCTGGGCCCTTTAAATCGTCCCAAGCCCTAGGGCTCCCAGCTGTCTCTGCAGCTGGTAGCTCCGGGGGTGATTTAAAGGCCCCAGGGCTCCCAGCTGCAGCTGCAGCTCCTGGGCCTTTAAATCTTGATTTAAAGGGCCTAGGTATTTAAAGGCCCTCCTCTTCCAGTTGAGGCCAAGCCCCTTCCGGTAGAGGCCACGCCCCTTGCTCAGGCCTCCAGCAAACCAATAAGTCCTTTAAGTTACTTCACCCCTGCAATGGAGAGACATAAATAGAGGGGTTTCTGCAAGGATCTGTACCAGAGCTGTACTGTGACATATTCATAAATGATCTGGAAGAGAGGGTGAATTGTGAGGTGCCAAAATTTGCAGTTGATACAAAATTACTCAAGATAGTTAAGTCCAAAACTGACTGTGAAGAGTTACAAAGGGATCTCCCTAACCTGGATGACTGGGTAACAAAATGGCAGATGAAATTCAATGTTGATAAGTGCAATGTAATCATAGAATCCTAGGACTAGAAGCAGTGGCATAGCCAGGTTCTACCAGCAGGGGGAGTGAACACAAAATGGCGTAGAAGCAGCGAAGGAAAAAAAAGAAAAACCCCAAGTCTTGCCGCGGAAGACTGAAGGACTTGCTGCTGAAGACCCAGAGTGGCTAAAGGACCCACCGCCGAATTGCCACCAAAGACCCGGACTGCTGGGGTGAGTGTAAAAATTAAAAAGGCACCACTTTTGGGGAATGTGCTCAGTGGGGAGCGGCCGCTCCCCTGCTCCCCCTAGCTATACTACTGACTAGAAGGACCTCAAGAGGTCATCCAGTCCGGTCCCCTGCACTCATGGCAGGACTATTATCTAGACCATTCCTGACAGGTGTTTGTCTTATCTTCTCTTACAAATCTCCAATGATGACAATTCCACAACCTCCCTAGGCAATTTCTTCCAGTGCTTAACCACCCTGACAGTTAGGAAGTTTTTTCCTAATGTCCAACCTAAACCTCTCTTGCTGCAATTTAAGTCTATTGCTTCTTGTCCTGTCTTCAGAGGTTAAGAAGGACAATTTTTCTCCCTCCTTCTTCTAACAATCTTTTATGTACTTGAAAACTGTTACGTCCCCTCTCAGTCATCTCTTTTCCAGACTGAACAAACCCATTTTTTTCAATCTTCCCTCATAGGTCATGTTTTCTAGACCTTTAATCATTTTTGTTGCTCTTCTCTGGACTTTCTCTAATTTGTCCACATCTTTCCTGAAATGTGATGCCCAGAACTGGACACAATACTGCAGTTGAGGACTAATCAGTGCGGAGTAGAGAAGAATAATTATTTCCTGTGTCTTGCTTACAACACTCCTGCTCAGACATTCCAGAATGATGTTCAATTTTTTTGCAGCAGTGTTACACTGTTGAATCATATTTAGCTTATGGTCCACTACGACCTCCAGATCCCTTTCCATGGTACTCCTTCCTAGGCAGTCATTTCCCATTTTGTATGTGTGCAACTGATTGCTCCTTTCTAAATGGAGTACATTGCATTTGTCCTTATTGAATTTCATCCTATTTACTTCAGACCATTACTCCAGTTTGTCAGATCATTTTGAATTTTAATCCTATCCTCCAAAGCACTTCCAACCCCTCCCAGCTTGGTATTGTCTGCAAACTTTATAAGCGTACTCTCTATGCCACTATTTAAATCATTGATGAAGATATTGAACTGAACTGGACCCAGAACTGATCCCTGAAGGACCCCACTCATTATGTACTTCCAGCATGACTGTGAACCACTGATAACTACTCTCTGGGAATGGTTTTCCAACCAGTTTTGCACCCACCTTATAGAAGTTCCATCTAGGTTGCATTTCCTTAGTTTGTTTATGCACATTGTTTATTATAGAATAATAGAATATCAGGTTTGGAAGGGACCTCAGGAGGTCATCTAGTCCAATCCCCTGCTCAAAGCAGGACCAATTCTCAACTAAATCATCCCAGTGAGGGTTTTGTCAAGCCTGACCTTAAAAACCTCTAAGGAAGGAGATTCCACCACCTTCCTGTGCATTGTATAATGCATATTGGAAGAAATAATCTCAACTATACATACAAAATTATGGGGTAGCTGTTTCCACTCAAGAAAGAGATCTTGGAATTATCCTGGATAGTTCTTTGAAAACATCTGATCAATGTGTAGTCAAAAAAATCTAACAGAATGTTAGGAAACATTAGGAAAGGGCAGGGCCACCCAGAGGATTCAGGGGGCCTGGGGCAAAGCAATTTCGGGGGCCCTTTCCATAAAAAAAGTTGCAAAATTATAGATTATATTCTCATGGGGGCCCCCGCAGGGGCCCGGTGCAAATTGCCCCATTTGCCCCCCTCCTCTGGCGGCTCTGGGAAAGGCATAGATAATAAAACAGCAAATATCATAATGCTACTATATAAATCCATGGTATGCCCACACCTTGAATACTTTCTGAAAAGAGGTATATTAAGATTGAAAAGGGTGCAGAGAAAAGGCAGAGACTAGGGATATGGAACAGCATCCATACGAGAAGAAATTAAAAAGACTGGGACTGTTCATTTTAGAAAAGAGATGACTAAGAGGGAATATGATAGAGATCTATAAAATCATGAATGGTGTGGAGAAAATGAACATACACAAAACACAAGAACTAGGTGGTCACCTAATGAAACTAATAGGCATCTGGTTTAAAACAAACAAAAGGAAGTACTTCTTCACACAATGCACAGTCAATCCGTGGAACTCATTGCCAGGGATGTTGTGAAGGCCAAAAGTATAACTGAGTTCCAAAAAAGAATTAGATAAGTTCATAGATAGTCAGGGATGCAACTCCATGCTCCTGGTGTCCCTAAACCTCCACCTGCCAGAAGCTGAGACTGGATGACAGGGATGGGTCATTCAATAATTGCCCTGTTCTGTTAATTCCCGCTGAAGCATTTGACACTGGTTGCTGTCAGAGACAGGATACTGGGCTACAGGGACCATTGGTCTGACCCAGTACGGCCATTCTTATGTTCTTAATTTGCTCTGTCTACTCGGTGCCTGAAAACAGAAAATATAGCTAGCAAACAAATTTCATTTGCCACTGCCTGTTTGCATTTATAGTAACCACCTTCTGTTTATCCAAAAATCTAGTCAAGCATAGAGAATTTTGTATTTACTGTATCCTACAGAGCTAAGACTAAAATGTATGGGCTCAAATTCAATAGATCTATTTATAGATTAAGGTGGTTTGTGGTGCTGTTTTGTTTTTGAAGAAAAGTAATTGCCTGTTTTTCAGTGTATTACAGATTTTTTTAAGAGATAAAAATTCTGTGGCAAAACCAAATATATTATTTGAAATTCATAATCCAGCTCTTCCATTTCTGTAAATTAATCCACTGGGCACCTTACAGGTCTGGTTTATATGCATCTGAAATTAAGTTTATCCTTATGAGCCAGTGCATTCATTGTGTACTCTCCAAGCTCACTCTATGGCATTTCGTGAGGAGGAATAGTAACCAATTATGCCTGGCTGTTGTCATGAGGAGGACTATTGTTCGCTTAAAGAGACTTCCAAACTCCCTTGGTTTAGGATCTGAGGCTGGGTTCAAACCACAGTTCCAGAGTTAAATGTTAGCTACTAATCTACCAGCTACAGTATCACTTAGCACTGCAAATGGTTGATCACTTTTTGCTTCCAAAGGAGCAGCATTTTGATTATCCTATAGCCTAAGATCTGCTTGTATATAAAAGCAGTGTGCTGCTTTAGATGGATAGTGGTAGCTTTGGTATATTGTAATCTCAATGTTAGTATAATTGGTCCAGATTCACCACTATGCCCTGGCTCAAATAAACCATAAACCTGTTTTAACTAGCTTCTTGAATATTCTCCCTATGTAAGAGACTGCTCGGGTGGTGTACAGGGCCTTCCCTACCCACTCCATGCTTGAATTAAAGGAAGTGTGACTGGGGTATGCCTATATACAATTGTTCCCTACATGGGCAGCTAGCACAAGAAAAACAGCCCTCAGATTGCTCTAATTTTCTCTGAGCAGTGAACTAGCTCCTGCACTGCCCTGGATCAGGGGCAGTGACATCAAGATGTCCTATACACCTACATTTGCCATCCCCCTAATCCTGCCCCAAGTGCAGCTTGGCTGGGCTGGAAGTTCTGGCTCATTGCCTTCAGATGTAGTGAGATGCTGTAGTTCAACAAAATATTTGTAGTTTGGCAATCCTGAAAGTCTCCAAGAAATAACTCTGCAACTAAGAATACTTCCGGGCTTCACTGGGCGTTTGGCCTGAGCAAAGAAGGCAGGGACAGGCTCAGGTCTCTAACCAGGGGTGGCAGGGATGCTATAGTCTTTTGTACTGCGCTGAACTCTTTCAAGCAGGAACCTGACAAACAGCAAGGCAATGTTTCACTCAGCTAGGCAGGGAAAAAACCTGTGGGTTGCTTATATACAACCACATATATTTATACGTTTTCACTAAAATCAGCAGGTATACCGTTTGCCCCCCTGCTGACAGAATTCTTCCCGGAACAGATGTGTTTACTTAAAGGAATTACAACTTCACCGCATAGTTTAGACTGATTTGTATTTACAAATAAACTTTTTCCCGATCTCTCTGAAATGATGCACACATAGAATTTAGACCACGGTTTATAAATAGACAGATAGCTGGCTTTCCTACACATTTGACATACACTGAATCCGCGAGAGCAAGATCAGGAAAAGGGATCGAGATTCTGCTCTCGCTGAAGTCAATGCCCAAACTCCTCCGGATTTTAGTGGATGAAGGATCAGACTCAGTGTCTAAGACAAATGGACATAGTCGAAAATGGCAAGACACCTATAGCTAAGTGGAATCTCCTATTCCAGTTTTGCTGAGTGTTTTCAGGGGGCTGTAAATGTTACTCTTTACCTTGATGTAAGTTGCCCCAAGGTGAAAATACTGCACTCGGTCAATATAGCTAGATCCGGATCCTTGTAATCCTGCAGCAGAAGAAAATGTGGGTTGAGTGATATAATTTGTTTCCCAGCTCTGAGGTCACAGTGTCTTCAGTTTATCTCAGGGGGAGTTCTTTGGTTCTGCCAACATGTATTGTCTAGCGGCTGCTTGCACGGAACTTGTTTGTAGAACTCATGTCAATTTCACTTTACTCCTGACCGCAGATGGAAAGAATGCGTTCAATTATAAACCAATTATAAGGTGTTTTACTTTATTTACTTACTTCGATTTCAGCACGTCTCTCATAAAAAAGAATCACAAGCATTTATCTGGAGTAGAGTTGAGTTCCCCAAACCCCTTTCCACCTCCTGCCTTTTATTATCTGTGTTTAATTATAAATTAGGTCTTGTTTCTTTGTTCTTCCTAATAAAACGCAGTTTACTTTAATCCGTGTGTTTCCGAACCTAAAAGCAGATTTTATAGTTTAATGTTTCTCTCTTAATCCGTTTGCTGCAAGAAATTTAGCAACAGGGATTTATCAAGCTACAAGTTTGTCTCTCCACTTTATTCTGAAAATTTGTAATTTACTTACCATATTCACCAACATTTTATAAGCAAGCAACTAAAGTTAAACGTACTGCAAACAAATAACGTCAGTGTTACAGCCAAATGTTACTGTTTTGAAACGCTATGAAACAATATTTTGAACCATTGTGTTTTATTCTGACCATGTAAAATAAATTTAGTGATTAGACTTGAAATATTGTTCTTAATTGACAGTTTTAGAAATAGAAATACAGGTAACAATACAGGGATTATGTTTGCTCTATTTTAATGGCCCAGTCTTCGAAATAGCAATTTTTCTCATATGCAGTATTCGCAACTGCTCCATTAAATAATGTTATTTACAAGACTGCAGTTCGACACTGGTCAAATGCTACAGTTAAGTCTCATTCAAGGCCTGTTTTAGAGTTGGGTTCTCTTTTAAGACATCTGTCTAGCTAGAAAAAGCCTTTCACATAAATCTTGCATATTTTAACTCCTCTTTTCTGAAAACAAACACTTCGACATAGTCTTAAACTCTTAGGTTTAGTTGTAGTACTGTTTATGCTTGCTGCTTCGAAAATCAACAAATTTTCCAGCATGATATCTTTCAACAAGTGAATCCAAGTTACATCAGTAATTTATCCAGCTTTTTCTTTTACCATACCTATATTTTTATCATATGCCAGGGGTGCAGGTGGAGCCTTCAAATTCATTTTAACAGATTATGTAATACATAATATTGTTTGTTATTCAGACTAAAGGACCTTCAAAGCACGATATAAAACAAAGATGAAAAAGGTACCAGGCAGTAAGAAGTTAAGTAGTATTAGCCAAACCGATCTTGATTCCTACCAAATATTTAATAAAAAGTACAAACTTAACCTGAACTTTTGCCCAAACACTTCCCTCTCGCTAATTAGAGCCATTGCTCTGAGCCAGCTTTATGTAATTGACAAGCAACCAAGTGATTTAGAAGTTTGAACTTTGATAGCTAAAATCTGCAATGTCAGATTTAGCTTTTTTGTTGTTTAAAACTTCTTATATTACATTACAAAACTATTTATAACTTCGGAGTATTTTCTCCAGTTAGCACTTAGAAAAGGACAAATTAGAACACGACCTTTTAAAGCAATAATTATCATTCTCTTTTAAAAAATCTCCCGCAAGTACTATCCCACATCAGACATGTTGCAGCACCAGGCGTAGCTAGGAGAAAAGTTTGTTGGCGTTAGTTTTTGATATGACCACCCCGAATGGTATACTAATACCCTGCAAGCTTCCCTTTCTCAGATAACTCCCTTCCATTGATTTAATTTTAATACTGAGAAATAAAGCTGTCTCTCCCTCCTCACCTCCAAACTGGCAATTAAGTTACAAAAGTCTATGTTTCTTAAGCAATGACTCACAGGAAAAAGCGTGATACAAGATCGAAGAACTTTGGAAGTCTCCATAGTTGGGGTGGGAGAACAGGGATTGTCCTCTAGATTTCTATCCCCCGCCTCAGGAAAAAAAGAAAAAGAAAAAAAAGATCGTTGAAGAGGTTAGCATTCAGGAAACTAGTAATTAAAGAGCTCCGCAGCGGGGATCCGGATTAATTTTGGACGCTCGATTAAATCTGAAATTCTTCATATAAATTATTGTCAGCTCCATGGGCTGACACAAAGATGATCTTTTGTGTTTGAAAAAATAAAAGAGTTTATTTACAAACGGTCCTGAAGATTGGACGCTCAACACGCGAACCTGCTGATAGTACCACAGTGTGAAAACAAGGGAACGGATTTTACGCCCTGTAAAACAAAATAAGGACTGCGGGCTCTGCTCATGGCTGGGTTTATTTCAACAATGGAGCCACAGCTTATGCCTCAGTCAGCCAGGCTCTGTTTGAAGTTAAGCAGTCACTTAAAACGCGTTCTAACCGACACCAAATTACAAGTTCAGCTTTGAAATCTTTGTATATTTAAACCTCTGCAAGGTAGAAAGACAAGACACACTTCTAACCTGCTGAAATCCTAGCTGGGATTCAATTCTTTGAAGGCCAATATTTTAAATGCCAGTTCGTTGTAAGCCAGTGCACAGGATATTTGTGGGTTACTACGGTAGAGGGGAATGAACAACAAATAGAATGAAGAAAAACACCTTGTGCTAAAGTATCAAAAATATTTTCACAGCGTAAGATGCGATTCTCTTTCTCCCCCTTTGGCACACCTGGAGTAGTCGGCTATCGTCCTAAAATATTATTTTGTCAAGCTAGGTATTAAGAGATACTCGATTTACTTAACACAAATCCTTCCACTAGTGAAGTCTCCTTTTGACCTTCATACACATTGCAGGAGGTTGTACGTTTTCCTTGCTGCAGGGAAACTGCACAGCTGTAGCTATCTTCCTAGCGCTTGCAGCCACGGTAAACAATTTGGCAGTTAGACTCGCATTAGATCAAGAATGGTTCCTTGGCTCTGTGCTCCTTCAAGTCCACAGGCGCCATAAGAGAGATTTAAGTGGAAGGAACATGAGGTACTGTTGTTTTTTTAAATAAAGCAAACATTTCATGACTATAGTATAGTCAGAGGGCCGGATCCTCAGCTGGTATAAACTGAGTGTGGATCTGCCCCAATTCAGATCTATTTACAAGTCATTTTTTATGTTTGACAAATCAATTTCATGGCCGGTTCCCTGAATAAAGGCCCAAGCAGAAGCAAAACCCCTGAGTAAAGATTGAGTTAGAAACGGAGTTTTCCAATAGCCGCATTAAGGTGATATTTTTCTCCTTTTGGGGGCCCTAACCCCCATTTTGTCTTTTCGAAAAATCGGTTTAATCTCAGGTATTCGACGTTTCGATTCCGAATGACCTTCCTACCAGACCTGAAAGTCTTTTCCAGTTCTTATTCGCACGAGCGTTTGTTTGATAGCAAAGCTGCTGCATCCCAGGACAACGCGCTGAATTTCACTCCATCCCCCCTCCATCCTATCTGACCCAAAGCCTTTATCTGCTCAACAGGTTTCAGAACAAATGTTGACTTCGATGACAGACAGCAGACTTCCAAGATCAGTATCAGGCAATAATAGGGTTTACTTGACATTGTAATAAAGCACTGGAGAACAACTTTGCAGTTAAATGGCTTCAGTTCTGTGTTAAATTCCCAATGATAATTATTTGTAGTCATTATTTTAGTTTTAGAAGGCACCCGTTTGTTTAAACCAAACTCTTGTCATGCTGTTAAAGTCTGGAGAAGAATAAAATGGATTCCATACATATAGTGTGTCCAATATCTCAATTATACCAAGCCTATAGGAGCTTCTTTTTGGTATTGCCAACATTAGCATTCGGGGACTGGTGCCCCTCAGACTAAAAAATAGACAGTGTATGCAGAACAATGACAGTCTGCAACCCCGAAATTATTTTCTAAACGGAAAAACCTGAAAGAAGAAATAAACCTCATTGTCGTCTGTAAGGAAAAGCCATTTTAATTGTAAGTATTAGATGGCAAAATGTTATAATTCCATAAAACTTAGAAAAGAAAATAGGTTTGCATTACTTTAGAATTTAAAAAAAAAACAAAAAACAAACCACGACAGGGGAGCTTTTTGTTACCTACCAATTGCATAGATCAGCAACACATTACACTGGAATGTCAAGTCTAGGTGCTCTCATCTCTATTTCTGAAAAAGGTTTACTTTATTCTAAGAGCTGTACAGAACCATTATATAATATATATTACAAAAATATTCTCATCTTGTGTATTAGTGCATTTTGTTAAGGTCAATCGTCTAGATCTGTATGCATAGTATCAATACTGTAAACAAACTACTGAATAAGATTCTGGGTGTGGAAACACCTCAGTCTATAGACATTTAATATATGTGTGTGTGTTCTAAGGCACAATAACTAACAAGAAACTGTTTTGAGTACCATGGTATATACAAACTTCAAGGCACAGAACACGGCTTCTGTGATTTGCACCGAAGTCATTTCACAGTCAATTCAAACTTCTGTCCCGTCCCTGCTATAAATCAGATGATTGACGCTGAAGTTGTTAATGAGGGGGATGCTAAGCCCACTTTGCTGCCCGCTGGCACAGTAGTTCATTCTCGAGTGGGCCGGGGGACTCAGCTGGGAGTTCTGGGCAGTGCCGCTGCTGGGAGCGGAGCAGGAACTCAGAGCAGGCACATCTTGCCTTCCGTGTGCAAACTCGCCCGCCAGCCCTCCCGAGAGCTGCCTGCCGAGGCCGGGGTTCCCATTGACAATGGCCTGCATGTTGGAGGCAAAGCCGGAGAAACACGGGCTCCGTTCGAGCGCTGGCGTGGGGGAGGATTTGGGGCCGCTCCCGGAGCCGGGGGAGTTCTGCAGTGCAGGGGAGCCCAGGCCCATCGGGCTGGAGGAGTCTGGAGACTTCAAGGCACCGCCGCTCTTGTCTCCCGCTTTGTCAGAAACTCCTGGGGCGCCGGACCCAGGAGCGTCCGAGCGCCTTTTCCTCTTCCTTCGAAAATTGCCGTTGTCGAACATTTTCTCGCAGTTCGGGTCTAGGGTCCAGTAATTGCCTTTCCCTGTGGATAGATGAACAGCACATGGGCTCAGGGGATGAGGGCACCGCTCGGCAAGGGCCTTGCCCCGTTACTCAATGCCCGACCGATGGTTTCACAGGGCAGGGGAGCAGAACGCTGCCTGCGCGCTTAGTTCACGCTCCCAGCTTGTGTTCCCACCCCAGAGATGCAGGCGCCAGTCCCCTGCCCCACGGCTACAGCCACCTTCGCAGTGGTTACCAGTCGGGTAACAAGCCACGCGCCCCCCAACACGAGCTGGTGTTTCGTGTTTACAGGGTGCGTGCAAACGTTAGGCAGGCCCAGAGCTTAGCACCCGGACGCGTCTCTACTTACCCTTCAGTGCTTTTATTTTAGTCCTGGCTAAATAATACTGGCATTTTACACTGGGCCCGGGAGCCGGTCATTTGCAAATGCCAGCGTGGGTATGACTTTAGTCCCTTCGCTACACGGTACCTGTAGGCAACGTGCTCCCACTTAGGAGAAGAATGGGGTTTTCCTTACCTGGATCGTCTTCATCCCTGGGGACTTTCTTAAAGCAGTCGTTGAGGGACAGGTTGTGCCGGATGGAGTTCTGCCAGCCAGCTTTGCTCTTCTTGTAAAAAGGGAAGTTTTCGGCCACGTACTGGTAAATCTGACTCAAGGTCAACTTCTTCTCCGGAGCGTTTTGGATGGCCATAGCGATCAGAGCCGAGTAGGAGTAGGGGGGCCTCACCATTTTAAAAAACTCCTGCTGGCTGGAGAGAGACAACCAGCTGAGATCTGCTCCTGCAAAGCCCGATGCAGGGGCCAGGAACTGTCTCTGGCTGGTCCCATAACCTGAAGGGATGAAAGAAGCCCCATTAGTCCCAGAGAGATAAGGAGACGAGTTGATGGCAGGTCCATTGATCCAGAGGTAGGGGTTCGCTGCTGGGGGGCTATATTCGCTCAGCCCATAGCCTGCTGGATGAGCTGGTGGCCTCTGTGGGTGGTGGTGGTGGTGCAGGTTTTGCGGGTACATTAGGTTGTCACAGTACACCGCCATATCCAGTAAATCCTGTGCATTGGGATGCTGGAGGGGGGCCGACTGTGGATTTGCGGGCTGCTGCCCCAAAGAGTTCATAATCCCCTGTGATCGGTGGAGTTTGAAGGACTGGAGCACAGATCATCAGCCTTGGATATCTCGGACTACTGAGCTCCCAGGCCCTAGGGAAAGGCATTTAAATAATGGCCTGGAGTAGACTCAGGCTGCAGGCAACCTCAAACCGGAAAGCAAATAGCAGAAACGGGCTGGAGCAGGGGGCAGCACCGCCCATTCGCCACTCCACCTCCCTCCAACAACCGGCTGCCACACCTACCCTGGGCACAGCCTCTCTCCTCACCCTCTGAGCAACCCACACTACAACCACATGCACCTCACCATTTCCTCCTGCACCCCCCACAGACCATCCCGCCCTCCGCACAACTTCTGTACAATCCCACCCGCTCTCTGCACCGCCCCCTTCACAGCCTCTACACCACCCTCCCCCGCGCTCCGCACAACCCATGTGCACCACCCATCCTCTGGACCGCCCCCTCCGACCAACTCACATAATACCCCATCCAATGCATAGATTCCCCCTGCACCCTCACATGCCTCCCAACCCTCCGCAGCACCTCTCCATACCCCCATCCTGCACACTCTGCACGACTCAGATATGACCCCATCCTCTGCATTACCCCACCCTCTAAAGAGACCCCTGAACTCAGCATCCCTCTGCACTCCCTTGACACCCCTCTGCACACGACGTCACCTTCTCCCTAGGAGCACCCTCTCCTCCCCTCCCCTCCCCTCCCCGTGCTCACAACCCCACCCTCTGCACAAGAGAACACAACCCGCCTTGCACTGCTCCAGCCCCACACAGCCCGCCCCGTCCCGTGCCAACCGCTGGACACACACACACACTCTCTCTCTCTCTCTCTCTCTCTCTCTCCTTCTGCAAGCCAGCCCCAACCTCCCACCCTCCGCCGGTTCTCTGCACAGCCCGCCGGCACCGCAGGGCCTGCGCCACACGCACACACGGTGCGAAGCGGCCGCGCCCACCAGCGATGCCCGCCACAGACCGCTAACCCCAGCGGCCAGCCCCGCAGCACACGCACTGCCCCAGGGCCCGAGCCGAAGGGCTGCAGCTTACCCAGCTCTCCTGCCCCGGAGCCTGCCGGATACCCAGCCTGGGAACGCGCGCAGAGCTCTGGCCCTTCCCAGGGCGGCTCGGTCACAGCCGGAGGCTGGCGGAGCGGAGCCGGGTTTGCAGGATGGCCATGCTCAAAGAACAAACAAGCGGATGGCCGCGGGGAGAGGGCAAACGATAGCCCAGCCCGTTTGTACCTCGGAAATCCTTGCTCTCTCCTTAGGCACCAGCCGCAGGGACCATCACTTTATCGCCCAGGAGCAAACGCGGAGAAGCTGGCAGCCCACGTTGCTCAAGTTACTCTCTCCCCTCTGAGTTCAGAGCTCAGGGGAGGAGATCAGGGCTACTGCAAACAGTCCGTGCTTTTCCTTCCCGCTGCCCTCCTCCCAGCAAAACCGGAACAGCGGGACTCGGGGGTTCCCTGCCATTGCTATTCCACCCGCATGTTGCCTGAAAGAGCTGCTAAAGTGCAACTCCTGCTTATTCTCAACAATATGTGGATTTAAGACAAAATATTAAATTTCCACATATTTCCTAATCATGTTTTCTAAACAAAGTGGGAAGGGCACTGCCACCACCCTGTGGTTTTCAGCCAAGCAGAGGAGAAACAAACCTTCAAAGAAAATACAGTAGGGGCAGGTGCAATATAGCGCCAAGGACAGCTGCAAACTCAGGCACACAACTTATGTATACACCTCATGTCCAAGAATGCAAACTGACTTCACCTATACAGGTGCCCACATACATGGGAGACCAGGGGAGGGGCCAGTGAAAGCTAGAGACGTGTGCTGCCACTGGCCTGCTCCTACTCTCCTTATGTACTCAAACTTCCCATTGCATGAAACCCAGAGGGCCACTCAAGCACATTAGTCTTGCAGATAGGAACTTCCTAAGAGCTCTGAAGATGATCAGATCACAGGAGGCATGAAGAGGTTGCACAGCTACTTGTCACAAGGGAACAGTGCCAATACACATGAGTTTCCCACACTTGGCCTACTTCAGCGGGTCTTCACCTTGTTCTAAGCTGTGTGCACAGACAGAGGAGGCTATCACAGCCCTACACCTTCCGGGTGCTACCTGTACTCAAATGTGAAATTGGAGAACTACTAACTGAAGTCTTATATGCGTCTGACGAAGTGAGTGTTCACCCACGAAAGCTTATCCTCCAATCCATCTGTTAGTCTATAAGGTGCCACAGATTCATTCTTGCTTTTTACAGATCCAGACTAACACGGCTACCACTCTGATACTTAACTGTGGTCTGTAACCTATCATTTAAATCAACTTCTGAACCAAATGACTGGAGGATAGCTAATAAAAATATGAGGATATACCTAGTTCATAGAACTAGAAGGGACCCTGAAAGGTCATTGAGTCCAGACCCCTGCCTGTAGTAGCAGGACCAAGTACTGATTTTTGCCCCAGATCCCTAAGTGGCCCCCCTTGAGGATTAAGCTCACAACCCCAGGTATAGCAGGCCAAATCTCAAACCCATTGAGCTATCCCAGCCCCTGCTGCCAATTTTTTAAAAGGGCTCCAGAGGTGATCCTGGCAATTGCAGGCCTGTAAGCCTGACTTCAGTACCAGGTAAACTGTTTGAAACTATAGTAAAGAACAAAATTGTCAAATACATACATGAACATAATTTGTTGAGGAAGAATCAATATGGTTTCTGAAAAGGAAAATCATTCTCACAGTCTACTAGAATTCTTTGAGGGGGTCAGCAAGCATGTGGACAAGGGGGATCCAATGGTATAGGGTACTTAGATTTTTCAGAAAGCCTTTGACAAGGTCCCTCACCAAAGACTCTTAAGCAAAGTAAGCGGTCATGGGATAAGAGAGAAGGCCCTCTTCCGGACTGGTAACTGGTTAAAAGATAAGAAACAAAGGGTAGGAATAAATGATCAGTTTTCAGAATGGAGAGAGGTACATAGCAGTGTCCCCCAGTGGTCTGTACTGGGCCCAGTCCTATTCAATATATTCATAAATGATCTGTAAAAAGGGGTAAACAATGAGGTGGCAAAATTTGAAGATGATACAAAACTAAACAAGATATTTAAGTCCCAGGCAGACTGGGAAGAGCTACAAAAGGATCTCTCAAAACTGGGTGACTGGGCAACAAAATGGCAGATTAAATTAAATGTTGATAAATGCAAAGTAATGCACATTGGAAAATGTAATCCCAACTTTACATATAAAATGATAGGGTCTAAGTTGTTACCACTCAAAAAAGAGGTCTTGGCGTCATGGATAGTTCTCTGAAAATGTCCACTCAATGTGCAGCAACAGTCAAAAAAGTGAACAGAATGTTGGGAATCATTAAGAAAGGGACAGATAAGATAGAAAATACCATAGTGCCTCTCTATAAATCTATGATATGCCCACATCTTGAATACTGTGTGCAGATGTGGTCGCCCCATCTCAAAGATATATTGGAATTGGAAAAGGTTCAGAAAGGGCAACAAAAATGATTAGCAGTATGGAATGGCTGTCATAAAAACATAAGAATGGCCATATTGGTTTAGATCAAAGGTCCCATCTAGCCCAGTATCCTGTCTTCCGACAGTGGCCAATGCCAGGTGCCCCAGAGAGAATGAACAGAACAAGTCATTGAGTGATCCATCTTGTTTCCCATTCCCAGCTTGTGGCAAACGGAGGCTAGGGCCATCATCCCTGTTCATCCTGGCTAATATCCTCCATGAACTTATCTAGCTCTTTTTTGAACCCTGTTATAGTCTTGGCCTTCACAACATCCTCTGGCAAGGAGTTCCACAGGTTGACTGTACATCGTGTGAAAAAATACTTCCTATTCTTTTGAATCTGCTGCCTATTAATTTCATTTGGTGACCCCTTAGTTCTTGTGTTATGAGAATAGTAAATAACACTTCCTTATTTACTTTCTCCACACCAGTCATGATTTTATAGACATCTATCATATCCCCCTTAGTTGTCTCTTTTGCAAGCTGAAAACTCCCAGTCTTATTAATTGCCTCCTCCTGTGAGTTTTAGATGAATAGTGTTTTCAGAACATAAGAATTCCCATATTAGTTCTGGGCCAGTCCATCTAGTCTAGTATCCTTTGTCTGATATTGGCCAGTAACGGATGCTACAGAGATGTGAGAAATCTTTAGGGGATTGGTTTCTTTCCAGTGGAAGATAGGACATGGATGGTTTATGCCCTGAAGCATGGGGGTTTATATCCATTATATCTTTTTAGTCTACCTAATGAAAGTGTTGACGTTCTCCATGAGAAATCAGACATTTCCTGCAAATGCCTCCTTGCCCACTAAACGATGCCAGCTGAAATTATGCTCTCACCTCTGAAAGATGGGGTGTCTCAGAAGGCAAAATTTAGTCCTTTGGGTTTTTTTGTGTGACTGCAATGTGTGCCAAGTGCTGCCTTTGATAGGAAACCATATCTATTAATATCAGTAGGAGGTATCACTAATAGCCACATATTCACTGGATCTGGCATAATGTTGTATATGGAGGGCATGGGTGGATTGGGACTTGCCCTTGATCTGTTTCCCCCACCTGCCCAGTGCCCAGCTCTGGGGCAATGCTGGTCCAAGATGCTGTGAGGATGGCTCCAGAGCCTCTTGAAGTGTTGCTTGGATTGCCTACACAGGACTTGACCATGGAGCAGGAGGAATGGGGGTGGAGGTGGGGATCGGGGGAGACAGGCTGAGGTAGGGTGACCAGACAGCAAGTGTGAAAAATTGGGACAGGGGGTGGGAGGGGGCTAATAGGAGCCTATATAAGGAAAAGACCCCAAAATCAGGACTGTCCCTATAGAACTGAGATATCTGGTCATCCTAGGCTGAGAATTGGGAGCTAACCTGGGATCGGGTAGTGGCTGTGGGGGGTGGGAGAAAAGCAGGGACTGAGGCAGCAAGGAGGGAGTTATTATTTCATTCACTCCCTAGGTTCCTGTTGTGTCCAAGAAACCCAAAGATTTTGCTTCTATCGGCCTCTGGAGGGTGATTCACCAGCAGCCACCTCCTGACCCACTTCTGGGTTATGCCTCATCAGTTTTCACTGAGGGGTTCTCCACCCTGAAACTTGCTTCTTTATCCTGGTTTGATAGAAGAACCTAGATCTGTTGACCTTCAAGATACTCTGCAAGGTCCATTTGTTTTCCTAAACTTTTGAGACAGCATTAGGGCTTAGGAGACTATATATAGGTTTTGTGGGTGAGACTTGATAGAATTTTATGGTGGATAGTTTGTGGGTTGAAGTTAGGTGAAGTCAGGCTGGCTTTGTACTGGTTCAGTTATTGTGAAATTATTTTACTGGAGGGGCACCTAGAGTACCTGGACAGATACACTTTAAAACTATAAATGGATTAATTCATGTCAGTGAGAAGGTGAGTGGATACTGAAGGCAATATATGTCCATAAAATGTTACATTTTTAAACTTACTGTATTCACATCAGAAAAGTAACAAGAGCTATGTCCTCCCCACTTCAGAGGAGTTATTCTGGAGAGCAAAGTGGCTCCAAATGTTATACTGTTAGATATATAATTATATTTAATAAATATTTCATTACTCATCAGTGGGCTAGAGATAACCAAACCTGAACAGTTGTCTTTTTCTAAGTAGCAGTGAATATGTTGATAGATTATAATAATTTGGTTGAAAGGTTGAGTGTTTTATTTTGTGTTACAAAAGACATATGGGTGTCAACTAAAAGTGCAAGGGATAGAAAATGTAATTTCCAGATGTGAACATGGTACATTCATGATGTCAGACCTACAAGCAGATTAGCCTCTAAAATGCAAGGAAAGAAGATTGCTGCCACCTGCTGGAGTTCTGACTCATTTCATTATTTCACAGCCAGACTCAGGGAGGACTAAGGGGCCCTGAACACATTAGATTTTCAAGCATAAATTCCTTGTGGGAAAAGACTTGAAGTTTTCAGTGCCGTTGTTGTTTATCATTTCTTTTAATATACTGCAGTAAAGTTGGAATAGCTCATACTCCCCATCCAGTAGCAAAAAGGTAATTTAAGTTACCAATAGGAAGGGGATTTGTGCTGTTTGGGAGACATGATTATTGCTACTGGGAGCGTTCAGCTCTCATTGCATGTGATGTAGTGGCAGCCAGTCTGGGCATAGCATCAATGAGGATAAACACAGGGGTGAATTTTAAGCAGCAGTCCAGAACTTTCTTCAACTTCACATGGGTTACCCTCCCTATAATGCAGACTCCCCCATACCTGCTATTAGAAATGGCTCCAATGCAAGGGTTACAGGGATCCCATCATATAACCCATAACTAGGGGTAGACATTTTTCAGCTTGCTCCTTGGACTCAGCTTCATCATCTGAATCCCACAAGGGGAACAGAAAGTACTAAAGGACGTGGAGGGAAGGGGAAAAATCTTGATCCACAAAGGCCAAAAAGTCTTCCCCTCTCCCATGAGTACAAGGCCTGTCAGCAAAACACCAGGTCTTTTACCTGTGGGAACCAATCCTTTTAACTGGACTGGAAACCAGATGTGAGTTGCAACAAACTAACATCCTTATCAGGTACTACTACCCTAACTGAGCCTTCAGAGTGCTGCAAGCCAGGTAAAAACTCTGGGGCCTGATACCAATTTGGCCCCTATGGGAGGAAAAATTCCTTCCTGACTGACCCCAGAATGGGTGATCAGTCAGACCCACAATATCTGCAAAACACCGCTCTGAAACTCCCAGTAGAGGGTGGAACTACTGAAACAGAGCAAAGAGAGGCTCCTCAGGGCCTGGGCCAGGGTTTAAATAGAAATCGCACAATACCACTAGATCTTTAGTTCTGGTATTTGGAGCCCAAATCTCCAGGGAACCACTCACATTTTAGCATTGTCAACTCTGCCATCAAACTCATCCATAGGCCTTTAATCTGAGCCACATGCCTTATTCTAAATGTAATTAAATGCTGTTTCCTTGGCTCATCTCTACTTTTCTAATTAGTCTCTAATCCGCCAGAAAAAATACTCAATGTTACTATTATGGAACTTGGCTCATTCTTCCCTTTTTCATGTTTTCTTAAATGAGGCTCCACATCAAGGGATCACAAACTGGGAAAAAAAAAAGTGTCAGTAATATGATCACGGAACAGTAATCTTATCCTGGCTGTTGTAATGTTGGCAGCTGTGTGCTCAAAGTGGTTAAAATGTCATGGCAACTCAGCGACATAGTTTCTGACTCCACATCATGTGTTTAGTGATCAAATGCCAGATAGCTGACAGACATGCATATGCACAAGTAAACCCACAACTAAGTTGTGGCAAATAGTGCACATATAGTTTTACAATAGTAGTTTACTGTTGTAGTATCTCTATTTCACTGCACATGCTGAAATCTGGACTCAGACAGATCACGTTTCTAAAGCCAGTTCAAGTAGTGTGCATGAGTGCCCCTCCCACTTAAAATAATTTTTGTTTTCTTAATTGTGTGACTGTAATGCCATCTAGTGGAAATTATACCATCTGAAAAGATCCCACTTCAATAGCTAGAATCACACATTTTCCAGCATTACTTAATATACAGGAACAGTTAAGACCCAATTATATATATGTGGCATATTATTGACAGGGAGAGTTATAGAATAGAAACAAGAAGCATCTGCCTGCAACCTTTGCTAAATGGTACCATCTATTCCTACCTGACATATTGTTACCAAGCTTAACATCTGTAAATGTGATGAAACAGAACTTGGTTAGAAGCGACTATACCATACAGCCGGAAAACAGACTACATCTCCAATTATGTTACAGATTTGGTCATGGATAGTGGAGTTTGGGATCAGGTGTTTGGATGATAGACTATTAAAATCTCTCTTTCCTTAAAAATCATATTGCTTTATTTTATGAGAGCTTATGTTTGGAGCTGAGCTTCTTCAGTGCCTTCAATATTTCTCCATTTCCTATAACATGTATGTGCTTTGTTATATTTGCTTTAAGGACCTGTATTAGTAGAGTTCACATATATGAAAGGTATTGGGCCTGGTGGTCTGTAATTATTTTCTTGTATATTTCATAAAAGGATTACAACACATATATACAAAACAAAAAAAACAACCGAAACCCACCACCAAAACAAGTAGGTAATCTATTTCATTGCAACTAAGTAATATATTTCATTTCTTTTTGTGTTAAAGTGCCTAGATGTCACCTTGATTATACTTTAGGTGAATAAATAGATGACCATATGGAATAATCTGTCTGAAGCATTTCAAATGCAGTAAAGTATAGATAGACAGACCCTGAAAAGCCATTTGTGTCTTCTATATTTATCTCATCTAGATGGGATAAATCGATCCCTGAATCGATGCCCGTACTCCACCTCAGCAGTAGGAGTAAGCAGAGTCGACGGGGGAGCCACAGCCGTCGACTTGCCACCATGAGGATGCCCCCACCCCCAGTGTGGACCCGCCCTAAGGTGCCACCGGACTCCTTGTTGTTTTTATGGATACAGACTAACACGGCTACCCCCTGTTACTGAGACCAGCATTCAAACAACAAATGGAAAATAGATTACTAACATCCAAAGTGATCCGGACATGTAAAAACACTGTATAGCACAGATTCAGTGCGTGTCCTACTGCCACAGGTTCAGCCAGTGTCTGAACTCAGAATACTGTGTTCAAAAATCAGCACGAGAAAAGAAACTAACTCCAAAATTTTCCAGCCTACAGGACAAATATATCACAGCCCAACAATATTAAAGCTCCACATTTTTTCAAAGTTTCATAGCAAAACCTGTTAGTTATTCTGATATAATTATAGTTCCAATCACTACCCTCACATACAGCATGTATATAGTTATTGCTATGGGAGATGTGGCTCATGAAAATCTTAGGCTTTTCTGACATACACCAACCAGATTGCAGGACAGTATCACTTGGCTAAAGAGAAGTGTACTCATGGTCTGAAGTAAAAGGCTTTGCTAACAGAGCAGCCTTGTTTGAAGACAACCTGTTTGCCAGCCATAGTGCCATGAAGAGCACTCTGAAGTCTCTAGCTGTTTGGTTCTCCTCTCATCCCAGTTTAGTTACGATCTCTTCTCTCAATTCAAATTACTGAGCTGGTTTCTCCTCTCACATCAGCTTTACAATAGTGCAACTCTGTAACTTCAATAGTGTTGGCAGTAAGCGACAGGAGAGTCAGGACTTTGGCATTCATTCCTTTAGCCATCTCAATGCCAGGGTGATCCTCTAGTGACACATAGGCTCATATTCCATCCATCTTCCAGCTGCATAGCATGCTGGACAAGAGAAGTTGGAGCCAGAACTCTCCTAGGCCACTATAATTCTTGGCTGTAGTTTTGGCCCGTTGGTGTGAGTTTGAGCGGCTCTCTAAATTATGGCAGTGGCTCCAATCATGCAAACAGCTACCTCAGGATCAGGACTCTGCAAAGATGAGCTTTAAGCACCTCACCCTCTGACTTGAGCTGCACAGCCATCTGCCAGGATTTGGCCCACTGGCTCAGAACAATATTTCCACCCTTGACTGTCTTATTCCTAGATACTCTCTCCTTCAAATGAAGTAACTTACAAATTTCTCCCCTCATTCCATCCTCTTAAACTCTCTGGTGGTGCACTGTCTTTACGAAATTCTCTTGGGAGTTTTTTGCTTAGACACTGAAATGACCACCACAAAACTCTCAACTGACTCAGCAGCTAAAGGATACATGAAAGCATAAACAAAAATGGGAGGGGAGAAAAAGCAGCAGTAACTCTCTTAAGGAAAGCTAAACCTGGAACCTCTCCATCTTCTTATGTCTGTAGAGAACTGTGTTAAAGATACAGACCTCAGCTAATTACAATATTATAATTAGCTGGGTGGCCTAACAGCCACAAAGAGACCATTCATTGCAAAGCATCTGCTGCAGCAGTAGCAGATGCATCTCTAAGGGAAGAGATAGTGAGGTGCTGTTGCAATACATCATGCTTTGCACCTGAAAAGTGGATCAACTACCAGATGTTTCACATTTCAGCCAAGTACATTTAAAAAATACACGACCTTATTGTTTCATCAGCCTTTAGGGTATATTCTCAACTTGCTGCACAAGGCTTTTACCACACAGCTCTCACTAATGTTAATGGGAATTGTTCAGAGTGACTCTTCCACATCAGTTGCAAATATATGCCTTAGAGGTTTACAGGTCGAATGATATTTTAACCCAATTTTTAGGAAAAGTTTTGCAAGACAGTTGCTAATGTTCCAGTGGAAGATATACAAGAGAGATAAATGAGGAAGACACAATGGTTAATTTGAATTACTCATGCTAGACTTTTTTCACTTATTCATATGAAATAAATGTTCAATATACTGATTTGAGATTTCTTCAATAAATACACTTTTCCACCAAAATAAAATTAAGATTTTAAATAAAGTTACAGAAAGTAAAATAAAGATGCATAATAGAAAATAACACAAACTGAATGAATTTTAAATGGGAATGTTCAAAGTTATCAAAAACTAAATTAAATTCAACTAATGAAGGCATAGAAATTCAAATATTATTACAGACAGGGGCGGCTCTAGCGATTTTGCCGCCCCAAGCACGGCAGGCAGGCTGCCTCCAGCAGTTTGCCTGTGGAGGGTCCGTTGGTCCTCTGAAGATCCACCGAAGCTGCGGGACCAGTGGACCCTCCGCAGGCAAAACACCGGAGCCAGCCTGCCTGCCGCCCTCGCGGTGCCGGCAGAGCGCCCCCCGCGGTTTGCCGCCCCAACAACACGGGTCTGGAGCCTGGAGCCGCCCCTGATTACAGAGTGGCAGTTTTACTTAACTGGCTGTTAGCTAAGGCTGTAGAGCAGACTCATTAACTCTCTCTAAGTGGTCTTGGTGCCACTAGATGGGACAGAACACCACATCCAGAAGGTGTGTGGGTTACACAAGTAATCCCACTAACTCTCTGTTATTTCAAAAATGCCAGTAATGAAGGCAAATTATGATATATAGAAATATTTAATCTATACACAGTACTCTATTAATTTTAGTATCTGACTTTGATGGTACAAACAATCCCTTTCCAGCAGGAAATGTTAAAAATGGCTTTGAAGTTTGACTTTTTGTGTGCAACCATTTGTGCCCCAACATAGTACAATTTGCATGCACACATAAATTTTGTATGCATACCACTCAGATATATCCGATATGACATGAAAATATCATTTGCATTGGAAAATGATGCCATTTATTAGTACATGTGATTTTGCCTGCATATTTAAATGCAATTTCTTGAAGCCTACAACAAAATCTGACTCTTAATATTTGAATCAATTGATCAATTTTCCTGCTTGCACGTATATCAGGAAACATTCTGATAGTGATTTTTTTTTCCATTTAAAAATTTTAAAATCTCCAAAGCAGTCTTGAGATGGATTTTTCCCCACTATAACTTTTAGACTATTTTAACAAAGACAAAAAAAGAAAAGAAAAAGCACTCTTCTGCCTCTTGCTTGAAGAAAACAATTGAAAAACAGAAGGCATGATTATGCCACTCTCTGTGCATGGATCTCAGTCCTCCCTTGTGAAAGAGGACTCTGCAGTTGCAGCCCTCCTTTCCTCAAAGGGTGCTCTGTTGTTCTGGAGATGGGGATCAGGTTGAGCAGAGGGTGAGCCCAGGAAGGAGTTTGTAGGGCTGATGCAAAGTAGCCATAATGGTTGGAGAATGGCTCATTTGTTTTAAACATTTTATTTATACTTCTTTTAGTTATTAATAGCTTTTATTAACTATAAATTGGATTATTGACCATACCCATTTTCTTACCCCCAGTAAGCAATAAGACAGAGCATGCCAGATATAAAGGCTGAGTCAAGGTTGTAGAACTGAGTTGTTATAGTAATTATACACGGTAGGTCTGACTGTACTTTGTACAGTCTCATGTTAGGGATGGTGTACAATGGCAGGCTGATGGGCGCTAGAGGTAAAGGGGAATGCTTAGCTCCTCCCTGCCTCTTTTGGAGGTGTGGTTCACCCCTGAGAGTTCACAGAGGGAGCAATCCTTGTGTGGAACATGAAAGATGCAGGCAAGGTGCACAAAACTCCTTGTGCTCTCTGCACACCTATATGAGGGCCAATCACAATGTGGCTATCATTACTATAAAGCCTGTATCCATAGTTATTTTTTCCATCAGTTTATCTGACATCTTTCTTCAATTATTTCAGTTGTTAATCTAATACACGCAGTAATTTGTTCCGTGTTTCTTAATCCTTCCATTTTTGTCATCCACATTTCTAGAGTGGGCATTTATTTTTGCAATCATAGCACTGACATACATTTATTAGCTGCAGGATTTTAAACAGTGTCTGTTTAACTTCAATACATCAGTACATCTCCCTAAAGCCATAATAAATAGGAATTTGGGGAATAAATTGTTTCTTCAGAACACTGTGGTAGCGCCATAATTAACATCAAGTTAATGTGAAGAAAGTGCTAGATTTGTTTCTTGGTTTTAACCAAAACTTGTCTAATCCAAGGTTCCTAATTTTAGAAAGTTTAACTATGAGCAGTTAACAAAAGGTCAAAGCTCAGTAAAATGAATCATATTATTTCAACACATGTAAATGATTAAAGTTTTTTTTATGAGGCAATATTATTAACTAGATCTCCTGGCCTATGGATAGTCCCTTGTAGTTTATCAGGTCTCAGCATTAAATCAAGACCCCTAAAGTCAACAGACTCAAATATTGTTTTACAAGGTTAAATAACAAGGGAATAATTTACGTAAGAGCAAAATATGTGTTCAGCCAAGTATCTGTGACAGACTGCTAGAAGATGCCATAATTCTCAGACACTAGAGTGTCATCAAAGGAGGAAATGAGAAGAAAAATAATCCCTCTAGTGAGGTGAAGAGCTTTTTGGAAAAGCTTACTTGGATAATGCTGCTTCAGGGCAAAGAAAGAGAGCAAATGAATTGACACCTCTCTGCCTCAAGGGAGCAGGTGAAACAACTTACTGAGCACTTTACTAACCTGTTGGAGACTCACATGAAAAGCAACAGACATCTCTCACAAAGGGATGCAGCTACAGTGATGCAGATAGTGTCTCCAACAAAATGTAACTCTATCTTCCGTATGTCACTATAATTGATGAAACATTAGGTCTTGAGACTGAGAGGTTTTTAACACATTGCATAGTTCAAACACTCAGCCATTTTGTGTTACTGTTAGCCAGTGATGGGGTATGGATTTGTCACTTCTTGGACTACAAGGCACCACTTTTCAACTATTAATCACAGACAGAAGCTAGGCATCCAGAACCTTCACTAAAAAGTAGATGACAAAGCTTCATAACTCTTTCAACATACTGGTAAATTACCTCACTGTTCATAGCACTGTTTGCCTTAAGGGATTTTATTTCTCCTCCTTAAATAGATCTTATTTTAAAACTGTGCAATTTATCAGATAATCTTATACCTAAGGCCAGTAGGATTTAGCTGCAAGAACAATGAATTAGTTACACTATAAAACATAATTCTATAGAGGGCATTATGGACAACAATGCCTGTAGCAACAAACGTATAGAACCTTGCATAAAAATGCCTGTCCACTTAAATTAGTGTTGTTAATGCTTCAGTAAGTAACATTCACATTTCTAAATGTTAAAGGTTTAATCTTTGCTCAAGAAAACCAGGACATAAATGTTTCATTAAAAATGTTTGTGAGTTTAATCTATTTTTTTAACAATATTCCTGATGTTTACCAAAGACTTTCATATAAATGATTCTCTCTCTCTTTAGAAACTTTCATTAAATGATTCTGTTTATATATATAAAAACAGACTCCCGATGTGAAAGTGTGTACACATACACACACACAATAGCTGATCACTGCCTGACAACAGGAAGCAGAGGGTCCAATCCACCTGACACACTGACTGACCTAGAATTCTCAAGTCGGGAGACAGCGTATAAGCTTTTGTTGTTTTTCCTCTTTCTCTCCCCCATATGCAGATGTCAGAGCTTGATATCCAGGTTCTGTAGCCAGAGAACAATGGGAGGCGAGGTGTAACAGAGCACCCTCCATATGTCGGGTTGGGCACTCTGCCACCACATCAGTTATTAGCTACATCACTGCTCCACAGTCACAGGATGGGAAGGAAACCATGCCAACCTAGTTCATGGTTGCGGCAGAAAGCAGCCTGTTGAACCTGGTCCAGGATCTATGATCAAGTGGGCAAGAAGCAGCAATGGACTCCTGAATGTACTTGATGCGTTAAACTTCCTTTTCCATGAGAACGGCCATACTGGGTCAGACCAAAGGTCCATTTAGCCCAGTACATTGTCTCTGACAACTGTGAGTGCCAGATGATTCAGAGGGAATGAACAGAACAGGGAAATTTTGACTCATGCATCAGCTGTTGTCCAGTCCCAGCTTCTGGCAGTTGGAGGTTTAGGGACACCAGATGCATGGGATTGCATCCCTGACCATCTTGCCTAATAGCCATTAATGGACTGTCCTCCATGAACTTATCTAAATCTTTACTGAATCCAGTTATACTTTTGGCCTTCACAACATCCCATGGCAGCGAGTTCCACAGGTTGACTGGGCATTGTGTGAAGAAGTACTTCCATTTGTTTGTTTTAAAGCTGATGCCATCAGGAGTTATAGTGTATCACAAATTGAAATTTGAGCCAGCCAACAGATGCAGTTGCAAAAAAGGCTAATATTTCGGTGTGTATTAATAGGAGTGTAGTATATAAGACATGGGAGATAATTGTTCAGCTCTACTTGGCTTTGGTGAGGCCTTAACTGGAGAACTGTGTTCAGTTTCCGGAGCCACACTTTAGAATAGATGTGGAAAAATTGGAGATGTTCTCCTCTGGACTAAAAAATTATGAAAGGTTTAGAAAACCTGACCTATGAGGAAAGGTTAAAAAAACTGGTACATGTTTAGTCTTGAGGAAAGAAGACTGACTGGGGGACCTGGTAATCGTCTTCAAATATGTTAAGGGCTGTTATAAAGAGGATAGTGATTATTGTTCTCTGTGTCCACTGAAGGTAGGATAAGTAGTAATTGGCTTAATCTGCAGCAAGGAGATATAGGTTAGATATTAGGAGAAACTTTCTAACTGTAAGGATAGTGAAGCACTGGAATAGGCTTCCAAAGGAGGTTGTGGAAAGCCCATCACTAGATATTAGAACAGGTTAAACAAACACCTGTCAAAGATGGTCTAGGTATACTTGGTCCTTCCTTAGGGTGTGGGGGCTGGGCTAGGTGACCTCCAAAGGTCCCTTCCAGCTCTACACATCTATGAACCTAAGTAACTTTTTATATATAGCGTGATAAACACTGAACATAGTTATACAGACAAAACCTGCACTGTGGCCCATGATTTTTAATCTTGACAGCCCATTTACATTTAGTTCTCTGCCCAGGAACAGTTTCTCTGTAATCACTTACTCTATATTATTGCAGATAAGAATACACAGACTTTCAGACAGATTTTGGGCTGCAGCTGAGGAACACCTTGCATGACTCACAAGGGAAGAGAAGAAATGCATTTAAGTCCATCTATTTGGCTCCAGCTATTAAGGGAGCCCTGACCACACTCCCTGCACTGGCTGTAGAGGAGGAGGGCAAAGACACAACTACAGCTATACACCAAGCCAGTATTTTCCCACTCTGGAGGAATCAGTGGCTGAGGAAGTTGCTTAAAGGCAGCTTTGTGAAGATGCAGTGGCCTCAATGTACCAAAAAATCTGGACCTTTGCAGACTGTAGTGTAAAATGCAGACTACTATGATTAAAAGCGATAGAACTTAAACACTTTGTACTGTGAAGAATGCTAGAAAGCACAATTTCGCTGCAAGGCCTAGAGGGAGGGTTTGCAGAGACCTACAGGGATTCAAGGGAATCTGTATTAGGACCTGCAGGGACAAGTGTCACTTTTCAAAGGTTTTCACTGCAAATTGCAAAGAGAGGGATATAATTAAAAATGTATGTTCAACAAAGATGGTTTTCAAGTGTCAGTTTTTACAATAGAATGGGACAAAATTTTTTGCTAACAGTTGTCTGTCCAAAAATGCTGATTTGACACGTTCTGTGGGAACATATCCATTCCATTGAACATTTCAATGGAAAGCAGGCAGGCAGGATGGTTGGGTCAGCCAGTGGACAGGCAGACTGCCCAGCTCCCCGTGCTCCCCACTTTATAATATAAATGGCTCGTACCACCTTCCTGGGCACATAGCTAGCTGGTTTCCTGGCTAGCTGACTGCCCAGGATCAGAACAAAATAAAATGTCAACAGCCTGAAATTTCCTGCAAAATAGGAATTCCCTTTTGACGACCAGTTCTGTTTTAGAAGTACACAGAAATGCAAGCCCATCTGAATCCAAACACATCAAGCCAGATTCTTTGGTCTGTTAATGTTTCTTTAAGATGATCTGGTGATACAAAGCCAACTTAACTGGCCAGTGGAGGATTCTTCTTGCATAGGGGAATCTTCCTGTGGTGTCGGACCAAGCCAGTGACTTCTGTGGCATCCTCATTCCTATCTCCCAGCTACCAGTACAGCAAGTATATCCATCCAACCCATTAGCCGTAAAGTAATCTTTCTGACTTCCTGTGCGACCTTGGGCAAGTCACTTAGACGCTGTGTGCCTCAGTTTCCCATATGTAAAAATGGGTATAATAATACTTCCCTAC